>NC_138670.1:2167610-2767610 GCF_964273445.1 Streptopelia decaocto | reverse complement strand
GATTTCTTGTAAGAAATCAAGCCCTTTTCTTTCCCTTATTGCTAAAACAGTGGGCAAGTTTCTTGAAGAACAAACACCGGATGTCTCCCCTCTCCTTTGTCTTGCCAATAGATCATATTTTCCCTCAAATCCTGGCTCCAAATACCCCCACACTAAGACACCGCACACAGTATGAAAAAATCAGGCCTTCTAAACAAGCAAACAAAAAGTTTGAAAGTGTTAAATAGAAAACTCCGCTTCATTCTGCTGTCCTTTAAAATGGTTACTGTGGATGATAGAAATAACTGTTTGTCAATGGAAAAAAATTTTATGGGGCAAAATGTTTCAGCCTAAATTATTCAGCTAATGGTTATTACCTCTGCAAAATGGCATAAAGAGCCGCGCGATGCTGCTCTGGCTGAAGCAATATTGCGGCGGTACCTACAGAAGTAGTGTGAAATGTCTCCCCCAAGACACCGCTCAGAACTTCAGCTTTCTTGGAGAAACAGCCGCTGCAGAGGCACTCGCACGGTGGATTTGAAGAGCTTGATTACACTCTCGCATACGCCGCTTTTTCACTTTTGGCAGGAAGTTACGAGCTGTCTACACGAGCTCTGAATTTTATTTGCAAGGTTCTGCTGCTGGTTTTAAACGCTGTTTCTTGCAATGCTTGTTCTTACTGCCGGTTGGAGGTGTTTTCTGCTTTGATGGACAAGATGCTGGGTATGTGCTTCCTTCTAACGGCATAATTTACAGATTCCTCAGCCTTCTTGGCATATCAAGCGGGAAATGGCTTATTGTGCACTCTGTGTATGTGCACTAATTTTGGCAACCTTCGCACTCAGCATAAGGGATGTAGGATGCCTTTGGCTGCGTGCCCTCCTCAACCCCTAAAAAAAGGCACCTTGTCAGTGGTTGGCAGTGCTGTCAGAATAGGAAGTTTGTGTCTCAGCTTTATTGAAATGGCTTTGGCTGGGGGCGGCCTAGACTGGGCTATGGATGGCTGCTCTGCCCGAACCCTTCCCCTGCTGAGCTGCTGCAGCTCCAGGCGGGTCAGGGGAAAGCCTGTTTCTTGCACAACTCAACATACACCGTGTTCTTCTCCACTGCATTTTCTGCTGCTCCTTTCCTGAGCAAACCTCTGTTGTACGACACACAGTTGTGCCTCCCATATTGTCACATAAGCTTCTTCTAACTAGCTCAGGACAACAGCTTTTCCTAGGTGCATAACTTCCTTTTCCACCTACACTAATACTTGCTGCTTAAACAGCAGATGGAACAGCACGTTGCGGGGAAGGAGGGCTTTGACACAGCTTTAAATCCCACACAGACAATACTGTTTTCTCTCCCTCTGTGCTAGCCCAGGCAGAGCCTCCTCCCTTTGTCCTCATTAGGAGTGTGTGGGCGCTGCTCTTCCACCAAGCCTCTGTGTGCCAGTTCTGGCAGTTCCGTATCACCGGCGATGCCAACAGGTTTCACAGCACCCTCTGGCCGTCCCTCTGCCACCACAGCAAGAGAACAAAAAGATGCTGATCACAGTGCATGGATATGATATTTCACACTGCAGCTCAAACAATTACCCTCCAAAGCTCCTTCACCTATATATGCACACACGTACATGTACATACATGTGGCTTAGTTCTTGGATGGAACAGTCATCTATAGCACTAACATGTATTTGACTACTATGCTATAGTAAGAGATCCACAGGGCAGGACTCATCTGGAAAATCCTTATCTTAGCTGATCTAAACTTGGAAGTGAAAAATCTGCCACTGGCAGAAGACCTCATTTTTTTGGGAGTTCTAAGCTTCTGTCATCCGTACATATTTCTTTGTCACCAAGCATTTCTAAAAAACTTAAGCCAAAGTGTAATTAATACTCTTCTGTAGACCACTCATGGGCCATTTACCATAGTTTCACAGCATAGCAGTGAGCTATAGATCATCCTTTCAGATCCATTAGAAAGGATTTAGCGGTTTGGTAGTTATGAACTTTGAAGGGGACAGGTATGGTCAAACACCCCTGCTCAGCATTACTAAGCAAAGTGTTTAAGATTGGGAAATGTTAATATTAGGAATACATATATCACCACAGAACCACTTTCTCTAGTGACTGATCACGTACCATGACACTGTCACAATCTGTTTCAAAACTGATTATGCCATTTTTTATCCGTGACAGAGATCAAAAGATGTAACAAAAATGATAATAGTGATTACAGAGTAGCTGAAAGCAGAAGTTATTGTTACAGTAAGGATCGAACAGCAAATTATTTTCCTGGAGCAGTTAACGAGACTTCTGAGAAAGATCAACACCACTGTCAAGAGATTTCACTTTTTTGACATTGTAATGGAAGAAATTGAGATAGGAACTGCTACAGTTTTAAAGCTGATATGTAAAAAAATACAAAGCCTATTCATAAAAATTTTTAAAGTAAAAAAATTCACACTCACAGCCCAAGGTCAGCAAAAATTTTCTTCAGCTGTGGTCAGACAATCACTGGGGAATTAATGTGGTAAGTTAAGAACTATTTTCCTATTATTACCACCTATTTAGCTGAAGAGCTAAATAAAGAAGTAAACATGAAAAAAGGATGTAACCCACAAAGAACAAATGCAAATTCCTAAATTCAAGACCAACCATGTTTACAAGTGCTGAGTGGAAGACACAGGCCGGTCCCTGTTCTGCAGAAAGAAAAAGGCAGAGATTATAGAGAGACAAAAGCAGAATTTGAACCAAAAGCTGGATAAACTACACGGGAAACCCAAATAGCGGTTTAGCTGCAAGCCATGCACACCATCGCATTTCCCACTCACCTCTAACTGTATTAAGCTTTAGAAACTACACTTGAGGAAAAAAGTTGACTCATTCCAGCAGTGAGAAAGATCAAAGTACCAGACTTAGAAGTTAAGGCTGAAAGATCTGGGGCTGCGCAGACTAGAGAGGAGATGGATAAAAGAGGGGATAACAGCCTTCAAAGTACATAAAAGGCTGCTGCAAAGGAGAAAAGGAATAAGCAGGTTTTGCATGCCTATTTGAGGGAGAAGTAATAGTAATGGGCTGAATCCGCAACAGGGGAGAATTAGATTAGACATAGGGAACGTTCTGTAAAACTAAGGATAAATAAACCCTGAAATACCTTGTGTAGGGAGATGGGGAATCTCTGTCTTTGGAGATTTTAAAGAATGTGTTGGTCAAACATCTGACACAAATTATCCAGGTTTAATTTCTCATGCCTAGGAAGCTGACTAGCAAAACCTTCTTGATGCCTGTCCAGTTTTGGTTCTTGTGACGAGGACACTGACGTGTTTTGTGAAATAAATGCAGCCCTTCTGAAGCTTTGGGTCTAGCAAATGGAATTGTAGTGGACCAAGCCCAGGAAACAAATTATTCATGGAAAGGATGCTAAAGATACAAAAATGGGCTGCATAGGGACATGGGAGAAAGCAGCCTCTTCACTTAAGGGTGCTAAAGGACCAAGCTTGTCCCAACAAGAGACATTCCGGTTCCAGGATTCCTTTCCTTCGGAAAAGGATGTCACTGAAAGGCATCTGTAAAGAATCACCCCCAAGAAGAGCAAGACCTGTCATGTTACTGTCTCAAAAAACATTTCTATGGTGTTGCTTCCCTCCTCCCCCATGCCCTGCCTGTGAATTTGAATACATTATACAAGCTGGCATGACAAGGGAGCATTAATGGACCATTTACCACCTGAGAAGTGCATTAACAGGTCATTAATGCATACCCTGCAGCGTTCTGCTGTTAGGACTCACTAGATATTTTGTATTTCTAAAAATATTATTCTTTTTTCTTAAGTAACCAACATTTTTTCTTCCTTTTTTTCCCCTTTCTTCTGAATAAATATTTAGGTTCTAGGGGAATAACAATTCATGAAAAGAGAATGGAAAGACAAGGTAAAATAAAAGCAGCGGTTTTCTATTACCCTGTGGACATAATTCTCTCAGCTGATGCCCACAGGAGAACATGTCAATTCTGTGAGCTCAGCTCTTCTCACAGGAGTAGGAGAGTTTCACAGAAGCTTCAGCTGGGATACTAATGGCCTTGATTAAGCAGATTGCCCAGAAGAAAGGTTGAAATCAGTTAAGGTGAGCGCTCTCCATCTCCGAGTCGTTACACGGAGAACTCGAGGTGCCTAGGACTTCATACAAGTAGGAAAAAAGATAACTCAGTACCTGAGCTTGCCATGGGATTAGTCCTTGTATGGAGGAGAAAACGGATGGAAAGGTCTCCAGAGTCCTGCTCGCAGTGAAAATGGTGCTTTTTGAACACGCGAGGCACTGTTGGGTTGTTCAGCGCTGAAACGAACAAAAAGAATGAAGAGTCAACAAAAAGTCATTACTGTAATATCAGAGATGACAATGTTTCTCTTCCGCACCATCTTTCACTCTTGTCTATACAAGTTTGGGAATGAAAAAGTAGGGTTTTAATACCATCAGAGAATTTCCTGTTCTGTCAGAAATGTGTCTTTTGCCAAATGAATGCAGATGTTCGTGCCAGGACAGGAGTACTTTGTAATTGGAAAACAGTTGAAAATAGAAAAAAGGAAGAGCCTTCCTAGCATGCCTTAAATTACCTGGAATACTTGAAACACAATCAATTGTATTCAGCTACGCTGAAGTCTTTTGCTTGATGACTTCTCAGCCTGACAACAATAGGTTGGAATTTCAACAAAGGAAGCAAGTACTTTTCTAAAGATAATTAGTCCACTTTGTTGTGCTCTGAAGATGTTTTGGAAGAGGACAGTACCTGTTTCATTCTAATGTGTTCGCTAAGAACAAAAAGCAGTAAAAGACACCAGAAACTTTTAAAATACATGCTGAGCGTTCTCCACTAGAAAGGGGAACTGATTCTGGGATTTGCTCAGCCAAAAAGGTTCACCGAGGCTGGAAAACAGGCAATGTTATTTTTTTTGGAATTCTTTATGATCACTGGTAAGCTTTATTTTTCGTAAGTAAGTGGAAATATTGTAAATCACAGGTAAAGACTGTGCAAGATGAATGTTTCAGTTACTGAAAATATTGATATGGGTCCTGATTGCTATGGCAAAATAACTGCACATATGAAAGAGGCCTATGGAATTGTTGAGTCATATAGGAGAGGACCAAGGACAAGAAGAATGATGTAACTCAAATTTCACTAAGCTTCAATTCCATCAGAGAACTGAAAACAAACAAAAAGCAAGCAAACAAAAACACCCCACAGAAAACCTAAGAGTGAAGGAAACAAACACAGAAAACCAACTAGCAGGTCCAGCCTTGCTCCAATTAGCAAATTAACAAGTCAGCTTCAGCATTTTCCCTTCATGTACTTCCTTCAGCGGTGCCTGAGAGGGTATCTACAGATGATCTTTATCTGCTGCTTTTCTTTGAAGTACAACCACACAGGTCAGAAGATACCAGCCTGGTACACCTCCGAGCTCTATCACATACAGCGCTCAAAGAAAGCAGAGATGAAAAGGTTTTTTATAGCAGTTTGGGAGCCAGAAAGCAACTCATCAATGCCAGCGCTAATGAACTGAGCACTGATTGTAACGTGAGGTCAAAGGTCAGGTTAAGTACTTATGTCGTATTCGCGCACTACCAGGGGAAATGAAAAAACAGGTCAGCGTCTTCCTTTCTCGGGAGTTTTGTGGCTCTGTGTCCAGGTACTTGCATATGAGAGAAAGAGACAGACTCTCATGTAAACTGAACCGAGGTCTCATTAAGATGTTATCTAACCTCGACTAAATAGCCCAAATGAAATATGTTACTGCATCTCACTCCATCTGCAGGGCATTATTACTGAGTTTGTAGTGAATAACTATTTATTATTTTCCTAATTTTCAGCCACAGCACAGTGTATTTGAGCATAACAACCTTCCAGAGAATTTGGGCTCCAGGATATATGACTGTCTTTTAAAATAAAAAGCACTGGTAATATAGCGAGAGGAACAGGCCGGCTTGCAGCCCACGGAGTTTCAAGATGAAATGGTGGTTGAACAGACCAGGCTAGGGATGGCTTTTAGTTTGAGCTGAAAGGAATGGACGTGGCAATAATTCCACATTACCTATTGAACGTTAATTTCAGAGACATTTTTTTGCTGAGTGTTTCAAAGGACAAAATTTGAATTCTCATTTCCAGAGAAGGCGAAGGCATTTACAGCAATTGCTTTTGTGTAATTGCTGGAGTACAGACTGTGTGCAGGGGCATAGGACAATGCATCTCATAAGGAGTCAAAGACAAATGACTTAATATGAGACCTACAACACTAATTATATACATCTCTCTATCCTAAAGGGTTTTATTTTGTTATAGTTGCTTTTAGAGCCATTAACAAAATGGTGCATTCTATCTTTGTTAGTGTGGGGGCATGTGCAAAGACTGCATATACACCTAAAGCCTATTTTTATATTGAATGAGTCCTAAAATGGAATTCAAATCCAGTTTGTTTCCATTACAGTGCTGTGATCATTACAAGTTATTATTTTTAAAAAAATATTGATAATCATATTTATGCATGGAAAGGGTTTGTAAGAAGGGAATAGAATTCATATTAAAAAGGTGAATTAGGAAACATTTACAAAGGAGCAAGCAAAGAATGAATCTGGCTACAAATGCATTATCTCCTTAGCAACACAAATCTCAGCCTAAGCTTTCCCTTTAAACTTAAGTTCTGTTGGCTACAAAAACAAGACCTCTTCTGCTTCCATGCTGAAATTGATACTCTTGGCTTCTCCATCCTGGTGGAAATGTGTAAAGATTTGCCTGCAAGGATGGGAAATAATGGCTCAGCTGAGAGATGCAGATCATCACCATCATTCCAGGAGGATCCATGTCACCAAGCAAGTCTGTTGAGCTAATGGATGTAATGAATTATGGGAAAATACTCCTGCTACTCTGAAGTCCAAGGAGACAAGGATGGCTCAGAGGCGTTCAGAGAACTACCAATCGAGTACAGAAAGTTTGATATTAAAGGGATGTTCTCTGCTTTTGCTGACAAAGGGTCAGTGAAGGGCTACTTAGGAGATCAGTTGCCCACATCATGTCTTTGAGCAAGAAATCCAGAAGAATGGATGAGCTGCACAACTATGGCATAAACATTTACCATATGTAACTGCAGGGCCTTCAGAATAGGTCATAAACATCAAGCCAGACAAGAATTACTGAGAATAACAATCAACGTAGACTCTTTGTTCTCTTAATCCTTATGGTATAACTTTGTGTTCTCCCAGCTACTTGGCCCTTCAAAGCAGAAAAGGTAATTGAATTTCAATCATATCATGGTCTGATTCAAAATAACTGATAATGGCACTCACTTCAATATTGCACAGCGCTGATTTCTATTCTGGGTGCGGTGTCTGTTCTTTGCTGTAGGAATTTCCATATGCACCTTGCCCTGAATTTCAAAGAATAAGTTTGTCTAATGGAGCTGAACACTGGGATTTTTCCTCCATGACTTATGGGTGCAATTTGAAAGGGGAGGGGGAAAGTAACATGTAAATGAAAAGCACGTACACCACTATGTGATGACAAACAGCTCTTGCAATTTGGTTAGCTATAGCTTGTTCTTCATTCCCAGAGGCACTAGTCACTTTTATTATGAGACGACAGCTGAGTTTTACTCTCAAGATTGTGCAGATTTCTCACCCGACTAACTCATGACTCTATATTTCAGGTAAGAGAGCAACACAAGCTGGGGTATATATATTTCTTCTCATGGCTGTTGTCCCCTGTCATTCTTATGTTGATTTCAATTTCTTAGCCCCAACACTAATTTCTGTTTTCTCAATTTATTTACTTGTTTGTTTGGTTTTTAAAGCAGATGTTACATCAATCTTCATGTCTTCTTTCACAGTGCATCTCATGCACAATTACGCCGTGTCCATGAACTGACCTGACTGGTGTGCGGATCAGCAGATCTCCGCTTCCTTGTTTTCCTTACTATACCTATTCCTCACATTGTAAGTATCTGGAAATGACATGTTCTGTGTTACTGCAAGCAGACAATTTGCTGTAGTATGAGAATTACAGGATGTGGGACACTATTAGTGACATTTATCAGCAACAATTTATGCAAGTTAAATGATAGAGCATGGACTGCAGTTCAGAAGCTCAATTACCAGCTCTGGTGCTGGTCTGCAGGGTAACCTTGGGCTGCTTGTTGCCCTCTGGTGTTTTAATTTTCCGCATGTTATTGGGCAAATTACGCTACTTTGTGAAATCTTTGAATCACTTGTCTTCTATATGAAAGGCTGGATGCCTAGATCATAGTCTCTATTATTTTAAACATGCTTATAAACATCTGGCAGGGAGATATTTCCTATATCATTTCAAGAGAATAGCTTTGATTTCTGAGTCCCTGGCTTTGAATCAGATTGGTACCATCATCCCTACAACTTTGTTTCCACAAATGCTGACGTCCTTTTTTCAGGGCTATCAAACAAGCATTGCTTCCCTTCACTGCTTTTGCTTAATAAAAGAACTATGAATTAAGCCCACAATCCACATCTGCACAGACAGGTCAAGAAATCAGAAAACTTGGCTAAACACCAATGCCAGATGGAACATGTAGTTAGCAATGAGACTGCATAAAAAAGCTGTATTAAAACTTAAATCACGACAGTTGTTTTTCAGGGTTGCTAAGATTATCTTTAAATATTGCTGCTGTATTTGGCTATGTCAATTACTGTTAAGACAGGCTTTGGAAACTTCAAGGTCCCCAAAGCGAAGAGTAGGTTGAATCCTTTCCAGAAATTTTGCTTCCCTGATTAAAATCTCTGCAGGCTTCCCACACAGTTCATGCTCTGTTCACCAGCTCACAATATTAAGAACATCTATGCCTACGAAATCATTTCTATCTAGTAATGTACATGGTTTAGGTCATTTTAGCAATAAAATTCAGACCCCATATTACTCTTGTAAGGCCACTTGTAAGACATAAGACCATCTCTCCATGTTACAGGTTTGGGATCTAGTTTAAGAGGAAAAAAAACATTTTCAAGTAGATCGTCTGCTTGTCAGGTGAGAACATGGTTTGCACTTTACCCATGGCAATTTTATTTATTTATTTATTTCACAAAATCTTCCTTTGGTAACCTTACCATGTATAAATTCTACGCTTTTCCCTTCTCAATTTTATGTCTTCAACTTTCCATAATTTCTCTCTTTTCCCCTACAAAGAAACGACACTCAAGCAAGAACCACTTTGGCAGAAAATTCCAATTTTATGTCAAATACTAGTGGGTACTTGATGGGTAACAAAGCTGAGTTTTCACAACGTAGTTTTTATATGTTTAGAAACCTGCATACACAGTTAAATACACACGGAGACTGGACACTTTCTCTCTAAAAAGAAATAAAAATTGAAGTCTGTAGGTGGCTGGTTGTGATTAAGTTGTTCATATTTCCTCTCTCGTCTTCCCTCTTTCTATATTTTTTGCAAAAAACCAAAAAATACATAATCTGTTTGGAACACATGCTGGCCAAGAGCTGCACTACGCTCATCTGTGGAGGCAGCTGCTCGCCCACCCTTCTGTCTGCAGAAGAGAGAAATACAGAGGCTCAACACAATTCTTCGTTTTTCCAGAGTGCTTGTCTGCTTAATCAAAATCCGCCACTGCTGCCAACTGCCAGCAGACCTATGCTTTATAAACGTTGTCGTTCAACAGGCGCTAATGCTGTATGTTATCTTTAAAATAATAACTTTCATCTTGAGCAAAAATGAGATTTTATGTGCAAGAAGGAGCACACTCGCTAATCACAGAATCCCAGAATGTCAGGGATTGAAGGGACCTGGAAAGCTCATCCAGTGCAATCCCCCCACGGAGCAGGAACACCCAGCTGAGGTTACACAGGAAGGTGTCCAGGGGGTTGGAATGTCTGCAGAGAAGGAGACTCCACAACCCCCCTGGGCAGCCTGGGCCAGGCTCTGCCACCCTCACCATGAAGAAGTTTCTTCTCAAATTTAAGTGGAACCTCTTGTGTTCCAGTTTGCACCCATTACCCTTGTCCTATCATTGGTTGTCACCGAGAAGAGCCTGGCTCCATCCTCCTGACACTCACCCTTTATATGACTACACACAAAACCTTAGTAAAAATATACGGAGCTTTTTCAGGCAGATCAGGAGCACCTGAGAACAGCTCTTTTCCAGCAATCCCTGCTTGAACTATGAGACTCGATTACCAGCTTCAGGTTTGGCTGCAAAAATTCCAAAGACTTCAGAGTGATTTACAAGTATCTCCATAGAGGGTTAGCACAGGATTTTAAGTTTCAGTCTCACCTTGCAGATGGAATAACAACGCTCAGTAAACAAAGAAAAAGCCAAATCCCACCAATTCAGAAGGTTTGCATTTTCCTGTTAGTGCTTTTAGATTTCCTTTGGTCTTCAGTCTCTTAATTGTAAATTAAGTCTGAGCTTAGCAGGTTTTCTCTGTGAGAAATAGCTCTAAGTTTTCACCTGTGACTAGGACTGGCCTACAGTTGAAGATTAGTTAAAATACTGTTGGAGCTCATTTTTAATTTCTGCTGTGAATTTCAGACACAGACCCGGAAGTTTCTTTCCAAATTGGTGGCTTGAGTTTTTGCAATTTTTCTTCAATAAGATGGCTAAGTGACTAATTCAGTTAACTGCATGATCACATGAACTGTCAACTCTGAGCCTCTGAGGGCACTTTCCTGTATTCAAACCAAAGGGGTATGGAAAAATACCTTGTTTGTCCTTACGATGAATTCTGCCATTTATGTGAACTGGAACAGAATTCAAGAAATGTGGCATGTCTAAGTCTGAGGAACAGCTGGGAAAAATTGCATAGTAGTTGCCAATATCAATAATTTATCATTAATTGGTTCCACGGCCATTTCTGGAACAGTCATGCCGAGCAGCTGTGCAACAGGATGAAAATGTTATAGGGCGTGTTAAATTCTTTACTGCTCTCCTAGAACTGCCCCAAATATTTGTGTATTACCCACTTGGCTGCAGCTATTTTTCTTTGACACACAAACATTATTACAAAATACAATGAAACAACAACAAAAGCAGCAAAAAGAAACAAATCCATGAATTTGTGTTCACCACAAGTACCTGAAGACAGAAATGGAGGTGGAAAACACTCTAACCATAAATCCATTTTGCAGCAATTCTACAAATAGATACAGTTTCTCATTAGAATTAAACGTGGCTTTGGAAACCTGCCTGCTTGAATATGTGGGGGCTGAATCTACTTCTGTTTTGATATCGTATGTTATCAATTAATTTGACTGAACTTTCTGGGCAAGTTATTAAGTTCCCATGCCACATCCTCATTTTCTGTAAAATAGGGCCAACAGTATTAGCCCCAGCACTTTAAAAGCAGATCAAGGATTGTATATAACTATGAATAATTCACAAATCCTGGTTGAAAATTGCATGCCACCATTTTCCTTGTATCTGAAAACCTCCAGCTTCCCTTCAGTGTCATTAAAAGAAGACTTATTCCAATATATTATTTTATAAAAACAAAATAGACAGCATGTAAGATAATTATTTGCCTACAGTTATAGCTGGACTGCCATTCTCCTTGTTTTCTAAAAGGAATCTGGTTTTGAAGGTGACCTGCATTACTGCAGTGTTAATAAAAATGCACTGTGTGTAATTGGTTATTATTTTATCTCTAAGCATATTCAGTCGTTCAAAAGGTTTTAGTATTCTCAAGGGGAGCATCACGCCAGTAAGAGAAGACTCTTTTTCAGGAAAAGAGGGGGTCAAATCTTTCCCCAAAGTACAAAGTCCCTATTGATACTGATGTATTTAAATGCTGCATAATATATTTCGTATTCAGATTGTTATAATACCTTAGACTTTGCCACATATTTTATGTTTTGCCACACGAATAACTTATTTTCCTGTCACTGTAGACAGAGGTGCCTTCTGAGATCCCACTGGCCATAGTTCAGGCAAAATCCTTCTCATGAAAAAGAATTGCTTAAAAATAATGCTGAGCTGGTGAAAAGTAATTTAATCTTTAAGAAAAAGTGCCCAACCATTTGCATCTTTCTTGTTTTGCTTTCAGTCACGCTCTCTTGTACTCCCAGAAAACTTGGGATTTGTAAGCAAAGGCATCTCATTTTTTAGTGCTTAGTCTTAGAAGTGCAGTACTACATACAGGATTCTAGGGTTATGGGGAGGACAAAACACCTGGGTTTCCAATATTTCCCAGGAGCAATTTCATGATGAAATGTAAGTAGCTATGGAAACCATCTCTTTTGTTTCCTGTACAATAGCCTAAATTTCTAAAAGCTTCCACTCATAGAGAAAGACGCCACTTCTCTACCATCGTACTACTGCAGTAACTTTTTCCACTGATACACCATGTTGTGTAAGGATATATACAGCTTGGCTTTGTAATGAAAGAAAGATCTGCATCCCATTTCTCAGTAATTATCTCTTCCCTTATAGTCTACCAGGATGGCATCAATCTTCTGGGTCACTTTTGCCCTGTGTTGGGGACCAGAGAGGCCACCAGAAGTGGCCACTGTCTGACACCTCCCTGCACAGCACCCGAAACGTGGCAACTACCCACAGGATTCAGACACAGCTCTCACCACAAAATTAATTTAGATAGCATCATGTACTGTCATTATTAATAGATGGCATTTAATAGATCAGCAACAGGAGGAAGTTATGTCTTTTCTGTCTACATTCCTTGGCCAGGAGTGATTTTTAGTCCTAGTTGTAAGTTTTGTTATTTCTTTGCAGCGTGTGATTATGTATTTAACAAGCCTCTGCTGTAAATGAAATCTGCTGATTCTACGGAAAACATCCAGCTAAGCATGATTAATAAGGTAACAGAGAATGCAAAACGTTTTAGTTCAACTAGCACATTTACCTTCCATTCTTTTACACAGGCTTTCATATCTATAGGGGAAAAGTCTCTTCAAAATGAGAAAAGTCTTAAAAAGAAATACAGTGATTTCTGTGGGGCAATAGATTTTCTTCATCTGATTTGTTCCCTCCCCAGCATATTTTGTTCTTATCTAAAAATTCCTCTTGAATATCCCATTTAGTTTTACAACATGCTTGGGAATCCTTTGGAACAGTATATACTTTATAAATGCAAGATAATACCCAGTGTTTCCAGCCTTCTGCATCTAACTAACATTCATCCAAAAATGTAAACAGATTGAAAATTTTGTCATAAATGCTGCATTCCTTTCCCCAGCGTTCCATAACATTTGAGTGGGGAAGAAAAAGAACTGATCTAACTACATTTGCTTATGAGTAGGTTACACAGAGCTCATTAAATCATGTGCGTGAGCTGGATGCCAAACATTTATGTCTATTGCAAAATTAATTCAGAAACAGAGGGAATATCCTTACACATTTAGGGCTCTGGGCACCAGGGTATTTGGTTGGGATATGTGAACCCTGCCCAGTCTAGAATAGAGTCAATAACAGAAAGCCAATATTCTCAAGTAATACTTGAAATCTTAGGAGAGCCAGAAAGTCTTCCAGCACTTTCTTGGTTTAAGTCACTTGATGACAGCTTCATTTCTAGCACGTTCAGATGTCATACAAAGTGTGATTTAACTTTCTGGAATGATCTTTCCAGGATAGGGTCATTTTTTTCTCATTTCTTTAGTGTATCAAAATTTAGTGAATAAATTCCTCTCCTTTCCTCTGTGGACACACACTACATAAGGTTAGCAGATGAAAAAGACTGCTTTAAACAGAACATAATGACACTTTCAGAGACCCCCGAGTCATTCCAATCCTTGCAAATAAAAAATCTCATGCCTTTGCAGAAGAACTCTGGTTTCTTATAAAGGCTTTGACACACATATAAGCCTAGAATGTGCCTACTATCAGTATTTACAAATGCAAAAAATGGCAAAACAGTTTCAATAGAACATCCCCACACACGCCCGTTATTAAACTGGCATTCAAAGACTTTTCAATAGGTAATATTCTGGCATAGCCATTAAACTGAAACCAGAATCTCTGTACAACACTGTTTTGCAGAAGGCGTATATTAGTGTCCTAGGGAGGTCTGAGAGTTTCTAGACCATGGCAGGAGGGGCTGGCCACTTGGGGACAATATCAGGCTGTTGTCAGAGGGTGTAGGGAGGCAACTGGGAAAGCTCAGGCCTCCTGAGAATTCAACCTGGCGAGAGGGGTCAAGGACAACAGGAAGAGCTTTTTCCAATACGTGGCAGATAAAACTAACAGCAGAGGCAACGTAGGCCCGCTGAGGAATGAGGTGGGTGCCCTGTGACACAAGATACAGAGAAGGCAGAGTTACTGGGAAGGATTCTCTAAAAATCCCACCTGTTTTTTGTGGAGCTTGGCAGACACGCTTAGAAAAGTCGAGGCTGAGTTTTCTGTGTGTGCGGCTCAGCTCCCCAGCACTGCGGTGTATCGAGGGCTGTCAGCTGGAAGCTTCTGGAAGGGGAAGGTTAGAAGTCTGCACACTCATAGATAAAATTAAAAAGTCCTGATCCCTAAAAACCTTCTGAAGATCATCAGGAACTCCATCTTGATCAGTTCCAAGAGCAGAGAGAAGCCCTCTCTCGATCGCTTGCCCGGCTTGGAAGATCTAACTTCAGCATTTCAAAACTTCAGCTGTGCTGCTTATGTCAGATACACCCAAAAAGAAAGATTAAAATCACAAACTTATATCCAGAGATGCACTAAGGATTCCTTTTCAAGTTAAACATGAAGGGGCTGGAATATTCCTTAAAAGATACTTTTGGGGAGGATGAGACAGGGTGTAGTGCTGGATACCGGTAAGAGAACTAGATGAACACATTTGGCAGCTGCTACAGGATATGAAGGGCTGGACTCACAATCCATAAAAAAAAAAGCTGTGCTGTAAAGGGCATCTATACCATGTTTTATATATATATATATATATAAATATATATATAAAAAAAATATATATATATATTAAAATATATATTACTGGATGGTGATGCATCTTGTATTTATTTCCTTGACACGCATCCAGCACAGATCCTTAGTCAAACTGATGGAGCTGGGTTTTTTTAATTAATTTTTTCAACTCATGGTCTTCAGATACACAACGGCACAGAAATGCATATTGCCACAATATGCTTGGAGCAAGAACCCTTTCTGGATTTACTTTACTGAGCAGCAGTTTTACAAAGCATTTCTAGGCCACATTACATGACCTTTTGCTACTTTAAAGGTATTAAATCTTCTGCAGCCTCTGAAATCCTGGCTTTTACACACAATATTTAGAACAGCTACTTGTTAGAAGGCATCATCAAATTGTCCTAATGCACCAAGACAGTAGTTGAGGATTCAGTGGAACCAGTCTTGCCTGCTATCAGGAAATCAAGTGTTTCTTTAAATCATGCCAAAAGGCAGTTCTCAGTTTGAATTCTCCAGCTTATTTTTCTTACTTTGAATGTTTGATCTCACTGGTTTAGCAAGGGATCACTTTCTTCTCCTGGTGTCATTCTCTGCAAGAAAATCAGGGAGGAAAGCCATCCCTCTGAATTTTTATTACTTTATCTGTTTCAGGACACTTGCAAGAGAGGTTGTGGGTTTATCGGTAGTGACAAACTATCTCAGGAAATGTGCAGAAGGTCAGAAGTCACCCCGGCATGTCTTCATATCTCATCTGAATTCTGCTCCCGTGCTTCTGTTGAAGCCTCCAGTGCAAAATCTCCTAACCCTGGAAATGGTTCAGCCACATTTCAAGAGTGTTTTTCAATCCGTCCTTTCCTCATAGTTTTACCTATAAGCCAACTTTGACCATTACCATTTTCTTTCAAGCCGCCTTTTCATCACTGTCTTGGCTGCAGTCTGACAGCTATTTTGCTTCAGCGCCTTGAAGAATCTTACCCCATACTGACCCCTTTACTTAAATTCAGTTCCTGCTTCTACTTTCACTCATGAATATTTAACTGCTGCAGTTTACACCTGCTGGATCTCATTTTCTGTCATTAAGATCATTCACGTTTACTGTGGGGAAAAGAAAATAAAGTGCTTTGTGATGTCAAATAATTCTCTGAAATGATTCTCCTTGCAGATCGAGTCCCACCGTATTCCTTTAAACCTCTGTTTGCACCATCAGGTCTTGCTCTGATGATCCCTTTAGTCAGCTGCCACCTTTTCCCACAACAGAGGCCCTTGGATAAACATTTCTGAGCATTCCTATCCAAATTAAAATAAACAGAAAACTCCCTTAGAGAGTCACCTTTACCGTCTGGATAGGGGTTAAATTCAGAGGCGGTTCTAAGAACTCAATTCAGCTCCCCTGGTGTTATCCATTTCTCTGTAGCTTTCCAGTATAATTCCCTTGAGTAGTCACAATTCTGGAGAATTAATCTGTTAACAAATTAAATTATTCCACTATTATGGCTCCTTCCTTCAGAGTACTGTCCTCCTTGGGGAGCTATTAAGGTCAGGAAAAATCTTTCAACTTGCCGTTCAACCACTTCTACTCTAATGTGCAAAGGATCCGCTGATAATCACTCTCCATTATGAAACCTGGACGTTTATCCTTTGTTTCCTACTTCTTAGGGCAGCTAGTCCACAGAAAGAGCCTTCCTCTTAACCCATGACAGCTCAGTTACTTTCCAAAGTTTTGATGATGAATCTTATTTGAAAGCGTTTTGGAAATCCATCTAATGCAGCGCAAACCAGATCGCCCTTCTCCTCGTATTTATCGATTCCATCAAAGAACTCTAATGGATTTGTGAAATATGAGTTCCGTCTACAATGTTGTCTCTTCCCCAGTATATTTATCTAGGTGCCTATCAGTTCCATTTATTACAGTCTTCCACCACTTTGTTCAGGACAAAAGTCAGACTTGCTGCTCTGTAGTTTCTCAAGGTTCTTCCAGACCCCTTTTAGAAGCAAAAAAAATCCTTGTTGTGGCTTTATATTTCCCAGCTTCCATTCATTACAATGACTACAGAGTTCATTTCAGATGTTTGGAAATGCTTAGTGCAGATTTTGCATTGTCACAACTGTATATGACAATTAATATTGCTAATAAGACAACTGGAATGTTGCCTGAAAACTCCCTCTTTCTCCCATGCTATTGCAGAAGGGGTTTGGTCTTGCCCGTTCCTGCACACTAATGCCAGCAAAGGAAACAAAACGGTCCGTTGCTTTATCACTTGCAGAGGAGCTAAAAAATAGAGCAAGGCTGATCCTTTACCAATGATTAAACAGTGTCTTGTGGTTGAACTGTAGCTATGATAGGAATTACATCCTTTACTTAGTCAAGTTGTGCCAATTTTGCACCAAAACGTACAAGTCTTGAAAATTTTGAAAGTTCTATAACTATTATAATTGTAAAAGATATCACGAGTTCTAACTACGCACACATCCTTTGTTTCAGGAGGATTTTCCTTCAGTCTTCAACAAGTGGAGACTTATTTTAAAATGGCATAAATTGTTTTAAATTAACACTTTCTTTCCATAAAATAAATCTGATTATGTGACCTATATTTAGATTCAGAGATAAAAACAGATTATGCAGGTACTTTGCTGTTGAATCTTGATTCTTATTTCCTTGTGATTGAACAAGAAGAATCATAATACATTACTGGTTCCAGTATATATTTCACTAAATCGAACTATAAAGTATATTCATATTGAGAAAAGGTGGCTTTTAAACTTCACTCTTCACATTAATGCACATAATGGACAGGGGTCAATGGAATTAACTACAATCACCAAATGCTGATTAGTAGTAAAATAACATCTATGGAATATGTTGGGGAAACTTGAAGCAGTTCTTCTAATATTAATTCTACCTTCAACTTTTCCATTACCGTAAAGAAAAATTCCTGCATTCTAGCACTGAAATGAGACCTGCTAACTCATACCTTTTTATAAAATAAGGATTTACAGTATTTTTGCAACATGTTGCAGAACAGAGCCTACTCCAAAACCAGAGCTCTTAAAACATTACAATAAAAAGGACAAGTTATGGTATTAGCCCTTAGGTGGTAATCAAAACTCCAGCCCTGTCCCACCATCACCATCAGAGACAATCCTGGTCAGAAATTCATCTCTTTCTCTATTTGTGCAAGTACCAAACTCAAATTATCACCTGAAGGTCATGAAGAAAGTCATCGGCAAGGAACAAAGTCACGACTTCTTGCTTTTTTTGAGAGATCGAGGCCCAATGAATACTGACATATCTGAGGACGTGGTGAAGAACTACAAGCCCAGCCCCATGAGCTGCAAAGTGTCTGAGTGCTTGACAATTCTTTCATACTCCAGAGGCTGGAATAGGCTGTGAATTTATGCTTTTTTGTTCCTATGGTAATTTGTATTGTCAGAGTTTTAATAACCTCATCAAAAACATGCATTCAAGAGCAATGTGGCACCTCTACATAATTTAACACCAAGCCATTCATAGCTTGTGGTACCATTTGAAACACTGCACAAGGAAATTAAAAACAAATAGAAAAAAATCATCACAAAACTGAAACCAATAAATATTTAGGTTGAAAAGGTGAGCAGTCAGTGGAAAGAAAAGAATATTTCCAGAGAAATGATGGAAGCCTCTAACACAATTATTCTCCCACCAACAGCAAGGTTGGCCAACATCAGCAGTAATGAGACCACAACTATGGTTTCATTTGCTTGTATCTGTGTGTGAAAAGACATTTTAACCAATGGCTTTTCAGAAATCAGTCTTGTTAGTCTTGCAGTACAAAGTATACGTGTTGCTTATATTTAGTTAAGGCAGGTTAAAAATACAGGCTACAACCTGCAGATTAGGACTACTACACATGACAAATGTTTTTGATTGCACCTTCATTAATATCAGTGGCATTTCATCACAGTGTAATTTGGTCCTGTATCTAAATTTCCTCAGTGTCCCAATACACTATCAAATGACTCGTATCATTTATTTGGTAGCTTCACATGCTGTTTGTGCATCATTTACAGGAAGAGATAATTATGTTTCAGCTCTTCAGTTTATTTTTCTGCTTGATCTTTATTGCAGTTTAGAAGTTTTTCTAACTCTCGTGCCTTAATAAGGGATGGAAAAGGGACTTCAATGAATAATTATTTTTCTGCTGCTGCTATGGTATGATACATAAAAACGGCAGCACCTTCGACTTCCTTAAATTTTTACGCTGTATGAAGTCAAAAGTCTTCAACAAATAAGAATCAAGTATGGCGTGAACTTGAATTCATTTCAATGCCTGACAGATGCACAAAGCGTTGAGGATGCAGAGTTCCCCTCTGAATGCTTCTTCTTCCTCTTGACTGGTTCTTTGCATCTCATCCCAATGTGTATCGTAGCCTTTCTTCAGCCACAATCATATCATAGCTGCTATTTTAGTATATAAGCATGGGTTTAGTCTTACTGAAAACAAGTCAACAAATATTTATTTATTGCCCCAGCTGTCACTTGCAGCTCGTATATATAAAACTGGCACTGATCCTTCTGGCTTCATATTGCTACTGAGTAAGAGAGGAGAACAGCTCAGGAGGTAAGTGCTTCAAGGCCCAAATATACGTTGGTATTTTCACGGAATGGACAAGACATTCAGTGGATTTGCAGAAAATCTTGTAGGAGAGACTGGTAAAAAATCCTACAAGAAATCTGATTTCTTGTAACACCGTGATATTGGGGTTGGTGGGTAAAAGCTCCTGCACCAGCAAAAGTGTCTCAGCCAAACCAGCTCCTCCCTGCTGGAGTTGCTCCGATGACCAAATCGTTTATTTCTCCAGAGACTGAAGAGCTCACAACCTGAAATGCCTCATAAAAGAACTTCTTAGGACCAGAACTGTCTCACTGCTTAAGATACACTGTCATCCTAAGTAAGGTTCATTTAGAATTATGCACCTGGGAAACCTCTGATTACTGCATAATTCTAAATGAACCTCATATTAAGTGTTTATTTTTAGAGAAATATAATGATCAAAATTCAGAATAGCACAGTTACGGTTGTCACTTCATTTCAAGAGACATTAAAAAATAACCAAACTTAAAACATTTAAGGTTAACTAAGGAAAACAAAAAGATCTATACTGAATAGAGAAGCCTTGCATAAAAGTTGTGAATTGCCACAGGAGAACAAGTGATCTGATTTCTTTGATGGCCTTGTGATATGAGTGGGTGGGGAAGGCAGAAATACACAGAATAAATAAAGCACTAGAAAAGGTTTATACTAGGTTCAGTTTGCCAGGAAAGTTCCATTTACATCAATGGTGTCATCACCTATGGAAGAATAAGTGGGATTTGAGCATCATGGGAGGATGCAAAAAGAATTAAGTCATAAACGCTTCTGTACTGATATAGCAGGATCTTCTCAATGTTGTTTCATCAGCTCTTGAACACCACGGACTGCTCAGATATCCTTGATGCTGCAAGTCACAATCTATTCTTTTGCAGTTGTACGCTCAAGTCTACAAGTCTTGAAATAAGAGTTCTGTTGCAGCCATAACATTATTTTATCTTCCCTTGTTTTGTATTTTCAGGTATTTCCCATTACTACATCCTCCATAATAAATACTATTAAACACATTCCTATTCTTTACTCTCTTTTCAGCTACTGTAGCCACCAGCAGAGACAAAGGCTCTTTCTGCACCTCTCCAGAGCAGCAAAAGCTCCCGTTAGCACAGAGTGCAGCAGGATCAGTGAGTTGTGTCTTACTGGTGCAGGTGGGGAAGGCAGGGATGGCAAAGGTGGGAAGTTGGCTTTGCCCCATGATTCTGTGCTGGGAATGGTCCCAATACGGTTGGAGAAAGGAGCTGCCCTCCAGCATGGCACACTGAAAACAACTTAAACACAGCCTTTAGTTCTCTCACAGTGAGGCGAGACACGCCTGTAATCCAGAGATTTTGTTGTTCACTTTTACAAGCCATATTTCAGTCACAAACAAAGCCAGAGTTTTCTGAAGAAAATGAAATCCTATGAATAGCTCTGTCCAATTATTAAAAAAAAAAATCTTTGAAAATTTTGCTTACAGACATGAAAGAGAAATTTGACTTTCAGAACATCACATCTGGGGGGAACAATGAATTCCCGTTTCAAAGTGAAATGTCACCGAAGTTTTCAACAAAGGCTATCACAGCAAGTACAGCAATTTATTCAACATTCTAGAAACTGCCGAGGCAGAGCTGATGATAACATGGCCAGGTTTGCAATTCAATTTGTTTCCGTTCTTTTCATTTTTTAATTAAATCTTGATAGTTGTAGGACAGGACTACTTTTCTGTATCGCAAATGAACAAACTAAATTCAGATGCTCCTTTACCCTCACTGCTCACAGGACTTATTACAGAAGAACCACATGTGCGGCGTTTCATGACAAAGGGAAATACCTTGTACAAAGTGTCTCCTGTGAAATGATGGCAACTGATATTATTCCCTTTATCATCTGACTTCTAGCCAATTAGTAGCAAAAGATTGCAGGAGCTGATCAATTAGGTCCTATAACCTGCTTGAAGTTAAAAGGAATGCTAAAAAGAATGCAAAGGGGAGTGCTGATTTTCTCTACAGCAGCGAACATGCCATTAGCTACAGTAACCGAAGAAGATTTTCTCTAAAGCTGGTCAAAAATGAGTTGAAGCAGTTTTGACAGAAAAAAAACCCTCTAGATTTCTGCAAAAACTCACATTCAAAAAACTTCTATTTGAAATGCTCTGCTTTAAGTTAGTTTGGAAACAAAATACAAATGTTTGTTGAAATATTACGTTGCATTCTAGAAGCATCTTTCCAACAGCTCCATTTTTCAAGTCTGTGAAAATCTTCAAAATTGGCTGCCAGAAACTCGTAACTTTGTCCATTGGATTACTCACAAAAAAAACCCAAACATAGAAGGCAGTTGGAAAGTGTCAGAGGCACATTAAATCACTTTTGCAAAAGTGAATCATATCACTATAGTAATTAGATCACTGAAGACTCTTAATACACATACTGCGTTGTGTTACATTGAAGTTAATCTTTGCATTGACACCTGACTTGCTGCAAGGTCTGTAGAACCAAAATTATAAAAGAATGAACACCATAATGTGCTCATAATTGTTGTGCTAAGTCTTAATACAAGATGGGGTGAGAGATACAAGGAGCATAATTGATTTTACTCCAGGAAACAAAGATAGCATACAAAGAATCTGCTGCTATGATATCAATGGGAACAGTCATTAAAAGCTTATTAGTGGGAGAGGTCCAGGCAATAAGACACAAACACAGAACATTAAAGGAAATAAAGTTTGCCCAACAAGAGCAGTATGGTTTTATTTTCCTCACTGAAGTTTCTTCTATACTATAATATGATTAAGATAATTACCACACTGTAAATGTGAAACTTAAAGAGCCTATTCAGCAGGCAAAGGCAGGAGTTTAATGACGGCAATGAACCAGAAACATCTACGACTAAGACAGGCCTGGGACTCACCTGAACTCTGGCAAAGTTTGGTTCTACGAACACGAGTTGCACAACTTTTCCTGAATTATTCTTTCCTTCTGGTAACAATAGCATAAACCCCCTAAGAGCTCAGAAGGAGCCCACTCCACATGAGCACGGTGGAACGATGACATTCCTTTTCTCACCATAGGAGAAGTTGCAATTCAAGGCTGTAGAGGATCAGGGAGCTCCGAGCCAGCAGCAGCTCTACAGAAAGAAGCAAGTCTCTGATACTCCCTACTAGGAAGGAAATCCAGAAGCCTGTTGGATGTTTAAGGGTATACTTATCAACACATCAAAGAAATAAAATAGTTTATCTTCTACATAACGGGCAAAATAAAGACACAACAATATCACAAATAGGATTAGAATCTTGCAGTGTGGCTCCAGTGGCACAGCTACGGGAAATTTTTGTAGTTAACACTCATGAACACATAGACTTAGGAGATGGCACTGGTCTGTCTTCCCAAATTCCAGGGCAATTGAAATTGCCCTGAAATACAGCCTGTTTTCTTGAGTCCCATTCATCATGCTAGAAGTACAGTTGCAAGTTGTATTTTAACAACGAGTATTTTATGTCTTACAGTAATATCAGTGCTATGATGCAGAAGCACTTTTGGGAAGGCAGTAGTTTAGCACGGTCATGCGCAGGAAGAAGCATCAGAAATTACACCCAGATACAATAAACACGGACCAGCCTTCCCCCTCAAGTCGTGCAAAGCCTAAATTGGTGAAATTCAGCTTTACTTGGCTGTTTATGGGTGGGATTATTAACACTGATTATTATTAACGCAGCTGATGGGTGAAGGGTGGGGGTGGTTAGAAGGGATCTTGACTCTTGAACACAGGAACTGGGAATATGTTTCCTGTTTACCAGCAATGTGACTCTTCATATTCAACCATTTTTAATTTTGGATAGTACTTATTCTTCTGGTGATTGTTACTGTGGGCTTCAATGAGAGGGGTTGTTTCCTATGCTGAACATTGGGCTGCCGTCACTTAGAGAAAGCCAAGCGTATACTCTTGAAGCAGTCAGATAGGAAGGGAAGGTAGCAGTTCTGAAAGAGGTAATATCTTTCTGATGGCCAAGTATTAAGAGCAGACAAGTGGTATTTCCCTCAGATAATTTGCATCTAGCACCTAAAATTCATAATATATCAGCAGAGTCAGTGCCTGTAGTGAAGTTACTGGAGGTCTTTGTTTAAAAACCGCTTATTGTTTAATATATCCTTCAGGGTAAAGCGATGTGCCAGGAATTCATAAGCCGTATTGCTGCTGCTCTCTCTTTTCAAGTGGCCTCCTTTCAAGACTGGCTGCGGCACCAGAGGCACAGGGGAAGAGGAATACATCGCAGAATCCCTGTGGAATATGGGTTTACAGAACAAGCAGATGAGGAGGGGCGTGCTCGCTCCCAGCTCCGGGAGGCCTGATATCAAGAGAATAGGGCTTTTTCATTAAAATAAAATAAAGCAGTGAATTATTATGACCCCAGCAGATAGTGGAGTTATTCACTGGAGGAAGACTAGACAGCAGAATAAAAACGTTGACTTAATGATTGGCAGAGTGAAAGGGAAAGCACAAAAGAGCAAGAGAAGCCAAAACGTGAGCAAAACAACTGACCTGCATCTGCACTGCCCTGACTTTGGCAGCTCCTGTCCTTGCTGAGTTCTTAAGGGGTAAGCAAGCGATGGCACGGGGAAGATCACAGCATGAACACGTACTCAAATGAACAACCCAATGAATATCAAACAAATTTCAGAGCACAGCTGCAAAAATAAACAAAAGCGGAGAAGGGAGAGGCTATGGTCTGGCTAATGCACTAGAATTCAAGACACTGGGGTCCAGTTCTGTGTTTGCTCTGGATTTTTCTTGTGATAATAAGAAACCAAAATCCTTGAGATGCGGTAAAAGGGGAGAGTTCCCCTATTTCTGGTGGCAGTAAGGAATAAATCGCCACTCAGCTGGAAGGACTTAAGACCTTCTAAAACTGTAGGCTCTATATGGACACTTCCCAATGGCAGTTCAGCAAATGTCCAAGAATGGCAATAAACAACTTGGTTACACAGAAGCAAACTGAGGCACAAAGCTGTAAAGAAACTTATCCCAAGTCATACAGAGTCACATCCAAAGTCATGAACAGATCCAAAAATACAAATATGATATTCCTAGATAAAATAAGACTGTTTAAAAAAAAAAAAAAATGAATGGCAAACATAGCAATTACTTATTTTATAGCAGAGACCCGTATTGTATAGTCCCCTGTCAAACCAAACCAACAAACAAACCATTCCAGACATCTGGTATTTAGACTGAAAAGGAAACTTTGAAGAGAATAGATGGCAAAACCAGCTTCCAGCAAAGCAGGATGGTGTAACTCCCTCTATAGAAATTGCATGTCATCTTGCAACAATCAGGAAAATAAGAGCTGTCTCTTGTGTGTGTGTCTGCCTTTGTGAGCCTGTCACTCATCCACCTCTTGATATATGTGTTCAAAAACCTTGCACTCCCCACACATTTCCACCTCCAACAGTAAGAAAACACCTTGGTTTTGGTCAGCTATAATTTTCTCCTCAAAACACACCTTTATAATGTCTAGTGAGAGATGGTGCTGCACCAGCCCAGCGATGTTGTCAAACTTACAACTTCAGCAACTGAGTGAGTGAGCGGTGAGAACCAGCATTGTCACCGTCTGACATTTCTTAAACATCATATAATATTTTATTTCAAAAGCTTCTGAAGTATTTCATCCACCAAAACGGAACCACACTTCTGAAATACAGTTACCTTCAAAACAGAAGCTGCTAGTGGAAACAGAAGAAATGCTATGAAAATCTGATCAAATGAAAAACATGTGTGGTTTCAAAAGTATTTCATCTAGGCCACACAACTCTTTCCATACAAAATATTGATAGTTTGTCAAAAATATTTTAGCAGTAAACCCTACTGACACAAACAAAACATAACACATTTTTAAAGTTACAAATAGCAAGAAAGTGAGGTACATCTGCATGAAAAGAGCATGGGACCTTAAAGAAGAAAGCCCTAAACTCTCATTGCGGCATTCACATTGACTTTTTACACGGCCACGAGCACATTGTGACACCGACCAGCCCGTACACCCACCCCACGGATCCTGCGTCTTCGGGGAGACTTTGATGCCTTTACTGAGTCTAAGCAATATTTTACTGAACTATCCTGATCCAAAACTTAAGGTGGAAAGACTCACCCTGATTTCAAGACCCTGTGTGTTGAACCTTATGTTGGACTGATTTTTTGAAGATATAAAGCTCTATGTAAACCCTAAATAGGGCTATTAATTACTGTGTTTTCATTTTAAAAAACATCCTACTGGCAGAAAAATTTAGAGACAAATAGCTGCAGTTCCAAACAAATGAAAAGCAGATGCGGACCACAACGCTGAAGTACAAGAAAAATCTAGATAAACTAATCTACAGAACTTGCAGATAGTTGAATGCATGAATTACGCTGTAAGGTTAATTGAACAGGTAAGCTGCCTTCCATGGGAAACAGATTAAGCAATAAATTTAAGCATCATCAATCTAAAATTATGCACTTAAAATTGCTGCTTCTTTTGTTTCTGCATTTCACTGTGCTGGATCATTAGTTTTTATTAAATATGACAATGCTGTTGAGTATGCTGCTAACTAGCTTTTACCAGAGAAACAAATAGAGACGAAAGACCATAAACTTATCCTGCTGAATGTGATCTGGCCAGGATTACAATTACATGTCCTGATGGTCTGACTTGAATTTATATGCTATGTAGCTAGAGAAAAGGGAGAAAGAAATCACATCCAAGCAACCTCAGAAAAATTTGAAACAATTATCTGGATACAGCAAGAAAGCAACTAAAAAAGCAAGTATAGGAAACCCCTTGATTTGGGAGAGAAGGAGAGATGAGCAAAAGGACGTTTTTGTTATTGCGCTGTATTTTTGTTATCATAAGGATAGGTTCAGTTTTAATTAGAAAGCCTGATTTCAAAAAGTGTTTATGCCATCAACGAATAGCTCTTTCATTTTGCTGGTGCTCAGAACTTTAACAGGTGGTTAACTAACTCATTATTTCATGCAGGCTTTTTACCTGCCTTTGTTTCTGAAGGCAGAAAAAAATTCTTTATTGTTACATGTTTTTTGGTAACACAGCAGCTGCTGTTTATGCTAATTCTTGCTTACTTGCAAATAGACCTGTGTTTATTTTGTGCCATGCCAGCTGTCAACAAAGACATTTGAAGAATAATTTCCACACTCAAAAGAAAGGCTCTGCTCTCGCTTCCTATTGCTCATTTATTTCTGCTGCGTTTCAGACCCAACGTGTGTTCAACTGGAAAAGCGTCTAATGGTAAGTTATTAGAAGAGATGAGCTGAACCTGAAACGCCCATGGATATCCAACAATTACCCTGAACGTACGCACAGACCACTCAGAACTCCCACTGTCTCTATCGCCGTTCTGAACTTGTTCTCCAAAACACAGTGCTCTCCAAAACCTAAGGAAACCATTAAATGCGAATGTCCAATGGCTGCAAGAAAACCATCTTGCAGGCTTTAGAGCTCACCTGTATTTGGGATGAGTCGCTCTATACAGCCTTCTAATAAAAACCTCGCGAGCGCAGCCTCAGCAGAGCGCGTGCGCTGCATGGGACGCGGCTCAGAGCAGCG
Source organism: Streptopelia decaocto (assembly GCF_964273445.1). NCBI lineage: Eukaryota > Metazoa > Chordata > Aves > Columbiformes > Columbidae > Streptopelia > Streptopelia decaocto. The sequence goes on along the minus strand of NC_138670.1, from coordinate 2,740,561 downwards.
CAGGAGGGGCAGCGCACTGGAGACCTTGCCCTCATTTTATCACCAACAAACTGCTCCTAGAAACAACTTCATTCATCGATCTCCTCTATTTTCTTAATAAATTCATCTTGGCGGAACTGAGACTGAAAGTCTGAATTGTGACTTCTTCCAGCTCCTAAATCCGAGACCTTTCAACAACTCGATTTTCCCTGGGCCAATGCTGCAGCTCTATTTTTCCAAAGCATCTGGAATCGCTTCTATTTTCTCCTGAGATCTGAGGCTGATAGCACCTTATTCCTCAAGACAGTGCATTACTACCTATCAGCATTTAGTACACTTAGTATTAAGATCAGCAGATCATACGAGAGAATTGCTTCCTTAATTTTCTGTAATGACTTCGTAAGCACACGTTTCAACAGCTTTCACCCTTAAGTAGCAAGTCTTCCCATGATGTGGGTAAATATGTTCTCCTCTGATTGAGATTCCACCTGTGGAGTATATACCAGTTCCAAGCGGTAACTGTTGTGCTATTTTATACACCATCCATGCCCAAATATCTGTGTGCCTTCTACAGGCTTACTGACGCATCCTCACAACACTTCTGTCTGGCACAGTGAGATTAAATAAACTATTTTAGGTCAGACTGAAAGTCTGTGGCAAACCAGGAACTCAGCTGAGGACATTTAACTCCAAGTTGGTTACAATAATCACCAAACCATCTTAAACTGTTTTATTATGGACCATAGCAGGCTAGAAAACTTCTGGGGACCACAGCTATCTCATTGTATTGGAATAGATTCATAGCAACTATTTAAAGCCCAATGGCATGAGAGTGCGTTGTCACCACCACATCTCACATTCAGGAATAGCTGCCTGAAATCAGCGTGCACTTGTTGCCAAGTCTTTGCTGGCCACAGATCCTCACATTTATAAATCTAAGCAGGCAGAGGAACATGCCAGTACAAGTTGGTGATTTCTTCTTTTTTTCTGCTACAATTACTTCCCAGCCAGCAGACATGAAGAGCATCACTGAATCTATTCTCACTCAGCACACTCCATATGTTCCCGAGGACTCAATCTAAGATGATAGCAACAGAAATACAGAGTTACACTACTGTGATATATTTCATCCTTTGTTGGCTGTCTGAAAGTCACTTATCCAGGTTCAATTAGAAGAAATGTTCCCCTACAAGACAAGTAATCCAGTTACAAGTAGTTAATTAACAACAGTTTGATTAATCCTTTACTTTTCTGTGTATTCAGAAAGGTAGCAGAGATTTTTCTGTGCTTCCTCTTAAAAATAAACCATGTTTATAGTAACATTTTACGTGTACATACAGATCTCTGCCTGAAGAAAGTGCAGTATAAACATTATATAACATCTCTACAGAAATCAAAAGCATAATATTTGTGTATATTACAGTGTTAATCAAAGGAACTGGTCCCAACTAGGTTCTTCTCCTGAAAGCTGCTACTAGCTAAAACATTTATACGAGGCATGTTTTGCTCAGTGAAACAGAGGTTGCTAAAGGGGAAAGGATCTATGGCCGTTCCAAGTCTTTCAACTGCACCCAGGGATGTGCTGGACAAAAAGACAGGGACACATCTTTCTAACAATGGCTTGGTATGCTGGGTGCCTCTTGAACTGGTTAAGTAAAAATGAAAGAGAAAAAAGCAGATACAAAAAGCAGATATGAATAGGGGATGTGTCACACTGGAAATAATGCTGGCACAAAGAAATTCGTGCCCAAGCTCTCTTCCATCTTTCAGTCTGTCAGGGCTTATCATCAAAGCTGAGTCCTGGTAGGGAGCAGTGCAGGTGAATCCGCACAAAGTGAACTACCAGCATGGGAAGAAGGCACAAGATATGGTCCCAGCTGGACAGACTGGTGTTAAATCCACATTTCAGAGCTCTGATGTGCCTTGAACTGAATGGCTTTCATGAGGCAGGAGACTCCACAGGCTGGTGCTTCTTCAGGTCCTGCAGTTACGAGCCCATCTCACTGCTTCCAGGTTAGATATTTTTGCTAAAAGTTATCCATCTGTTAAAAATTGGTCTAATGGTTGAGTAATATTCAAATTCCTCAGCACAAGTTGTTTACATAGAGTCGGCACAGACCAGATGAATCCAGATGGGCACACTTTAGGCAGGCAGATAACTGTGGAGCCGTTCCCGTAGATGTGGTACCCTGAGAAAAATGTTGATTGGGCTCACAGATTCCAATCAACAGTATTGGAAATACTGAAGCCAAGCTGTACATTCCTGAATTATGTAACTGGTATTTCTTTCACCTACAGGCAAACTCAATGAAATTTTAAAGACCTATAAATCCTCCTATAAGTGCTCCGTCTAGTCACTGGTTTTGGCCAGGAATAAATGTATTGAAAAAATATAATCCATGTATCTCACAGTGGTTCAATCGCATTCTTCTGAAGAATGCAGACTTAGCCGTTGCTGAACAGGGCGTGCTGGTCTGGCACACTGTGCTCTGTCTCAACAGGGCATCCCTTAAACGACTTAAAGCTGGGTAAATCCAACAACGGGGAGAAGCAAAGCAAAAATGAGGCAAAAGAGATCCTCATTACAGAATGCTTCACATCAAAGCACAGGAGCTGATAAGAAACTGGCATACAAACACGTAGATATTTAGAAAATTTAACCTCTATTTTAAATCCGTGGAGTCACCTGGGCTGGATTTAGATACCTAAATGCTCTCAGGGCCCAATTCCCTCCTCCCAGCACACACAGCCTGCCCTGCAATGCATTGGGTTCCCTCAGACACACGTTGTGAACAGTGGGGTTGTCACATGCAGGGACAGAAATTGGGCTCCATGATCCATGTGGGTCCCTTCCAGCTCAGGACATTCTATGATTCTGCCGATACACTGGCTGTAGGATGTGCCGAGCGACGCACGCACGTATCTGAACACAGGTTCAAGTCCTGAGAATCTATCTGTTGCTTCCAATTAGTGGTTACACAATATGACAAGAAAGAGGAAACACTGTGGAGCTGTAAACTCCTTTTTGTTGTTGTTGTCTAGAGATGGGATCAGAAAAGAAGCTTCAGGCAGAACATCTGTAATGTGGACAGACAGATGTTTGCAGTTGCAGCTCTGTGCTTTATCTTTTGCAGAAATTAACATATATTCATAGAATTTCTTTCCCTCTCATGTTAAAAAAGAGGTAATCTTCTCTTAAAGCTGTTCAATCTTCTGCTTTACTGTAAATGGGGAGGTGGGTGAGATTTATTTGTTAAACATTGCCATAAATATTTAGCGGAGCAGGGCTCGTTGAGAAGAGGACATCTAAACAGATTGCTGGTGAGCTAACCCTTGGAGATCTTCCAGATTTCTCTCTCTTCCTCCCAATTTCTTTTCCTTTAGAGAGAAACTAAATAAACATTTGAAAGGAAGTGCGTGACTGGAACAAAAAACCCCCATAAATAATTCAAAAGAAAATTAATAGGATTCAAGATACCACTTTCTGATTATCAACATAGCTGCTACTTTTAATTTCATTTTTTTTACAGTAGCAACCAGCTGGTACAGTGCATAATGCTCATCACTTAGTGCCTCACATTTTTCAAACTCCTTGGAAACACATCCCCATCAAACTGCTTTGAAGTTCAATTTTAATTTAGATGCAAACTATCCCAAAAGTACTGATGGTCTAAAAAGTGCCTCTGGCAGTCCATAATTACAATGCAATAGAGCTGTCAGATTTGATTAGAACGTTGCTGCAGTGGCTCAGTCCATGCAGCACCGTTTAGCCTCACATGATCATTTAAACATTCCTTCCTGCTACTCAATACTTGCCCAGCCCAGATAGGGCTTTATTTACTTGTTGGGTTTCAATCATCCAGATCCTCTAGACCATTGGAATGATAAAGTTGTGCAGAAAAACATCCTCCAATCTCCTCATCATACAGATATTCCTGTTGCAGCATTTCATCTGCAAGACATTCACAGCATAAGGTTTAAAACAATCTACTAGTATTATGGCTTAATAAAAGAGCAATATTGTATTGCAATGCAGGGGTTTGAAGAATATCGCTGTAGCTGAAAAGAGCCATTCCGATCCAAGTAAATAACATTTGGAGGATAAGAATAATACTTTTGGGAAGAATTTCTGTGCTTCTGAATCCATCATGTATCCGCTGTGCAAGTGCATTGGGCCGGCTGCCGTGGGGCTACCCCAGACAGGTGCCTGCACCAGGCTATTTAACTTAATCTACACTTCTTGTTGCTTTCAGTACACACCATGAACAGTTAAGAAAGTAAATTCCAGAAAACACTGGCAGCTTGAACAGTCAGTCTGACTTCATATTCGAAATAAAAGCTGAAAGAACCTGTCTTGTCCCAAAGCGCCAGCTCGACACCCTTACACTCCGGCTCCAGGAAGAGCACTGGGGAGATGCACTGTCAGATCTGAGAATGATATTAAGAATATCTGAAGAATAATCTCTCCTCCAAGCAGAAACGCAACACCAAATACAAGTGAGAATGATTTCTGTCTGTGGGGTTTATTCTGGGAACTTCCGTGTGCTGTTTCTCTGCTTTAGGCCCAGGGCCAGCACGCTGCCTCCACACTCTCCCTTTGTATCCATTCTTTTCCCCTATTATTGGAATCCTGTTTCTGAAACAGACACTGCATGTAATGTCTGAAAAGAAGGAGGCTTTGAACATCTTGGGACATGCATTTCCTTCAGCTCCTTTGTCTCGGAGGTGAAGAGAATCTGGCAATGCGTGGGATTTGGCAATGTTGGCTAATGTTACCCGTCTTGGTTCTGGCTCTTCTAGATGCTTTTCAGAAGCAAAGACAAAGAAAAATCACAATTCTGAGGGTTCATTCTTCAGACAGTCCAAGTTCTGTGAATCCCACAGACCACCTAAATTCTCCCTGCACAAGCTTTTCCTCCTGCCCACTCATAAAATAAGATCTCATTATAGTCTAAAGCTCTTATTCCTACCCAGATTTGAAGGTCACAGCAGCAGCCCCGTTGATTCTAGTACCCAGAAAAATTTTAACTTTCCATCCCTTTTACTGCATGCCTCAAACACACTGACAGTCTTTTGGGTCTGCTCGGGGTCATGCTGAAAAATAAGCCTATTAATGCAGCAGGGTTTCAAAATATTTGAAGAGCTAATTCAGCAGAGTTTATATCTCTTGTGTAGACTTCACTGGAGCCAGCATTCTTCACTCTGTATTCAGTCACTCTGAATATCAGTCAGGGCACTTTACTCAGCCATAAAAGAACTGCAAGCAGAGATGAATCTCATCCTTTCTTCTTTCAGACAGCTAGGAAGCCACCAGCCTCCCATTTTAAACCTAACTACTGAAGACAGCTTAATGAGGCTCGGGGAAGATCACCTTGAATGTTAGCCAACAGCCCATTGTCACAAGAAAAGTTTCTTTCGTCAAAAACTCTATAACCCTTGAATAAATCTCTTTGATTCTGCTTACACTGGGGCTGTGCTCATTCTTGCTCCTTCAGCTGTCACAGCGGGAGGTGTGAATGTGTGTGGGATGCTTACGGTGAGAATGACAAGAGTATCGTATTAAGATCTTGGTTGTAATCATTAATTTCGGAAAAGCCGTAGCGAGTAGAGAAGAACGCAGGGTTTAGAGACAGACTCTTTCATTCATTTATAAGCCTGGAAGAGAGACAGACAACGCTGGATAAAAGGCCCTGCACACGTGCACGGACACCCAGCTCGCTTGTGAAACTTCCCGTGTTTGCTCACGGGCACCGTATGCGTGCAAAAATACGCATCTTCTCATGGTACCCCCGGGCTGAGAAAGAGCCTATTACAAGAAGAAATTAAGAGCAAATAAAAATAGCATAATTGCAAGAAAGTATATTTTCAAACATTCACCTACAAACCGACCGTTATCATTAGGCAATGAGGGTGCTTTGGCCACTGCTCAATCTGTGCAGCACAGACGTCTCAGCTCCGCTTTGAATCCTCCCATCAGGTTGTTGCACTTGCCTGCTGTCCTTTCACGTGTAGAAGCTATTTCAGGAAGGGGAAATGTTCCTTGTTGCGTGTTTACACAGCACCTACCACACTGGGACTCAAATGTAATCAGAATAAACTTTCTGGTGGTGTTATATTAACTGGCCTTGATATGAAAATCATGGCATTAAAGGAACATGCAAGTGAGGAGCCCACGTCAGAAAAAACAAGCTTTCTCTTTCTTCTTAACAAATTGTGCAAGTTTTCTTGTTTCTTTCATGGATTAAGGATGTACTTAGTGAAGAGAAAACATCTGTCCAAATGGTGAGGAAGGAGAGGGAGCCATATGCCTGAATGAACTGCTTCTTAGGACAAAGTGAAGAAAATCTAAGGGGCTGGCTTGGAATTTAGTTCTCCAGAGGGGAAAAAAAAGAAAAAAAAAAAAAATCACTACAATCTGTTCATGTATGAGAGGGGGACAGAGGAAAAGCCAGGAGGGCATAGCGACAGCAACATCTGCAGAAGCAATCCTTTAGAATAACAAGCAGCACGCACTGGTTTAGGACAAACATCTGTGCAATACTCAGGAGAAGCATCCGCAGCAGCGCAAGCAGCTCCCCGCTCCCCTTCCCCAGCCCCGCGGAGGAAGAAGGTGGGAAGGACACATGACGAACTGCAAACAGATGAGGGATGGACACCCCATTAAATGGCACAACATCTATTTCCTTCTCTGCGCTCAGTCTAAAGGTGGTGTTAATGGAGGAAACTGCAGCAGGCAAATTACCTGTCAGACACTAGAGGCTCCTAATGAAGAAAGATTCCAAAAACACGAGAAAATGCTGCCAATAGAACACCTCCAAATGCAAAATGAATGAGAATGCTTGACAGAGGTGTGTAGCTCTTCTTTTAGCATAGGAACAGAAAGCTTGGAAGAGCAGATTGAATATATTAATATATACCCCTGGTTTAATACCCCCACATAATTTAGTTACTCTACTCCTAAGGTTACAGAATATGAAATCCTCAGAGAAGTGGCGACTACAATTACTCGCTATAGGTGTATGCTGGAATGCATGGAGGATAATATGGGAATTATAGATTTATCACTGGGGCACAATTGTGGAAACCTTGTTTTAATTGTGGATTCCACATCACTCTCTGAAAGCTGAGTGTGTGTGAGTTGTCTAGGCTGCCTCCACAAGACAAATGAGACCTCTTGAAATAAACAGGATAAATCATCCCCTTGAAGTTCCCTTTTCCCTACTGAATATAGAGAGACTCCAGCTTATTTAGACCAGAAATCTATTTTTCACATGTCTAAAGTTATGTGAGATAAGCCTCACAATTTTTCTGCATTTTTTTCTGAATATCTATCACCAAACTGGGAATAACATTTCCAGATACACTTGCACTCCGAAGACATCATCCATTATTGTGTTGGAGGCAATCACATGCAATTGTACTAACAACAGCTCTGTAACAATATAAACAGATTTTTAAAAGGCAGAGGGTTTTTTAATTATTATTATTTGTGGTCCAGGCTTCAACACTAGTTTTATTTTTCCCATCTAGCAGAAATTAAAGGTCTACTGTGAACTGCAGTTCCAAAAGGAGTTCGATAGAATATCAAAGGCAATGCTACAAAGCAACTATTTGATTTGGATGGTTTTGAAAAAACAAAAGGAGACAATTCTGGTCTACGTTCTAATAGTCTCAATTCTGTGGAGTTTGACAGGAGTAGCACTGAAACACTCTTATCAGTCATGGTCCATTTCTATATCGGGCAGATGAAAACGTTTGCAGCTTCACAGATGCTGCAGATTAGAGCCGACTGCACTTCTAAATGGAAGTTTTGTGTCTGAAAACGCAGATTTGACAGAACTGAAGTACTTCACAAACAGACATCCATCTCTCAAAACCCATAGCTAAAAATCAGTCGAATAAGGTTGAAGCATTTGTTTGAAGTATGAAACAAATGTTTTAGGTACATACGATTTTTAGATTACATGCTGAATGATACCTGACTGACAAAAAACACAACTGAAATGTGTCAGAAAGATCAAAATTAAGCATTTCAGCAAAGATAATTATAAGAGGATCTCTGAGGCTTCAAAGATATTTTGGCACTTTTTATTTTGTTTTATTTTTTAACTTGGAACCAGCTCAGTGTATGAGATGACACTTGCTCAAGAAGCTCAGATCCCATTTCAGAGCTGGCTCCATTCAAGGCATCAATACGACCATAACCCTGCTGTTATCTATTAGTGTCACAGGGGTACCGGAGTGAAGACATTACACATTTCAGAGCACCGACTCCTGTGTTCAGCTAACTTGACATTCAATTGCATCGTGAGTATGAGCAAGACACAGAACAAGAAAGCCGTTTAAAGATGGTGATGATTTGAAGGCATCTAAGCTTTTGAGTAACTCAGATTTCTAGGAAATTATTTTCACTACTGCAAGTTGTTGTAGTATTATGCAAGCAGTTCTTAATGCTGCTTTTCCACATTACATCCGCCTCTTCTGAGGAGGTTTTGGCCACCAGGTGCTATTGTGATTTAAAATGTACACAGGAGAGATGGAAATGAGCAGGGTATGTTATCTCTGCACGCATTTGTGACTGACAAAATGTATTAATTACACGTGGAAATCAACGCAAAGCAGTGTAGCTTTCAACCAAGTTACAGAATAAAACGCAGGGCCTATCAAATCTGATAATCCCTTACTGAATCAAACTCATTGCCAAGGTCACCAAAAGCAAGTGGTCTGTGAAATACATCAGAGAATAGTAAAGCACGTGCACAACTGAGTTGGCGGATGTGTGCATTATATTATATATACTGGGTAGCACTTGTCATTAAATATATCCACAGCTATTATATTATTATAAATAAGATGTATTTTCTATCAGAAATTGGCAATGTTGAGGAAGTAGGGGATGCTACTGTGGGGCTCAAGGAATTAAAGCTCAGTTCTTGGTTTAGTCTCAGAATTTGTACAAATTACCCATTTTTTTTTTTCTATTTTGGCTCCATATTTGGGACTAACCCTGGATCAAGATATTTACCCTCCCCATGGAACTATTCCACTTGGAGGGTTCCTTGTGTTGAATTTCAGGAACAGAATGACATATGTCACCAAAAAGGGCTCTTGTACTAGTGCAACTGTCACCACAGAATGCCAATGATTAACACCGAATATAGATTTTGAACATAAAACTTTGGATGGTGATTGCACATTAAAGAAAATATCAGGTTGCTCAAACTAAGCATCACTTATACATTTCAGTGCAATGTGCAGCACTTAGACAAGCCCTGACGGACACTCACAGTGTCATCTGGCTGCTCGCTGCACCAGTTTTGGCTTAATATTCTCTCATCTTTGCTCTTTGGCTATTTACCGCAACTTCCTTCCTCTTTAGTTTCTTCAGGTAACAATCACCTTCCCAACTTGAACCCACCGAAATGACACAACTCCACACACCACAGAGCAAACAGGATATTTGCAGACATCGTATTGCGTGTTCATCAGTACCTGCTGTTCCTCTTCCTCCCCCTTTATTCATCCTGTCTCGTTGGATTTGTAAGGTCTTTGGGTCTGGGATTGATTTTTGTCCTCTAACAGAAGGGGGGAAATGACTTGCTGGTTGCTAGTCCTAAGTAATTTCTGCAGTAGTGTGGTATTAGGACTCATAGGTAGCTGATTATCAAGTCCATACCATACTTAAAACAATGCACAGATTTATTACTTTTAAAACAATGCACAGCTATTCCTTCGGTAATTCTGGCTGTTGCATTCTCAAGAGTTTCTTTGATTTATTAGCCCAGTGTGTTATTAAAATAATGAATTATGTTTTGGTACATTGCATCTAACATAGTATACACAGGGGCAAGTACATCTGCTAGCTATTAATCAAATATTCACTAACAAAGGTTGATTAACAGCATTTTACATATTTACAGCAAGAATGAAAAGCATAACAGAGCTCCACCAAATTTAGATGATAATAAATTATTAAAATGCATTTATCTGTGCACTGATTAGCGCGTGGGATAGACAGAACTGCAGGTAGTGTTCTGTTCACCACACAATACCATTTACTTATTGAAACAGCATTTAATACATTATTTTCAGCTTCCAGGAAAAAGGTTTTTAAAAAGCCTGGAAAAGCCTGTGTACAGCTGTGCACATTCTGAGTCAAATGTACAGCAAGTTTTCTCACATGTAATGTTCGTGTCCATCCATCTACCGGCTTCAGCTCTCAAGTCAACAGTGGTGTTGATGTGCTGTGTAGAGCCCAACCTTGATGCCAAAGCTTGTTTTGGTAGAGCTGCCCGATTTCAGGAGGTACCAGAAGCAGCGATTTGTCAAGTAAACACCAACAAATCTGCGGCCTTTTAAATTTAAGAACTTTTTTCTGTTAGGAGTTGAAATTACAAAATCATATCTTTAAATGTCATATCAGAGCCAGGAGCATTTTCTTTTTACTGAAGCTGAACTGATTTGCACAGAGCTAAACATAATTTTCTTACCTAGGCCCAGCTCCCAGCTATGACAACGGATTAATAGTCTGGGGTCCATGTACCCTGCTAAATCCTACTGAAGTCAGTAAGAAATCCAAGGGCTCCCAGGCAGCAGGATTGGTCTCCCTGCTTAATTATTGCAAATTTCTTTAACTAGGCTTCAGAGAAAAGAACTTTTTTTTTTTCCTAAATTGCCTTCTTATTGATTTTCAACAAAACAGTGTCACAGAAAGCACACATGCACTACGAATGAGAGCTTAAACATGCGGTGCACATACTGTTGAACAAGGGAGAAAAATACAGTATGTTAATAAGCCCAGCTAAAAGAATACAAGCCAGAAGTAAATAAACAGATGCAGGAATTACAGGAGTCCAGAATTTGAGTTCAGGGAGAAGAAATTAGGGTTTGCACTGGAGAAAGTTACAGTACACAGAGAAACATGACGGGAAAAATACTTGCAGCTGGTGTAAATCAATATTGACTAATTAATTTACTCCAGCTGAGAATCTGGTCCATGCGTTCCTATGTTCGTATTTAGAAAAACAACTGATTTGTTCTCTGTGGAAAAATAATTCCGTGTGAAAATATTTTTCCCCAATCGCTTATCTAAGAGCTCATTTGCAAACTGTTCTACAGAGAGTAAATCACTATCAGTCTTTTCCGTAAAACAAAGGCAGCGATAGTGTCTCGGGTTTAATCTGCTGTGAGTGGCACTGTGTGGCCAAGAAAGCAATTTAGAAATAAGAGCCTAATTAAAATGACCTTCAAAGTTTTGCAGTATGAAGAAGCACAAACTAGAGAAATTTAAACAATGAACAACATCTAAGAATATAAATATCTATAAGGAATATGCCATTTATCTCTCAGAAGCTCAACTCACTTCCCAGGGCACAGCTGGGTAGAGGCTTTTCATACGTACGACAAGTAGTTAAAACCCTGTTTTGTCCCAGGGGTTGAATTCTGTATTTACCTGGGGTATTGTGATGAATTAGATCTGGAACAGAACTCCATAGGAAAACCACGTTTCCTTAGCTTGACTCCTCACATAGCAACTCGGTTAATTGCTTTGATGACAAATCAGGGTATGTTGTAAGATGCAGGGATGGTACAGCCTGGGGAGTCTGCAGCACCTCACCAGAGAAGACCCCAATTCAAAATGGTCTGGATAGCCAGAGAAATGGACCAAGGTCAATAAGATGAAAGTCAATAGACAAGCGCAAACTACTACATTTAGTAAGAGAAATCAAATGCACAAGTACAAAATAAGGAATTACTGGCTAGGCAAAAATCCCACAGCAGAAGAGCTGTTTTACCCAGAAACTGCGTATGGATCAGCAACATGTCACAGTTGCAAAAAAAAAGGCAAATCTCATTCTGGGGTAAATTAAATGGAGTTTGATGCAAGAAAGAAGAAATGTGTCTGGAAGATTTTAAAACATGCAAAAGAAGCATCTTTTGGGAAAGCTGAGGATACATTTGATCCTTCCCCAGCATGGGCAGGCAGACCGCGGATCTCAGGAGGTGCTTTACAACCTCAATTACTAGGATCTGATGCTCAGATGAAACTTAAAAGTATGAAGGCCAGACAAAAGCAAACATATTAACAGTGTGTTGACTTGAACTCCTGTTTGCATAGATCGGTACCTGCCTTGCTGTCTAAACAATAACTTCATTTCAGTGATCTGGGAGTCAAATGAAAACTACAGATCATGTTACGTGCTGAGCTCTTCAAGTCAATGAACTTCTCGGATAATCTATATTCATTTAAAGTGCTACAAGTTATCTGTAATTTACATTAGTTTCCATGAGTAGCAGTTTATCCGAAGTTAGATTTCCAAAGATAAAATTCTGTAGAAACCCAAACTGATTTTGCGACCAAAGCCACTATATGTTGTACAGTTATTCTGAGAAGTGAAAATTATAAGGCCTCTTTCTCCCTATCCACAAGAAACTTGGAAAACATTCAAAATCTGTCAAATGTCCAAACAAAAGAGATGCTGTAATCACACTGGGGGACGTTAATTGCACCTCCTGATTGAGCTCTGTAGCTGCAATCAAAGTAATGCCAGCTCCACCAAGAGTTAAAAGTGAGAAGCTGTGCTTACCTCAGCAAGCAGGAGGGTACAAATCTACAATAACTGGAAGGAAAGGTTAATTGACTTACATTTCTTGTTAATAACTACATTTCTCTTTTTCATAATTGTGCTATTTTTCTGCTTCCAATTTCTACAAAGCTGCCAAAAATAGACGTAATTGTTTTTGATAAAGACAACTTTTAAAAGTTATTGAATTTTCTTAACTGTAAAAGAAACATCTTCCCTAGGTTTCACTTCCAATTCTAAATCATTAGAGGCCATGTAATAATCTGACCAAGCATCATTATAAAATGGAAGAAAAACTATAGGGATGCTCAATCAATAATCTGATATCAGAACCAAGTTTATTAATTAACTCTCAGAGATGTCCTCGTTCTGTTCACAACAGCAATCAGAGCGGTGGAGAGATGGGATCAGAGCCGGCTCCGTACAACCACAACCCCGCGGAGACATCGCGGTTCCTCTGGTACCTCCCTGGAAGGGCTGCAGGGACACAGAAGGGACATTGTGGTTCCTCTGGTACCTCCCTGGAAGGGCTGCAGGGACACAGAAGGGACATTGTGGTTCCTCTGGTACCTCCCTGGAAGGGCTGCAGGGACACAGAAGGGACATTGTGGTTCCTCTGGTACCTCCCTGGAAGGGCTGCAGGGACGCAGAAGGGCTCTGACACCTCTGTTTGGCTGTGGGGAGCCTTTCCCCACCATAACGACTGAAAAAAAACGCGTTTCCACATATGTGGATGTGGTAGGAGCACGAGGGGAGGAGCAGAGCGCAGCAACACCAAACCCCCTGGGTTTGCTGAGATTTGCTGCAATGTGTGTTGAAATGAGCAGCAGAGATCAGTAATTATGGGAATTGGTGCTGCCATTCAACAAATACCTCCAGCTATAGCCTCTGCAAATCTCAGGGAACTGAGGAGCTCAGCGCAGCTCCCAACTGCCATCTACATCCTCTTTTCCTCCTTCAAGTCATCAAAAGCTTCTGCACACACATGACAACATGTGCTGGTGTGCTGTAGAGTTGTAGAGGCAAGCAAGAACATCTCAGAAAGTGGGCTGCAGCTAAAGTGCTTAACACTATATTTGAAAAAATTAGAAAATAAGCAGAGATGTCATAATTGCTGCTAGTAATTCCTTCATTATCAACAGAATCCCCTAATTTCTATTACCTGCAGAGTCTTTACAAAGTGCACTCTGAAGTTAAACAGTTCTCTTTCTCAGTGGCTAGATATGATGACATTAATCAGTTTTTCCTAACATGTATTATGCCCTGTCATCTATATACTCATTTTTCCCACACCTGAAATGCTATCAGAAAAGTATGGTGTAATAAAGTTGCTGAAAACCTCTAGAGCTAGCAAGCAGACCTCCTGCTAGCAGCAAAATTAATTAAGACATTAATTCAGGAAGTCTTGACATCAGATGCCAGGGGTGTGAGCTGAAAAATCAACCACCTCAGAGCCTGGTGGAATCCAGCGATGTGCTGGAGACCTGGCGAGTATGAAACAGCAGGAGAAACCGCAAACAGCTCCCAGACGGCCACTGCTGGGCCCCTTCTTGTTTTTCTGGGAATTGTGGCATCTGTACGACAGTTCAGCCACAGCTCTGTGCATCTGTAAGCTGTGGAGCATTCACTCAAACCAGTGTTTCACCTAAAACAAATCACTTACGCAGCATATCTAGCCTGCTACTGAATTGATAAGAATGATTATTAAATGTCATTTGCTTACAACATCTTCTACTTGCAGTCTTTTTTGGAATTAATTTAATGTTCCCTGCTTATGAGTTATCCAATCTCTCCATGCTTCAAAATGTATTTTTTGCTTCAAAACAGTATACTTAATCTAAGCAAATATCCATATTCAGTCTATATTGATTGGTGCTCATTACAAGCTATCACTGAAGATGCATGAGAGTTTAGATGGGACACTAAACTCATATATTATTCTAGGATATATTTTCTGACTATTTTGTTATTAGAAATAAGCACCACACTGTGCCTGATGACAGATTATGTTTTAAATTTAAACTAAAATTAGATTACCATATCTGCTGGAAGCTTTTTTTGTAACACACATTGCTCTTCTTCTGTACTTTTAGCATAGAATTCTCTTTGTCAGCTTTATCTTCAAGATAAGAGCAAGCCTGCTTTCTGGAAATATACGGCTGTCAATGGTTGGGAGAACATTCTTAATCAAATACCTATCTAAGCTGAAGAACACATACTTGCTCTGAAAGTTTCTTGTCTAAATTGGACATACTGGTATTCCATTACGTGACATGTCATGTGTTGGAATAACTAGAAAAATGCAGGAACTGACCGCTAACCATCACATTAATCATGTAAGCAACCCTTGTGTTGGATACAAATCTCACTCTGCTACTTAATCATAGCTGGGAACACTTTTCAAACGATGTTTCAAGCTCTTGTTGACTGACATCTTCTATATCTGTTGCTGGGAATTAGTAAAATATCTGTTCTTAGCACGTCTAAGTGCTGTCAGTACCCCAGTGTGCTTTGATTGGGAATGGAGAATATTGGGAGAGAAATGCCCAAGCTGGTGAAATAGGAGGTGTTTCAGCTGCAAGGAACGTGTCCCTCCCTTGTGCACTAATGGTTTCGTCTGTCCCAAGTATATCATGGGTTTCTGAGCTCTTGCAACCCTACTACTTTGAAGTTACTCATATAATGGAAGTTATGTGACTATGTCCATTAGTTGTATAATCTGCTTGATTAAGAGTAAACACTGGTGGTGTGAAACACAAATCACATTCTTGGTTCTAAATGGTTCCAAGTTCCAATTTTATAAAGACCCCACTATTGGAAAGAACTTCTATTAGCAAGAGCTTTCTCTGATAAAAGGACTATCTTACCACTTAAAAATTTCAGGAGCAGGGAGAAATTTTACTGCTAATGAAATATATATTTGCTAATGAAATATATAATTCTCTTCTCCCACCCCAGGAGCTCGGTGCAGCTGAAGGCTACAAAGGAATCTCCCTTTAGATACTGTGTTAGCATTGCGGTTTTACTCACAAGCCAACTCACATACAGAACCATGAAAATCTTGCAAAGGAAGCCATTTGCAGTGCACTGTGGTGCCCTGGTTTTGAAAACCCTATTTGTAATGCTGCTTATTTTTGAGCACCATCTACTGGTATATGAACTACTCACCCACCCCTGTACGTAACAGCCACCCCAGAGTTATCTCGAGACACGCAAGTCCCAGAAAGGGAAATGAGAACTCCCAGTCTCAAGCCTTAATAAAACCACCCATCCTCTTTGTCAGACAGGATTTACCGTTACATTTTGTTATGTCTTGCAATAATTTTGTTTTAATGTATTCAGTTCAGCTAAGCGACTGCAGCACAGCGACTGCAGCACGGCGACTGTCAAGCTGAAGTTCCTGTCTGTGATTTGCACACAGAACTGTTGTGTATCACCCCTTCAAACCATCAACACAGCTAACTCAGATTTGTCAAGAATTGTGCATCAAATTCACCCTTAGTGTAACTCTGTGGGAATCCAATGAAGTTTGTACTAGAGAAGGATTTGGTCCACTGTCTCTTGACTCTTCGTAGATTGGGATCAAAGCCTTGCCAGGGATCCCACTGTGCCTGAAATACTCGCATTTGTTAGTGTTCAGACATCCAGCAAAATACTCCCCGGTGTTTCCTCCATTCCAGAAAGAAACAAAACATATTCAATATTAAAAGCCTAAACTGAGTACAAGCAACTGCAAGTGCAGGAAATGTGACTTGATCATCACCAGAAATTCATCAAAAACTGGCAGACCATTTATGAATGGATTACTTTGCTGATAATAGTTTCCGTTAAATTTTCCTTCTTGCACATAGCTAGACCAGAATGCTCCAAAACCACGTCATGATATTTTTTAGCTTCCTAGTGAGATATAAAAATGATTAGTATTATTTCCAACAGGGTCCTAATCATGCAGGAAATAGAGTGTAATGCTGGGCTGACAATAATTAATTTTCCAAGATCAAGCTCCATCTCTTGTGACTAACGCCGCAGCCATCACCATCGCTGTGTAGAACTGCACAGCATTGGTGAATCGCCTTTTTGATCCCTGCCACCTCCGTGAGGCTCCTCTGGTCAAACGTGAACTGCAACACCCCCCTGATGTGCAGTAACACTAAACTAAGGCCTTTAAGTTTCTTTAGAGCTGGCAAAGGTTAATTTGGTTCTTTTCCCGTAATGGCTTTCTCAAAGCCAGCAAAACACCCTGGATGGTCAGCAGAACACACTTCTGTTTCCTTACCCACATTAACAAAACCTGTACCAACACCCGTCCTCCCACTGTAACGCACGGTTCGCATTCAGAGCTTCGTGAACTGTTCCAGTAACAGTGGCACACACAGATCTGGACGGGATAGAGATTAAAATGATACCTTTTCCTGAGGAAATGCGAGTTTAACACAACTGGTACAAGGTGTCTTTCAGCCTTACTCTCAACATACACACTAGACGACATATGGTAAAAGTATAATTTCTCTTTTTCAAAAAGAGAGTTTTCCTCTTGCATTTCTTAGAAGAAAAATAAATTTTTCTTTAACCATATGTCTTCTCTGTGTATATATTGGCATTAGAACTGTAGCTCAGATCAGAAAGAGACATATGTTAAAAGCTGCTCTCTTTTCAAGAAAATAAAAATAAATAAATAGCGGTTGCTCCACCAGACACTAAAGTCAAAGTAATACCTCACATTGATTACAGTAGTAATCAAGCCCGAGCCACACTATTCCTCAGCGTGATTATTTGCTCCCTTTTCTAGACCGCAGCCCGTGGCTGACAGTGTGCTGTGTTCTGGTATTGCACATGCTATAATCCACAGGCAGCATCCGCCAGGCAACTTAAGGGGATTCGGCAGAAGTGAAGCATGACGAATTAGGAGAAACAATCAATGTAGACATCATTATAAAAGTCACATCAATGATTTAAGCAACTTAAAAACATCCATAAAAATCTACAGTGCTGTGAACTAAACAAAAATTACAGATTAAAAAAAAAAAAGAATCAGTAAACGTTGTTTTGAGTGAACGGATCATTCTGGGTGACACGACTGTAATTTCTCAGACACTCAACATGTGCTCTTTTCTTCCACAGTACATACTCACACAGTACTATACTACGGGTAGTTGCAATAACAGCTATTTGCCTGAATTAATACTTGAATGATTATTTAAAGGACCACACATCTGAATAGAGTCACTATAATTAAATAGCCACTGAAAAGAGTAACAGTCATTAATTATTTGTACCTTCCTCTCATAATGTTTGTTCAGGATAAATGACAGATCTGTGCCATCCCATCCCTCACACATCAGGCCATTCTAATAACGGTGTTGGCCAAAGTGTCTTTGATAGTTTTCCTTTTTTTCCTTTCAGAAAATGTTGATGTTTCACAGGGAAATGGTTTTTCATGAGATTTGGCTACTTAAAACCACCATTTTCAAGAAACTGCAAGTAACCAATAATCACTATTTGCTTTCCGATACAGCCTGTTCACTGCTGAATCTTTAGCTTCTTGTAAATCATTTAAGTTTTCAGAGAAGCATATTTTTCCACATTCTGCAGGCGTTTTACTATTATGCCATTTAAATAAAGAGGAAAATCAAAACCCTGTAATGTCTGGAGGGGAAAAGCAAGTGAGGAATAATTCAGAGAAAAAAAATGGGAGGAAAAGTAAAGGAGGTAATGTAAATGTTATTCTGGTTTGGTTTCAGAGCTCCTAAGTAATTTCTCCCACTTGTGATCCAAATTATGTTGCCTGTGCCATGAAAAAGCAAGTTACCATTTAGAGGCTCCTCTGGCTGTACTAATTTATACCCCTTTCATAACTGCCTTTGTCAGTTGAACAACAAAAACCAGTAACCAACTGTATCATCTATTTCTTCCTCTGTCATTTTCTACTGCCCGGTCCCAGTCCCCATCATCCGTGTTGAAAAGAAGCTTCTGACACCAGGATGTATCAAAACAACTTCAAGCGGCTGTGAAATGTGAAGGCAGAGAATGCCTTTTTCTAGCATTTTTTTATTAAAAACACTTAATATGAAACCCCCCAAAGCTTTTCTGGCAGTTGGTGAGGGCTCTCAGACCCGTCACCTGGGCATGGGAAGGAAAGTCAATGTCACTGCTCTCACAACAAGTGGGGGACACAGGGGGCTCCAAGCACCCGGTTAGTGTCGAATAAAATCTGTATTGCATAATACTGCAGTATGATAAGAGTCTAATGCCTTGCAAATAACAGAGAATGAGAGCCTGATAGTTAACTCTATTTTTTTCATTTGGATCCTAAGCTGCTTTTGTTGTTGTTGTTTTGCAGAATCATAATAAACAGACACATTTAGAAAAGTGTTCCCAGCCCACGCTGCTCAACAGTGTCTGGCAAAAATCTCTCTGAGCCCCATCTAGGCTGGAGGAAACTGTTTACCAGAACAAGAACCGCAGCGGTGAGGAATGAGAGGACGTAGAGGAATGATTCCGTTCAAGATTTTCTTAATAAGTTGGTTGCTACCTTCCTATGAGGTGACTTCATTTACTTGTCAGAAGCCTGTTTTATTGCGGTGGTTGGATTTTGAACATTGCTCTGATTCACTGCCTATATTAAAGCCAGAAACAAAGAGTTCTGCCGTGTCCTAATATAGGCTTAATAACCCTTATTTACACCAAATGGGCACTGAAAGCCTCAAATCATTCATGTTTGTATAGGGTTTCAATATCATCAAGCGAAGCACAGTAGAGAATGTAATAATCAAAGAAATTATTATTTGCTACCATTCCAGTAAAGGTTGCAATAAGAAATACACAGGAGGGTCTTCACAAAGGCTAATTTTAGGCACAGAAGACTGGTCTCTGTAAGCACTTTCTGTAATCAATAGAAAGAGACAGGCACCTTCAGAGGGCAATTCAGAGCAGGAGCTAATTTAAGTGCTCTGAATTGCACTCTTGAAATCCCCGTCTCTCAGTGTTTTATATATTGGAGCCTAGGGAGATATACCTCGAATACGGACACAGAAAGAGCAGATGAGAAGTAAATCTTCGGTGTTCTGTAAGAGTGTCGTGACACTTGTAAACTGAGGGCACGTCAATGCGCCAAAATAAGACAAAGTGCAGGAGGGCCCGATTCAGCCGTGACTTGGGCAGGAGAGTCCACCAAGCGCAGTAACAAGCAGGTGTAGGGGCAGCACAGCCCATTGGGAATGGTGTCACATCCTTCACCCAGCACAGGACAGAGCAGCGCTGGCTGGGGGCTGGGGACGCGGGCAGGGCCAGTGGGGTCCCCAGCGTGTCCCCAGCCCCTCCTGACCCCCAGTCCCACGGGACATCGTCCCGCTTGGCTTTTCTCCTCCTCGTTAGAGAACAGAGTGTCCCTTCTCTTTCATCAGAAACAGAGAGAAGCGCAGAAGTGCTGGTGATCCTCCTAGCACGAAACAAAGCTGATTTTGGAACAGACAAACAATGAAAGTAGGACACATCAGATGCATGCATTACGTGAGATGATACCTATTCATGTTTACTTTTAAACAAAAGCCTTACTGACAGCTTCGAACTAACTTTTTTTATGGTTCAGGCACAAAACAGAATAAATACCTATTGAGAAACAGTAACAAAGTTATGTGCAAACTCTATTCTTCTTTAAGAGACATCTATTATTTTTGAGTTGTGACAGTAATAGGGCTATTGCATCTTGTCTGCAAGGGCTGTGTTCTCTGAAAATCATTTTCCAGGAACATTACAGTGTATGAGTCAGCAGGTGAATTTTATCCACCATGTAAATCCATTGGAATAATGGGATTTCCAGCTTTGAAACCGTCTTACAGCCTGTCCTTCTGAGCCCGCCTCTTCCATTTACTCATGTTTGTTATTTGGGAGTGAAGGGCAGCAAATACGAGCACTGTCTCCAAAGCACCCCAGGGAAGGGGATGCGACT
The DNA here is from genome assembly GCF_964273445.1 of Streptopelia decaocto. Lineage (NCBI taxonomy): Eukaryota > Metazoa > Chordata > Aves > Columbiformes > Columbidae > Streptopelia > Streptopelia decaocto. The sequence continues at coordinate 2,720,050 of NC_138670.1, read as the reverse complement.
CAGCTGCCTCCCTCCTAGAGACACATTGCCCTGCTATGGGAAGCAAGTCATTTCATAGCAATATAACCACCCATAGGAGAGGAACTGAGGGAAAAAGAGCAACATACTGAGCAAACAAGGAGTTCTTAATACCTGGCACACGATGGCTACTTGAGCCATCTTCTTCCTACAAACTCCCCTGAAGATATTTGTTATTTACCTGGTGCTAGAAGTAGCAGCAGGAAAGAGAAACAGAAGCGGAGTTAGTTATAGCACTCTCAGAAAAAAAAAACACGAGGAGAGGGGAAGGAAAGGAAATCAATATGTGTGATTGCTCTTCTCCATCCACTGTAAACGTGTCGGTGAGGGACATGATTCATCTCTGCTGGTGAAAATTGGATTATAAGTGGTTTTGAAGCAGAAAGGGAATTTTGAAAGGAAAATATGTTCCTGCATTCATGGCTGAGCACTCTGCAGAGAGAATTTTAATTGGATATATGAGATCCTGTAAGAGAAGAGCAGTCCTAGCTAGAACCCCAAGGAGCAGAAGTCAGCAGTTGTCCTACTTCTCTGGGCCCCCTTTAGAGGCGACTTTATGGCCCTTGGGCTGTAGGAAACACACACAGCACAGTCCAGGTGGAGCTTTGCAATGCCAATGCTCCTCTTAAGGCTCCCATTCAGAAAGAGAGGAGAAAGGTATTCATAAAAATGTTCTCTATTTACCTAACTTGTTCCATTTAACAATACTAAACAGCTCTGGAAATACTTTGAAACAAAGACTAACAACAGGCCCGAGAAGTCAGAAAAAGTAGCAAGAAAAAGCCAAATGAGGAGAGTTCCTTAACTGACCACAATTATGTTAATTTTCAACATTTTTTTCTCAGGGACACCTCAATATAAATGAACCCATACTCTGCAGAAGGATGGAATTGCCAGATTTAATTACACAGCTTGACCTGCATTCTTCTTAGTTAATGGTGAGAACAGGCAAGCCAGGGTTTATTTAGGTAATTAAGCCCTAGAACAGGAAAGAAATGTCAGAAAATCTATTTCTTGTCACATTCAGAGAACACAATGACCAGTCAGACAATTACACAACCTCATCACACGCCATGGGAGCGTTTCACCGACTTACTGTACAATCTTGAGCAAGTAACTACTAGTCCAGTTTGCCCTTCCCCAGTACAGTCAGACATCATTCACCTGCAGCACTGCAATAAACTGCACCGAAGGCAGTAACGCTTGCAGCAGTCACAGAAGAGCCCTTAAAAACCTCCCTAAATGACTTTTTCAAGAGTGTTAAAGAACTGCCATTTTTGCAACCCAGTGCAAACCAAGCAAAACTCAATCCCATTAAAAATGAGAGTTTCAGCGTGTTCCTCCCAGCAGTTCGCAGGTAGCAGAGCTCAACCTTGCCCAGGCTCCAGAGAGCAGGCGGGACCCCTGGGACACCAGAGCTGCAGGAATCAGCCAGGTTGTTCTTCCCAAGGAGAAAGCAGCAGTTGCATTGTCACTGTTGTCATGGAAGTTTTGCCCATTCTGAACTACTCTAAGCAAAAATAATTTTTCAGCAGCTCTACGTAGTCATAATAATCAATATTTAAAAGGTTGTGGAACATTATAACAAAGGGGTTTGATTTTAGTCCCTGACAACTAGAGAGGTAACCTGATTTAATAAGGGAATGCAGCAGCAACCATGCTTCTGAGCCATTGTGGCTAAATCTAAAGACCCCATAGTGATAAAAAAACAATAACAGCTGAGGACTAATAAAAACAAAATCAGCGAGGGTTTAATCATCAGCAGAAGGACATGAATTGAGTGTTAGAGAACGTCTCCTGTTTAGAGAGTTAAGCTGTTATGCACACTGAAGTATAATTTGCTGTCACAGTTTTATTGTCATGCAATATATATTATAGAGTAATCATTTTAATCTGCATGCAAATTATTAATTAGTGAAATAATAATTTAGCCCAGAGTGAAAGCACAGGCAGGATGAGGAAGCAGCTGGCTATTTTTCCGACCTTTTCTATTTCAAAAGCTATTCCATAATGACCCAGCTGCTCTTCAGGGACACACGATACAATTTTTATGTTAACTTTGTTGTAAAAAATCTGTATTATGTGTAAGGCTGCATTATGAGGACATACTTACAAAGATTTAGACGCATATATATTATTTGTGCCAGGCTACTAAACTATACTTGACCATTAATTTTAGTGGACATCTACCGCTGAAGAGTGGCTTTCACCCACCAGGTCAGTGTCCAGTGCAAGCGGGTACACCAGAGCCTGCCAAATTAATAACAGCAAGAAACCTGGGACAAAAGGACAAAAAGAAGAGCAGAAGTTCCTCGTGCCCTTGGGAACTACCTGGTATTTTACTGGTAGAGCTACCTGCTGACTGGTCTTTTTCTCCCTTGGACCAAACTCCACAACTAAGCGCAGTTGTATGTTCGTGCCCAAAGGTGCCGCTGCATGGCCCGACCTGCCCTTGGCTTCCCCACTGAGTTTCTGAGGTTGTCCCCCTGCAGTAAACCCGCTGCCCCACTCACATCGAGACAGACAGCTGCGGACAGTTCTAAGCAGCAAGGTAATTGGGGGATTTGCTGACTTTAGCAAAAGCAAAATGAAATGAAAACTGAGTATGAATATATGTAGAGAAAAAAAAAAAGAATGCAAGATATGCAGTGGGGTTTAAAAAGGCTTAAAGAAAGGATTTCCAAAGCTTGCAGTGTCTCTGAAAGCTTTCATTTTTACCTAATTCAATACTACTGCTTATTTTGATACGGAGGAAAAAAAAAAGGGATCTCCGAGATGGTTGCTGTATCTCAATCTGGGATTTCTAAAGAATTTATTTTGATTTCCAAGAAGCCAGTCTGTTGCATTGCTCAGAATTGCGCCTGGCTGGTGCTTGGTAATAAGACTTCTTTTAATCTGCATGTTCCAACAGAGATGAGATTTGTAGAAGGCTTAGGTGAAAAAATACCCAGTTTCTTAAGACCTCATATACTGTACATTTTGTCAATATGCCTTCCATCCAAAGCTTTCTTCTTCATCCAAGAAAGCTGAGATTATGAGCGCTCTAGATATCTTTGAAAACTGCAGCACACACCTACGCTCAGCCAGCTCTTTTCTAATTATATCAGCAGGTCTTTGAATTACTGCTGGTTAAACTCTATATAAACACCTTTGAATAGAGGTGATGGGGGATTGTACTCCACCTGCACAAAGGAGCCACTTTTTGACAATCTAAAAATAAAAGCATTACTTTCCTTGGTAAGGGAGACTCATTATCAGACTATGGAGCTTTCCTGATTCAGGGCAGTATTGCAGCAATTGAGGGGGAGAAAGAGTGGAAGTTGTTAACATCAGAAGTTTGTTTTTAACCTATATGAAATAATAAGATGGTTTTACAGCACTGCCTGGCACGTGTCTGGAAAAACAAGATGCCTTGGAAGCTGCTCTCTTTCTTCAGAGTAAAGCAATTATTTTCATAATCAAGTCCCCAAAATCCTATTCACAGGTCTATAAGTCATTCAAAGTAGAGTCTTTTCTGTATTTGAGAAGAACATCTAAAAATAAACCCACAACAAAGTATGTCTTATTCTCTCCAAGTTTCTCTAATATATTAAACAATAATGAGTCCTTGGCTACTCACATACTCATATCTAGGTGGGAATTAACCCTGCATTGTCAGAAAATGCCACTTGATTGCACACATTTGTCTTGCAACACCATTTTCAGAGCCGCTCACTTTTCAAACAAAGCATAGGTGGGCTCTTGAATCACATACCACATAATGGAGTTCTGCCCTGAAAAACACTCCAGCATAACTGGAGCAACCCGTGCCTTGGTGTGCGCACTGGCAATGAATATGGATGGTACAAAGTACATGTTTGCTCTGATCCAATACAGCCAGGACTCTTTGCCAGTCTTCTGCTTGCTTTCCTCCAACATACATTCGTCACTTGGATTTATGCCTTTTCAGCTGGTTGCCCACCTTTCACAGTAAGCTTATAACATGTCTTTGGAGTTCAGTGATATTCACTGGCTTATGGTTCATTTCCCCCCAGGTGATGCTGCCTGAGCCCCCAGTGCAGGAATTCCTGTCTCACCCAGCACCCTCAGGAATTGCAGTGGGTTTTGAGAGCTGTTTTGTAGTGGATGGCGCTTCCCTTCCCTGCAGCATTGCATACCCGAGCCCGACCCTCCGAGGGACCTGTCGGCTCCGTGCCCTCCCTCCCGGTCCCTTGCACCCGTGGCTGGGAGCGTATCCATCAGGAACGGCATTTATACACATCACAACGCTACACGGGACACTGGATCTTAATGCTGTGACACAGGCACTGTGAAACTGCTACATACAAGCTCTTTAGAATAGCATAAGTTACTCCAAATCCACATATTTAAAATTTATAGACAAAACAGTTCATGTAGCTGTCATACTTAAAAATTAGCAAAACTCCATTAATGTTCCCCTAACTTATCGGGAAAGTAGATGGAGTGTTTGAACACATCTGAAAATCTGACAGCTAAGTGCGATAGATCATGAATGCACCTTTCTAAGCCGTACATAAATTCCACGAGCGTTTCAAACAAGAAGATAAATAAGCTATACCATCAGATTTTTTTTGGCAATTCTCCTTGCTTCGGATGATATGTAGACAGAGCTTCTTCATCTACAGAATGTTAAGAAGGGTTTCAAACAAAGGACCACATCAGCCAAATTCTCTTTATGCCGAGCTTCTAGTGGCTTTTTTTCTGAGTTCAAGTATGTTGTTGCTGCAGCCCTGTGATGTTTAAATATAGCTGGGGGGGCATCATGGACCAGTGGCTTCAATAAGTTTAGAGTTTAGGGTTTTGGATAGGTACAGAAGGCATAAAAGGTGTCATTCACTGCTGAAATGTATCCACACATAAAATGGAACCCCAAAATACTGAAAGAGGAGCGTTAACTGTGCAAAAACTTGATTAAAAGAAATCTAAAAAGAAAACGTTCTTACTGAACCAGAAAAGGAAGTTGGTCTACTGGCTGAACTAATGTAAATATAACAGTCTCTCATTTAGACACGTACTCATGTATCCGAATCTACAGAAAATCAGCTCAGCTGAGTCTGTAATATCCATTCATGTGTCATTTCGAGAGACACCAAGCCAAACATCTCTGTTTCTTTATATTCCTGTAAAACAAATGAAACCCACCTAGTTACAATTCTGTCCAAGATGTAGATTAAACTAGAACACAGAGAGCTGAAACGGATTCAGAGAAGAGAGGGGGATGGGGGAGATGGAGCCATGTAAAGTTTCTGACTGGTTTTCAATTTTCACCCCACACCCCATTCCTCTGCTGACCCCCATTTGCTGCACTATGGCATCTGCAATCTCCCTGCAACGTGATAAAGCCAATTTCTGTGGTGCAAACCGGTCCCACGGATTGCAAACCACAATCCTGAAACAGCAAGGGCTGGGAACACCCTGAATGGGGAGAAGTTAATACTTTCCCTTGTCTTTCTCTGCACTTTTTCTGCTTCCAGCAAACTGTGCTTTGACTCCTCATTTCACAAATTGGTGTCTACAAGAGCACGCTGGCAAACCTGCCCTCCCAGGCAACTGCATTGCTGGAAATCACTAAGTTTTCCTCCAAATAACCACATGGGCAGCTGTTCTGGAAGCTGCAGAAAAACAGTTCCACTTGGGAAGCTGAAAAGGTTTAAGCTGCTGAGAAAACAAGGACCCAAGTCGATATAGAGATGTAGGGACTATTGTTTTTAATCTGCCACTCCAATGAATGCTTCACCCTCCGCCCAGTTGCCATAGCTGCAGATTTCTGTGGTTCCCTGGCTGCTGGTTACCAGGACATTTCTATACGCCCTGATGATTTTATGATGCGTACAGTGTCTGAATTTGTTTTCGCACTGAATAGGGCATCACACCTTACATACTGAAACCGCTGTAATTATTCTTTACTCTTAAAATAATCTCTTTTAGGTGTTTTCTTTTCCAGCTTGAAACCTAAAAAAAAGGACTTCACATTCCTTTTTGTTTAGTTCAACACTGAGCTTTCAAAAATCTCTTTGAAAACTACAGCTTAAAGAAAGAAGTAATTAAACTTGCATTATCAGAGTTTTCTCCAGTGCTGCAGACTAGAGGGAGCCAGTAGTTAATGTGAAGTACAGACAGTTCTGTGCTGTCAGGGGAAACAGCTCCTGAGAGATCTGGAGCAAACTCCTTTTTCTGTTATTAATCCACATGATCTGATGCTTAATTATTTGGGGGGTGGAGGGGAATGGGTGTTGCCTTTTTACAAGACAACCTGTGCGTTACAAGCACGAAACTAGTGACAGATATTTATGGTTTATACGAATTTTGATGATTCAACTTCTACTCTTGAAGGTGTTAAAACACGGGATTTGAAAACTCTCTCTGACCTCTTTTCAGCATCTTCCACATTTGGATTGACATGCTAAATTGGGTTCTGTTACGGTACGTTTGCTTCTGTCTCTCCTTTCCCCAGCTCGACGTGTCTCTCTACAATAATTCTTGCCTCTTCATTGTATCCCAAACAAATCATTCTTTCCAAGTCTCTCTTTCCAGGTTGCCAGTCCTCCTTTCTTTGTGTCTGCTCTTGGCAAGATCTCTTTGCAATTCCTTCCCAGCAAGGCCAGGTTTTAGCTTTATCTCTGCCTCATTTATTTTGCAGCTGCTTTGTTCTCATGCCCAGGCTATTTAGCAACATGTCCTGTGGAAATGTACAAAGTCCCCCCCCAACAACCAAACATCTAGTGCCCATAATGCATTTGAATGAAATGCCAATGTTGCTGCTTGAATCAGATTTCCAGGCATTTTCAGGAGTTTATTCTGTCCCCTAAGAAGAAACAAAACAAAATGACATGGCTTTAAAAAGTCTGGACTGGAAGCACTTGGCTTTGGAGAGCTGAGCACCAGTATCGAGCGTCAAGAACGCTGCTCACTGTCTGAACTGGGACGTGGTCCACTGCAGAATGTTTACTGCTAATCTCTTTTGTTCTGCCTGATTCTTTTTCTTTCTGCAGGTTAACGCTATCCATCAGCCCCTCTCTCTAGATGCAGAACTGTGCTCTACCTTGATAAAAGATCTCCAGACAGCATTCTGACGAGTACAGTCCTGCTGTTTTAATGGATTGTTTCTATATCCACCGCTCCACAATTCTTCATGCCATGATCTCGAGCAGCACAGCTAAGAGATAGGGAATTGTAGCATATTAGACTGCAAGAAAATGTTCCTTTCTGTTGGCTTTGCTGCTTGTGATTGCAGAGAGAGTGGAATACTCAAACACCCAGGGGTACATTGAAATCTCCAGGGCAGAAGCCTTTTTGCTTGACTGATCAAGGAAAAGTGAACAGTTGTTGAATTACATTAATGTTGGTTTTATTTATCTATCGTTTTGTGGATTTGGGGTTATTTTTTAAACCAGCTGCCTATAGGAACTGCTGATGCCTTCCCATGATATTACAGTCAGTAGCTGCTCTGCTCTTCGCAATGAGAGAGCTGGTTGGCCATTACTGTATGCACAATTTCATCTTTTTATACATAGGATTTGTCACCCGCAGACAATTCTTAAGGGCAACTAACCAGTTGTCTGAAGATAGATTACCTCTGCTCAGTATCAATGTGAATGCCACTCTTTCTCCAGCCTGATGTCACAAGTTTACCCCTGAATTGTGTGACTGAGATCCATCGAGTGAAGGATGCCGCAGGATGGTAAAGGCAAGCATTGTATGTTTATAAAGACTGATTTTACTCCAGAGATAAATCTGCAGTGCATCACTGCCTTATTATATCCTTCCCTTACAAATGGAAATTATTGAATTTCTTTTGCCTCATTTAATTCTTTTTAATCCCTTTTCTTTTTTTTGCTTTCTGGTGATTGCTTTTGCTTACTAATTGTTCGAGGCTGAAACCCAAAGGGTAGCATTATACTCTAATGCTCACAAAGTGATAACCACTTCCGAATGACTGCTATTGAAGGAAACCTCAATTATAGCAAAATATTTTTCTTTCCTCCTTTTGTGATGCTGACAGACCTGGGCATTAGCTTGGCTTGTTTGCTGGAAGCGACGACTGAATTAGGAGATGCCTGCTTTGAACTATTTCGTAGCATTTTGAGACAGGCAGGTATACATCCCAACTGCACACCAAGTAACTTGAAACTGTCAAACACTTGGACTCAGTGTAAGTCTGCAGTTCTGTGGTCTGATCCCACACGGAGGTAACTCTGTTCCTGTCAATTTACATTCGCCCACCTACAAGCAGCTCTGTATAAATCTACTCAGATGAAGACAAAAATCTGCAGCAGTAAGGATTTCCACCATTGTCCTTGGGTAATTCTGAGTTAGCTGGTACATCAGGTCAGGATTCCATCCATCCTGTGTTAACCTGCTCTGTGAGAAGAGTAAAGCATGGCCACAGTGAACGCATTTCTTCTGTACCACACCTTGCTACAGCCCAAAGCAACGCGTTTAGATTAATCATGCCAAGAACTCCATTTAATTGTGAATTTGGTCATGAGCTGCAAAACCTAACTGTGCATTATAAACGCAACTAGAACAGGGAAGCCCACTTACAAAACGCACTATTATAATCTTAAAAATCACAGCAGTGCCTTATGCGGCAGACTTGATGGCAAAGTCTGAGTGTGAGAAAAAGTACAGGAACTAAAAATGTTATTAATGCACTTAATTAGTTTTTGTTTCTTTGTGTAGTGTTTGAAAAAAAAAAAAAGACAACTTTAATATAAAAGAGATCCTTGAGGAGACAAATTAATCAGCATTATGATACACCAAAGTGATTAAGATGAAACACAGGGAGGCATAATGAAACTGCCAGCATTAGAGAAGTCAAAATTTCTCACCTCAACACAAAATGTTATTACAAATGTTAAAATACAAATTGTCTTTTATTTCAAGGATTTACAGTCCAGATCTAAATATTTTTAAGAGGTTTAGTTTTCTTCTCTCACTTGTGTTACTTCCAAAAATTTTCCTGCGCTCAGAAATTAAGAGTTTCCTCCTGACAGCCAGACAAATGAAGATCTGATACGTGGCCCTGTGAAGTTAAAAGGCAGCTTATCTTTGACTTCTGTGAGCTGCTTTATCAGCTGTTAAAAGCTGATTCAGAAAAGCCATGGAGTTCCATAAAAAACAAAAGGGATTCAAATGCATCACTACTTCATCAACTGCAAACAGCATGCTAAGTCAGGGACCAAAAATACAAGAACCCAAAGTCTTACTCAAATTTTGCTCTGAACCTGAAAACCAAGGTACTAAGTCCTTTCACTGGGACAAAGTCTTCAAAAGCCGATGGCAGCTTCCTTCAGCTTGGCCTGCCAAGGCTGGGAAAGGGCGTTTGCTGAAGAACGTGAGATACAGTCATGTATGTCAGCTAATATTTTTTACCATATTATGGCAACAGAACATGGTAACTCCTGAGAACTCCACGTCTTGAAGTCAACAGGTCCAAGTTCTCACCAATGGTCAAGTGGTCAATAAAGTCACTGAGTTTTTTCTGAAAAAACAGCGCTGGCAGACACAGGAAGCCAAATACTTTCCCATCTGTGACTCACACAGCACTATTCAAATAATAAACCCTTTACCATGTTAGACAGCAATTCCTAGATTGAGGGGTGGGCTGGAAGGTGTGTATGTGAGGGCGACTCAAAAGTCCAGCCCTTTCGGAAATGTTGAACCACAACAGCAGTCAGGGATTTGCATCTCTGGCCAAGCTGTGCTTTGTATAAAAACCTGGAGGGACAGACAGAAATGGCTGTAGAACATCCTACAGAGTATCTCTCATTAAGTAAGCAAGGCCACGGGGACAGATAGAATTCTATCTGTGCACCTAAAGCAAAACAATGCACTTGGATATCTTTCTTCATTACGGGAAAGTACGCACATAGTAAGCTTTTGGAACCCCAGAGAAAAAGTTAAATATAGTAAGATAGATAAGTATCTAAGCAGATATATTATTTTAATGGAGAGAGACAGAGGGGAAAAAAGAAAAGCTAATCTCCACGCTTAGGCTGAGCCTTGCAGGTGTTGATTTTCATTAAACCACTTTGGTGTTATTGATGTTCTCCCCCAAACAACACTGAACATTTGGCTTCTGCATAAATGGCAGAAACTGCAGTAGATTAAGCACTAGGCTATTGCCTGCCTTTGGAAAATTGCCATGTAATAGCAAAGGAGTGAAGCACTCTGAAGCAGCAGCCTTCTTTGGGAGCCTGATAACAGAGGAGGACTTCTCAAACATCTTTTTAACCTGGACACCCAGGTGGGAGAACCACCATGTGATACCATTCTGACCTTTACAGGCAAATACGAATGATCTCTACAGAGTACTGATCTGCTCACAATAGGTATTGCTTTTTTTTTAACAAATCACTCAGTTTGTTTTATGTTTTTACTTACTGCTGTTTATTCTTTCATCCAGTGCCTCTGAAAGTTTGTCTTTGTTTTAGTTATTCAGGTGTTTCCTTCTAACACGGCAAAGGAAAGATGATTCGACTGTATTAATACAGATGTCAGTCAAACTCTAAAAGATACAAGATTAGATCCTTATTCTTAGATATCACTGAAGTTACCGAGTTCTATGCTAGTAGAGTATTTTCGCCCTGCAAATAAAGAAAAACTACCCAAAGCTTTGCTGCCATCCACTCTAACTGGGCCACTATAGATCAATCAAAGTGGTTCTCACACCTTTTAATGGTAGTCTTAATGATGTTGCCAAACCAGCAAAACATGAGGCAGCCCAAGACTTACCCGAGATCTAATCTGGGCCTGAGGCGGAGCAGAGGGGGTGGCGGTGCTTTCAGTGCACCCCAGTGAAACCAGCGACCAGCTTTGTGGGGCTTGGGTGTGGGTTGTTCTGATGAGCTAGGGATCCCTATAATTTCTTTCTGTTGTTCAACCCTTTTGAGTTTCTGTAAGTTTTGTCTGGACAATTTAGCCCAGTTACACAATCCATAAAGAGAAGGGACTACAGCCAGCCATCTCCCTCCACTATGGCAAGTGAAATGACATTTTTTTATAATACTTTCTTATTCTTTTTCATATTTGACTATCTCCCCAAGCAGTAAGAAAAGTCTCTGGAGATCATGTCGGTAACGTACCTCCTGCGCTAGCTATTTCCCCGTTTTAATTTCTTGGGTTTTGATTAAGCCAGCTCCATTGCTCAGCCTTCACCTACTAGTGCTCCTCCTCCCAAGGTGGCTGCACAGAAACCCCCTTGCCAGCAGGACGGCAGTGACTCTGGACTCCCCTGTCTACAACCCCACGTGCAGCCCCAGCAACTGAGAGCTGATCTGGAGGTGGAAGAGGATGAGTGTGACAAAGAGGGGGAACAAGGACTCACTGGCTAAGGACACAGGGATGGAGGTGAAAGACTGAGAAAAGGAAGAAGGACTGGCCGTCACGTTGCAAGCATTTTTCAAGCTTCCCCATGTCTGATTTGTCAAGGTGGAGTTTTATTTGCATGTAACAGACAGGTAATATCAAGAAGAAATTCTGTAGCTCCAGCATAGCTCAGCTGCATACAGTATATTGTAACTCTAGCTACCAATTAGCGTGGATATGCTGCAATTACTACTGCCTTTTGTTAGTGCTGCTTTGTTATTTTGTCAAGAGTAAGATTTATTTTTAGGACCAAATTCTACTTTGAGTTACACAAGTTCGAAATGAGAGGAAAAAACAAGCAGCAGCATGGTACAGAGGAACAGCCTGGAAGAATCATTTTTATGGGACAACAATCCTATGTAAAGCTGACATCCACTACAGAAAGAATGTCCTATTTTGCCAAGCACTGAGATAAAATTGAATAGTCCCAAATTGCTGAAGATCATGGTTGTTTTCAAGGCTCATGTCTGACTGGTCAGGCCAGTTAAACCCTCTCGATTCACAGCCCCTTGATCCCAGCTGCCTTGGGAGAGTCAGACCGAGACACCCACATCCAGAAGGCAAAATAATGGCACTTCAAAACCTGCCAGGTATCTGCTTTTGCATGCAGAGCAAAATCCTCTGTGGTGTTTGCCTTCCAACCAGCCAGCTAACATTTCTAGAGGCCAAGAAAAACTTCCCTAAAGGTGAATCCAACCCTCTGGCCATTATCTGGACATGTTTGCCTAAAGCCATGACCTTGCAATACCGCTTGCTTACCTTCAGGCTTTGACGAGACTCACTCATTTCAGCGGGATCATTTCTATGCTTAAACAAACACGTCTGTATGTGCAGAATCAGTGACTAAGACCCCACACCGATGTGCACGTTAAAACAAAACACATTACATTGCTTCATGAACTCTAATGCGGAAAGCAAAGTGATGTCCAAGCTAAACAGGAATTGTTAGCTGTTGTGATGGTCTTATGCATCTCTCACCCCTCAGAATCAACAATCGAGCACTGACAGAGTCAAAATATTGGGCTAAATTAAGTTATTTCTCTCTTCTAGGTGAATTATATTTACTACTAAACTGATTCTATGCATACTAATCCTACTTATAAAGGAATCTATACATAGACAACTACACAGTTATCAGGTCTTCTATAGAAAAATAGTATACCTTGAAGAAAGAAATCCATCCAAAACACACTCGCATTTTTTTTCTCTCTTGGTGGCTGTGTTTCCATGGGCAGAACTGGTTGACCTCCTATGCAAATCAACAGTTGTGAACAGCCTTCAAGGTCAGGGCTACGGAAAGAAGAGAAATAGCAAATGAGAACAGCGCTGACAAGAACTGATAAGGTGGGTTTTGCAGGTGCTAAGCAGCTCATCAATCACATTGTGAAGTTATGGCATGGAAGATCTGTCCCAACTACTATAATTCATAAGCTGTATAATAAAACAGGAATAAAATTAACCTGAACACAGGAGAATTCACCATTCCTTATGACCTGAACTAAAGAACGTGTAGATCAAGTGAGTGAAATAGCAATAGATAATCTAATTTAACAAACTCTATTGAAGAATAAGGATTCGATAAACGAAGAAGGTTCCACTTTGAAGAGAGCTCTCAACATGGGCAGTGGTGGTTAGAAATCTCCATGTGACAAGGCAGTGTGGGCATTTGATAACTTCAAGTCCAAACAAAATGTTATGCAATTAGCTTATCCTGTAGGAAAATGACACCATAAAGCATCACAACAACATCATCTGCAGTGCTCCCTGGTGGCTCACGTCCCAGTCTGGGATTCAGGAACAGTCTCTCTCTTCATGCTTCTCACCAGCTGTGACACGTGGGTGAGTCAGGAAGGCACTGAAGACAAGACCACTATTAAATACTGTCCCAGCTGCAAGGACTGCAAACCAAAGTGTTCACATGACGGAGTTTTGAGGACTTCTGATTGTACAAAACCAGTTACAATGAGAAGCACCATAACAGGGATTTTTCATTTATGTACTTAAACCTGTCATACTCAATAACACCTCAAAAAAAGTCTCGTATGGGTATTATACTGAGAACTTCCTTCAGGTGGTGCAGTATCTCCTAGGATGACCAGGCTCCCTTCAAAATTGCCTCAGCTCTGTTAAGTTGTGTTGCATTAGTAACAAGACTCCTCTTGTCTGGCCACTGAACTGAAATAGCTCTGCCAGAGAACACAAGAGTTAAACTCAGTATTAATTCCAATACAGAACCACATTAAAGTTCTGGTGATGGATGCAAATAGGCAATGAACAAACAAAGTAGTAGTTTTTTTGCCCCAAAAGACCATACAGATCATCTTTTATTGGAACACTTTCATTAAAAAGCCCCATGTATAAGATGCAGAAGCACTAAACATGCATCATAGATGGTATTTCACAAGTTGGGAGCTAGGCTGAGCCTTGTCTTGAACACTAACTGTTGGAGTCTGCACTTTACCAACATGCCTACTTATTTTATTTCCTGCTATGTTTATGGTTTGCAGAAAAACTATATTAACATAAGAATGGAGACAAGAACAGTGCTATAGGAACGCCTGGCTACAAGAACAGAAAAAATAACTCAGGCACTTGTGATCACTGATTATTACATTTTCAGTGTTGCTGAAAAGAATTTTTTTGAAGTATGTTTACAATCATCTCCAAGTTCTATAAATATTGCTTTGTTATTGACTTTGTGCCATGAATCCAGTACCGATGAAAATACGCACCCTCCCCACTGCCAATGGCAAATCAGCCTTCTTGCCTTGCTTGGCCTCTCTGTAATTTCAGTGTTTGTAGGACTGAGAGTTCAATAGCTTAAAAATAATGAAAAGAATGTGAAGAAAACAACTTCTGCCAGAATGAAGGAATAGTACAAGTTTTAGATGCTAGGTCCTGTTTATCTAAAAGCACAGAAAGACTACAGACAGCAGCATTACAGCTGTTTGGAAGGTGACGCTTGTAGGGAGAAAGCCTTGTTAAATATGGCCATGTGGGGGAGAAAAAAGAAAAAGCCTGTTCACTAGGTTTACAGAAAGATATAGCAATACAATGGAACTGAAATGCTCAGTTGATATTACTTTTAAATAAAGAATACAAAGTCTAAAGCAAAATATTTGTCATAAACAGGGTGCAGGAATTTATTTGCCATATCGACATTTCCTGCAAACAAAATAATTTCATAAAACCCCCTTAGATAGGAACTGATAAAATCCCAAATATGTCCAGAGAGCTGAGCACTGGTGGCAGGGCCTTTCCCCTAAATTCTGATCTCTGACAAATCAAATTACATTCCAATACAGGTAGAGATCAGATACATTGAAAATGCTGCAAATTAGAGAAGCCATGAATGGCCAAAGACTTAAAACCACTGAAGTCAGTTCAATTCCATATAGAACAAGGATGAAACTATTAAAAAGTTCTAATTCCTTATCCAGTTTTGTAAGCTGACCTGCAAAGCAAACACCTCTTCTGCAACTACCAGACTTTACTGTAAAAGCAAAGAATGGATATTTGGAATTACTGCACTCTAATAATAAAAATTGATGTATCTTTTACTTATAGGCAGTTCACCAGACAGGCACAGGCAGGGCAGGCAGGTAATTCCAGCTTTTTGCAATAACTAGCAATGTTTTTCTGAAACAGCTTAGGCCAGCGGTTGTGTCCAAGGTGATGGGAAGGTAGGACACGATGCCAATGGGCTGTTATCTCATCTTACAAAAGCTGATGTAGAGGATGTAGCAGCTGTAATAAAAACCATAAAGTGAATTTGGGGACAAGGTTGAAGCTGAATGTTCTGTCATATTCTTGTTCATTACTTCATTAACAAAATCAAGCCCAGCAAAGAATGTGTTTATAATGCTGTGCTGTGCGTGGACTCCATGAGTAACCTGAAAAAGACATCATTATTACTACTGTGATTTGAATTTTATTGAGTAGCATCTAAAGGCCATATTTCCCTTGTCACAGTGATTGCGCTATTATGACAGAGCCCTCCCCCTGGGAACTTTCAGTCTCAGTGCAATATTAAAGGCAGCAAACTGGATTGAAGAGACACAAGGAAGGAATTATTTGTGCTATTACTATCCTCAAGCCAGATTACTGTAGTTCTCCAGGGATATCAATGGGGTAAGTAGGATCTAAAGTATAATGTGTTTTCCAGTGAGTGTGTCTTCCTCCATTCCACACCCTGGACTTGAAAGGTGCACTCAATCTTACACGCTAATTAGTTATGAGAAACAAACGCTTCCAACTAGTTTAGTGCCAACAAAAGGCACGCAACGATGAATGCAGAGCCCAGCAAACTTTGGGCATGGTTTGTAGATTATTTAATGCACGAAGCTGCGACTCAGCTGAGCTTGGAATAAACATGAGAGGCAGTTCAAGGCCAAAGCACAACGGCTCATCTCCACAGTTAATCTCACCCTTCGGCAGGAGGAGTTCTGTCTGTTCGACTATCGCAGGAGAACTGTGGTGAACAGTGGGTTTCTCACCATCGATTCAATGAGAAGACAACCAAGTTATGCTTGAAGACTTTCTGGCAGAGGGGCTTTTTATTTTTAAAATATTTTGTTTTCTCTCAGAAATATTTATGAAGTCACTCTGAAGTCCCATTTCTTCATCAGAGCATCAGCTCTCAGCAGAGCAAAGCACAGGTAGTTTAACACAGTTTTGGTGAAGTTGGAAGGTTAATGTTCGTTTGATACTAAGCTCATTAGCATTTAGCTTAATTGTCACTCTAAATATTAAGTTGCTTGACCTATTTTTCACTTTAGTAGGAATCTGCACAGTTTTCTGCATTTGCAGAGAGATATGTCACCACATACCTCACATTGGGAAAGAACAAGAAAACAAAGATTATCCTCAGCAGCTCCGCCATAGATCCCATTAGTCACCCTGTTCTCCTCGCACTTGACTACCTCAGATCCACCAAGCACCATCTACTCCATAGCAAAACCAACCAAAGACACGAGGAAACAGCACAAGTGCCCTTCACAACAGAAGCAAAGGTGTCAGTAAGTGTCAGCTGGCTTGACTCAGAGCTGAGAATGCTGTTTGCTGTTCTCCGGAAACAGGAGAAATTGGGTTTTTCTAGTAGCAGCATCTGTTTTGACCGCTAGCAGTGCCAGTGACACTGCTGGACAAAGGTCTGCCATACCATCGCATGAAACCTCTTCTCCTGAACACTCTTCACATGCCTCCTGAGCCCATGAATCCCCCCATTCATCGCTCTAACACATATCTTGTCTACTTTTTGTTACATTTATTGGCATTTAGTTCAAGATTGCATGTTTCCCAAAAGATTTCCTGTTTCTGTGGCAATACATCTTAATCATTGGTGTTTCTGCCTCTGACCTCGCTCCCGTCTATTATAATAGCTTGTCATGCAATAGCAATACTTTGGGTCTTTTATCATACCACACACTTACAATCACCTTCCATTGTGTTTTTGTAGGTGATTCACTTCTATCATCTTGAAGTGTTATTTTAACCTTCATTCAGTAACTAGAGAAATCAGTTAAAAGACCAGAAACAGCCAGGCTGTCTCAAATCCCAGGAAACTGGCTCACCTTCATAATTTAGCATTATGCAATTATGACAACTAAAATTTCCAGTCATTACTTTCAAAAAAGAAAGTTCCAAAATATGATTTGGATCTAGTAAAATACACTAAGTTTTAACAACACCAATGAAAACTAAAATGAGCCAAGCAATCAGCAAACTCCAAAATGAGGGAATAATATTAGAAACAAAACCGGTGCATATGAAAACTATGGCTGAGTGGGTGAACGGTCATATTCCCCTGGGGCTGCTGTCATGGGGTTATGGTTTGCACTAAAGACAGATAAATCCCTGAACTCTGGGGAACCTAAGCCAGCTCTTTAAAGTTGAATCATCACTAATTGCAACACAGCCACAGTTAAAATTAAAATTCACAGCAAAAAGATATATTTCATAGAGGAATACAAGAAAAACCCCACCACTCTGAAAATAGACTCAGCGACTGAGGGAGACAGTGCTGATGGATTAGCCTGATATTTCCAGGATCCAGAGCCCAGTTTGATGGCGGAATGGAAAGTTGAAAGTTAATGACAGATAAGATAGATGTAGCCCTTGGTTGGTTAGCTGCTGTTTGCATTATGTGAGAGGCTGAAGTTCTCAGCCTAGGAGAAGCAGGAAAAAATACCTGATAAAGAAAAAAAAGAAACAATACCTATTAAAGTAAATTCTCCGCATCTCAAGTATCTGTGATTGCTCCCTGGTCATTCAAAGTGGATAATCTGATTTTTTCCCTTGAAAACCATTTTGCCAGAGGTCTAACACAACTCCCCGTTCCTCTCCCTACAAAACATTGCTCCCAGTGACCATTATCAGCTAAGCCACAGGAAAAATAATGGCATGAGCCTTTTAAGGTGTCCTGGATGGGCAATTGCTGACTGATATAAACCCATCTTACGTCCCCAGGAGTACTGCTGAAGAACATACAAACTGCGCATGATTATTAAAGCCGGCTTATTTTTTAAAAAATAAAGATTTCAAACAGATTTGCGATTTTGTGGCATTTTAAGAAACTTGGTTTATGAAATGACCCAATGGGAAAAGTTTAATGTGCATCGTGCTGATAGATACAGGATTGTCTGGCGTATGTTGACTTGATAATGTCAAGGTCTGTGGAAAAGTAGTAGTAACATTATGTGTAACATATTTCCGAGTTGTTTTTACAAGACATTTTGGTCACTGCACTGTAAGAGCATCATTTTAGAGAGAGTGCAACATTACAGCTCAGGGCAAGTCCTTCGAGGGGTTTTGTTGGAGAAAAGAATTAACTGGCTATTGTCTAAAATAGCTCAGAGACAAGAGGAAAGGGAAAGGCCTCCCAGTAGGCTGTGACACTGCTCTAAGGGCATGAGCGAGATAAGCCTTGACTATCACGATGACACCTCTGAACATGTCTTCATATGATGTTATTGCTGAACTTCAGAGGAGAACAAAGCAGGTCAAGGTTTGCAGTATGTTTCTGGAATTAGTACACAGTTCAGAAACAAGAGTTCAAATGGCAACATTAATTAGAAAGTCCTAGTCTAGAGGACACAAATTCCATTTGTTACGTGCAACACATCATGAAAGGTTTTTTAAGGAAAAAGGTGGCCTACACAAAAAAGCATGCTTTGTTTTTCTTCCTCCCATTATTCTCCAAACCAGTTTGTGGCTGTGCTTGTAGATACAACTCAGCTACTGTAGAAAATGAGAAATAAATCTGCTCTGAATATACCCTTCCAAATTTTCTTGCTTGTACATGTGGGTTTTTTGATTTCTGAAATCTTCAAATACAAAGTGGTTTGTAGAGAGACCACATGTGTTCCTACATCCATTCGATGCCTTGAAATTGGAAGTCTGCAGAGCAGTAGTTTCATGTATAATAAATACAAAATTCTCTAACACAATGCTGACAGAACATGAATGTGAAATAACACTCAAGAGATCACTCAAATCAATAAACTCAATCAGCTAGGATCTTAACACTGTCTACAACAATAATACTGGGAAAGTGATGAACACCGCAAGGTTATGTGGTGATTTTTAAAATGAAAACAGAAAAGATCCCCCAAATGTTTTCTTTAGGCTGGGACATGAAGGGGAAGGTGAAAACAAAACAAAAATCTCAAAGGACCCAATCCCAAACTATGTGCCCCTTACAAGTATAGAGAGATGGAACATGGGACTTGTCTTCACAAACTGGTTTAAATGGATTCTCACTACGATCCAACAGTGACCAGTCCCTCATGGTTCAAGAAAAGATAAACTGCTACAGCAAGATTTTTTTTCTAACTCAAAATATTTATAACCTTCTAAGGAGCAGCAATGAAAATGAGATTCAGATCTGCCAGCTTCAGTCAGTTGGATTTGGCTTGTAGAAAACTGAAGAATAGACTCAGACATTTTACCCAAGATATCAGTGTTTGAGAAAACAGAAATGAAAGCTGTAGGTTGATGGAATACGCTAATTTAAGCAGACTACAATGACTCACAATTTAGAAGTAAGATTTGTTAATCAAAACACTGAGCTTCCTTTGAATCACTAATCACCATCACACTACTTTCAGTAGGAGCAGCATCTGGCCAAAGCCATCCTTAAGAATTCTCAAAACCATTAGCTCTTCTGTACAAAGTGACCGAGTAACATCACCAAAAGTTAAAATGTCCCTAAAGAAAACACTTCCGACTGTGGTCCTGCCAAAGGTTTGGAGGGATTGCACCACGATCCCAGGGGTCGCTTCGGGACTTTGTAATTAAAAAGGATTAACAGAAGTGAAACCAGGCAGGCAGTAATGGTTGAACTGAATCAATAGCTCTTCATATAGCCAAAGAATAGTGTTAAAAACTGAGCAATGAGAGAGGGAATGAGGCAGCTGGCAGCTGCTCCGAGGAGGGATGACAGGTAGGAGACAAATCTGTCCCCGGGGAGCTTTGGGGACACGGGGCACGTCGGCTCCCAGTGAGGGATTGAAGGGCTGTCACACGGAGCCGCGCCGCAGCCATCGGCCCCGCTGTGTACGTGCTGCTTCATTCAGCCCTTTCAAATGCAGTTTTACATCAGCCTTGGGTCCTCCATCAGGACATCATCCAAGCATCACATGACATCTACCAGTGCCCCCCGCCTCCATTGTATATAAAAATAAGCTGCAGCATAGGAATAAGGAATTTTCAATCTATGAAAGAGCATAGGCTCCAACGCAGCCTCCCCGGTCCCCCAGTAGTGTTGCCCACCCTCCCGTCCCCTGTTCTTTTTCCCGTGCATCATCAAAATCTGCTATACGGAAAGTTTCCCCAATGCTGGTTACTTAAAGGCAGTCCCATCATCTACCAAATAAATAATTTTATGGAACAAGTCATAAGGAGCTTGCTAAGCTGGTAAAGTTACCAAGTGGCTCAGTTTTGATTCCATATGTTCTTGATAAATGCATTTCCACACCAGCTGGTATTTGGTTGCCATAATTCATTTGCAAACATGATTAAAAATTCAGTCAAGATTAATCTTTATTTTGCACTCAACTACCTTCAAACAGAATCACCTACAGCAATGTGTATGGTAATCAACCCAAGCAAAAAACTTAAAAATTGAAAAAAACACATGAGTAAAAGCTAACGTTATTAAAATTTGAATTATTTCTTTCCTACGGAGTTTTAAGATAGTGCTTTTAAAGTCTGGATATGGCAGTTCCTCTACACCTGCTCCACCTGATATGAATAAGTAATTGACAGTCATTTGACAGCTCTTTAGAAACAGCACATGAAATATATAAATAAAATGTTACAGGATAACAGCAAGCTTCCGTGCAACAGACATGAAAGAGAATTTGCTTGAGATCTGTATTGTAGAGACTCAACTGCATTTGAAATTACTGGAGAAAAAATATTGGGATAGCCAAGTTACACACAGGAATGCAAATACTCTGAGGGGCCAGAAGAAGAGCCATCGGGCAGAGCCAGCGTGCACAGCGTGAGCACATCCATGTGTCCCCAGCATTGATGACAGGGACCCAGAGGTGCACACCAAGTCGGGAACACAATCAATGCCCTCATGGAGATATATGGATTCTCAGAGCAATCATAAAAGGCTGTGGCTTGCATGCCAAGCTAGTTTTGCACTGTTAGGTGCCTTGGCATACCAACATGGTGACTGAACTCAATATCCACCTGACGACAAATGGTTTCTTGGGGGCAAATCACAGCCTGAAAGAAAGCATGGGAGAGAGTGTGGATCTTCTCCTTTGCTCAATACAAATGGCTGGTAGAAACCATCAGTAGCAGTGCTATTGGGTTGTATTTGTTGATTACTATGGATTAGACATGCAAATAATGCATTGAGTCCTGGAGATATGTCTGCTAAATACATTTGTCTACTTCAAACACTCATGAAACAGGCACAGAAATGATGCCGTGCTGCTTGCTGGTGGGTGGTGGCTCTGGCCTGAGAAATGCTTTGAGAATCCCAGATGAAATCATAGAATGCTTTGCTGTTCTGATGACTGCATTTCTTCTTTTTAGCATGACATACTCAGATATATAGAAAAGGCAAAGGTAAAGATGCAGGGTTTCATTCTCTCCGGTTTGGGAGCTTCTCCAGACTGAGGAAGGTTTATTTGCTTGATTCTTAAGGCCAGTCCTAGTCCTGGCCAAGATTCTAGTTGCTTGCAATCAGTTCCAATTTGTATCACCTGTCTTTGACTCTACAATAGCAGGGAAAACCCCTAAAAATAATGTTTCCAATTGTCAGAGTGACAGGGAATCAAACTGCTCTGGAGTTTTTCTCTTTTGTTTTAAGGGGAGTGAAGGGATAAGTTGCTCAGATAAAATAACAGTGCAGATTAGAAGGCATAAGCACATCCACTGCAGGCAGAGTCGGGTAAAATCCAGGAGACTGCCCAGTATACAAGCTAACAAGACTTGATCCAAAGCTACAGAACTTTTTTCCTAAAGCTGTCTGAAGAGGATCAGGGCTCCTATTTAAATACAAGAGCGTGAAAAGTGTCTACAGATTCTCAGTGGAGTGTGGAAAAATACAGCAATGGAGAATTAGCTGTGCAGAGCCTGCAAGCCGCTCTGTTAGCTTGGCAGGAGATCAGAGCTCTGCCCGCTCTTCAGCAGAGCTCAGTTTGCACCAGTTGTCCTGGCAGAAGAGCTGGGAAGCCCATGGGCAGAACGGGACAAGGCTGGGGACCCACCACCCGCGCGGGATCTGCACAGGGTCCTTCCCAGCAGAGGAACAGCTGCCCGGAACATTTATCATGGGACAAACAAAAACATACACACATTTCATTCCGCTCTGAACCGCCTGCCAGGTGAGCTTTCCTGGCCACATCCCATCCCCTTACAGCCGTTCTGCTGTATGAAGATGACTTTAAAAACAAACAAACACACACCAAAAGAAACCCTCTCAGAATTAGAATGAATTTGAATTCGACCATCCTGTACTGTCCTTCCTATCCCCTAACAGCAAACTCAGACAACGATGAATATTTAATGTGCAGGGAACTAATACATATAGCAACAGCTATTTTAGTAATGTCTCTAACCCATTAACACTTGGGGGGCATTAAGACAGCACAACAGGATGGCCTTTGCTGAAAAGGCAGACAGGGAAAATGTGGTTTGCTTCTTTAGGATATGAACATAGCGATAAAGATCAGAGAGCTGGAGCATGAGGAAGATGAAATCTGGCTCGCTGACTTATTCAGGCTGGAATATCCTATTGATTCCCTCTTTCATCACAGGCAGCCCATCTGTGTTCAACTGAGTTTGGGTCAAAGGATCGACAAGTATTTCATTATTTAGACAAGTTTACCTACTTAAACAAAAAAATTATCAGCTCTCACAGGATGATTTGAAATGACATAAATCCTCTGAACACTAAACAAACAGTGACAAAAAGCAGACACTGATGGTAATAGGTGTGTACCATCAAAGACATTCAATAACAACTACCTTTTACTCACAAATTATTTGTCCCAGCATCTACTAATGTGTATAGGAACATATCATCAGGAATTGTTGCCTCGAGAAGTTGAAAACTACTGTGTTTTCAATTTACAAGCCTCGCAGAGTTTTCCAGCTGAGGAACAGACACTCGTATGATGAATTTCAGCCTTCAATTATGGCCCAGTTTCTGTTCGTTTTCTCACACAGACCGTTCTGAAGGGATCCAGGTACCCCCCATGACCCGCAGACCAAACAAAGGTGGAAACCTGCCCATTTACTGGGGGTTTATTTCCAGGAAAATATTAATTTCTGAATTTGTTCCGTAGATTTGTTGCAAAGAGGAAAACGAGAATAATGTTGAAGGTTTCTGGAGAGAGACATTTCTCAAAAATGGTTTCAGTTACATTTATGTTGATTTTGACCTTTGGTTTGTTTTTGCAATGGAGTATTTTTCCATTGAAAGGTCGTTTCAAACCAAAAACTTACAATGCTCTGCTCCAATATATCTAAACCACTCGCTTTGATCTGGTGAACACATTTAAGTAATCACAACAAAATAAACTAAAAAAATAAAATAGGTATTCCTTGAAACACCTCAATTCTGGAAGAAGGTAGAGTGTGACACAGGCTAGAAAACAGTCTTTCAGGAGCTCCAGCTCTGATCTGCTGGGTAAAAACTGCCTTTAAACAGGCAGCTAAGCCTGCAACTGTGCACAGGATGAACTTGTAGAAATAAGAGAGCTTAAAACTAAGAACCAAAGCAGGACACTTAGAAAACTTATGTAAAGCCTACTTAAGAATACCATTTTGGAATCCCAGAGCAAAGAAACACAGACAAAATACTGAGATTCCAGGTTTTGTGAAGAAACGGGTATTGAAATAGAGACCAACTGAGGTTTGGAAGGGTTGAGATAAAAGTTTTGGCAATGTTGAACCTTGGGTATAAAATGTAGTAAGTGCTAATGGCTTACTTTTATATAATGAAGAGCATAGACTTCCTACTAATTGAGTAAGAAGAGCAATTAACCTTGTAGTGCATCAATACATCAGGTTTGAAATATTTGTAAATTAGATAATTGGGATGCTTTAGGTTTAATGCACTAGTCAAGCAAGCCCAGGTTTCCCAAGATTCTTGTGAAGCTTATCTAATCTTCAAGAATTTTTTTAAGTTCAATGGTACTACAGTATAAGCGTGAGGCATGTATAATGTTAGCCAGCAAAATAATGCACATAACCAATTAGTCTAGCTTACAAATATGTATAGATGCTTTAAAGACAAAAACCATTACATTTGAGTGTTTTGTTTGGTTAGAGTAAAAGCTGATCCAGCATCTGTCTTTGTTTAACACATTGCAGAGACAGACAACCATCTGGATTTGCAGAGATTTTCTTGTTAAAGGTGTATCTGTATTGCTATTTTTTTCCAATATACAGTATTTCCTACAAGAAAAGTTCTATGCAATACAAGGAAAATCCAACTACATAAAAACTATTTATCAAGCCCAATTCTAGCTTTACCTTATTCTACCAGGGAAAAAGATATCCAAACGTCTCTGTGCAGGAGAGCATCCTCCTGCAAGCCAGCTCTGGTCCAGCAGCCCCCCCAGCACCCTCTCTGCCAGGCCATACCTGTCCTCTGCACAGTAATAGGCAGGATCACTAGGAAAACATTACACTGATATTTCCTGATGGTTTAAGAGGACTTTGCATGGGTTATGTGTCTCAGAATAGCTCAATGGATGCAAGAAAATTATTTAAAGGCCATAGACTTAAAGGCCACAGGGGAACACTTCTATCTGAATACCAGTCTTGATATTTCACTTAAATATAATCACTTAGTGCTTGAATCCGATAGCTAAGGTGACTTTTTTCTCCCTTATTCAAGTCAATGAAAGGGTCCCGCAGGTACTCCCAGGCACCTTTGTTAATTGTGCAATTGACGTGCTATTGTTTCTCCAGTATAATTGCTGGCATTTATGGTTATGCAAAGGATTTAAACATTGCTTTGAGGATCTGGCTTTGCAAGCTGCTATGAACAATATATGCAAACCTACTGGAAGGGGTAAACTCAACCACTGTGGAGATTAACAATACAGAAGGATGAGCAAGGCCTAGGAGAATTCTTTTAAGTTTGTGCAAAATAATTTGCGGTGCCTGCCCAGTTCTCTTCACAGTGACCTTGTGTTGTCCAAGTTAATGTGTCTTTGGAAAAAACTCATGAAAATTAATAAGCCAGCATATTGTTCAGTCCATGAGCATTGCTCAATAGATGTCCCTTTCTGTGATATATGCAGTTTATGGTACATGATTGATTCTTGCTTATCATCATTGATTGGAAAACAGTCCTTCCACTTCGTAGCATATTCTCCTTGAGGTGTAATGCACATGAATCATCCCACCAGTGTTACCTACGGCCATTAGTGTGAAGGATGAAAGGGCTGGGGAGGAGTAAACAGGGAGGCCAGCGTGGGCAGGGATTTGAACGAGAAATATTGACTGCAGGGGGGTTCTTCAAACACTAACACAGGTATTGTGGTGGTCTGTAGCAGACAACCCCATCTCATGCTTTGTTTTATAAATATGAATCAGCAAATGCTCCAGATTTGATACCAACTGGCAGCCACTCTTGCCTGCTGTTTTGTTCAGTCTGCTCTGTCTAGTGGAATACAAGCGTTTTTATAACATTCCAAAAAACTTAAAACTTCTCAGCAGGTTTCAATAACACTGGCCAGTTCAAACAGCCCATTTGTAAATATTTAACTCCTCCAATGGAGAAAAGGAAATTAAATCATTTCTCCTCATGCCCTTCCACTACTTAAGTTTGCTCAGCTGCTTCTTTTTGTGCTAAATGAGCGCAACTTCGTTTCCTCCCCTGCTTTTGCTTTCTTTTTCATTCTTCCATCCTTTTCATTCTTCAAAAGAATCAATTTTCCATCTGCTAAGAGAAAGGCCAGGCAAACCGCGTGTCCTCCTTAATATGCAAATCCTTGTAGCATCTTAGGGTAAGAAATCAGCCGCAGCCATAACCATTTAGCAAAGTCCAGGGTATCTTTTGAAGCGTCCAGGCTCTGATTTCAGCACAGAGCAGGTAGTTTAACTATGTGGGGTATTTGTTCCTCTTCTTTCTTTCTGGTAATCTACCCATCTTCATTCACCCACTTAGAAGTCCCTCTGACAACCATCCTACTACTACAGCTCCTTACCCACATCCACATTTTCACATCCCTGTCCCTGTTTCCTGCAGCCAAGCCGCACAGCTGCTGTTCTGCGCCACACGGCCAGCGCCAGCCCAGCTGGGCTCTGGCTTCCCCCACGCCGGACAGAGGAGAATCCACACGCCGCCTCCACACCTGCTCCCAGCACCCGCTGCTCTGGTGAGGATTTTTGGCACAGAGGGCCTGGTCCTGCGCCCGCCCTCGTGCCTCAGCACTGGGGACCCCGGGGGGGACACCGCGGTGGGACCGATAGAGCCAGGCTGGGCTGGCAGGGGGACAGATCAACTGCTGGGCTGGAGCTCCCTGTGGGAGCCGGGCGATGCTCCTGCACCGTGCTCAGCAGCACGTCCTTCATCTTAGCACTGTCCAGATTTTCTTCAGCAGCTCTCAGATAGCAGAGCTGGGTAAGGAACTATCAGATCATTGCTTTCCTGACAAATGAAACTGGGTAACTTTCTAAATATAGAAGTCATTGGTGTAGTGCAGACCATCCTGTTTCATATGTCCTTAAAGAAATATCTGTGGTGCAGAGATGACATGTAAGAAAAATTATGACCAGTATTGTACTGAATTTGTTTGTCCAGTTATGTCTGCGCAGTCAACTGAGGGAACTGCCCCATCTCCCCATTGTCACCCAGCAAGTCCTTGGCTATTTGAATCCCAGAAACTTCCATGAGATTAGACAACTGTTTTCCCAGCTTTCGAACCGGCAATGCTCCAGGAGTAGGTAAAGAGAAAAATCAACCCTAAGCACCAGGTTTAGTTTAGAGAAGCTTCTCAGAAAGAATGGATAGCAAAAGGAAATGTCAGAGTCCGTTTAACACAGCACCTAATCCCAGGGGTCAGATGAGTGTGCTGTGCTACCAGAAAACCTATTAGCAGCCTGCAGAAAGGAGACATCCTCTCTACCTATCCACAGAGAGGGTTAATGAGATTCCTTAATTAGACACAGTGGAGAGGCAAATTTGGAGCTTTATATTTTAGCTCTGCAGTCAGACAAGACCTCAATACCCTCAGGGCATTGTCTTTAGCAAGAAACAATCATGTGAATAAATCTACAACCGCTGAATCTAACATGGAGAAAACAGATCCAGCCGGGTTGGAAATCACTGTCACAGAGACACCATTGACAATATGCAACCTGTCACATGGATTTGGGATGGGGAAGAGGACCTTCTCACCGACTAAATCCAAATAGTCATGCGGGTAAAAGTGTTTTTGCTACAACTTCTGTGCGTTAGGCAGCTCTGTCTTTTGACTATCCAGTCCTATGCTTGAGCTCTTATGCTGCAGGGGTTAAAATAACTAATAACTATCTTTTCTGTGGGCACAAGGATGTACATTAAAGCATATGCTGTTCTGCATGTCAATCTCTTAAAAAGCCTTTCTTTAAAAGGTAGCTAATGAAAAGAATCTTAGCATTTTTTACTTAGCTCACAAGAGAAAATGAACGAAAAGGGCAAACTAAATGAAGTTTTTATATCATTTGACATCAACGCAACAGGAGTAATACTGAAAAAGCTAATGCATTTCCAAGGTATATGGAGATGAGGAAATCAGAATTTTAAAGAAGCTTAAAAGCAAGACTGTAATGAAAGAGGCGGCCTGGGAAATCACACAGAGATGTTCGCTTGCTCCAGATCTGTATCTGAGGGTTGGCAGCAAGAAGGGAAGATAATGGATGGGAATGTGTGGTTCTGAGTGGCTGAAATACACCAAGAAGTAAACCAGTAGCAACTTTTTGAAGTTGATCATCCCAGTAACATATTCCAATGCAGCCTAAATGCAATTGTAAAAATAATTGTGGGATACAAAAAAACCCAGATTTCCTGTGTTGTGCATTTATTGCAAAACAGCTAAAAGCTTAGGGGGCCTGCGGAGTCTTCCATTAGACAATTCAAATCCCGCAGAAGAGTTTGCATAATCTGCTTTGACTGGAAGCTGAATTTGCTTCTGCCTCATTTTGCATTATCTACTAAACAAAAAATTGAAAGCTTTACACTAATGACATGTTAACAAGCAAGATTAGTTGTGGCATGAAATGCTTTTTCTTTCTCCTTATTGGATTAATGGGGGAAAAAACCCACACAGTTTGACCTAAAATACAACAGCTAGTAATTCTGAGCAGCCATGGAGTTGGAAAATAAAAACTACAAGTTATAATAAATCTCTATTATACCTATTGTAGAGGGGAAAAGCTATAAATCACCATTAGCTTTCATTGATTAAAATGAGAAGAAGTATTGAACACTTTTCTCTTTGTTTTAATTAAATGATAATAGTGTAGCCATTGTTTCTTTAATTGAAGTTTAGTACAACTTTTAGTACAGTAAAGACAACAAATTTTGGATGTTTTGCTACAGACATCTTCCTGTTTCAAATATTTTGCTTTGTTTAGTTTTGCTTTAACTTCACATTTCTTCTACCCATGACCAGAGTAGGGACTGCAAGGTCAGCCTGACCACCAAACCACCAGCATGGAAATAAAGATAAGTTTGAGTTCTTGAGTACTTTGCAGTACTTAAATGATGATGAATGTTATGCTCTGATACAGCATTGAGTCGAATGTAATTGCTTTGACTAAGTCTAGAAAGAATTTAATTTACTCCAAATCAAATTATTCTGAGGACTTCAGGGTAGAATTTTTAACTATTGTTGAATTTAGATACTTCAACTCTTGTGCCTCTCTTAGTCTAGAGTGAGATGTACTAGCATTCAGCATACTGAATGACTCCCTCCTGTAACTGCTTTATTAACGGCTTTCACCAAGGCAGCAGCAATTAGCAGGCAGCTTAACCACAAAGCATTTATTTTAGAAACCACTACAGTTCCATGCACAGAAAATTTCTGCACAACCCAGCCCAACAGATTTGCAGGCTACATGATTCTTACCCACAGTAAAATGTGTTTGATGAGCAACTCGCATAAAGAGAATAATTTTTCTGGTTGACTGCAAATTCAGGAAATTTATCTATTAGATTCTCTATCAAGCCTATTAGTTAAAACCACCTGCTACAGGTATCTGCTTCAGACCCATGTCCTTGTGGCAACACATTATTGCGCCACAGGATGGGACCAGTGTTGAGCGGCTGTCAGGTTTTGCACACATGAGAATGGCACCATGCAAAAGCACCTCCCTTCTGTCGAAATACGCTACTGCCTGACCAGCGGCACATTTACATCTGCGATAAAGCAAGAGGCTGTCAGCAACAAGCTATAAGCTTTAAGTGGCTTGTTCTCCTGTTCTTGCCAGAAGTTAAAAGCTTTACTGTCTTCTATTCTTATTTATTAAATCCTTGTATGCATGTACTGCTTGGGTGGACAACTGTTAACCCACAGAGATCTCCCTGATCAACCACCAGATCCTGGATATCCTGAATCAGCGTGAATATATTCTCCAAAGCCTTGATAAACAACAAAACTATATATGCCTCCTCTCTATATATTATATATATGCATACATACATTATCTTTATAAATTAGTCCCCAATTAGGGACTAGTAGAAGATTCATAGAAAAAAAAAAAAAGACTGTGACAAAAATAAATTCTTAGCAGTTTACAAAAATGATGTGATCTAATGAGGAAAGAAACAACCCAAACCAACTTTGAAATGAGATGGCATACAGAAAGCTGTCTCTAAAGCATCATTTATGTGCTAAAACACAACTAGAGTACGGACAATGATTCCCTCTGCTCCTGTAAATGAATATCTGATAGCCTTGAGGGCTTTTTCAGTACGGTTCATCAATTCTTATCATATTTAATTCAGATACTCTCAAGAGAACTGCAGGGAAAACTGGTGATAGCTCAGCAGATGATGCCCCAAAGTAAGAAAACAACACCTCTCCTTAATCGCAAGACATATCACTTCATGCTTGATGTTTTAAGGAGAATATCCTCAGCTTTGGGCAAAGCCATCATTCAGATGAATAAACATAAGAGGCGTGAAGATCTTGAGTGCCTTCTGATTTTTGGATAGCCAGGATGCCCCTGGCATGGGGTAACGAGTTCTTTCTGATCCTGTTCTGCTGGGAGCCGGCAGCAGCTGACAGATCCAGAGCGCACCGCGGGCCTGGCTGGGACAGCCCGAAACCTTGTCCTAGAGGATGATGACAGATACCTCCGGAAGAATGAGAGCCAGGTAGGGAGACACGGGACATTGCTGTCATGATTCCCAGACACTGTCTGCCATTACATTTGCTTGCTAATGCAAGATTTTAAATGGTTTATAGATTTTAACAATACAGATAATTATAAATTACACCAGAAAGATAGAATGCTGATCCTTATAGCAGGATACAAGATACATGTATTATAGATCAGAAAGAATAAAAAATACTCCAAGTCTTCAGGTTCTTTTTGGAAATCAGATCAGCCTGAGCTTTTCTTCGGTTTTCACTGGCTTGGTCATTCTGCATTTGCTCCTTCTCTAAGGATCCAGGCTACAGCATCTCGCAGGATGTCACGGTGGAGTCTGGCACAGGCGCCGGGTACCAGAGAACCGCACTCAATGGAAAGCTCCTCCTGGCAATGGCTCAGCAGAGAAGCTGCCAGACCTTACACTGGAATCAAGAGGATCATGAAGCGAAATGAATTCTAGCAAGGTCAAAAAGCATTAGCAAACTTCAGAGGAGCTTCTGTGCTTCCAGCTGCTAGCATCCATTCCTTCATCCCTACCCCTTGATGTGCCCGTCACCCGCGGACAGGGAGCTCCTCGCTCTGAGCCTGTTTGAAGTTTGCTCTTCACAAATACTAACATGGCAAAGGTGAATAATAGGGCTGTTGTATCGGCTGTTTCACTGTACAAATGGGCTTTGAAAAAACATTTATAGCTACTCTCTAGCCCCTAGCGCCTCCTCCTTCTTCAATAACTCTGTGAAATGTAACTCTGTTTTAATTAAGGTCTCAGCCTCTGCTTCTTGCTTTCATCATGTCTCAATCTGTTACTTAAAACTAAATCCTGTTCTTGTCCTACAAAGATCCATAGGCCTTAAAGGAAAGTCTGTAATGATGAACAAAAAGTACTTAATACCGTATTTTCAATTAGATTAAAACTCAGAAAAACTTTCCAAAAGCAGCAGTTAGCAATCTGTTACTGTAAATTAATCATTTACGCACACATGAACCACAAGCACGGCTGTTCCCTGAACTTAGCATATTCCCTACAAATTACAGGTCTACTGACTATTATACTTGCAGGATTAAGCACTGTAATTCAAGGAATACAAATACTTAGATTACTGTAAGAGCCTTAAGGCAGCCTGACCTCTGGTGTTTGAGGTGACACCATTCCTGTCCCAAGGGACTCACTCTCCAGGTAAGAAGCACCATTACAGTCCAGTTAAGTGTTTGCAGGCTGCAATCCCAATCTTCGTGGTCGTTTGGGCAGCACTCGACAGGACCTACTTTGTAACCACCGCACACCCATGCAAACCAGTAACAAACACACACTGTGGTTTGGTCTCCATGGGAGGTTTCCACAGCCTGCCATGACCACACTCCCACAATATCCTACCTCTGATCTGCAGGAACTTCAGCAAACCTGGAATGTTTCAAAGGGAACATCTGCTGCAACTGAGGATTTGCTGACAAATCCATTTCCTCAGAAAGTTTCTGCGCTAATCTGGGAGGATGTCAAAATCCCACATTCCACCCACTTTCTATCTGAGCGCTTAACAAACATTCTCATTACCGATTCAAAGAGCTATGCTTTAATTGATATGAGTTTGAGATACGAAGGTAAAAAAAGCATGTTGCCACAAAGCTGTCTGATAGTTTTAGTGGTTGTTTCTTGCCTCCTTATGAAGCAATTGCCATAATGAGCATGAGTTGGCGTTGTATATTTTGTGGTCCATGTCAAGGAGATTACACTACATGTGGTCTTTCTTCCTCGGGGTCTGCTTGTCTGCTGACTGACAGCCAAAAGCAGCATATTAAGGCTTTTTAAGTTCCAAAAACTGCGTAACAAGCTCTAGAGATTTCAGAGAGCTAACAA
The DNA here is from genome assembly GCF_964273445.1 of Streptopelia decaocto. NCBI lineage: Eukaryota > Metazoa > Chordata > Aves > Columbiformes > Columbidae > Streptopelia > Streptopelia decaocto. The sequence continues at coordinate 2,687,946 of NC_138670.1, read as the reverse complement.
CTTTCTCACTAACCAACTTTTACTGCAGACTAACATATTTATCAAAAGACTGTTTTTTTACTGAATGCATATTTCCCTCTGCTCTCTTGATAAGTTGCCGCCTCAGAAAATAAACCAAAGGGGAAAATGTTGCACATTTTTTGAAAATAGCAAGATAAAATCATTCAAGACTGGAAGAGTATCCTTGAATATTCAGATTTCTAGTATTCATATGTATTTCTTTCCAGTGTCACAAGCTTACTTGTGGGCAGGAACGGGAATCAATTTGATACCTGAGCTCTGGAAACCAACTGCACTCCAGCAAGACTTGATTAAAATATATAGCAGTGGAGTGGCCTTCAACTGCAGGTGAAAGTAGATCAGAAACCATCACAGACTGAGGAAAGTATTCAGAAAATACAAAATAATAACCAGGTTGTTGATGAGGTGGCTAAAAAACTGCATGTGTGGCTCCCGGAAAGTTGAGGGGGAGCAAAGACGGTCACCTTGCAAAACGGGTGAGTTTTAAAGCAATACCAACTGTCTAATAGAGTTGTCTTTGGTGATATATTAGCTTCAGGCTGGATTTGGAGATAATTGAGATTCATGTAGTGAGAGGGGAGGGCTCCATTCCGCTGAAGGGATTTGATTTTCAGGGAGAGAGTAATTTGACTGAATCGCTCACTTGGGCAGGTGGAACCAACCTGCCATATCCAAGTAGGTAAGTTAGGGCTGCCGATTAATTGGGTTCATTACACTTCATCTCTGATATCAGACTATTCAAACCTCAAAAATAATCTTATTAAATCCTGGATTTTCTCATGGGCAAATAGTGATATTGTACTGAAAACTTTCAGTTCACATTGATGAGCTTTGGGCACTGGAAAGTTAGGACGGGACCAGAGAGGGCTCCTTTCCACCTCCCAGCCCTCATTGAAACCTCAGCAACTGAAAATCAAATTCATTCTCACTTTACTCAAAAAAGAGGAAACTTTTTTGCAGCTAGAGACAGTGGTGAAGTGTTTTATATCAGTCTGGAAGCATCACTTCTGCCAAAAAGAGTGAGAAGTACATGAACTTAATGGATGAATAGACTCCATAATTGTGATGATCCATTTCTTAGATACCTGAGTAAATGACCCAGTCCAGGCTGTATTTTAATTTTTAATGTGCTTGCTATATTAAAATCTTAAATAGACTCCTGTAAATCTATTTAGAAACATAATGAAACAAGATTCAAGTTTGAATAGACAATGCATTGATTTTCTATGTCAGAAATGAAGCAATTTAGTATTTCTTTTACTCAAGGTGCTACTGCTCTGTGCCAGTACTAATTAAATTCTAATGTGTTCCAAGCACAGAAATTATGTTGTCTCATAGTAAAGTAACTATATCAAATTGAGGGGTAGAGACATTAATGGTCTGATCACTTGAATTAACATAAACCAGCAGTCCTTGTCATCATGCAAGTACATTTTTCATTAGAGTTGACATATCTTGATTTTCGAAAAAAATACTAAATGGAGGGGATAGGAGGAGGAGTTATAAATCATTTTGCAACTCTAAGTCATAGAATTATGGACTGCAGAAAGGTAACTGAAAATTGTTGGAGGTTTAAAGACTGAGTCTCCAAAAATCTTTCAAAAGCAGTTTCTCAGCTCTTGCTTTCAATGGGAAATGGAAGCGAGATAATGAACCAACATTCTTATTTCAAAGGCCAGGTCTGCTTTAACAATTTACTTTGGACAACTTAAGCTTGTGCCTCAGTTTGCCTGCATGTAAAACTTGAGGAATATCTATCTTCCAGGGTTCTGCCAACTATTACAATTGCTGCACTGCGTTAACATGTTCCTTGACCAAAATTAGTTCTAGATCTGCATGCGCCAATAGCTCATTAGGAAACCTGGTTGAGATTTATGTGGCTGGTGTGCAAACAAACACTCGCATCACATAACCCAGGCTAATCAGACTGATTGTATCTGCCAGCAGCAACGTGTCTCAGCTGCCAAACACCCTGAACTTTCCAGCCACCTACACAACACCCAGCCACGCGTCAGGACACCCACAGAAATTAATATGGATATTAGACTTCACCATTCATTATCCTGTCATCATTTTAAAGCCCAGTTTTGAGGTGAGAGGACACATCGCAGCTTTTTAATTACCACTTGCCCCAGCTACTGCAATCACAGACCCATAAAGGAATCCCAGCATAAATTGTTTTTTGCTAATAAATATCAGTCAGCGACAAATAATGGACCAGAGCTCTTTCACCTTTTTATTAATCTATGATATTTACTATAAAAGTCTTGATGAAGGGAGCTCTGCCCTTGCAAGCAATGAGGTGAAAAGGAATACAGCAAGTTCTTTGGACCTGCTTGGATTAAAACTTCCAGCAATGACAGACAGGGTATCCCAGTTGAGGGGAGGGGTGAGATACAGAACACCCCTCACTGCCAATGTGTGCAGTATTCGTTAACATTTGGTTTACTTTATTTATTTTAATTTTTGCAAGGTCCACTTAGGTACCATTCACATGCAAATCCTGAAAGGTATTTACTTAAGAAACAAGGCCAAGATTAGGGCTGGTGTGGGGAGGAGAGAAGCAGAATTCTAACTCCATCCCACGGCACTGGAGTTGAAGAGCCAGGTGACCCTTTTGCATTGGCGCATCTGTGTGCACGAGTGATTAAATCTGAACCGTGTGATATTAAGAACACTTTACTGGAAAAACGAATTAAATGCTCAGCTGCTGTCAGTCTGAGCAAATGGATGATTTACCTCCTGTCCAACGTGAAAATACAGACCAGCGGTAAGCAGTGGGATTTGGGGGAGCAGAGCCAGGAGCTCTGCTGCAAAAGCCTTCGTGCTCATCTGTGAGGCAGTTAACAATGAGCTCTTCTCTCACAATGGCATTTCGTGGGTTTCAGAGTGTGCCAGATTTACCATCTTAATCATTGTATTTCAAAATCCCACTGCCTTGCTGAAAGAACCAGTTTGAGGTTATGTTTGTTAAGGAGTCATTGCATAAAAGCTGGAGGTTGAAGTCCAGAAACAAGGCATCCCAGGACATTCAGATCTTCACAGGTCCCAATTTTACAGAAGTGCTTATTTTTTTTAACATGTTTAGAATGACACTGCAATCCTCTCAACCAAAGGGAGCAGAAAGCAACCATGGAAAGCCACAGCACACACAAAACGACTATATCACCAAGTTAGGAACAGCTCTGTTCTTCAGCCAAAAGACAAGACAGGATAGAGCCTGAGCTATGAATTAGGGCTAAAAGTCTTGAGTGTGTTTATCAGAATAGCAAAGAGAGTTGAAGCATGAAATAGTAATCAATATCTATTTAAATATAGGAATTCCACAAAATGACTAGTTTATAGAAATGGTTCTTAGTTTCCTTTAGCCCTTAAAGACTCCCACGGATGCTCCACTCTTATTTCATTACACCACCGATATTTCAGCGTCATCCCAAAGAAGGGCAAGCTTTCCTTTTTCCACCTTCTAAATGTTTGCCTTTCCACCCAGAAACTGCACAGAGAATCCCTTCCTAAGCTGCTGAACCAACTGTGGAATTACACTTTTTGTGAGCCTTCTCTTTTCTGGTTTTCTTCACTTAAAAATATCCTTGAAAGTTCTCTATCTTGATGAGAATATAATCATACCTTGGACTAGTGACAGCTCATGGCACTTTTTGCCTTGCAGCAGAGGCCCCTGGTCCTCAAGCAGCACGTTCTCCTCCTGCCTCATCCTGTGAACAACCTTGACATTTTTAACTCCAGAATCAGAATTCTCATCTTGCTCCAGAGTGCCTCAAAAAAGCTGGATGTGAAATAGCTGTTTCCTGTCATGCTCTTAAAATCCCCAGCGGTTAAACATGATTTTTTAAAGGCTTTATTTGCTATCAAGCACCTGAATCCTCTGTATTTTACAAGCTAATAAGCTAGTTTTTGAGGAGAGAACGTAGCTGTTAGGAATATTAACCAAAGTTATGCTTACTGCAGGAGTGTGTGTAGGGTGTGTGTAAAAATCCTGCTTTAATGTCTAATCTTGGAGCAAGTCCCAGAAGAGATTGATTCAATTTCCATTCATTATGAGAGCAAAACTTAAAATTACTCTGATGTATAGACACTTGCTATTCCCAGCATCCTCCAGGCAGCAGAGATTAGTGATGTGTGACAGGACCTGCGATCACTAGTAATAAAGAGCCTTAAAATGATGGTGCAGGGTGTATTAATGGAGAAGCTCAGGGGTTGGGTTTGTGTTCCAATACGGGCTCCATAATTGACAGCTTTCATTAACAGGTCTCCAAACCACAAATCTGAAACCTGCAGCTGCTCCTCTCTTTCAAATGAAAGGGCACTTAGAACAATCTCTAAATTATCATTCCTACTTTGTGTTGCCTTGGGAACTAAAGCACAAGGTTTTGAATTTTAAAAAAATAATAACTTAAAGTATATTTTTCAATACAATACTTGAGGGAAACGAGAACATTTACACATCATCTGGTTTCATATTTGCCTTAGAGACCCTCCGGTATCCCTGACCCATGTGTTGGATAAAATAATCTTGTAGAGGCAAACTCTATAAACTGAAAGAACTACGATGACTGTGAAATAAGCTGATCTTCTGTTACACGGTCAAGAACCACCTCTGACCTTCAGCCACAAAAAGACAAAAAACAAACCTCTTGAAAATGTTTTATGAAATTCAAGTTGCTATATTGTGAAATGGTGATTGTATGTGGAAAAACTCACTGTGAATTAATGTCTGTAACATATCAGTTTTCAGAGACCCCTGTCCTCCCCAAGCATCAGGTTCACTAAACTGGCACTACATTGCTATTTTGATGATTCTTTAATACTTTTTAAACATTCTATTGTGCCTGAAACAAATATATTTTCCTTCTGTGTGATGAATAAATTAAATTTGTTAGTAAAAAGAAGTAAACATCAGCCTTGAGTTCAGTACAATAAAAGCACTCAGAGCAAATGAACATCACAAAAGTTCAGCATTCAGAGTTGTCCTTGAAGTGCTGGGGACTCTGCACTTGTGCACAAATGTCCCCCGGCTACAACCGCAGGAACAAGAGACGCAAAGGGGGCGATGGGGTGAGACACTTGTCTTCATTTTCCTGCTGCTTTTTCACTCCCCAGTTCAGAGACATTTTTGTTAATGATGACTTGAAAAGTCATTATGCTTTGCAGATTGTAGAATGTTGTTCCACAAGTTAAAACGCCTGATTTCCAAATAGCATAGAGCTGATCCCGAGGAATGCCAGGAGGAAAGGATAAAAGCAGCCCCAGAATTCCTGCACAGCAAACTGTCAGGGGATGACCCAAATATGACCCAAATTATTTTCCTATTATAATTTATGGAGTTTTAAAAACTAAAGAAATAAATTATTCTATATGGTGATCAACCTATGGACTACATAAATAACATGTTAACGGCATAATTGAAAACAGCTCTGTTCATGCTTCAGACTATCAGTGGGTTCATAGGATCAAAGTCCTGACTTGATTGACTTATGTGCGTGTTTTACAAGTTTACCAGCATTGACATTTGAGGAAGAGCACACATGCCTCCATCAAATGCACTTTCAACCTCATTTTGCACTTTCCCTGTTTCACAGATACATTTGTGGCACAGTCTTGATGAGTCTTTTGCTAAAGATTCCAAACCCCAGAGTTTTAATCAATGGTTAATTTTTAAAGTTCAGCTGCAACCCATTAATTTTCCTTTCCAAACTCAAACTTTAAATATAAATGTGGTAAAAACCTCACAGTTTTCTGGCTTTGATTATTTTAGTCCCAATGATACTTTCAATTCAACAGCCATTAGAATGCTCATAAATTTCCAAGACTTTATCTGAAATTAGAAGGGAAATAATTCATTTAAGGAAATACATATGTTTAACTTGAAACTCACTAGGGCAGAAACTGAAAAGGGAAACACACTTGATGAAAAATCTGCACTCCAAGCTTTGTTTCATCCAAAAAGTTACCAGTAAGTTGTTTAAGCAACCAACCTCCTCCATCTCATTAAATCAGGAAATAGAACATGAATGTTTGACTCCGAAGGGTTTATTACTCTAAACTCTATTGATTAATAGTAAAACATTGCATCTCTTAATTTACAAGCAAGCAATTCAGCTCTTAACCTATTATACAACACTGCAAGAGCCCAACAGACGATGTACTAAGTCTCTGGCACATCTCTAGAGGAAGAAGGTTGGCGCTGTCATTTAAGTTTTCCTGTGGGCATTTTTCCCAATTACCAGGACATCCCTGATTAACAGAAATCCCTGGTTAAACAGCAATTAATATTTCTACCACAGCAGCTGTTCCCTCCTCACAAATTTGGGAGTTTTTCAACCTATATCCCATTTTTTTGTTTTTCCCCAGATCCACCTCCCTCCCTCACCCTTTAGTTTCAACTGATACGATGTTCCTGCTCTTCTCCATATCTGCTCTGAGAACATCTCAGGCCAGCTCTTTAACAAATACATCCCCTCTTTCCACTTTTCTGCTGAAACCAACTGTCTGTCAAACCCACTGCTGAAAACCCCACCCAACGGTGTGAAGTTCAGGAGATCTACTAACACTATGATTACCAGAATAGAAATGTATTGCCTGTAAAGCAAGGCTAGGTAAGCAGTGTCAGGATGGCGATGGACAAGTGAATTAAAAATGTTCATATTTCAGTAATCACATGCGTTGTTCATCAGCAGATTATTTTTTCAGCACAGTCTAGCACAATTGCCCCACATAATCACTGTTATAGTTTGCCTACTGTATAAAAAAAAAAAAAAAAAAAAAATCAGTGCTATGCTCTCAAAACCATCATCTTGCAAGAGAATTAATTCTTCAACTTTTATGGTGCCAAATTAAGCATTCAGAGTGTAGGGAATTTCAAACCTTGAGTTTTCTTCAGTTGTATTAACTCAGCTACAATGAACACCGTATTTATTGATGTCCTGTGAACTGCTTTACAACCTGTTCATTCTACCTAAACTCCAAGGATCTCCTTCCTAAGCTCCCCGCAATCACAGCCTATGCCACAGCGAGTCCTTTACTGCACTTCATGGATGTGTCTCCTTTGCCACCGACTGGGGCAGCAGAGATGTTATAAAATATAACGTATCAGCCTGTTTAACACAGGAAGCATTTGTTAAAGAAAACAAACAAAACCAAAACCACAAGCTGACAGGCTTCCCACACAGATTGAGCTACAGATTTGTCTTTTTTCTCTTTTTTTTTTTAATGTAGAATTTCTGGAGAACCCACAGAGACATCTTGTGCCTGGATAATATATAGCAAGTCATCAGTACAAATGAGGGGCCGTGGTCCCTTGCTCCAGACACCAGGAACACAAATGGCTGGCACTTCCTAGCACCATGGCTTGTAGTGCAAAGATCTTATCTCCCTGGAGATAATACCCAGGGGCTGGTGGTTTGGGAAGGGAAAGTTCTAGAGTGGGCTCTAGCCCATTGTCTTGGTTCTAGAGCGGGTTCTAGCTGGTGTGTGACAATTTCAGAATAGCTCTTGCCCTGTCTGGTGAAAAGGAGACAACTTGTCAGAGAAAAAAGCAGGATAATGGACAATGTCAGAGAGTTCCAACCTGGGGACTTGTGAAAAAAACAAACACCAACCCAAACACCACAAACAACAAACCAAATGGTAAACAAGAAAACCCCCCAACCCCCAATGAGAACAGTATTTCTCAACCAGTTCCTCTTCTATCAGTCAAGAGCACCAACAGAAGTTGGGTGCACTGAAGATATTTGGATACCGAGAGTCTATCTAATACCATTAATCTCCTTTTCAGCAAGAGGACAGTCAAATTCTCTTAGTACAAACATCTTCATCCAGAGTGCTTTAGTCTGCACCATTTCAGTGCTCAGGCACCTACTCTGCATAATGTTTTTTTCTATCATTAATTGATATTCACAATAGAAAATCATGTCTTCCTGTTGCTTGTGTGGATTGCAAAAGTCAAGTCAGGCACTCTATAATACTTTCCAGCAAACATTTTCATAAAAAACGAATCTGCATAATAGCCAAATAAGAACAAAAGGAAAAATATTTAGCTTTAAACTTCATTATTTCCACACTTGCATTATATTTACACTAGCACAGTTTTATTCAGCTTGGTTTTCTCCTAATGTATGTCTGCTATAATGATTTCAACAAAGGGAATTTGGAGAGACATTAAAGTGTTATTCTGGCCATTCATACTTTACACAGGGGGAAACTGCTATGCAGAATGCAATGCTGCAGACTTTACCTAACACTGGAGTTATTCCTGATGTACAAACCAGAATTCCACCGAGATTGTGCTGATGTTAAGTTTGCATAAAGCCAAAATCAGGCTTTTTGCTTCTGGAGAAATGTAGGTATTTTTGCTTTTTTTTAAAAAGGTTAATAATAAGTTACACCCACCCTACCTCTGCCTCCCCATCCTCTCTTGCTAGTGCAACAAGCAGGTGCAGGGAAGCTGGATGTTGCCACTGAAGTGCAGGGGGATTGAACAGTTGTAAAGTATTTGTAAGCAGTGAATACCCACCTCCTACTGACTCTGAGACCTCATTTGCTACAGGGAAAAGACAGAGAGCAGATGGGAGGTGGGCAAGCAAGGAATGGGGAGCACCCAAAAACCTGAGAGTTGCTTCTATCTGCAGATAATTTTGTTCTTGTCCTCAGGGCACCAAAAACACGCCTTGTCGGCAACACTAAAACAACCTCTGAGCAGCCCCAGGTATTCCCCTTTCAGCTCTTTATCAAGTATCCTGGCTTTAAGGCACAAGACACCCAGCCCGTGACAGTTGTGAACAGCCCACGTGTGGTCACCGTGTCTGTGGCTGTTCGTGGACCTCGAGGTGTTGGGCAGCAGGTGAGTTTCAGCAGCAGCACCTCACAGAAGTTCCATCCAGAGAACACTTCTGTGCTGGAAGGAGACACCTTTTTGCCTTAGAAAAAAACCCACTATTTTACTTCTCCCTGGGAAACAGTTCCCACACTGTTTCCTGCAAGTAGGGCAGTCTTGAAATATCTCAGAAGTGACATCCAGGACAGCTACAGAAGCTACAACAGACAAGGTGGGAAATCTGTAACATAATCAGAAACTGCTCTGAAACAAGGTACGTGAACATTTTAGGGGAGTACCAAGGGTAGAGCCAAGTAAGAACCCAACAATCTGCTGCTGCCAAGAGCAACTCCACTTCTCCCACGTGCACCCATGCCTGAGGCCTCCCGGTTTCTCTCATCCCTCCTGGATTTGTAAAGCACTTGCTGTTTTCTGGCACATCGGAGTTTTTAGAGTGTGCCGACATATGTAAAACAATTTTTTTCCAGCAACAAAGTTCCAAAGTTTACAAATACAAGAAACATCATTCTGAGGACAGGGTGAAGGAGATGGAAAACAAGTTCTCATGACAGATCCTGGCTCTGTTTAAAAGCCAAATTTAAGAGTTTGGGTCTATTCAAGTTCCAGTCCTTTGCCTGTCCAACAGCAGTAACATTTGCGTCTCTACGCTGTCTTGAGCATCCAAAAAGCTCACCGCATGTCACAGAGCATTGCAAGAGACTGAACTAGATCAAAGCATTTGGGTCAACTGGTAATGTACTTTGGCATGAGAAGATTAAAAGTAGTTCTCGTGTCTTTGTCTCCTATTGTATATTCATTTATTTTGCAGCTCCCATGCCATACCATTTCCACTTTGAGCAGAGATCTGCCAGACACCATAAACCTTTATGAGAAAAAAATACTGCACTGACAGAATTAGACAGCTGGATAAATGTAAATTCCCCAGCAGCCTCTCATGGTCCTTGCTCCAGGTACAGTATTCCTAAAAGTCTATGATATTGGAAATATTTGAAAGGTCAAAGCAGATTCATCTGTCAAAGTGTGTCTTCTTTGGAATGGGAAGCTCTGTCCAAGTATATCTAAGCCGTTGGTTGGCAAGAGCTGCTTTTTATCAACATCGTACATAATTATGCCAGCAAACTTGTTTCCATAAATGCAATGTATTGAATGTCATTGTTCCTTAATTTAAATCCAGACTTTCTCATCACGACATATATGCCCTGTGGCTTTGCTATTGGCACTCGCACACAGCCCTAACCACCTCACCTGCAGGGACTCCTAATGGGTCTTTCTCCCTCCTGCCTTGAAGAAGCTTTCCCAGGACCACATCTCAACCTCAGCAGCAAAGTCCCAGCACGTATGTTGCATTTGGAACAGGACAAGTGAGGTGGCATGGCCAGACAGAGCTGAACTGACTCTAATTCAACTGGATAACACGGCTTGTCTGGCAGGGTGAGAACCTTACCTTTATTCCCTTTTGTTAATAGCCAGGCACTCCCATACACCAAGTTCAATACCATACACCAAGTTCAATAACTGTAGACATTATATCATCCCTAAGAAAGTATTCCATAGAATTCAGGGAAAACTGGCAGATATTAAACTAGCTGACATTCTTATTTATTCTGTGAACCATACATTTGAAGCCATAGCTGACTGTAATATTCTGATGGTTGATGCATGCTTCTCTATTACTTTCCATCTATTACAAACTGAACAAAAGGCTAGAAAGTGCAGACATCAAGGGGAAAAATTCTAGTTCCACTACACTAGCTAAAGCTGCCTGCTATTGAAAGCAATGATAGGTAATCTATAAAATAATTTCAGCAACCTCACAATAAAAGAATCTCACTGTCAGTGCAACCCAGTAATACTAGTGGCTGGAGGAGAATGTATTCAACAGTGAAAGTTACTCCATGAGATAAAAAGAATGATGTTTTCACTATACGAACCACATCAGTTTACGATGTATGGACCAGATTCTTTGGAAATCACTGTGGCAGCATTAAGGAAGTTCCGATCAAGATCAAAGTTTGGGTGACATCACAAGGTTAGATATGAAGAATAGAACTGTCTGCCGACAAAGGAACACCGTCTAAACCAAGTGTACACACAGTTCAACAAACACTCTGGACGAGAAGCTCAACTTACTCAACCCACAGCAGTTAGGATACAATAAGTTTTCAAGTCACCCTCCAAATCAAGTCAGATTTTTTTATTCTGTCTTATCAAGCCCGACCACAAATTCAGCTCTCAATTCTTTGTCCCTGGTCACTGCTGTAGCAGCAAGCTTTCAGTATCTTTCCATCTTTTCATGCTTGGTGATCGACCTGGATGGAAGTGAGGAACACACCCCTGAGGATGTTCTGGCAGTACAGACATGCACCTTCAGCATGTCCCCTGTGCTTTCAAGTCACAGAACAGCAAAAGTCAGCTCGTGCTGCCCAGGGTTTCCCTTGTGGTAGCATATTCCTGGGTTACAGGAGCCGCACACACCATTTCTGATGCAAAACCAATATAGAAAGCTTCACAGAGAATGCCAAATCCTGCCCTCAATTTATATGATTTGGTAAACTAGGATTTCTTCTGAATGCTGACACAATCTATTAAATTAAAGGCCTGCAACAGCCTTTATTGTGAAACTTGAAACTAATAATTATGACCAGGCCTATTACTAGGTATTTTAAGGTGAATTAAAGACTTGCAGTGTTAGGTTTATGGTTGGACTCAATAATCTTAAGGGTCTTTTCCAACCTATATGATTCTACGGTTCCCCACACACCTTCCAGATAGGTATGACCATATATAGGGATTATGTTGCATGTTAGCGAATCATTGCAACAAGAAACAAGATGAAGAGTTTCAATGTGTCCTTTTGGGTTTTTTTTAAGGCCTCATTTATTGGTCTATCACAAGTGGTACCCAGAAAAAGAACCACAAAGATTACCGCAAGTTATTTGCTTATTTTGGAAAGCTTTTTTTAAACTGCAAAGAACGTTTCTCTCCTGCTCTAAATTAGGAACTAATGCTAAGTGGAACAAGTAAAGTGAGAAAGTTTGGTGTCAAATATTTTAGCTATGGCTTCGTAGGGAAGTCAGAAACAGTTTGCTATGATTTAGTGCAATTAATTAAATAGTTATACTTCGAGAATTTCATGTGGTAGGTATAAACGAGGCAGCTTGTTAATCCAGACTGGTATGAAATTGCCCTTTAAATAGTGTTAGAAGTCTTTAAAATAATTTTTCTTACTCACAGCTGTATTTCTGTTCTTCAGTTAAACAGGCTGGGAAAGTATTAAAATAGAAGGTACTTTTTTTTCTAATAATTATAATGATGTCTTTTTATCATCTGAGTCAAGATAGTTTCTGCAGGGTTTTATAAATGATTTTGCTCCAATTCAAAATAAATGCCCACATTTTGATATTACAATGGAGTGACTCATCATGCTAAGTGAAAACCACTTTTTACTTCTCTAACCCAGAACAAAGAAGAGACCTGCAAGAGAGGATAAAGTTCAAAAAGGGACAGGTTATCATAGCGTGAAATGTTTCAACCGCTGCCAGAGCCTGTGTAACAAATCACACGGGCAAAGGCGGTAACAGCACAAAACTCCGTAGTCTTGACTGCCACCTGTTTGTACATCAGACATTGGTACTATCAGTTTACACCCGAGTCCACCAGCCCAGACAACCTAGCCAAAACAGAGCAGCAGAGGGTTTGACTCTGTTCTCCACCACGTGAGACTAAAGCACAAGTTCGGAGCTGAAGGAAGCTCTCCCCATCTCATTCCTGGTTCTCCTGGCCTGCACCGGAGCTCTGTGCAGCCGGGTTCAGGCCACAGCAGCAGAGAGCAGCTGGTGAGGAGCTGTGGTCCATGGTCTCCCCCATCCCATCTGCTTCCTCATCCATCCCTCCCGCTCAGCAACGGGCAGCCCAGATTCGGTGGGATGTAGGAGGGGGGAGCTATAGAAAAGCAATGACCAGCACCAAAACTCACAGAAACGCAAAGCTCACAAAGACATTGCTGGCCAAATATGTTCCATTTACAGGGAAACGGCCAATTCGACAGCCAGTTCAATTTAGCAGACTGAGGAATCCAGCCCTTTGATTCTTCATCTGAATCTCTGCAGAGTCAAACATTAAAAATATTCAAGGCAGAGATAACACAGTTTCAGTACTGGCAAAACCTCTTCAGCTGCTCATCATTCGGATATATTTTTGAATTCCTGAGCAGCATAGGAAGCAGCAGTAAAGCTTGTCGTTTGTGCCTGGCCCAGTTACAAATGGAGACAAGCTATTACTTTCTCTTTCCAAGAATTCATTCAGTTGAATCCAATTTTGAAAGCTATGGAGAATAATTTGAAATATAAGGAATTTAGGTTCCTTCTGAGCCTTCACAGTGCCTTGACACTGGCGTTATTCATCCACATCTTGCCAGTAGCTTGGAGGCTATAAATTCAAGCAGAACTAATAGCAAAACAGCTTCTTTGATTACATTGTGAAGGTGTAGCTTGTGTAAGCAAATATCTGGCAAACATTTTCACTTCTGTGAAGCTCTTAGAGATACTTACTTCAAGTGGAAGTATTTTTAGTATAATTGCCATTAAATGAATTATAGGAAGCCAATATAATTTTATAACTGGTGAAAAATATTGCTACTTTACATCATTAAAATGATTTTTAGAACTGCTGCAATCACATTTTGCCTATATATTGTCTGTCAATATATCAGAGATTCACCAAAATAGACCAGTTTCACAGAACACTTGAAATATAGTTTGTGTGCAGCCAGAGACATTTTATATTCTGCAATATGTGCTTTTCATTCTTCAGCATGTGCTCATTGTACCATGTACGACACATTGGGAATACAGAGCTTTTCCCTCTGCATTTACTGCAATGTCATTTACCAATGACATTGTGTCAGCTATTTGGTTTTTCAGCCCAGACATGGCATATCTGTGGAGCTACAGCAAATCTTCTGGAAGACCTGCACGAAGCTACACTAAGAGGTGTTATTTCCACCAGCCCCTTATCTGGCGTAGGTCATTTTCCCTATCGTAACCACTGATTCATGTTTTTGGGGCACCCTAGACAGCCTGTCCTTGCCTTCCCACTCACCACCTGCTCGCCTGGTAGGGGCCACAGCATCCGTGAGGAACTCGGCGTCTCTGATGAGATGTCCCTTGTAACGAAGCTAATCATGGCAGGGACGCCGGAGTGACTTTTCTACCTTATTTCCCTGCAGAAATGCCAAATGCAATTTACCCTCGCACCTAGTATGATTAATTAGCCAACTGGTGAGTCTGAAAATCTATACGTGATGACAGATGGTGGGGGTTCTCAGGAGCAAGCAAATAGGACTTTGCTTCCTGTTTATTTATTACTGGAAACATTACCAGCCCTAATGCTCACAGTGAAGAAGCAGTGTCTATATCTGCGGCAATGGGTGCTCGCACAGGCTGGCACCCGAGCGCTGCCGCGGTCTGGATGGCAGAGCACTCGTCCCACCCGCACAGATGTCGGCCGTCTTTACAAATCACAGCTCGGCAGTGTGTGGGGAGAGCAACAGAAGGCAGCCGGGGGGGTGAGGAGCTTCAGCAAAAGCTGACCCCTTCTCAATAATCAGGAGAAAGAGGTGGCAGTAAGAAAAACCCCATAATCTAATGCCTGCTGCTCTCTGTCATCCAAGATGACCCATAACTCTGTTTAGAAACCACGCAGAACTTATTTTCTTTGGTATTTTTAGAGTGGTCATGAACTGTTGGCTCAATAATTTGACAGTTTAATTCGCAGGAGAAAAAGAAGAGGGAGAAATCATCCCAGAACACTAATGAGTGCTGGGAGACACAGGATTTTGATGAGTGGCCCAGCATTGGTCTTGCCATGCTGGCAAAGGGCAATCTCAACAAACAAGCATAAGTCAATTCATGGCAGTAAACACAACAAGAAAAATAAATCTGTCAGTGTCATTTTGCAGAAGAAAATGCTTAAAACTATGAACTTTAATATCTAAGCTCAGCACTGATGGCAGAATTTCCATTTGTACTCTGTTTCAGTGGGGAGCAATCTTCATCTTGCTTGAGCGGGCAATAGAAGAGAAATTATTGACTACTATCATTGCTTATGTAAATGACCAGCAAAGACTATAAAGATATAAAGATGAGGGACATCAGCAGGCAAAGGAAGGTCCAAGCTATGTCCATAAAATGAGCAACCAAAAATACTAATTAACAACAACTAACTAAAAACTAACAACAAAAACACCCAACACCCTCTCCCCAAAACAGGCCCCTTTCTCTGTGGATGATTTCCTCGTCGGCTCTGCAGCGGTTCTGTTATCAAGCTTCCCTAACAACAAAGAAAAATACATTCTTGTTTGTCATTCTTTTATTTCAGATAATCTATTCTAATTGGGTGTTTCACTCAGCAATCAATTGTACATCATCCACTTTCCTTGATTTGAATTACGGAATTAGGAGTGCAAAAAGCTAACTAGTTAAGACTAGGTTGTTATCATCCAAGGGGCAGGAGGACGTTCACCCTGGGCAAAAGATTCTTTGCAGCACTTCAGCCCTATTGTGAGTAGTGAGCAGCAAGATCTCGTGCTCATTTTCTGCACAGAATTGGATCCATCCATTCTTAACAGCCACTTCTGAGTAGTTTTGGTCACATCAGCACGATCACCCATAGGAATGACAACTCACATACAAACATTAAGGACTGTTCCATTACAAACCAAAGAATCTAGTTCTTCACATCCAGTAGAAGGTAAATGAGCTGATTATTGCAGCCATTGCAAAATAAGCTGTTGTTGAAAATGTCAGGAAACATAGTGAAAACAACAGTGAAGAAATAGTCAATAGAGTATTGTTATCTGTTATACACAATATGTATCATACAAAAGATGCCGTATTTATGATTTAATAGAGTTTACTAAATAATAGTTAGTATTAGCTTCCAATGCGTCCCATCGATGAAGCTGCAATGTGTTAAGTTAACGTGTGAAGGCATTTTAATATTAGGTCTAGCTACAATTTCCCATGTAATTGAATGGAGAAGAAAAAAAAAAAAGGAGTTTGTAGTATATGCCACAAAATGGACAGTTACAGTGGGTTTTATTGTTCTATTGTAATTGAAATATCAAGTCCGTGGGTAAGCACTGTAATTGTGGGCAAAAGAGATCAATCCATCATATTATGTAAAGAACCAGAATAAGTTTCTTGCTCTCAGACTCCTCCCAGTTCTTTACCATATGGGAGCAGCAGAAAGGGATGACTTTGGCAATTACGAAATGTGTAATATATTCTGATAACTGATGTTTGTCTTTCATTGTTACCGGCAGTGAGCCAAGTTTTGCAGATGCCAATTCAAACATTTGCCTGAAACACACATAAAACACGATATTTGGTTAAGTTTGCAGCTATGAGACCAAGAAGCCCCCACCGTGACTGGATGATCAGGAATAACTATAAAGGAAGCCAAAAAATCTTACAACAATCACAGAGCTGGTAAAACACCGGCAGCCAAGTCTTCGGCTCTTGCAAATTTGTATTGCAAGGGTGGAAAACCCACAAGGTACCGACTACCAGTCTAGAGCCGAGCTTAAGCGTTTAACCTTTGTCACACTTTGTAAAACAGGGATTTGGTTTCTATAAATCAAGGTAGAATTCTCAAGAACACCTATAAGTCCTATTTTCAAAGGCAATTTGAGCACTTAGGTTGTACGAATTACCATGGAATTTAAAAATAGGTAACATTTTAAATACTTTGGGTGTTTTTAATTATCAGAGCCATATCACAGACTAAAGCTGAACTAGCATTACCCTGCACCTCAAACAAGGAAAAATACTCTGCAGTTCAGTTTGCACACAAATAAATCCTTTCTGAGGGGGGCAAGAGGGTGTGTGTGGAATCCATAACCCTGCATCAGAAAAAGCAGAATAAGAAATTTCCCCTTCAGCTTGTTGTCAAAATAAGTATACAGCCTTCCTAGATACCTGTTACACTCTGAAAAAGTCATGCATGCAATTGAGACTGGTCCACACAGCCAGTGTAACAGTCCACTCATTACCAGGGGACAGATTGTTTTGTTTTGTCTGCTTGTTTTTTAAATCTTGGTTGCAGTGAAAGGTACTGAAAGAGACTCAGGATAGTAAATATTCTATATCATTTACTAGCACAAGGTTGAGCTTGGTATGCCTGTCATCCTGCTAATAAAGCTACGTATTCATCTTCACCTTAAAGATTCAGTGTATCGACTATTATTTGACTGCCAGCTCTGGACTCTACTGGAACACAATAATCTTCATGGTTAAAAGCAGACTTAGAAACTGCTGCCTCTCATTATGTATTTTCCATTACAGGGAAAGAATATTTATTTTCTTTCATTTAGTCCCTTTTCTTCAGGCTCTCTGAAAGTACAAGCCCAAAGAAGGAAAGCCTTTGCTTTCAAAACAGCTGACTTGAATGGTTAAATGGTGTGGAAATAATTTACAGCATAATTTTTCTTCTTTCTGAGTCTCCTGCCTGTTACCGGAAGCTCTTTCAGACATGGACTGTTGCTTATCATGGGGCATACTGTAAAATACCAGAGGCAGCAAAGGCTTGGCATTTGTTACTCTCCAACTGATTCTCCACTTCTCTTGTTTTCCGGGTCTCCAAGGCGGCAAGTTCAATGTCTCTAATAAACCGTAATTAAAGGTAGGGGCAAAAAGGAACAGAAACAGGAGACATTTTTGCTCAAGAGAAAGGAAAGGACAATACCATCATTTTTAAAGCAGGTATATTAAAATGATACCTGTTCTGGCTTTGTACCAAGCTGCTGGCAGACTTATTTAAAAGGAACAAGTCATTTTAATTAGCTCTCCCTGGACTCATGAACATGTGGGTCCCAGGTCGGTGGGGGTGGGAAACAGAGAGGAAATAAATATATCTAAACTTAAATGAAGAGCAGGCTGGCCTTGTTGCAAGTTATCTCAGCTCTGCCAGGAATCACTTCCAACAATACGAGTCCACAGTGACCTCTGTTGTTCCTTTCATATTGGAGATTAAAAGCCAAAGCACTCGTAGTGCGGCTGGTGAACACGCCGCGAGCTGGGAAATCAATGGCCCTTTCAGACAGGTCTCTGTGCAAAAAGGGTTATCAGACATGAAATAATTAATTTTAATTCAACGGCTTAAAATAGAGGCTGCAAAAAGAAAAATGGCCTTTCCTGATAAAAACAAGGCAAACATAGCTTGTTGGTTTTTTTTTAAAGCTAGCATTTCCCTCCTGGCATCAGATACCTCTCAGAATAGAATGTGAATTATATTTTTTCTTTTGTCTATTTCTTCTCTGTTTATGTACTTCTTTAATGAACCAGAACTACTTCTGCAAGGAGAATTTCAAATAGTCACCTACCGACTCCGATGTCATACAGTTTCTCAAGGGTAATTCTCTCCATCCCCATATCCCATAAAGCCTCTGAGCGGCGGGTGTTCAGAGGCAAGAATCTACCCAGCGTCACAGGGTGCTAAAGGATTAGAACAGAACTGCCTCTGATTTACATCTGATATGTGAAGCAGCTACATGTTTCATCAACCCCTGACACTTCTCCTGTTATTTCAGCTGAAGACTGGAATAAAACACGCGACATTTTCCTGTAGCACAGATACAGACCATTCTCTCCCTTCACATCGCAAAGCTGGTGGAACACCCACACCTCCTGTTTCCTCTAAGCAGAAATATGTGGGTAAGGAAGTGGAAATCGATCCTGTCTGCACATCAGGGTTATTAGTTGTACTACGAATGCAGCATGCAGGGGTTGGACGCTCATCTACAGAGGTGTGAGACTGGTCTCAGTCAGGCTCAGCCCTCCTCCACGTTTGGGCTGGAGTCATGTTTTCCCCATAGCCCAACACCTGCTGCATCGCTGAGGTTTGAAAGTCAACATCACCTGAACCTGGAACTGAACCAACATCGTTAGAATGCTCCAGCCCTGCTCTCTGGAAGGGGGACCTTTGAGGGCTTGTTTGCCTTCCATACTATATCAAGCTGCTAAGGAGTGATAAGCAATTCAGCATGAAAAGAAGCTCAAGACAGCATTTCTTTTTCCTTTATGTGTAACAATAACAAACTGTATATTGATCTCTTTTTTTTGGAAAATAGCCTCCATTTGTGATTTAGGAAGAGCAGCCAGGTTAGTCACACAGTGAAGTTTGCTGCTTGACCTTCTACTTTTATCTTTCCCAGCTATTTCTACAATTCCACCAGGGAGCAAAAGTGTTTAAGTAGATGATACACCACAGAGAGGAACAAACAGTAGTAGACTTCTGTAAACACTGTGAATAACTGAGCAATGTAAGAACTCACCAGCAGTCCTCAGGCTGGATCTCATGTACCACACATGCATAAAGCCCAATTTATTTATTTGGTTAAACACCGAAACATTTACAAAGACTATGAACTAAGCAAAGTGCCATAAATAAGCCATTGTACAAATAGAAGTCGTGCCAAACACAACCAGACACCAAGACTGTGGGTGGGTTCCCTAGCATTCATTTCCATAGTGGAAGAGCGGTCCTCCTGTTTTGTAACAAGAGCCTGGAACTCTACCAGGACAGTTTATCTAAAGCATCACAAAAGAAGGTATCAACTGATTCAGCAGATGCTTCTTAAAAAACGTGCCATACTTAACCTTAGAACATCAACCTGAGCAACCAGTGCAGCTCTTCCCATTTGGAAATTATCCAAAGATAGTTTTTTCCTTACATAGGAGCTTACTATTTAGGAGTCTTGAACCCATCACTCTTTTCTTGCAGTTTTTGTAGCTCTGGATGTGATGCTTGTTGCCTAACCCCCTCTCTGGGCCACAAACTGTTCTGTATCTCCGATACAGTTAAAATAATGAAAACATCCAGGCCAAGTCTCATTTCACACCAATATTGCTGCCTTACTTTTACCAACTCAAGTCCTACTCTACTTTGATGGAAGTTAGAAGGAAGACCTTTCCTCTCACAGACACACAGTTCAGGTTCAGGTACCAGTTCCAGCCATGGTTCATGCCATTCTAGGTGAATGGTTTCACCTGCCCCTTTCCATGCTTCTGCTCACAAGCCTACTTAGAATGAGGCTTTTCTTTCACTCTGCATTTTGCACAGCATCAAATACAACTGGACAATCAGGCTCAACTTCTAGGAACTACCATCATACAAACAGAAATGGTGGCAGGTGGCTAATACTATTGATTTTACAGCAAATAAGAAATTACATCACATCCCAAGCCATCAGAAATTCACTATAGAGGAGTCTGCCTTAGTTCCCACAATAGCCCTACAACATAACTACACTTCTAAACCAGCAGGAACAATATTTGCCTGAATATTTTTCAGAATATACATCTGGGGCAAAAGCTGCAGCTGTAATGTGAATAATTAAGATGTTCACTCTCATGCAGAGATCTCGGACAAAGCTTTATGCACCAAACAGCTCCTACTAGTTTGAATATTTGACCTGTGAGCAGGTCTATTGCACCACAATGAGCTGCACCTTTGGTGGTTATTGGGAAGCAAGAAACTGCTTGATTACTTAAATGATGGAACTGAACAGGTATACTCAAAGTTAGGGGAAAATGCTTGTTCCTTTTGATAATAGTTTTATTTATTAACGAAACTCATCATGATCTAATGTAATCTAAATTAGCTTCCATTAATTTTTGAATTAATCAGGTGTGATTCCTGGTAATTTCTTTCTCCTATCACACTTCTCAAGAATCTTCAAATGATAAAAGGAATTTTAGTACAAAGAAATTGAGAGGTTTGTTTTTAAAAGACATTCAAGATAGGAATAGAATACACACAGAAGTCGTGAGGGTGAATCTCAGACTGCTTTGAAACCATGTATTAGAAGTCAATTATTATATCAAAGTCAACACAAATCATCAAATATCCTAATTATCCACCATCTTAGTTTTGTTTTTAGTTTCCAGAAGTGATAAAGGCTAATGCAATTCTAAGTTTTTCACTCAAACTCCAAACCGTCCCCAGCAGCAAATGAGACTATCTGGACACAGAAAGGGAGATGTGACTGCAGAAATTTCTTTCAAAAGATTGCGCCTCCGTTATATAAGACATCTCTGAAGACAAGTATCTTCCAAGTCTTTTTAGAACTTTATTTGCACCTGCAGAAGAATAGTCCATACAGATGTGTGAGTTGAACCGGTGGGCGTCAGGGATCATCAAGGGCAGTCTTGCTGCAGTCCCTGTCCTTTGAACAAAGGGACCTTGAGCTCCTGTGAAAGATCACACTGTTGGGCAAAAAGGAGCAAAATCCCAAGCAACCAAAACTGTCAGTGCTGCTCCTCAGCTTGCTAGAACTCTGAAGGCCAGGCCCTAAGTCTACAGTATGGCCCTTGGTGGCCCCAGGACAAAGCCACCAGGTACAGCAGGTGACGCTTCTGCTCCAGAATGACTTTTGGGCTTAGGTGGTAGGATTAATACAGGATTGCTGCATTCATTAATCAAAATAAGAATGGTGAGGCATCTGTAGAATCTATAGGTGGAGAGGAAAGAGGAAAAAAAGAGACAGAAATGAAGAGAACAAAATTGTGTTTCTCTCTCCACCTTCTGAGAATTGCCAGAGAGTCTTTGGGGCTGAAACGCATACAGTGAAACTGTTAGATAAATCAACTCACTACAGTATATTACACATTCTTTACTATTACTTCGATGTTTCTAAAAATATGACTGCAAAGCTATATAATCCAATATGAAATTACAGATTTTTTTGCCACAGGAAAAAAAAAAAAAAAGGAGAGAGACGGATGCCCCTGACGTGTTTGAGAACACCTGATCTATTCTGATAGCACGTTGTATTTACAAAGCTTGTCCCCAGGCCGGCTGTGCTCAAAGGGATCTCAGATCAAAAGCCATGCGGTCAGGCTAACTGGGAATAATTCCGGTGCCCTTCTTTCTAGTACAGAAATGACACACAACACAGAGCATCCCAACCATGCATCCAAATATATACCCTCAGAATTTAATTAGAGACAATTATTCCTGTCCACCTAGGATAATTGCAAAATTATGTTTTGATGGCTGTTAGCATCGCATATGCCTACAGATTAATAGTGTTTCTTCCATGTCTGCTGTTGATTTAACCAGGCCATCACTCATTACAATCATGCATGGCCGGTTCCACAAGATGAGAATGTAAAAAAACAACTTGCCTTCTAACAAACAGACCTTGAGCTACATAACTCTGGCATGCTGCTTAACAGCCTTTTGTTCTCAACTGCAACAGCGCCTTCACCAGCGCTCCTGCCAAAATCTGGGGTAATCTGGAAACCCGCACTAAGAGAGGCTTCAGTCAGGCACACCAAGTCCATGGGCATTTCTGGCTCTAAATGCAGCGAATCTCGGAATGTCCTGGTGCATCCATTACTTTAGGACTGCGATCCCACTGAGGACAGCGCACGTCTCACACCCGCACAGTTCTTTGAACAGAGCTCCGGAAAGGGTCATTAAACACGCGCTTGGATGGCCTGGGAATGAGAGCACGAATGAGCTGGGATCTGTGAGCACCCGGCCAAGCCATGGGCAGGTTTCTGCAGCTTGTCCTTGTCCAGGCTTCGTCAGCTGAACGGTCTGACACCTGATCATTTCCGTGCTGCTCAACACCATCAAAAACCACCTGAGGACACTTGTAGATCTTGCGGCCTGTGGCTAGTTTTCAGCATATAAATGCCATTAGCTTTATATATAAAATTAGACTAAGGTTTAGCTACCATAGCAAAACAGACAGAGTATCTATGTCTGATATCAACACTGAAGCCCTGATCACAATGGAACAATTCATAATAGCGTTTTAAAAAACAGTAACAACAAAAGATACGTCACCAAGTTAAAGATTCCTGAACGATTCTCCAAACTCTGCAATTTCATCAAGGAATTGAGCTGATAATCAATCTCAACTCAGGTCAAGTAAGCAGATACAGATCTAACAGGTCATCACAAACCCCCAGCAAAGGTTCAGGACACTGCAGAGTGTTTTGGTTCGGGTTTTTTGTTTGTTTGGGGTTTTTTACTCGCTTTTCACATGACAGACACGGCAGTGATTTCCATGCATCTCTAAATAAATATAAAATGTTTTTTTGGGGGTAGTGGTTTGGTTTCACAAATGCTGGCTGATCCAGCTTGTCTTGGGCTCCACACTCTGCATTGTTTGGGGCTGGTATTTAATTGTGGAACTTTCCCCTCTTGCTTTCCCTTTCCCCTTCTTCCTTCATTCTACAGGAATGTAATCCCTCTGAAATTAAACATCAATGCCTAAGATACGCATTTTTTAATACAATCCAGAAGCCACAATCGTACCTTTAGAAACGAGCAATCTGTAAAGCAAAATACACTCGGTACCTGAATGCTAATGCAGCAATTAATCATTTTGATATCCTTGCTCTCTCCCCTGCTCATTTTCTCTTGGTTTTTGGATGTCAGAACCAACTCAGTATAACACCATACTTTTAAAAAATCATCTTTCAAGCAGCAACATTAAACACCTCACAGTGGAGAGCAAACAAATCAATACATATTACAGCATTCATGGTATAGCAAGAACTATAGATGCGGTTGCAAAGATACTTATGTGCTAAGCTCTTTCTTTTCACTCTGTTCGAAAGAAAGAAAACCTGACTGAAACACAACAACAGCTTTCTCCACAAAACCCGCTGCTTGGCTTAGCTGCCATAGGAAAACGCTGTTACTTCTTCCTGACACCCAGGACAAGCCCCACTGTAACTGGGCAACTCTAGGCAGGTATTGGAAGGGAAACAGGCTCTCTGCAATCTCCAAAAGCACCGCACGCTCACCGAGCAGCACACCGGGGCGAACTGTACAGGGCAGGCTCTGCCACCACCCACCGAGGAGCCCACAAGCAACAACAAAAGCAAGAGAACAAGAACAGTTTCCCTCAGCTATACATATCTTGATGTTTTTACACAAGTTTTTGTTGTTTAAGCCTTCTCTTACCTTTGGGAAGCACAGCAGGAGCCCTCCTGCTGCAGCAGGCAGTGAAAGAACCTTCTAGCTCATTCTAACATCCCTCCCCAGCACTTGTGGGGCCACTAACGAGCTCATTAGCTCCAGATGGGGAGGGCTGCAGTGCCCAGGGGCCCAGTCAGCCCTGTCCAGGTGCAGCCCTCACATGTGGGGTGCCCTGCTAAAGTGTGGGATGCAGCACTCACATGTGGGGTGCCCTGCCAAAGTGCGGGGTGCAGCACTCACATGTGGGGTGCCCTGCTAAAGTGTGGGGTGCAGCATTCACACATGAAGTGCCCTGCTAAAGTGCAGGGTGCAGCACTCGTATGTGGGGTGCCCTGCTAAAATGTGGGATGCCCTGCTAAAGTGTGGGGTGCATCACTCATATGTGGGGTGCCCGGCTGAAGCGTGGGGTGCACCACTCACATGGGCTGCACTCACACGGAGTGTGCCTGTACATGAGGTGTGTGTGCATGAGCTGCATCACTTGCACGTTCTGAACACTCGCATGTGGAGTGCGCTGCTCACACACGGGGTGCACTCATGCAGGGGTGCGCTGCTCACACACGGGGTGCACTCATGCAGGGGTGCGCTGCTGACACACAGGGCACGCTTGTGCAGGGGTGCACTGCTTGCCCGTGGACACGCCACTGGTGCGTGGGGCAGGCTGACACGTGGGGCGCCCCGCTGTCACCCCGCGGGACGGTGACAGCACGCGGAGTTGCTAAGCGACAGTGTCCTGCCCTTGAGGTACGTTCAGCCAGTGAAGATGAAAAATTCCCACCTAACGTTTTAATACATTCGGCATGTAGATATGCACACAGCAATTAACATTCATTTATAACAACAATGAAATGATTAATCAGCTGGGATTGCAAACGACATGCTGACACTTGAGGTTCATTTTGTTTTGTACTGTGCATGGTATTTAACCCAATCTATGATTAAAGGTCCTGAAGAATAAACTTCAGCTTTGATGTTTCTGATAAAGGCAGGATTTTGCACTGAGTTAGATTTTGTGGAGGAAGTAAAAAGAAATTAGGTGGTTTGCTTTTTTTTCCAGTGGTTATGAAATCCAGGAGCATTTTAAATTCAGTGGAGATTTGTCTCTTCCATCATAGTGCTGCATACAGGGCACAGTATTTTATTAGCAGAAGAAGGAAGAGGGAGAACATAGGGCAAGATTAAAACTGAAATGCAAAAATCACAGCGACAGGAAAACAGAGTACTTTGCTATTTCAAATTTAAGGAGATTATGCACTGCAGTATTGAGCCCAGTGTATCCTGAGAGTACCATGCATATTTAGGTACCACGTACAAAAACGATGAATAAAAATTACCTGGCATTACTCAATACTTGCTTATAAAGACAGTTATCATCTCTCTGATTTTTGAACAAACCGTTTATGTTGATTTACGGACAAGAAATAGGCCAGAAACAGAAAGACTCCAGTGGACCTTGCCGGGATTGCAGGCAGCCCATCTGCCAGTAGGTGCGCATACTCATATTCAATCTCATGCTAAAATTTTCCTTCTTGAGTGCTTCTCTCCATACAATGTGCTGCTTCACCTCTCTGAGCAAGCCTGATGCATTCTGCCATGCTTTCGATTATTCCCTGTTGCTGCTGAGTCATTCTGTTACCCTTTGCATCCAAAGTGCTATAAACCACATACCGATGTGTTACTATTTGTGTGATTTACACTCCTGAGTACAGCACTTGCAGAGGAATCCTTGGTATTCAGGTCAAAACTTAGAGCCATAATATACAATGGCAAAAATGGCAATAACTGCCTTTGAATGGGTAAATAAATAGAATAATTCCTTAACTGAAGTGATATTAAGCTCCAGCATCAGAGCAGAAAGACCAGGGTTCCCATCAAGGTCTCCTTACATTACCGCAGGTCTATCATTATGTTTATTACTTTGGTTCTGTTGCTTATACCTCGGGAACCAGCATTTGTTACCGACACCGTGAACTAGAATGAACATCCCCTCCCAGTGTAGAGGGCAGAACCCCATCTGCGAACCCCCCATCCCTCCTTCACCCCCGTTGGTCCCACCTCGTTGCAGGTACCACCATATTGCACTTTTCCTTGCGGTGCTGCGAAGCTCTTTTCACTCAGAGCATGTCGGATTGGCAAGATTGAAAGATTTTTAATGGAAAAATGATAAAGTTCAAAACAGACCCTATTTGCATGAGATCACTGAACTAACCTGCATGACATTTGCTCTGTCAACCATCAGTTTGTAGATGAGCAGCAACTAACAGTCAAGGACCTCATACTTCAGTCTGAGCCTTGCTAAGAATAGTTCTCCTGATAATTAAACACTAATGTTCTTTCATGAGTACATTATAATGAAATAAATTGCTTCAAGGGAACAATAAACTACAGGCAGCATCTGAAGCATTTTAACAGCACAGAGCATTTGGCTGCTGCAAGATCCACTCCAAGAGGAGAAAGGTAATAACATCTCAGAAACAATTTAGAAAATAATCTTCTGCACTTTCAGTGTTTCTAATAACAAACTGGGACACTCCACTGTGTGATTTTACTCATTCTCTATCACTCAGTGCCACCTGGAATGGAAACAGAAATAAATAGGATACGACTGTGCAAACCCCTGCCCTGCTCCTCAGCCCCCGAACTGACTGTGCTTTGGATTGAAGAGCTTCTTTCCCCCGTGGAAACACTTGATTCTTCAGCCCTCAAAAGGTCACACTTAAGTCATGTGGTGCTTGTTATTAGAACTGTAGGGAGTTGTTCCCCAAACTCCAGATGTTTTTACATGAGTGGGGTTTGCAGGTTGGGAGGCCCGAGCTGAGGGTGAAAGAGAAGCTGCGGAGGATCCCAGCGCTGGCGCCAGGGCCGGGAAAGCTCCGTGCAACCGCCCAGCGCCTTCCAGGATCCCTCAGGACACAGAAAATTCAATACGGATGCCACACAAAAACGCCAGGCTCTGCTCACAGCTACATTTATTTGTCTTCTAAAGCAAAATAGATGAAATCATTCTAGCTTCCTGATGCTTACAGTGTGCTATAGAGGTTTATAAGGGATTGAGACAATGTATTGCAGGTAAGTTTCCAATAAAATGAAATTGCGCATGTACCCATCTAATTTAAGACATTAGCATGCCATTTTAAAGCACATTAGATGTAAGCAGTGAGCAGAGCAGTTAAACAGATTTTAGTGGTCTATTCTCTTGCTGCAGGGCAGCAGGGAAGGATTTGTCTTTCCATCTTGGCTACTTTAGCACTTGAATGCTGGTGGAAAAATATGTATTTCTGTCATGCTGCTCTTTTGGAGTAACTGGGTAGAGCTCCCTCTGCTTGAAAATGGTTAGCTGCTACAAAGAGTTGATACTATGCATGTTTTAGAAGAATAAAACATATTAATTTTTATAGCGCAATTTCCAAGCAGTGATAAACATACTTGCTAAAGTATGGTATAGCAATGTGAACGTAAGCTGTTCATTTTAAAGAGTATCTGTCATTCTATTCAGGAAAGCTATTGTGGCTGTTGCTAGGAATATAAAAGTATACAGAGATCATGTTGAGTCATGTGGAACAAGAGGAAGAAATCTTTCTTCTATTGCTCTTTGAAAGTGGCACAACTGCTTGTACATTGGCCTTTATCCAAGACAGATGGATTATCACTAGAACAAATTTCAGTAAAGCCTCCTTGCATTTACATAATGTAAGTTTCTAACATGTAACCAATTAAAAGAATTGGTGCTCATAGCTTTAAAGAACTTGTAGGTTAATTACGACTCTCTTTGTGGATATGATGGAAGTGATAAAATAAAGCACTTTGGTAATTAAGGAACCCGCTCACCAGTTTACACGACATGGAGCAGATTACTTTGTTGAAAGAATTTGTTTTGCTTGAGGAAGAATAATATGGGTGGAAGTTCAATTGTTTTCAATACACAAATCCCCTTCCCTAATATCTATTCTATTGTGGAAGCCTTACGGGATGAGATTGATTTTTTTTAAGTTATGAAGATACTGTCTTGTCTTAGATGAAGAAGCCAAATACAGAGTTTCTCGGCTGTATTTTAAATTTGAATCCTTTATTTGAACTCCTGTATGTCCTTACAGTTCAGATATACATCGGTTCTTTGCAAGTCTTCAAAATCGTGCAGAACAGAAATTCTGATTTAACCAGTCCTATTGAATCCTTGGCTAAACATGTACTGGTCTAGAAAGGTAACGTCCCATGGACATGGCAGTAAGTACATTTAACACGCTCTCTGAAAACGACTGGTTGCAGCGTGTCCCAAAGGACAGCATTTCCTGAAATTTTGGGTATGGTAGTAGAGAGAGCACCACTCAACGTAATGGTCAGGCAAACACAGCTCCCTTTCTCATGCACCAGCAAAAGCAACGGCAAAGCTGCGTCTTGGTTAAGTTCTGTAACTCAGTATAGAACAAGCTGAGAAGGAATTAAAAATTCTAGAGGACACTGAGTCAAAATAAAGAAAACTAATCTTTTTTCTATGAAATCCAACACTGTGTTTACTCCCCCTGCCCCCTTTCTTTTCCACTTTCTTCTTTTATATAAAGCCAGGCCTCCTGGCAAGTACTATCAGTTAATAGTAATTATTTGAAGTACATTTTGTTTAGTAGAGAAGCAAAAACACTCCTTGTTTTCCTGACACATTCTGTAATGCACATCATATGGATGGCTCCATAACTCTTTCTAATGCCTAATAAAATATGCTACTGAATAGCATACTCATTACATATTAAACTGAAAATTCTGTTGCACAAGCACTGGTGTGTGATTTGAAAACAATAAAAGCAGCACAGAGTTATGAATTATAATAAGGTTTCTGCAATTCTGATTCATAAAAATACATTTTTATGCTCTCTCCTTAGCCAGCATTTGAACTTTTCATCTAGCCTGTGCCAAACTAACACAATCAAAACGTATTGTCTTTATTTACTGCTACATATGAAGAAGTCTCGTCATTTCTAAATTTGGCCTCGTGTATATGTTCAGAAGGTTGTTTTCCTTCTTCTTGTTGTTCTCTGTTTTGTTTTGCTCTCCAGGTCAGGGCTCACACAATCTTAGTTTCCTCCTCTAAATGCCTTTGAATTACTCACTCCTTGCCTGTCTACTGTTTTGGTATTCCAAATAAATACATTTGGATTTTATATATTAATATGTTTGCGTTTTGTTTGGTATTCCCATTCCCCTCCCTCTCCTTCCAGTTTCTTAGAAGAGATGCTTGCATATGGAACAGCCTGTTTAGATATAAACCCAGCAACCACACTCTTTATAAACTCTATTCTTGTCCATGATTTCAGCATTCCTTAAATCTCTAGGAGCACAAAATATCTACATACAAATAATTTTCTTTTTCCCTAAAGAATGTAATTTCTAAAGGACCAGAACAATAGTGACTTCAGCATTGTATTGTGAACAGGGAAGGTATTCAGACAATCGACATCACCTAATGGAGTGTTAAAAGGCAAAAATATTAGAATTTATTGTCACCACTCACCATTGTTAATCCAGATTAACAGTCAATAGGCTCAACACATGAAGAAAGAATAATAAAGAGGCAGTTTCTGCTGAATGGCTTGTGATGTGAAAAGGAATTAGCTCACAATGCTGTTATCACCGCTGCAGCTGCTTACTGGGCTTGGCAATTACAGGAGAGATTGATAGTACTTGGAGGCGAAGCAATTGCTTTATTGGCATGTGTCTGATAAATCCACACTAATCCATTAAACCAATGTCACAATTGATTCTTAGGTAGACTGCAAAAGAAAATCCAGGTACTAATCACCACTAACTATCATCAAGAAAACGAAATGGCTTATTAATGAATGCCATTATGATGGGATAAATTTAGCTAATGCCATCGAATTTCTTATATACAGAATATACTCCTGAATATCATACTGCTGGAAGGAAACAATTCAGTAAAATGTGAAAAAGTCTTTGCCGATTTCTCTGTGCTAGATTTCTACAGAACTAAAGTTCAACGGCTATTTTCAGTTTGAATGACTTTGATGTGAGCAACAAGAGGAAAACCAGAACAAAACGGAGCTTTTCCTGAAAGCGCTGCCTGCAGGGGGTGTCCCTGGCTCTGCCGCCCGGACCCCCAACACCCGGCACCTCTGCAGACAGCACAGCCTTTCGGGGTTTAAAGGTGCACGACACAAAAAAAAAAGGCAAACAGCTATAAAAATAAGTGCAGAACAGTTTGATGGAGTAAAGTGCTCTAGTGCGATAGCTTGATAGTCTCCAAGGAAGTCTAAAAGAGCAAAATTTTATGGCTTCTCTTTGCAAAACAAGAAATCGTGGTTTTCTTATTTAATAACTTGCCTGCTGGCCTCTGCTAGTCCATAGGTACAAGTGAATATCATTGTCTTACCCCATATGATTATTAACATAGCAATGATTTTTATTACTTTGCAGTTATATTTTTCAAAGAGAGGGCGAGTGCCAGGAGGATGGAGCCAGGCTCTTCTCGGTGACAACCAGTGATAGGACAAGGGGTAAGGGGTTCAAACTGGAACACAGGAGGTTCCACTTAAATTTGAGAAGCAACTTGTTCCCAGTGAGGTCGCCAGAGCCTGGCCCAGGCTGCCCAGGGGGTTGTGGAGTCTCCTTCTGTGCAGACATTCCAACCCGCCTGGACACCTTCCTGTGTAACCTCATCTGGGTGTTCCTGCTCCATGGGGGGATTGCACTGGATGGGCTTTCCAGGGCCCTTCCAACCCCTGACATTCTGGGATTCTGTGAACTCATTGCACTCTTGTCCTCTCATGTAGGAGCAGTTATACACATTAATTTTCTATCATACATCCTGGTGATTTTGAAGTGTGTGGGGTTTTTGTTTGTTTGTTTTAAAATCAGAGTGTATTTTTCATTGAACAGATGAAAGGACTTGGTAAAACAAGGCATCACCACGCTGATTTATATACCAGGGAACTGAGACGCGGAAATAACAAAATGAGCTGCCCGAGATGATGCAGCACATCAGCAGAAGAGCTGGAAGCTAAATCCCGATCACCTGATTGATCGTCCAGCTCTGCCCACAGTAGGAACAGTCTACTAATACATCACATTCTTACCTTTTATATAATTAGAATGATCAGAATCAAGCATAACTCAGTGGAAAACTGGGCCCTTAAATTTCTGTCAGACAGACAAATAATTGCTCGTAGTTCCATTTTTTGCCAAGCTGCTTTGTAATTGATTTCTTTTCATGTTTGCCCAGACCTGCCAGTTTCAAGCAATTCTTTGTGATCACAGAGATGGAGGTTTTCAAATATTTGGGGAAGCTTCAAAGATGTGGCATCTCCTTTTGAGCAGCATGAAAACAACACAAGCATTTGGCATGTGACTGGAAGTTCATTATTAAATGAAAAGGGAAAGGCTTTCCTGCTAAAATGGTGGTTTTGTCTTCATGACATTAACCTCTTTTACTGCCCAAGGGACACGATGACACAT
Organism: Streptopelia decaocto; assembly: GCF_964273445.1. Taxonomy (NCBI): domain Eukaryota; kingdom Metazoa; phylum Chordata; class Aves; order Columbiformes; family Columbidae; genus Streptopelia; species Streptopelia decaocto. Next base: position 2,656,610 of record NC_138670.1, on the reverse strand, counting down.
TTTTTGTTACTATTTCCAGCCTCAGTATTAGTTCTTTGCTTAGTTTCTAGCAAATTGTTCTGAGCATAGAGCTGTAAAATAGCTGATAATAATCAATATTAAAACCCTTGATTGCTACAGCTGTCACACCTCTTGTCAAAAAATGCAGAGCTGAAAGAGGCCAAGGAAACCCCATGAAAATATTGTAAAAAAACCCAGGAAGATTTCTGCAGGAAAGTAATGTACTGTTTTATTTGGCTTTGTATTATTTTAAAAGGAAATGAACGAGACTCATAAAATGTTTTAAGAGTCCCTATTAATCTTTTCCAAGAATGGGAAAACTGATGAAATTGAAGTAAACACATCTAAAAAGTCTGTCAACGGCCTACATAATTCACTGTCACGCAGCTTTTAGGACCAAGAACTTCACATTGCTCAATGGATAATAATCAGTAGAGCTCCTTGCCATAGGATATTAATATTGCCTCAGGATATTAGTATTGCCACAACCTGAAATGATTCAAAAGAGGTTGGCGATGTCTGTATTCACACGGATGGATGCCTATGGGAGCACGTGCTGTTAGCCGGGTACTGGGGCGCTGTGAGGGACAGACAGACCCCCCCAGCTCTTTTGAGCCCAAAAGCATCACTGAAGCTCAGCCTTAGACCTGACATGGGATTGCTCCTGGGGATGAGGGTGTTCTGAAGGCTGGAAAGCAAAGTCCATGTTCATTTTCCCACTATTAAACCCTCACTTGAGAAGTTCTTACAACTTAAACGTACCGTATCTCAGAGCCTTTAAAAAATTAGTAAATCTGTTTTTAAGTGGTGAGGGGAACACTAATTCTGTGCGACCCGTGAAGACAGCAAGAAGTAGTACTAATTAGTCAGTAAATACTTGAGCTGATTAGAAGGGAGAGGCTCATGAAGATACTGTATGAGAACCAGTCAGAATTATAGGGAGAACATTTTTAAGAAGTCTTATAGCAAAAAATTCTCTTACTGCAGTTATTTTGAGAGCCAAGTACAGAAGTCCATTAAATGAAGAAGTATTGATTTCTTAAGAGAACCTACAGCTTGTGATGGTAAAAGAAATACGAACGCTAGTTTTACAAGTACAGATTTTAAAACATCTCTTAAAGCCCAATGATACACATTTCTGTCAGGACCTGCAATTTTAAATGAAAAGGTATCATTTTGCTGCTCGGATAATGGAAAATATATTAACAGCAAGAACAGTGACTGAAATAGAAGATACTTATCCTGGGAATTTTTTACTTCATGGAGGTTCTAATTTGCTTCTCAACTACACTGACATAGATCAGGAAAAGTTTAACTGAACTCAATAAATTTTGCCATTTCAATGCTTTAAACAAACATGAAAGAATCTGACTGTGCCTTGCAATCATATAAATAAAAAGTGCATAAATGATTTACACAATCTGAAATTTATCTAGCTACAGATAGGAAAAAGGAGCTAGAAAGGTTTACCATCGTGCTGCTGCATCCAAACCGAAGCGGCGTTTTAGGAAATACACCTGCAAGTACTTGCAAAACCTAATACATGAGGTGGGATCTCACAGACCATGAGCGGTAAGCAGAGCTGATTTAAACACCAGGCATGGAGCTGGTGACAGCCCGAAGGCAGCTGGACGCTAACAGGTGCTGCAGCTCCCGGGATAATAAATGAAAGCTCAGTGTAGTGGTGTGTTTGTCACAGGGGCCCGGGGCTCACCATTCACCGTTCCCATTTGTCTAGCAGAGCCTGATTTGTTAACCTCGGCGCGGCCTGTCTTTTCTTCAGTGCTGTACATGAAGTAATTACAGGTTTCACACTACAACAGGTTGCTGCGGTACCTCCGGAGCGCGAAGCAACGATGCCGACATGAAATTACAGACAGCTGCCTGCAGTTGTGATGGCTCCATTCATTTGCTTCTTTCACAGGTCACAACTTTGGGTGCTTTATTATCCAGACTCTGCTCAGCAGGGCTAGGCTGACTGGGAACTAGTTTCTGGAGTTCCCTCCTACCCATGGATATTAGAAGAGGCCCATTTGCTCAAGGGATAATTGGGGTGGCTGATCCTAATGCAAAGGTTCTGTATTTCCTTCCATGCTCATCGGGGAAGGGCTGGCAACCACTATTGTAACCTCCCGTACAAAACTGTCCCCGGCAGACACCAAGTGCATGAATGTCCCATCAACTGGTTCAAATTCACTTAGAATTTCAAGTACTGAAAAAAGATGTCACAACCGGAGGCTCTTTGCAAACATTAGAATAGATAGGGATAACAGTGGCAACTATTCTATTTTTCTCCATGGACGAGATTTCCCAGATAAACATCTGGAAGGAGAAATTGTCAGTTTTGTATTTAATACGATTGCAGAAAGCTGAAAAGGTTTATTCAACTCACTGAACAGCCCTGATATTGAGCAAATCTCAATGAAAATACCTTTCCTTTTAAACAAAGCCAGTTCTGTGTGACTGAAACTCATGCATCAGTGAGTTTTTATATTTCTATATGTATATAGAAATTAAGAAGTACAGTTCAGGTTTGGCTTCTGATTTGACTCAGAATATGTGATGACAAAGAGTGGATTAATTTTACATACCTAAGGTAAAATTGTACACAAGACTGTAATGAAAAGCATAGGGGTCACTAGGGCTAGCAAAGCAATGACAAATCATGAGCGTACCCACGTATGGAATATATTCCATTATTCACTGAGGTACATGGTGTACTAGTTTGGCATCCAGGCACATCTTAATCTTGAAAGAGGTTGAACACATCCCAGTGAAATCAGCAATGACACTGGTGATTTGTCATTATGGGAAATCAATTCAGATTAAAATTTTTGACCTAGAAAATACTGAAACAAAACAAATGAACACCTGAATGCCATAAATATAAAGCATCACTTACTGACTAGATTTATAGTCTCTTGGTAGTATTAAGAGTCTAATTATATTGGCGGAGGCATTTAAATCATTATCTTTATGATAATATCTACAGTTGCCAAATACGATTAGACCACTACTGTTACTGTCCACATAATCTTTGCCCTGAAGACCTTACTACGTGAAAGACCAAGGAGGATACAAACCATGGGAGATAAGAGTAGTGCTATGGGAGCTGGATGACAGGATTTGTTCTTATAAATGAGTTTTCCATCAGCTCCCGTACAGCTGTTTTGGAATGTCTGAGACATCAGATGATGTTTTGTAGGCATCAGAAGGACTGACACATTGGGGTCTCTGTTTTCCATTATCACCTTTTAATTCAAATCCAGACATTTATTAACACCTTTGTGCAACAAAGGAGAGATATTTTCTTACTTATAGGAGTGAAAAAGTGCACTGTGACTGGCAGATTTCTAGCATGGACGGTGCTGCAGCAAGATGACTGTAGAATAGTGTCAGCTCAAAAACAGAAGGTAGAAAGCTATGGAAATATGAAAAAATTCTGGTATGTTTGGCTCGCATGGGATATCTGCAGGTGTAAGCAAGGAGGTGGCTCTTCCTGCGCCCAGGCGCTGTCTGTACCGCACGGCCAGGCTGCACCACCCTTGCACAGCACCCAACCCAGGCAGCTCCACGAGATTAATTTAGACCCTGTCACACAGATACATGAGTTTAGAGATCCTGATACCAGGCCTGTAATGATGCAAAACACTTGGAGGAAAATTAAAGAGAGAAAAAGCGTGAAGTCATCTTCAAGTTTTATGACGTGTAAACACATCAGTCCAGAACCTCAGACTAAATGAGCTGCCATAAGCATCCCAACAGCAGAGGGGACTATTGGAGCAGAGAACAGCATGCCGAGCAAATGGGAATTTCAGCTGGACTCTATAAAAAAACCAAAACTGGACCAAAACAAACCCAAAAAACCTGAACACAACCACCCCTCTTACAGCCCTAGGAAAATAAGGTGGGTAAAAATCTATAAAATCTATATAGCTCAAGTTACAAGTGGATAAAGTTATTTTTCCACATTTATTCTTCTTTATGAGAGTGGCTACTGTAAATCAGCGTAGCTCTGGGGACACTGACAGAACTGTGCCAGTTCTTTTGGCCAAATGTGATCTAATCCAAGACTATAGATTGAGAAATGGGCACTTCACCAGAAAAATGCACTTGGCGTCTTCTGAGAGTCAGTGGCACTGCCATGGAGGAGCTGGCAACCTCCTGGCAGCTTTTCCCTGTTGCTTTCCAAGATGTCTTAGCAAAGCTGCTTTGAAATGGCATCTGCTCTTTTCCATACGGATGCTCCTGCTGCTGAGAGTGCTCGGGATCCTGTGGAACTGAAGCAGCTCAGAGAGGAGAACAGAGAGAATGGAACTGTTTCTGTAAGAGGATATGGGAATTAGAAGAATTAAAAGGAAAAGGTCAGGGCTTGTTCATCGGTACAAAGTTCAGGTTAAATATAATCCATAGGTGAGCACTTTACGTTTGACCTTCTAGTGAAAACACTCATTCCTGCTGCTGCCTTGATGACATAATCTGAGAGGCTTTGAGAAATATTGACAGCTTCTTCCATGGCTTTTTTTTGTCCATTTCTATTATGCAAATAGCTATCACTGGATAATCCATACAGTGCATGGTTAAAAATATTGAAATTAACTTGTTTTTCTGGTAATTTGAAGCATTTTTTCTTCTCTGCCATACTCTGAGCCATGTCTTGTGGAAGTCCAGGGCTCCTTTTAATCAGCAATCCAGACCGCAAAACTGTCTGCTGGTTGATCCGTCACTTGGAAATTGCTCAGTATCTGTGACTAAGGGAAGATACTGAAAACCCTCATTTGATCTTTAACTCAGCTTTAGTAACAATTACTAAAGGTCAAAAAACCATTGCTGTAAAATTGAATCTATATTGTTTTGTAGAGTCTTACAGAGACTGAACAGAGATAGGGTGCAGTTTATGGAAGAAAAGAGGATCTAAAAGAAGAACGGAACATCACTCGCATCAGGATAAGAGCTACTTGACCAGAGAAGGTCAGCAAAACTTTCCAAAGTTTTGGATAGAAAAAGCTGCAGCTTTCTCAGCTGGCGATGTCTGAAAACTTGTAGCTCAACCTTACACCTGACATCTAAGGATTTTACATCTGTATAACATCAAGAGTAACGTCATGAAAGAGAACTTACGAAGATGACAGGAGGGTCTCTGTGTTGGCCCGTTGTTGATTGTTAAAACACTCACAGCTTCTAACCAAAACGTTTCACTTCAAATAAGGCTCTTACAAGGTCAGTCATCCTTGAAGAAACTTTGTGTCTTGAAAATGAATATAAAAGGATAAGGTGGAAAGACTAAGTGTAAGTACAGTTTTCCAACACCTTCACTTGTAAAAAAAATTAAATAAATTTAAAAAAGTGAACAAACACTCGGTTCTCAGCATCTTTTTTCTTATAAGCTTCCACATCCCTAAATGTATTGCACTAGTTTGTCAAGATAGCTCTAGGAAAAAAACAACATCTCCTTGATTCTGCTGCATAAAAAGCTGCTTTCTGAAAATAAAAGAGGTTTGTTTCAAAACAGGCACAGAGCAGTGTGTTTGTATATATTTACTTTTCACTCATTATCTGAAAATAAGTCAGGAAAAGAAAAAAGGGAAATATGAAAAGGTGCTATTTTTTCAGTAAGACATTTTCCCTTCTTTTGAAACCATTTGTGCAGCCTTGAGAGAAGCAAATAAGTGCTGAGAAGAGATTATTATGGTACTTTAGCATAGCATTTTATTTTTGAGTGATGCTAGAAGCAAAGTCTCACATACATACTGAGTGATCGGTGCCAGAAATCCTTCCTATTCTGATCTTTTTGTATGTGGCAATTTATTATATTTAAAAAGATAGAGGCTTTAGCAAAGATTGTGTGGAGTTAGTACTTTTCATGTCACATAAATGTTTGTGGAATAATCTAGAAGAGGTAACAACTATCAGAAACTACTGCAGTATTAGTAATGAATTTGCAATCCTAATAAATTGGCAAAGACTGATTTCAATATGAGCATAAAAATGTTCAGTCTTCATGCAATCCACTGAGATGATGTGAACAATAGGTCCAGACTGACAGTCCTGGAAGTTACTTTGCCACCATGACACTATTTGTATTAGAGCTGCCAGCTCCCACCAGAGCCCCGTTGCACACCCTTGCAGTCTGTAACGGAGAGCTGGTGCTCCAAGAGTGCATACTCATAATTTGACAAAGGACACAATACTTATAGAAAGTATTATAAAGCCCTGACCTCTAATACCTGAGTGACTACTGTACAAGAAGTTGCATTTAACTGTGAGCCACAATACCGCTTTGAAAGCCAAACAAACTATCTGCTTCAGTAAGGCTGGAGATAAAAAATGAAGTTGAATGTGGTATATGGATGGGCATGTCACGGAGCTATACACTATTAGGACACCAAAGACTGATAATGAGCTTATGTAGCAGTTAATTTATTACTGAGCTAATTGAATAATGCATGAGATATTCCACCTTAGACTACTGAAGTCCATTCCTGACCGCTGGCCCCATTCCCGCAGGGCTGGGAGAGTCCTCCCCCAGTACCTACATCCAAACGTTCTCAATGTCCTTTGTGTAAATATTCTGAAATACAGAATGGTGATTGCACATTAGTGAAATTTTGCTGAGATTTGGCAAGTATTTAACTGTGCTTTCCACATTTTCCCCTGCATATTTTATCATCCCAATCAATTCAGACTAAGATGTAATTTTCAGATCTTAATAAGGCTGTAAGCAAGTATTTATTTCCTTTATAATTTCCTATTAATTATATAGCAGCTAATGCATTTTAAGAGTCAGCTATTAATTCATTTACATTGGCTGTCTTTTTAATTGCCTATTAAGTACCTGTACTCATTTAAGAGATTTACATGAAATTGTTGCCAAAAATGTCTGTTGCAACTGTACCAGATTCTTCTTCCCCCTGAGTTCTCTATTGTTTCATGCCATATTTTAGTACAGTTGCTTTTCTTTTACACAGGTAACCTTTTAGCAGCTTAGATCTAAAAGCATTTAGAGCAATTATCCAATGTAATAGGAAATTATCCAATGTAACTAGGAAAGCTAAGGCCTCCTTAGAATTAAACCTGGCGAGAGGGGTTAAGGACAACAGGAAGAGCTTTTTCCAATACGTGGCAGATAAAACTAACAGCAGAGGCAATGTAGGCCACTGAGGAACGAGGTGGGTGCCCTGTGACACAAGATACAGAGAAGGCAGAGTTACTGAACGCTTCTTTGTCTCTGTCCTGAGGATCCCGCACCGCTGAGGCCCCAGAGGAAGGCAGGACAGCGGAGGAGTTTGCCTGAGTTGATGAGGACGGGGTTAGGGAGCAGTTGGGCAATCTGGACACCCATAAATCCATGGGTCTGGATGGGATGCACCCACGGGTGCTGAGGGAGCTGGCTGAGGTCATTGCTGGGCCGCTCTCCATCATCTTTGTCAAGTCTTGGGAAACGGGAGAGGTGCCTGAGGACTGGAGGAAAGCAGATGTCACTCCAGTCTTCAGAAAGGGCAAGAGGGAGGACCCGGGGAACTCTAGACCAGTCAGCCTCACCTCCATCCCTGGGAAACTGATGGAATGACTTCTCCTTGGTGCCATCTCCAGGCATATCAGGGATAAGAGATTCATTAGGGGCAGTCAACATGGCTTCACCAAGGGGAAGTTGTGCTTGATCAACCTCATTGACTTTTTTGAGGACATAACAAGATGGCTGGATGATGGCAGAGCGGTGGATGTGGTCTACCTTGACTTGAGTGAGGCATTTGACACGGTCTCCCACAGCATCCTCACAGCTGAACTGAGGGAGTGCGGGCTGGATGAGCGGGGAGTGAGGTGGACTGAGAACTGGCTGAAGGGAAGAAGCCAGAGAGTCGTGGTCAGTGGGGCAGAGTCCAGTTGGAGGCCTGTATCTAGTGCAGAGCCTCAGGGGTCAGTGCTGGGGCCTATATTATTCAATATATTCATCAACGATTTGGATGAGGGAATAGAGTGACTATCAGCAAGTTTGCTGATGACACCAGGCTGGGAGGAGTGGCTGACACGCCAGAAGACTATTCTACAACATACCCCTCAAGTTTCCCGACTGCCAGTCCTGAGTAAGTTGCCAAGAAGTGAGATAAGCAAGTTTGGAAGCAGAATCCATTAGAAGATTCACTGACATGAACAGATTGCTGCATGATACTTGTACTTTACAAAGAGGCATTTTCCAGGGGAAGAATATTCCACTGGAAAATTTCTGTCTGTATCAGTAATTGGCTGATGCCCTGAAGCAGGAGTGCTTATATCTTTTTTTCCCCTTCTGTAATCTTATCTAGCATAGCTGTGGATGTTCTGATTACCCATACAAATGTCTAATCCTTTTGGAATCCTACTAAGCCCTTATCTGTCCCACAGGGCAAATTTTCTTTGTGTAAAAAAATCTGATTCCTTTTAGACTTTAAAAAAAATTTGTAAGTGAGTCATCTCACTTGTCCTTGTATTATGAGAAAGGGTAAACAGGAGTTTCCTTACGCATGCTGTGTATTATTTTGCATACCTCTTATACATTCTTATTTTATGAGGTTCTCCACTAGGATAACATTCTTACTCCTTTTCAACCTCATTTCATAGGGAAGCTGTTTGTTTAGGATGTTTTTTTCCCCTTTGGATGGAGAAGGGAATAAAATGAGATCTGAAATACATCATTTGATTCACCAGAACTGTAATTTTACACAATTCTATTGAAATCAGCATCTCCTAATGTGTAAGGCTTGTTTCTGTCTGTGCCTATAATGACACCATATCATTTTCTGTTCTCTTTTGCATATTAGCCAGTATTTTTCGTCCTTTTTTTTTAAGCACAGCTGTACACTGAGCAGAAGGCTTTTGCAACTATCCAGAGCAATCCGCGAGTCTGCTTGTGACCCGGTTCCAAATAATTTGGACACCAACACCATGCCCAAGTAGAAAGCTTTGGAGAGACCATCTCTGGGCTGATTTCACTGCTTGACATGTGCTTGGCAAGGAACAAAAGCTGGACAGGGAGGAGGGAGAGACCACATGTGGCCACTTATTTTAGGACATGTAAATGTCTGGCACTACTTGTGTTCTACAATACTTTACACCAGCAGTTGATCAAGCTACATTTTATTTTTATGACATCCAGAGCTCCATCCTTAAGTTGCATAAGGTGCACTTAACACAGACACCTCAGCTACATAAAGCTGGTAACATGAGGAGTGTGACTACAAGGGAGGTTATCCCTGCTGTACAGATGAGGCAATGAGACACAAGAATTAATGTTTTGCCCAGCGTCTCATAAGACATTCATTATGAAGGTGAAAATTTAATCTCCCAAGCCATAGCCTGGAACTTTAAACACAAACCACTCCTCTTCCTCAGTCCTTAGAGAAATAGAAGACAAGCTAAGAGCAACCAAGCTCCCTTAATTTTCTTCTGCATTGTTTCATTCTCCCCATGTCCATCTACACCTATTATTTGGGGTTTTTTAAACTGTTTGCTTACCTTCCTTTTTCAAACTTGGTATCTTTAGGGGGCTGGCACACCAGAGAGATAGATGTTTAACACAGAGATAATCCACTTGTAATGACAAGCAAATCTTAAGGAAGGTAAAATGCCTGCACGCACTAAGACGGCCTTCTGAATAGTAATTAATGAGCACGCATGAGACTTTTCAGTAATGCTCAGCTCCACAGAAAAAGCAGAAGCAACAGAGATAAGGCAGCTCTTTTTCAGCCAGCACCGCTGAAAATGAAGTGACCTTGTCAGAAATTATAGGTGTTTACTGGTTTAGCAGAGGACATTTGAGGAGGAAAAAGAAAAGACCAAATTGCCTCTATATGTCAAATCAACTACACCCTCCCACCCCCCCTCAGAATTAAAAATTGACACCTAAATATTTTTTTTTTCAGAAGTCAGGATGTAATGGAGCTAATTTGACAAAAGCTCAAGGAATACCTTTGTACATTTTTATATATGTAAATCACGTAAATGTAGAGCTTTGGGCTGCTTATTTAACGGCTGTACAATAGGAGCATTAATGTGGTGTGGTTTGGTTTGAGAGATGCATATTTCAGGCAAAAAGAATTATTTGTGTCAATATTACTATGTAAAGGATAGAGAAATGTAAAAGAAGAATGATAATATAAATAGCAGTGAGCAATTTCATATTCTTTAAACGGAAAAAACACTTGATGACTGCAATTAATTCATTACTATGTTACAAATTACAGAACTCTGTGGCTGTACATTTTAATGATTAAGTAGGGCAGTAAATGACAAAGTGCACCAGTACGGTTGGTTTTGACTCACGTCATGAATTTGAGGCCTCATTTGTTGCCGTGAGCACCCGTATTCTGTGCACTGAGCTTTCTTCGATGGAGAGGACACCTTTCGCACTCATGAAACCTTCATGGAACCACACACAGATAGTGCTGTCCTACTCTAAGGATGAAGCTAGCAATTATATTCAATTCAAGGATCACTTTTAAACGTTACTTCTGCAAAACTCTCATTGTGTCAGGAATGTGAACGACCAGTGTCCTTTCTCCAGGCCCAGAACAGTATTAGATGAGCTGCTCACAACAAATTATTTGTAGCATTTACATTTTTTAACATCTGAGAAGTCCAAACTCCTGCTGTGTTAAGATTTTGTGGGCACATGAATAATGATGAGAAGTTTATGTCGTGATTGTTGTGATGATCCCACGCTAGCTCCATGCTTAACTCAATAAAGCCTCCGAGCTCAAGAGAAGGCAACTGGTCCAAAAGGTTTTCTCACTAACACATGTCATGGTTACACCATCGTGGCAGAGCCAGGTTGGAAACAGCATCGTGAGGTGCCAGCTCTTCACCAGCCGAAAGCTCCTTCCCTTTTGCAGACAAAGGAGAGACACGTCCAAAAAACCCCTAGAAACGAAAATAAAACACCACTGAGCTTTGTGTCGTCCTTGACATGAGCTCTCTACCTCCTTAGACGTCACAGGACCATGGTCCACAGATCACCAGCTGGACCATCTGCACTGAAGGGAAGACCTTATCCTCTGCTTATCCAACGCACACCCAGTTCCCAGCAGCTTCCCTAGCTGGGCTGGGCGACCTCTCCTGATGCAGCCAAGTTGCAGAGATAGAGAAAATATTGATCAGAGGACAGACATCCATTTCCAGAGAGGTCCAAGAGGTGCAAAACACACCAGGTAATGGAAATAGTGTCCTATAAATGTATTAAAAATATCAAAACAATTATATTGGCTGCAGTGATATTGCCCAAGTGAGCCTTATCTTCATATTAACACTGTTCTGCAGAGTCTGTCTTGTTCTATTTAAAATGCAGGGAGAATTTGCATTGCTTGGTATGTTGATGGCCAAATTCCACTACCTATAACTCCTCCTTGGTAATCAGAAACATTAATAATCAGTCTTAAAAATCATGCCAAGCTCTTAATTCATATGGTATTTACCTGATCATATACTCCAGAAGCAAGTATCATAATTTCAAGTATACTTTTTTAAATAAAGTGGCTACATCTCTGCTTCACATAAAAAGCTTAATTCTACTTTTGGTATCACACTGTGACAGGCTTCTCTAGAATAACAAGGTTTTACCACTTAAAGGTTGCGTACATGCTATGGCAGAGAAGCCCACGAGCTGCTGGTGCATTCCCCATGCGACGCTGCGACCTGCCGCACCGAGCCCTGCGCGGCGCCCCAGCCATCGCAATTCCCAGCTCACCGCTCTGCCAAAGGGCTTTTCAATGGGACTCGAAAAAGATTTAAAACAAAACACCACAACCAACAACAAAAACCCCCACGCACAAACCCCACCACCCCCACAAAAAGAAACACACACACTCCCCCACCCTGCAAAACGCTGGAGACTCATCAGCAATGGCAGCGCTTGCAGTTTCTTAAATGTGGTGGCTGTAAAGCATACCTGGCAAATTAATAACAGTATGAATTTTAAATTATGCACCAGGTCTCTATGAGATTAAATCAGCGTGGCATAATTAACACCGTTCCTTGGCAGATAAAGGTCTTCTGTGCTGTCAAAAATTTTTAATATACTTCAGTCTGAATAGAGGTTTTTTTTTGGCAATAGATATTAGTTGGCAGGAAAAATCACTCATGACCTTTTAGCTTATACAAATAATTCAGGCTTTTTTTTAAGTCTGCACACTGCATCTTCCACAATAAGTGGCAAAACATAATGGAAATAATTCTGTTTTCACATTCAGTGCTGGGTGGTTGGTTTCATGCAGAAAACAAAATAATATGCACTGTTTATTTTTTTAGGGCTATAGTCCAAAAGAAACAGCATTTCTTTCTTAGACTATGCAAATTATTAGGCAGAATGTACTCTTAATCTTTGGGATACTTTCATTAGATTCTGAGCATTTTTGGCAAAATATTCTAAGCAGCCAGGTTCTAACATGCAGCTGTTGTGTTGTGTGTATTTTGTTCTTCACGAGGCATAGACAGGAGCAAGAGAAATACTGATGAATGACACGACCAGACACATCTTCGTGCCGTAACACTGCACTGTGGAATTGCAAGTTGGGAGAAGGATTAAGAGCAGAGGAGCCCGTCTCAGAAATTCCAGTTTATAGTTCAGTCTCTGCTTGTGATGCAGTGGATGTCGAGCTGTTCAAAGCAGTGAGCCAGAGCTGGAGAACAGATGTTCCCTTCAAGATCCAGATGTGCCTGTGGAAGAGGTTACTGCCCCTAAGTGCTCATGAACGACCCTCCCGATCTGCTGGGAGTGGAGTTCATACGAATCGCTTCATTTGTTTAAGGTAAAAATTAACCGGACTGTCTCAGATCACCTATTAGCTAAACTAAAACCTTGCAAAGCTTTGCTGAATGATCGGAGAGAATAAACTCCCGCACAGAAAGTAAAAGGCCGGCATCTTTGGGCAGGAATCTCTTCTGTTGCTGAAAGATTTACAGCCTCAATTTTGTACATATGTTCATATCTGAAGCCTGAAATAGGTCAGTGTAAAATGCTGCATCAGCAGCTCGTTACACACCTGGACATATTAGCATGCAAAGTTCGCTTGCTGTTCAACCAGGTACTGAATGATCCACATTTATATGGATGGCACTAAAGAAAAGGTTTTTACTCTATCGTTAGCTTCAGACACACTGTTCAATCCATGTGGATGGCAATTAAATGTGAGTGGCATTTACTGCCAGTCTTGGTTATTCCTGATAGACTTTGAAGTGTAATTTCCAAAATATTTACTGTAGTGAATGCTCATTGTTATTACACTGCTTAGAAATATGGACAAAGTTGAAAATAAGGGTTAAAATTAATTTTATATAAAATTTTGGGGTTAGATATACTTCAATTTGGGCATTTGGTACAAGTTAACTGGTTTGGCTAAGTTAACATTTGGCAAAGTAAACAGAAGCTAACACTTCCAGAAGGGAAAACGCGTCCTTTCTGCTGACATCACGTGTTAACAAGAACAGCACAGAGCTGTTAAGAAAGGTTATTTTCCAGCACGTGTGGTCAAGAACAAGCCGGGATTACCGTCAGTTCAGAAACCCAAGGTTCAGCACCACAACCATTTTCTGCTGGCTGCTCCTGCAGTTAAACCACGTTCACCCTTGGTTCAGTTGTACCACTGGCTCCAGCAGTGGATAATTTCCACAGTACATACAAGGGTTGTAGAAATTGCAAGGAATACAACTGTAGCAGCAATTAGAGCCTGTTAGAGATGGCTGAAAACCCCACAGCAAAACACCGAATTCCTCAAAATTCGAAGTACTTTGCATTCATTAAGAATGCAGAGCAGGACCATTTGTTCATGTAGAAAACACCGAAGATTTAGATATTGCTATGGACAGTGAAGTCTTGGAGACACCCAAAAGTTTGTGAATAGAAAACTGATCTATTTTTCTTGCATATACGAGCACATTTTAGCAGAAATAACTAAATCCCAGTCAATTTTTTCATATTAGGAATCTAACACACAACACCACTGACAACCAACTCCCACCTTGGGCTTTCACCTGCAGTGAAATACCTTGTCAAAATTTCAATAAAGTTCTTCACAGTAGAAACTTGGGTCCCAAAATATTTTGTTTCTAAATTTAATACTAGGCAATCTTGCCCACCTTGACGAGTTGGTTTTCTGTAACTATGGGAGAGGTCTTACAGTCGCTTATTATGAAATATATTTCTTGCTTTCGCCATCTGCTGGAATGAACAACTTACCACTCATTAGTGTATTTTTCAGGTTAATTAAGTTTTGCAATAGCCGAACAATGAACACTGCTCAACCCTACGTAAGCAAGCCTGACACGTTCCATTTATGCTGTGCCATTACCACTGGATGGCATTAGTTAGTTGTGCTACAGGAACGGACGTGGAAGGGAACAATTAAATCTGTACAGCTTTTACCATTAAGTATTGAAGCATTAAACTATGAGTTATCATAGTACTGTCAGATGAGGGCCATGGATATTGCATTTGCTTCACAATACTAAGCCAGATTTCATGCGCACAGTCTCTAATAGAGAAAGTAAAGTCACGCCATTTACATATAAAAGGACAAATAACCTTGTCGTGTCAGTAATAAGCTGTAATACAATAACACTCCAGTTGACTTTTCCCTCACATATTGGCATTTCGCCCATTGTTATGAGAAGCCTCAGAACATACATATTCCTGTCCCAGCAATGGAAACCAGCACAGCTCAAAGCCTTAACGCAGGCGACCAAGTTTCAGAGCATTTCCCAAATCCAAAGGCACTTTGCGCTGGGTGTTTCCAGCTCAGCAGAATCGGGAATAACCTCAGAATGGCACTTTTGAGAACCTCAGTGTGCCAGCCCTGCCCACATTGCTACAAAAGGTGCTGGGGTTTTAGGCCACTTCTCCTCCTCCTGTTTCTAGTTTCCATCACGCGAGACTGGAAAGCCAACCTGGGGTAGACATGAAGAAATAGCCTACAGACAAAAGCCTCTCATCTGCTAAAGGCCCACCGCATTTTAACTGTGTAACCCCTGCTTTTGTTTGTTTGTGATTGGTTTTTCCCCCTATTTTTTTCTTTCCTCCCCAAATTGTGTAATAAAATGATATTCAATAGGTTTCCTGTAAACTCCTCAGGTACAGTTATCCAGAAAGCAGGTTATGGTAACTCGAAACAGCACTGACAAACTGTGAAAACTGGAGAGACATTCTCTTACAAAGGTTTTCTGAATATAGCAAAGCCACATTACAGTCCCACTACCTGTAATACGCTTCAGGAAACCTATCAGCCATTTACTTAAAGGGCAGATACAACAGACTGATAAATCATGAAATAGAAATAACAACTTACCAAAGAGAACATAAGAGTTATTCAGCTATTATCACAGCTCTGCCTCATTTCAGAGGTGTGGGTACATCCCCTAAAAACTCTCGGGCATCCTCCCTTGCTTTCACACTCGTTCTGCCTCACATGCAAACAAAAGGGAAAATATAGTAGCAAATATCTCTTCTCCTATAAGAGAATCTAAATGTAATGTATTATGAATCACATTAATAATGGAATAAGGAATTGATGAATAAGAATGAAAACATTTACATAGCAAAAAGCAGCAGCTTTTACTATAAATTATTAATAGCCTAATAATGACAATATGAAATAATAATTAACAAAGGCACAGCTATTATCACCCAAACAAGAAATAGCTTGACTTAACAAAGACTCCTACATAACAGATATGCTAATCTTATTTTCCAATTTCTGGAAACATTTTCTGTTACTTTTCAAAAATTCATTATCAAAGTCACAAGTAGGAAACCACTCAACCATTGCAATATTTTGGTTGTAAAACAATTTGATAGTTATTATAAAGTTTTTCTCATCTCTCTGTGGGAGAACAGGATGAATTCATTTATGCATGAGTAATTTCTTCCACAGTCATTTTATGAGATGATTTATTTGTAGAGGGGGACAGACAATAATAAAGTCTCAGATTTAAATAGCGCCTTTCATCCCTAAGGATCCTAAAGTGCTTTACAAGATATATCTCTACACAGGAATAACGTCACCCACCTCTGAAGTGATAGATGGCACCTGTTTAGCAGCATGCACAGAAACACTCCCTAACACTTTAAAGCAGGCAGTGAAGAATACCAGAGCCAGCAGAAACCACAGGTGGGATTAGAATATACTCCTAATAAGTACATCAAAACTTTGCCAAGGTATCACAGCAAATGTGCTTTTTCAAGAACTACCACACAGTTTTTAAGATCCTATACCTACCTCTCCTGTTCCTGGGATACAATTTACAGAAGCTCCCAACTCAGTGGGAAACACCATTTCTATTTATAAGATTGCTTAAGGCACAACAGCGCTCTTGGAAATATCCCCACTTGCCCAGAATTGATTCTTCCAGTAATACCCCCCACCACACTCCCACCAGCGCACAGAAATCCATCTGCATGTATTTGAGAGGTATTTCCCTATTACAAGTCCCCCATTTCACATACTCCAAAGATTTTGAAAATCAGCTGACTTGTCCAGGCAGCTCATCCCCACCATCCTCTTCTTGTGCAATTAATGCCAAAATAGTTCAGGTATGAACCTATGAAACGTGGAAATATAAGCAATTCACTGCTGAAACAGCAGGTGACCAATATTTCCTCAGTAATCTTCATGCTAATGAAACAGGGTACTAAATAATCACCATGCATAGTAACATCCACCTGCTCAGCCAAACCCCGCTGCAGTCAGCCACACGGCTGCCACCAACTCCAGCGCCTTCAGCCCACGTGCTGTTTTCTTTTACAAGAAAAAAGAACAGCTCTTCCTGCTTTTCCTTTTTCCATTTTATCATATAATACTTTAATCTACTTTTCTGGCCAGTGGTTGCTCCATTCACCCCAAAGGATTCATTACTAAGCACCCAGAGCTGCCACCAGCAGAGCAGAACCGCGGACAGGATTGTTACACGCCAAGTCTGTTGACGACAGTAGTTTGAAAACACCAGCAACTTAGCAGCAGACAGTTTATGCTAAACTTGATATATATTATTAATGGTGTGTAAGTAGCAGGCGGTGTAGTCTTTCCAAAAGAAGAAAGCAAAGAAGGATCTCACACACAGTTTCCAGAGCACTGATGTTTCCCATTGAACAACTATTTAGGTCACAAGAATTACAGACAGGGAATTTAAGCATGGATTAATAAAAAAGCAATTTCCGATATCAGTGTTTTTCAGTATGCTTGATAATCCTTTGCTTTTTATGAGATATAACTACCCTCACCCTCAGGTCAATACCCAAATGGTTCGTATAATGCATAGAGAGGATAATAAATTGGGTTTGCCATTTTCTGATCTTCATTTTGTCATAAAGCAATCGGTTATGTGAAGGTCCAATGCTTGTTTATAATATCAGCTTCAGTTTACTTCACAAAATATTTCTTGTTCAGGCACAGAAAATATGTTTGGGGAGTTTTGTTTTGGTTTATTCTTTAAACATGGGCCTTTAAAATTTATTCGTTCTACAATTATGTCCTTTTCGGTCACAGTAGGGTGTACCTGTACGTGAACTACAAGAGTAAATTAACCGTCAGGTGCAGAATAAACCACGAGAACTGTCCTAACAAAAGAGTGTTGACATCAAACTCGTGCATGCACTTGAGTTTCATGCACAGGACCCTGTTCTTACACACGTGCCAAATTGCAGTAGAATTGCACCTTCATAGATTCACAGCATACGTTTCAAAACATATACATTTGCTGTTTCCCATCACTAAGTCCAGAGAACAACAATTCAATTTCTCAGCAACTTCTTGCTGCTTCTAAATATGCTTCTGTCCCATGCTAATAACAAAATAGCTTCCAGACATTTGGAGGAGCCAGAACACCCTACACTTTGTATTTCCAGATTGAAAACTTGAGTTTTCCTTCCAAGCTCTTCTCTTCCTCCCTCTGTCTCTCAAGAAGTGGATAAACTTTCATCAGCAGATGTTTAGTAAAGGTCACTATGTTTTTAAGTATGGGCAGAATCATCCACTAAAGAATGAAATATGCCAAGAGTTTCCTGACAAAATGTAATTAATTACAGCAATCTTCCTTGCCTAAGATCACATTAAAGTATGTTTTAAAATTATTGAAAATCTAAACAAAGCAAGAATGTGCAAGAGGTTTGTACAAGGGACTGTCAATCAGAGCCCTGATTTTGTGAGGGGATACCGAAAACTTGCTTGGAGCAGCTGATGTATGAGGATTTATTAAGGTGAGGTTTGAGACTTATGGTAACTGGCCATCACTGAATGTTTAAAAGTTGACATATTTGAGTGATTATGCCCAATTGGTGGATTTTTTTTTAACGTACAACTAATTAACAGCAGCAGACTTTTGCAAGGACACAGAGACATTTGCATTGACAGGATTTTTATGACACCTGATTGGCAGTTCTGGACAATACTGCATCATAAATATGTAAATAGAAATATGTTTATTTTTCCATCATAATAGTGCAAATGCAGGACTTCTAGGGACATCTTTTTCAATATCTGCATTAATAAGGCCGTAGTTTTCCAGCATACAAAAATACCATGTGCTACAGTTTCGAAAACAGAAGTATACAATAAAGAATAGCAAGAGGAGAATATCATTTACTAACATATTACTCATACCTCAGGCCTGTTGGCACCTCTTGAGAAAATAACATCCCTAATGTTTAAATTGTCATGAGGGATTTAATTACCCTCAGACTGAAACAGCTCATCCAAAAAGCTTGAAACTCCAGCACTAATAAGTTCCTTGAAATGTGTGGAGGTACTCTTTACAAATTGATTTAGAGTGATGCTCGGTAAGAAAGAAATGAAATTACACAATGCCATTAAATGTAGAGCATCCGCGTAAATGTTTCTCAATTCCAGCCAATTGCTACTACAATGAGGACGGCAGAAGATAATTAATTTTTCTTTTGTGGTGATGATTCCCAATGAGTTTCTTCTGTGAAATTAAAGAATGAAATCCAAGCAGTCACAAAGAAACATGCTATCAATCACGGGAACCATCATAGGTGTCTGGAATTGTCTACCAGACAAAGTTGTTGAGGCAAAAACATCAGGGTCATTAAAAATCATGATAGCATCTTGTGGTTAATGGAGTACTACACAAAAAGGAAATGAGCCTTGAGAAGCTGAATGCCCTTTACTCAATCCCCAAACATTATTTCTTCTTGTCCTTATGTTCTAAATTAATATCTTGTTTTCCAACCAGTGTAGCATTTCCATTACAATCACATGCCACTTTGGTTTAGCAGAATCATTAACCAAGCTATTTACATCAATTACCAGCCAACCCATTATCCCAGTGTTGCTACTAATTTTCTTGTCTGAAAGGTCCTGCTATAAGGAAACAGCGTGTCTGCAATATCCAGAACGTGTTATTAATATTATTGCTGCCTAACCACTAACCAGCGTACCCCAAGAGCTGCAGATGACAACAATCTGTGGTTATACACTGTGTAAACTGTGATTTTCAGCTAACCATGTACAAGTGGTTGGAGCAATAGAGCACAGAGAAACACTCTACAAAGAGCAGAAACAAGAGTCAGCTCTGAGATGGAAGGAGACAAGAAGTGGGCAGGGTCCTATAGATACCTATATATAGCAGCATGTGCTGCAATAGTATATTCCTCAACCAATGTCACATAGTAGCTTGGGCACGTCTAATTTCTTTTGATCTTCAGAGGCAATTCCTGAAACTTTCATGTGAGATACATGGATCATATGGGCTTTGATGTGAAGCTCTCTCAGTGGTATTTAAAAGAAACCAGCGGTCTCTAAGAGAGTCCCTTAAATGTGGTATTTCACCTTCACACCTGACAAGCATAGTACAAATGAGGTGGCTTATGTGCACATTAAGTAGAATTTGAAGCCAAAGAGTAAATGCATACCTAGGAAATATCATAGGTTAAACCAGAGACTGAATGTGCTTTGCCATTTTGGGAGATCCTGTAAGCACCGTGTGTTAAGAACAGAATGTGTTGATTTTAAGCTGAACAATGCTGTGCAAAGAGGATGGAGTAGTTCTTAAGAAGTGTAATTTCCTTCTGCTTCAAGTGGATGAGCGCAGCAAACAATGGTCCAATATTCCCTGAGAGGAAATAAAGTTTCCCTCTCAGGCCAGAAGAATTTAATCAAAAGTGCCCTGGTGAGACCACATCTGGAATCTTGTGTCCAGTTGTGGCCCCTCAGTTCCAGCAGGACAGGGAACTGCTGGAGAGAGTCCAGCGCAGCCACCAAGATGCTGCAGGGAGCGGAGCATCTCCCGTGTGAGGAAAGGCTGAGGGAACTGGGGCTCTGGAGCTGGACAAGAGGACACTGAGGGGGGACTCATTGCTGGGGATCAAGATGGAAAGGGGGAGTGTCAGGAGGATGGAGCCAGGCTCTTCTGGTGACAACCAGTGACAGGACAAGGGGCAATGGGTGCAAACTGGAACACAGGAGGTTCCACTGAAAGATAAGAAGAAACTTGTTGGGGGTGAGGGTGGCAGAACCTGGCCCAGGCTGCCCAGGGGAGTTGTGGAGTCTCCTTCTCTGCAGACATTCCAACCCGCCTGGACACCTTCCTGTGTAACCTCATCTGGGTGTTCCTGCTCCATGGGGGGATTGCACTGGATGAGCTTTCCAGGGCCCTTCAACCCCTGACACTCTGGGATTCTGTGAAACAAAAGTGGAGAGAATAAACTAGAAGACTCCGAGAGAAGAGAAGACCTGGTCACAATTTAGTACCTGTTATGAACTGACAGATTTGTCAGACAAATATAAGGATAATGGGAATGAAAACCAACTTGATAATTTTGTGCAAAACAAAATTTGCATGCAGACCTCACTTAACACTGCTCCTTCCATCACAAGGGCATGTAACCAACAGAGTGGACAAGAAACAATTAAAACCACAAGTAAATAAAAATCTGCATCTCTTGACATTTTGAAAAAATCCACAGATGTCATGTCTATGTAATTATTGTGCTTCAAAATGGACCATGCTGCAAATCGAAATGAGAAATGGCATTTACTTACTCGTAGTTGTAATAACATATGCAGATATTGTATAATGTGTGTCAAATGCCATTTGGCTCAGCAGAATCTAATTAATCTCACTTCTTTCCACCATATCTTCTGTCATGCATATTCAATAAAATGTACATGGCAGGGAAAATGTTCTGTAGCTATCATAGTTAACTTGAGGAATCCTAAATTTCTACTGCTTTAATAGTCCTCATTATTATAAGGCCTGATTCAAGGTGACCATCAACAGGCATCTCTCTTTAACTAACCTTATACCAACACTGCGGTTACCAACATGAAATGAGGATATGATAGAACTACCACTGGCTTCAGAGAAAAGATGAAGTGCTCGGAATCCCATTCACCCAGCGTCTAATGGAAGAAACTTGATTTTATTTTCATGACTTCTACCAATAGAGTGCCCAGCTGCTAAACTGCTACAGATGCACATGGCCTGATTGCCTTTACCAGCACACAGGCACTGTTCACGTCTTGCTGGAATCCTGGGCTCAGAGGCAAAATAACAGGGATGCGGTTCCGTTTCTCTTGTGTAACCTTCTGCAAGTCACTTCACTCATTCTTTGCCTTCTGCATAAATAAAAAGGCTGTATATTCCAAAAGCTTCTGGCAACTTATTCCACATCTTAACTGGAAGTCAAAGCTGCTGGGGCTCCTAATTTGTCTCAGATTTCACAAATGTAACTGAATGTCACTTACCATTCTTTCTAAACATCTTTGATAGCTGTGGACCATAAGGACTACAGGAGAGTTAAATCTATATATTCAGCTCTACAATAAGCTGTTAGAAACGTGATACTTGTAAATACCCAGTAAAAAGGAACTTCTAAATTGAAGTTGTCACTCCATCTTATTAACTCATCCTATTGTATTTAACTTTGAAAAAGACCTCAGAGCACAGCGCAGTCCTAAGCACTCTAATGTATTGTGCAATGAACGCTCACAGTGCGGTGAAAAAATAGCGGGGACCAGCCTTTGAATATCCCTGCTTTTGTCAGTTTAAGTCAAAACGTGGGAGTTATTTCATTTTTATTGTATCTTTTCAATTCATTTCCACCGGGGGATTTTTTTTCTAACCATGATGTAAAATGAAAAGCCTATTGCCATCATTCTGTATTCAAAACCTGTGTACACAATGCTGTAATGATGCAGTTGATATATGAGGAGCTTACAAGCGGTTTCATATTTTCTCGTCATTACCTTCCTTCATTTTAAGGACTTATAATCAGGTGTATATATATATATATATATATATATGTATATGTAGATATAATGAAACCAGCAGAGGGGTCAACAATAATAAAAATTAAAGCATATTCAGGCTGGGAATGTGATAGAAGTGCTCAGCATTGACTTGCATTTTTGATAAAGGAGTTATGGAAAACTGGTCGTGTACTTTGGGACACAGAAGGTCTTAGGAATTTTGTCTTACGGTAATGGGTGAGAACCTTGAATAATGACACCTAAACCAGAGACCCAGCAAGACAGACAGTAATCTGGAGAGACAGTGTTCAATGTTTTCCACCACTTCCACTTGGCTCCAAAGTTCAGATATTTGAATCAATTTTCATGAAATTTGGAGTAATAAATCATGCCATGGTTAACTTACTTAGGATTTTCTCCAGTACATATATATTATACTTAAGGCAAACCAAAGCTTTTATTTGCAATGTTCAAGAATGTCATATCATATAACCCTTTTAAAAAATAAATAGCAGTGTTTCACTTGTATTAAATTACATTTAGGAAAAAAAGATAAGTTACAGTAACTATTTTCACCACAATAACTTATGCTAGTGATAAATGACAGGCACGGTGAAAATCCCCAAAATACACACCCGAGGGCCAGGAAGGATTGTTTTGTAGAGCTTTAAGAGAATTCCAGAACTGTTAATTTGTCTTTATAATTCAGCTTTTAATCATTGTAAAGATTAAAGTGTCTTTGTAAATTATTGATTTTGAAATTCCTCATTTTCCTCCAACACCAAGAATAAAAATCCACCCTGAAAAGACAAGTCTTCCCCCCTCTCCTGCTTCAGCTGTGATGTTTAATAAGCTAACCCAGCCCCTGGTAGCAGGTCACAGACAGGCTTCCAGCAGCAGCTGACAAATAGTCAACTCTGAGCAGCTTTATTTTGCCCAAGTGTCATAATTCTGGAACGTGTCACTAATAGCTGCTATAAATAGAGCTAATTTTATTTGCCTTTACATCTCATGGCTATCCTACCTCTGCTTAGATATGAGGATAGGAGAAGAAACATTTCAATACTACAGAGAGAGGTGAAGTAATTGCAGTAAAATGCATTCTCCTAGCAAAGACTGTAACTGTTTTAAAGACAGACAGACCCCATGGAAAGAGCCTATTTTTATCCTGAAATAGTTTCCTCTCTGTCAGTGTCTTACAGCTTGAATGTAAAGAGACACAAAGCAGAAAAGAATTCTGCCCAGCTTTAAGAAAAAGAGATTTGGAAAACAGAAAAATCATCTATTTTTTAAAAGAACACTTGAAAAATAACTGCTGACAACTCACAACAGCAGCCTACAACCCCCCCACTGCTTAGCAGTTGCTGCTAATCTGTGATGAGGGGCAATAAAAAAAGAGAGAGAAATTTTTAAAAGGAGATTGCTGTGACTCAGATGACTAATCTTCCACTTTATTAGCTGCTGTGTTTCTCTAATTACGGGCAATGCAAACCTACACACGGTGGAGGTTGGGCCTGATGTTCTGCCCAGTGAACTGAGGGTAGGACTCAGTGATTCAGTGGACCAGGGAACTCATAGGAGTTTATGCTGGTTTGTCTCTCCAGTCCCACAAGACTTTAAGTGTTGCTTTGTTCACATTTTGGATGGTCAGGTAGCCACAGGTATTTAGAAGCAAAATGAAATGTGGTAGGAAGAGAAATATGCTGTGTTCTCCACTACAGTTCAGATATCTTGTACCTTGACAGGACGTACTGATAAAAGGATACTCTCCATGGCTTTTAAATCAGTGCTAGGAGGCACCTGGATGACTAGATCTTTTTAAGTGTCATTTCTCCAGGAGAAGGACACTCCAAATTGCAACAAAAATCTGGGGGTCAAAATAATTCAGGAGTTTAGTAGCAGCAGCCACCACAGAACTATTGTACATACTGTTCATGCCCTTGGTTAGAGAGAATCAAAATCTAGAAACCAAGGGAAAACAGGAGAGATACAAACTTCAATTGTTTTTTTTTCTGAGCTATACTGCATCTTAGATTTCAGAAGTCGGCTACTTTATTTTTATTATTGTTATCTTTCGGAGAGCTGTCACCATTCTTCATGTCACCATTCGGTCACAGCAGAGTTTGCTGATACTCTGCTGATACTCAACTGCCTATTCAATACATCCAGATCAGGAATGGAACACAGTGAAATGTAGTCACACAAATAACAATATGGAGAATTCAAATACAGACAGTTCTCTCAAGCCAAACACTGAGAAATGAGAGACCCAGGTAAAGTTATTTATGAATGTCTAAACTCCTGAATGTTAACCAAAACCCAGTAAAAACCATTGAAGGCATCCATTTGCTCCCAGGCATTGCAGACAAAAGACCTACCCAGCTCCTAAGAAAAGTGTCACAGAAACATTAAAAGCCAGGAGTACTCAGATTTCAGCTTTAAGTCACATGAGTTTCTAACGCCAGTCATCAAAACACCAACTCTTAAAATTATTTCTAGCATAAAAAGAAGAAAATTATATTGAAATTGCCTTAAGAAGCAAAACCAATCTGCTTCAGCCATGGCCAAGTTCAATGGCTGGGAAGTCCGTTTCACTCCTCACTTATGCTTCCTTTGCCACACCAATTGATGTCAAGTGTGAGCCATGAGGAAGTTCAGAAAGCCGGCAAACAAGCTGTAAACAAGTGACTGAGGTAGAAGTAAATGTTTTATTGCTGGCACCTCACATCAGGTTCAGAGTCTGGTGGTTTAAACCACATTGCACAGTTACACCATGCATTGATTTATAGTGTTTATGGCAACCAATATTAGATGGCTGTACAGTGTAAGAGAATGTCAGCCCTGCATTACAATCGCTGTGTCTCGCTCCATCTGTGTGATTTACAGGAAAACACATTCTGTCATCAAGCTTTTTTTCTTCTTCAGGAAAACTGACTTCACTTCTGTGTTAAATGATGATTGCTCAGCAACTGGAAAGGGTGAGCAATCGTGAGTGCAACAGAGGCTGAAATCCTCAGGGCCTTTTAGTTTTATTTTTAGTATGAAACAATTCCGCTTTTCAATGGATGTGCACAACTGGTGTGAGGAGGAGGAAACAAGGAACATGAGAGATGAAACAGCTGAAATACAATAGAAGCCAATGTACTGGGCTTTACAGTTGATCAAAACAAAGATGAATAACCTGGAACCAAGAGGCAGCGTGGATTTGTAGCAGACAATGTTATTAATCAAGCTATATGCATTGCTGAACAGGAGATACTCCTGATGATAAACAGCAAGTAAATCACAGACAGCATTGTTTTGATTATGAATTGGATGCATTTTTATTGAATTCATCATTCCAGCCCATTGGTCTGATGTTCATTTTCATGATGCTTCTCTGAGATCCTCTTCTGGATTTTGAAGACTGTGATCCAAATTGTATAGTTTTGAGTGACCATAAAGTCAGGGATATGCTTGTTCATTAATGGAGGAAGGCCTCTCTAGCAAAAACAAACACTAAATAGAGAAGTTTGTCATATTTTTCTAGCAAGAACAAGAGAGCTCCACATAAAGGAACCAGAAAAAAACCTCAGAACAAGTCCTTAGTCAGCAGGCAACTTGAGAGCTGAATTCTTCACTGATTACCTCATTTGGCTGTTCAGAGACATCCAGGAACAGAAGAAAGCATCGTGCAATTTGCATCTGCGAGCCAGCCTGCAACATCCACAGTCTGAACTAGGCAGAAAACCTTAAGACTTCTTATGCCTTTGTATTTCTCTGTGCAAATGTACATGGAATGGGATGATCTGACCCTGTAAAATCCACCACAGCCCATGTGCACATAAAAAGGGGATCACCTGTCATTACAATGCCTGAGATAACTTGCTGTATTTAAACTGCAGCTGGGAGCTGCTTCCCAACTAAATATTCAAAGTGATATAACTGAGAAATACAGCCCTTAAAGGATGGAGAGAAGTGTCACTCCCTCTACAAGGTGAAACCAATTAAAGTTTCTACTGCTACTATCAGAAAAGAAAATCCAGCAGCCAAGAGTAAGTAGCAATTATAGGTATTTCAGGACAAAGGAAACACTTGACAAAAGGAGAAAAATAGTCTAACATTCTTACGAAAACAAAACATACTGCAGCTTCCTTAGCAGGGAGAGTTTGAATTATGACTGCAACTTACAGGTCTCGTTGGTGAAATTGTCCTTTTACAGCTGTGGTTTTTACAGAGGACAGTATTAAAAAGGAAATATGCATTTATGGACATCAACAAAGGGAGGATATGATAAGAACACACATGATCACTGCAAACAACAGATTATATGGGAAGGTCTTTTTTGTCTTCTTTAGAAGTATCTCTCTGGATAATGGATTAGATGGACCACTGTCTGATTCTCCGTTCCTGTGTAGTCCATTTGCTTTGAAACATCTAAAGATGCTGAAATAAAAATGTATCAGAGTGTGACCTATTTTTGTTTGTTCATGGTTTTAGTTTGAAATGTTTCAATTTGAAGAAAACAAAACATGTACTTTTTTTAACCTATTTTTATATTTAACAAATACCTTGTTCTGTTTCAGCTCCTACTTATTTTTATGAAACCCAAAGAAATATTTGATCAATATCTGCTCATTTTTGCTGTTGCATCCCTGCAGCTCTCAGGCTACATTACTGTAAATGAAAACTGAATTTGGTCCTAAATTACTTTAAGTGCTGTAAGAAAATTAAGCAATTCTGCAATAAGAGAAGAGTCCCAGCAACATGAGTTCTCACCCATACTGGACCTGGTCCTTCAGTGGCATAAATCAGGATAAGCCTGTTGATGTCTAAAGACTATGCCCATAAACTATACAGTCTTGACTTAGCTCTGCCCTGCTCCCTAAGCCAAGGTAGTTACAAATCTATATATATCTATATCTATGCAATAATACATCACCAGCCTAGCTCTAATTTCATATAGCCTTTGGGACTTTCCCTTGTCTCTACAATTTGCTTTCTGCAGATTAGAAGGGATATTTCTTATGTTCTATGGCAGCCATCCATTATATCACCTTCATTTTTGATGAAGGAAGCACAGTGTTGCTGGATTAACTGGTTATTTGTTTCACATTTCATTGGGTTTGAAAAAACACACAATTCATATCAATACAACTGAATTATTTATACCTTAGGAATACAGTGGACATGAACTAGCGCAAAGAGATGAAATGATAAAAGCAAACAACCAGCTACTGTAGCCTGACAACTCAAAAATCCACTCAGCATCCTTTGTGGATCTGTTGATACCGAAGATGACAAATAAGTCGTACACTGATCTGCAAAGGATGAACGACTGCATCACTGATTTGCCTCAGACAATTACTGTTTTCCTGAGGAGACAGGGGCCCCTCCTGTGGAAAGGGAATGGGAAACGTACAGACACTCAGCTACTTTTTAAATGAAGAAGCCGCAAAAGCCAACGTACTCAGTAAAGGCTGTTAATGACTAGTCAGAGGGGCACCACTGACCCCAAATCCAATAATGACTTCATACTTTGGATGCCTCTAATACCTCTAATTATTTACCGCACTGTGGGCAAAAGCAGCTTAAGGTAATATTTTAGTGAAGACAAAAGAAATATAAAGTTAATCCTTTGTTCTTTAGGTCCCCTGTAGAAAAGTACTACTGCATTTTCCCCAAAATACAGTGTTTTGCACAGAAGGGAAAGATTTGTTTTTAAATTAGCCACCCAATTTGAACCTGCAAGTAGAACAAAACCTGTATTTAGAAATCTATGTTTCTTTCTATAATATATGCTATTTACTCCTCTGTTTCTGGTGTGCAAATGGTGTCAAACTTGACATGACTTAGAAATGGATGAAGAAAGTAACCATTATCTGAATTGTGTTTAGTGTCATCTTCCCCATTTTTCTGCAGTGTGTTTCTTTAAATAGATTTTCCCTCAGGCTTTCTAAATTGGAGGAAGAGGGCACCCATCTCTCAGCTAACACTGAGAAACCTTCCTGAAAACCTGAGGAAAAAACACCAGAAAAATATCCCCCGCTCTATCAGTGCAATATGGGTTTGCTATGAGAAGGAAAACCAGCTGAATCACTTATTTGTTAGGAACTCCTTCCCTCAGTCTCTTGCCACAAATCTTGGCAACAACAGGCAGCAGAATGAAGTATTTCTTCAATTATTGTTGCTAAAAGCAAAGGAAAAAGAAGGACCGACTTGGATGAGCGATAGAAACCACCAGGAATAGAAAATCAGATAGCTCCTTTTTATAAATACTCACAGAACTGCTGTTTAAAAATCTTCCACACAAATTAACAGTACCTTGAAGTCAGCAAACCCTCCCCTTTGAAAGGCATCTCTGTCTCCCTGGCAGATCTTGACTAACAATGAGGGTTTTCTTCATGCGGGAAAAGAGAGAGTTTCTCAAATACAAGTCCCTCATTAGGGAAGTATTTATTTTCCCCTGTCTTCTGAGCAAATGCATTTCATCGCACTGATACCCATGCTGGGAGCATTAGATATGGGTAAAGATTTGATTCCTAGAAGGCTGTTCTGTGAACCTATCAGCATAAATTTTGCAAGTAATATTTTCCTGGATAGACACCAAACAATTGCTATTTATATTATGGTAGAATGAAGAAGCTTTCAGTTGGAGATCCATCAGACCTTACGTATTAAGTACGCAAGGAGTGTATTTTGTGGTTTAAATTGAAAGAAAAATAAAGAAAATAATCATAAGTAGCCATTTTACAAGAGGACAACAGCAGGGAAGAAAAGTTATTTGGCAGGACACTGCCCAGATCTCCAGACTATTAGATAGAATTGTCAGTATTAATAAAATCTTGACTATTTTCTTTCAGTTCTGTCAATGTTTTCCTCAGCATGTTTGATATTTTAGCAGCTTCCCTGTTCCTGAAGGTGGAGCAGGTGATTTGACAGCAACCTGGAGGGGATAACTTGCAAAGCTTCAGTAAGCTCTGCATTAGGCTCAGCACTTCCCTGAGCACCAGGCAAGGAGACAGGCAAACACTTAAAACGTTAAAGCTTTTAAAGGGCAGGAAAAGCTTAACGACCTTTTTATAAGTCTGGCGTTTTTACTCTGTGGTGTTGGCGAGATTGTCTTTTTAAACAAACAGAAGATAAATAATAAACCACATAGTTTGAGGCTGAGTTTCCAAGCCATCCTCAAAAACTGGCTTAGAAGGAGCAGCATATCAACATCTCCTGGTAACTGAAGAAGTTAGTGGAACAAGCCTCTGAGCAGGTTGGGACTGTGAATAAACACTGCTCCCCTGGTTTGGGTTCTTATAACAGGTTGGTCTTGAGAAAGAAAACGGAAATTTGTCTGATGCTGGTACCACAATGCCCTGCAATACAACTACATGAAGCCATCATGAGGCATTTTTTGCTTAACTCTGATAGTCTGTGAATCCCATTTATAAAGGCCAGGCACCATTAACTTCATCCTCTGGGTTGGTTTAGTAATTTTTCAATCTATTTTCCTCTTCTATATGTATTACAGACAACTGCAAGGTACCAGATGTAAGCTAGTCCTACAGTTCAACAGGACAGAAAGCACAAATATCTCAGCTGTTAGCACAATGTGCGTTACATCTGGTATTAGCCAACCCCTTATGTAACCATATATGAAGACTTACATTCAGCAGACTTGTGGTGCACACCCTGCCATCACCCCTACATTCACGTTTTGTTGTAGCTTAGACATTTTCAGTGGTTTAACAAGCAGCTGCATCCTTGCCGTTCAGCCAGGAGGGGCCTCCAGGAGGTAGCAGAAATCTCTAGTAATGATCCAGATAGAAGAGTATACAGGCAAATTAAGAGTCCATATACTGCTTCTTAAATTAATGTTTGAAGACAAAAGAAATTACATGTCTACCTATCAACTTTTTAATGCTTTGAGTAATTCAGCCAGAGATCAGTAAGATGGGGATCAGTATTTTCTCAGCACATTGTCTAATTAGCTCCTAACTCTCTGAGAGACTTCAAAAGACTATCTTGACAAACTTTATGTCTACAAAACCTCCATATTATCTGGAAACTCTCCAGCACCTTTCAAAGTTGGATTATGCCAATCTGTTCAGTGCATTTACCTGTGATATGAATTTTAGACTGCAATCATTATTAGGCATACAGCTATTAAGAGACAGTGACTGACTCACGCTCACTGCCTGTTCTTGCTTTAAAGGCAAGGAAAAAAAAGACTATGGCAAAATATAAGGCTGATTGCTTAGAAAAATCTAGCAGGATCCAATCAGTTGCTGCTTTTAAATCTAAATTATTTTAAATAGCTCATGGATGAGGTAGGAATTTTAATTCATTTCAGCCAGAATCTTGCTAAAGAAAAGATATTCACAATTACTTGGAAGAAAAAGCAAGCAGGCTCTGATCTCCCCGTGGTTAATTCTCAGTATTCCTTGCAGAAGGAAAGGGATCCCCTGACTCCAGTGACACCAGTTCAGCTGGGCTCGTGCGATCTATTCCTTCTGCAAAGGAATAAAACCCCCGCATACACCTGTGACTCCCATTAGGCTGTGATGTGCTAAGTTGACATGATCCTGCCAACAGAAACACAAACCTGGGCTACTGTCAAATGATCCCAGTTGCAAGCACCCAGCCTGCCAACCTGATATCACCTTGGTTTGCACTTATTAATTTCATTAATCCTGCCTTCACTTATTTTATTAATCCTGCTGCTCCACCCTGTACTTAGAGAATCATAGGAATCCTCTCATACAGTTTTCCTTCAGACAGTGCACCTTCCTGTATTTTACTGAAATTTAGTTACATATTGATACTGCAACCACAGCTCACATAGATCAATTCTTTGCGGTGGTTCAGAGAGAATACAAGTTCTTCAGCCAGAAACCATGAGACTACTCATTTTGGGAGTGCTGGCAACCTATAAAATTAAGCAGGTTGCTAAGTCTTTGTAGGAATGATAGTTATAGGAGCTTTCCTTTGAAAGAAACCCACATCATTATTCAGGCATTATAAATTACACCACTTTTGGGGTGAAAGGAAAGTAACCATTTGACACGGCACTCTGTACGACGAGGAGTGAATATTTCACTGAGGGCTCAAAAGCAAACCTCCACCTTGATGGGAAGTGTTATACAATTTGTAATATCTATACAAAACCAGCAGGACCTTAGCTTAATAAGGTCTCATCCAAATGACTTGCACACTAAACTGCATGGAATTCAATTTCTCTACCTCTGAAAGATGAAGGGCAAGTTGATCCTGCCAGGGATTTAAATTTATGACTTCATGAGCTCAAAATGTGAAACATATACCATTAAACAAGCTGCTCAGCGGCTAAATAATATCACATGTTTTTTGAGCTATTCTAAAAAAAAAAAAAAAGAGTTGGGATTACAATCATAAAAAGGATCTAAATGCTAGCCAATTATTGCTACATATTGCATACACAAGCATTTAAGTGAAAAGACAAGGAACATTTTGGCACAATATCTTAAAAATCAGCACAGTGATAGACAGCCGAAAAAGATTACTTCTACCTATCCTCAGTTGTGCTATGTGCCTACAAGTCATTTCTATGAGTATCTCTGTAGTAATCCGTGGCCAAAGCTGGGCCAGATACAAAGCTGTTGTGACTCCATTTATAGACATTTCGCCAATTCACAGCAGGTCAGGACACATCCCACCATCAGCTTTTTCCTGTGAGAAACACGTTCAAGTTCTTCCATCTCTTGCAGGTGAAACTCTCCAGGGCAACAGTCAGAAAAAAACAGATATGCTGGTTTCATTTATCCAGAAGTTCTACCCCTCCACTATAAAACTTGGATTATACCCTGTCCACATGCAGTGAAACCAGACATCTTCTCCTTGCTTTCACCCACCATGTAAACTAAGCAGGAAACAATGACTTGTGTTCACATAGTGTGGTGGCTGATCAAGTGGAGAGCGTTTGCTGGGATCCGGAGCCTCAGTTTTAAACAGGAGGCTGAAATGAGTAGGGTATCTCTGCAATTTTCATGGTAGACCATTTTCTGCATGTAATCCATCACTGCAAATCCGAACAATAATTTAGAACAGCGGTAATCCTCCATGGCATGGACCCTAAAGATCTTTACAGCAACACAAATGAGATCAAAGGACAAATGAAAGTCTCTTAATCCCTCCAAGTGTGAGTTAACCTAATCTTACATTTCTGTCTTTTAATTCTCTCTAAACCTGTTTTTAACTTTGCTTAACATTCATTATCCTTTTTTCATGCCCTGATTCTGAAAAAAGTGCACATATCTAATAGTACATTCAGACATTGCTCCACAGGGATGGTATTTCTGCATGGAACACTAGTTTCTCTTGCCAACTATAGGAGTGGGAAGTGGGTGATGGGAGCAGTGGGTGTAGGAAATGTAACGGAGGATTAAAATTGATGAATGAGGTGCAGAAAGACTCCTTGCTGATCGCTATGTCACTTGTACACGCACTAAATCTAAACAATAACTTTCCAAAGTAAGATTTCCAGGGACAGCAATTTCCTTTTGTAAAAGTATTTACCTTGAATTGAAAAAAAAAAAAAAAATACATACCAGGGTGGAACTGCATAGTTTAATGATTAGGAAGAAGAAAATGAGCCCAGATGTATTTTTTGGTGACATTAAAATGATATATTTGAAAAACTAATCAGTGTAAAATACTCTACTTCCGTGCAAGGACTGCTTCTAAGAGTTTGTCAGGTGCATTATTTAAATAGCTTTATAATACTGTGTAATATGGACCTTTAAAACAGACCGAAGTGTGTTGAACCAGCGGCAGACTCTTGTTGGCTTCAGTGACATTGTTACAGAATGAACAATTGGAAAGAGCGGGATGTGTGGAGCATCCACAGCCCGTAGAGCTCTCAGTTGGCTGCCACCGCTTTCAGCACCCGCTGTATTTGGTGAACAACTCTGCTGATGATGCACAGCACTGACAATTGTCACAAACTGAATCCAGTTTGTTCTGCCAAGGGGCAAGAAAATGAATTCATCTATCGTGTTTAAAATATTCAGTTAAAAAAATAATAAATCAAGAAATCAGGTATACATGCGAGTATCAAGCCTTTAAGTTGATATGTATAGGACTGTGTAATACAGTAGACCAACAAAACTCGTAAATGCAAGTGAATATGCTTCCTCAAGTCACAGAAGGGAGACCTTAAATCACATGAATAAGCTATTGAAATAGTATAAACAATTCCATTTGAGCCTGAAGTTAATTATGGTGCTGTAGCTGTCACAAGACTCATCTGAAGCACTTGCTGCCTAAATTGAAGGTTGGACATCCAAATTGAAATGGCATTTTTATTAGTCTCTGACACTTAGAGAAATAGCCTCTTCTCTTCTAGTAGGCTATACCCATTAACTCCCATTAGCGCTAATGGAGTTACACACATACATCACATGCGTGTACATCAGTAAGCACCTTTGTAACACTCAATGTCACATTAGATAACAGCTGTTTTACTGCAGTATGGCAGGAAGAAATCCAATATGGCATGCTTGACAGCATCTTCTAAAGTAACCACTGGCTGCTTCAACATTTTAAACTGACGGATAATCTAAGATACAACCCTGGAGCTTCACACAGATCTAGAATAGCTTAATTGACTTGATTACATCTAATGTGAGTTGGTTCATTCAATAGACTATCAATATTACACCAAATCTGGGGTCAGGGAGCAGCAAGAGCAGGGCTTTTACAAGAGGGAAATCAGGAGCCATGAACTATCACAAGACAAGCAACATGCTCACCTACCAGGGTGAGTCCCACAAGGTCTGAGCAGGGCACAGAGAACCAGCAGTTGACAACATGTCCCCTCAGCAGCTCCAAACAGAGCAAGAGGATGAATCATATCCAGAGTCCATCCAGGGAGTCCATCAAGAAAGAGCAGGAGATTGGGACAGGACCACACCATGGCTTCACTTCCCATTTGGGAAACAAAGGCAGAGAAGACCTGCAGAAAGACTCCCCAACACCACAGCTCACACAAAGACTAAGGACTCAGGCCTGAGCTTAAATGGAGTTCCTGGGACATGGGTGGGGCTGGAAAGCCCAGATGAGCCTCATCAGGGCAATTAAGGCCTATATTAGTACCCTGACATCTGGGGCAAAATGTCAGTTTTAAACTTTTTTACATGAACACTGCAAAGAGACTTAGATCCAGAGATGCAAAGCCAAAGGGGTCATAACTCAAGTTTTGTCAAATTATGGATATTATTTCAGAATTTTTGCCAATTTCCTTAGGATATTCTTTTGACTAGTTCTCCTTGCAGACCTATAGCTGGGATGATGTCTGTACCAACTCTTTTTGGAACAGACTGTATAACCCCCAGGTCACTTCAGCTGTAGCAGACAATTACAGTTATCTGTCTAGGCATACTTGCATTTCCAATTTTAACATAATCCTCATAACCCTCAGTTGAAGTGAAGAAATGTAATGATTCTGATTTTACTGATGTTCAGTTCATGCTTAGAGAATTAGCTGAATTGCCCACAATAATCTAGGAAATTTGTTGCACAGCCAAGCCTAGAAGTAGGGTCATAGATGTCCCCTAAGGTGGAACCAGCCTTCCTCAGACTTTGGCCTCTCTTAGGCACTCTTCACATCCCAGTGCTACTCCTGTTTCAGTGTAATAAAATGTAAGACAATTTCCGAATCCTTACCCTCACACCTACCATGCTGCTTTATAAATTTAAAATAAGTAACATAGAAATAAACAACTACAGAAACTGAAGTGCTACAAATCATTAACAACAAGGGAAATCTGATCCAAAGAACCTTCTGGCTTCAGCAAGTTTTCCATGGTGTAGAACTCCCTCTGAAAGGACAACACTGGAGATCAGCCAACAAATGAACTTTTTGGAGTATATACAATAATATAAATTGGGCTTCAGGACTTTGCATCAAGCATTATATAGCAAGTTAGACACAGACCTATTAACTAAATTTGATTGATTTTGACAATCTTTAGGTGAAGGCCAGGGGTACAAAATTCCAGTGGACTCTTTGGGATAGGATGATTCTGTCTTCCTGTTTGGATGCCAGGATACTCTCATGCTAGAAACACCTAACGAGGATGATAACGTTTGCTTCACGCCCGGTTTAAATGTCTTGTTTTCTATAGCTCTGCAACTGACTGAGGTGCACGGGAAACTTGGGGTTGTGTCTGGGTGATGTGAATCCATTCTTTTCTCTCTAGCTGAGCAACCTGAAGGAGAAACCATCGATGTTGTCAGTCAGCACAGGCTGTTCTGCCTTGGGTTGTGTACAAACAGGATGTCACGTCGCAGAAAACCAAGTCCGCAGAGGGAGATTCTAACAAAGCCCACAGCGACACTTGCTGTTATTAAGCACTGGGCCTTTTGTTATAATCCCATAATGCTTTCCATTATTGATTTGGCATTCTTGGCAGCAATCTATCAATAGGAAATTGAGTTGAACCTTTTCAGCTGAAGAGAAGGGTGACTAATTGCCTGACATCTTCAAATAGCTCTTGCAATGAATTAATTCTTGCACTTAGATTCCATGTTTTATTAATGTTGGAATACAAACTACCATAAAGGCAGTATGTAATATGAGTGAAAACATTTACTGTTGATTGCAATATCAGCTCCTGACTGTTCTGCGGTACTTCTCAGATACCAGCTGAAGTAACCCAGTAAACTGTGCAGAGTTCCGAGCAGCAAGCAGCTCTATGCATTTTGTAGCATCCACCTTAGTCATCTCAGTTCCTCTTACTCAGAGAACAGATGGCAATGAAAACGGATTTCAAGTAGTTATGTATAATCTCTGCTAAGTGGTTGTCAGAATTTACTGTTGTTGCTGTGTACTGTAGATACACCAAACAGTAATTTTTGAAAAGCTTTTATAAATGCTATTTTGGAATGCTTTCACCTCTGGAGCAGTTTGAATTGAAAACCACTCCAGCATGGTCAGATAGACTGCTACAAAATAAGAATGGAAGAGAGGCCTTCACTGAGCTTTGAGTTTTCATCATTTTGGGGAAATAAGTGGGAGGTGGAAAGGATTGTTTATGTATGACAAAACAACCTGCCTTTGAGATAGGGGTCACTGGGGGAGAACCGCTTATCCCTGCTTCCAGCTGGTTTGCAAACTGGGCTTGTGGGCTTGGATTGCAAATTGATTTTGTAGTATTTTTTTGGTAACACATACTGTAATATTGCTGTCCCTAAGCCTGCAGAATGCAAGGCAGGTAAGACAACAACTTTAAAACTACACAACAGAAAATGAACAACAACAACGATTCTCGTTCTTAACACAACCTCAATGCACTATATAGTCTCCTTTAAAGCACATACTCTGCTCTGTAAATGGGAATTACATTAGCATGGCCAGGACACCCAGCCGTGAAGTCCATCTGATGGGTGCTCTGAAGGGTCTGCCATGCACAGGACAGGTCAGTGGATGGGGAAGGAGAGCGCCACAAAGCATTCCAGTTTTGTGGGTAGTACTGGAAGAGTTCCATTATTAATGTAGCTACCTGTTAGACATTCCATGTTTGACTACCTGCCTTCCACCCAGCCCATTGCTCAAACAGACCCAATGAGAAAGAATCAGCAGCTTACTGTGCAAAAATGTTAGTGAATCATTTCAGAGTTGAAAGAAGCTTTTATAATCAATGAAATGGCTTTGTATTACAAAGCTAATCTGGATAACCTGATTAATCCCTTGTTATCTCAATTCATGAATTTATATTATGAATTCTCAAATATTATTATGAATTCTCAAATATTATTATGAATTCTCTTGGGGATGATAGGAAGACCAGTTGCCAGCTCTCACTCTCACTCACTCCAGTCTCTTTTTCACATGACAACCTAGTCTGTAAATTCCTTTAGCAGTCACAGAGATCTGGCTTTTCTTTTGGTGAGGGAAGATCCATTAATGCATTTACAGAATGGATAAGTTGCTTTTTTTAAAAAGAACAACTTTTATCTCCAAATCTCTAATATACTAACACATATATGGCACTAAAACATCTTAATGTAAACTTAAACCATGAGGACATCAGCCATGTAATGCAATACAGATGCTGTACTGCAGATGTGTGTAAAATAATCACTTAATTACAAAGCTGTAGCTCTAGCAGTATTGTGCTACATTATAAAATGACACAGCATATAAATGAGAAAACCAGCTCAATATATAGATTACTTATTTTGTGCTGCCTTCCTTTGCAGCAAACCAGGTTCTCTTCTTATTCAAGTAGCATAGCACCAGTTCAAAATGCAAGACACTTGCCTTTCTCAGAGTACAAAGTGGGCTGCTTAAATCTGACAGGTTTTTGCCCTCATTTTCTCCCATCACCCTCCACACACAAGCATATAACATAGCTTAGATAATTTTTTCAAAGCAGCCTTCTCATTTCTTATTTTTTTTGGTGAGTGTGAATCTCTGAAGGGCTGGGATCTGCCACAGAGCAGAAGCTTAACCAACATGTGAGGTATGCACATGCTTCATCAGCATCACCTCTGGGAGATCTCACAGATCACAGAATGTCGGGGGTTGGAAAGGACCTCGAAAGATCATCCAGTCCAGTCCCCCCGCCAGAGCAATTTCTGAGATTTCCTGCTTCCAAGCTACTGTGCAAATAGCTTTAGTTTCGTAGCAGTAGAAATCTCCTTTGTCAACATTTGCATTTTGCGTATGGATTTATTATAGATGCTGAAAATAATAATCATGTTTTACTTCACCAACAGATTACTAACATTTCGCATTCCTCAGGTGGAAACACTGAGGCATGATGCCATTATCACAGTCACCCACCAGCCCAGTGGTGAATGGAACCACTATTTTCTTAATACTGGTCTTGTGCTCCAGTAGGTGACCACGCTGCATCGAGTTTAGCTCCCTCATCACAATCAGCAAGTTCTAAACAGCAGTCGTCTGTTAGGATTTGTTAATTTGTCCTGTCAAGAATCGTTATTAATTGATCACACTTACCTTCCTTAATCCCCATGTTCTTGTACACATCTAATAGTAACCTGCTCCACAAAAAATCCTGCTGATCACACAGTGCAGTGGAAACCTCAGTAATCAGGAAATGGGCTCTACACCTGAGCCTCTGACCACAACAAATAAGTACGTCTCCCTGCCTCATTGGTGTTTACCCTTTTAAATTCTGTACTATTTCCTCTGGGAATGAATGCTAACAGGCCATGGCCAATACCTACTTATAGCTTTTCCTGCATTTACCAACATATACCATCAAAATATCAATCCTGTTTACCACTCATGGTGCAATTTCCTTTCCTTTCAATTGCTGTTTTGTAACTTCCCCCTACTGTAAATCACATCAAAAGGACTTGCTTTCTAATAGTTTTTTTATTGACTAATATATTTTATTTGGCACCTGTTACCTTGGTGAAGATTTCTTCTTCCAGTAATTTACTGGATGTGACACAGTCCCCTAAGCGTTAGTCAAAGGAACCAACACAGTTAAACAGCAGATTTACTCCACACTCCTTGGGCTTGGGGTTAAAAAAAAGAACATATTCCTGCTATGAAAATCTATCAGTGCCCTCTGTTTTGCAAAGAGAGGACTTGCCACTGTGCTAATTTGCCATGGAAGCAGCTGACATGATGTATGATCTTCTACAATTCACTTAGGCATGCTGTGCCCATTTATCTATTTAAAACATGAAATAACTCTTATCTGGTACAGAAGTGTTTAGTGAGAGTTAATGAGCTGCTAGCATGTTTATTACAGAGATTTCTAAGAACCAAATGGTGTCATATTGCTTTCTATGAGAAAAATGATTAAAACATCTTATGAAGTATCAATTTGTAAGTAAAAAGTTCCAGCTCTGAAACCACATTTGCTATTACACTCTGGAGGACGTGCTAGAATGCTTTTATTTCTGAAGAATATTTCTTTAATTTTAGTACAATGTTTCTTTATCACCACAGTTTACCAGTAATAAGGATTTAAGCACTCCAGACCCCTATGAGATTTGGTTCGTTTTCGCATGTTCTATCTGTTGAGCAGCATTTGCTCACTATGTGAGTCAAGGGAAGTGTCAGCTGTGTTAACATCTTTGCTTTTTTGAGTGCAGGTGCCTTTGGTATGTTAACCCATGATGAATATGTGCAAGACAGATGTGCCAAAACTGTCCCCCTCCTCCAGATACATGAGTTAAGGTTTTAGGAAACTATTCAGGTATGCTCTGAAACATCTAAAGACTTCCAAATGACCCATAAATAGCTGGCTTTCAGTGCTGTAAAGTGAGGGTTGTGAAAAGAAAGAAAAAAAGACCTCAGACAAAGCAAAAAGTCAACCAGAAAAGGCACATCTGTGACCAGAGAAGACTGGAGAGAAGGTTCCTAAGGTTGTGGCTGGCTGCTGTACCCTATTAAGCATCTCAAGGCAGCACCAGCAGTACGGCACACACAGCTGGGCACACCTGGCAGGCAGCATGGGCCACTTTGTCCTTGTCAGCTAACCAGACCTTTGGAGCAAATCTCAGAGCTATTTCACAAAGAGAAAGGATCGCCAATCTGCCTTTTCCCTCTTCTCCTCCTTCAGACTTCACCATGGGAGCGTGGCGTGATGGAGAACACGTACTTCACACCCATCACAGCTGCCAGGGAGCCCTGGGGTCCCAGGAGGGGCAGAGCAAGCCAAGAGGCAGTTACCCAGACCCTACCGTGAGCACGGAATCGTTGATGAACACTGCTTCATTTCCTCCAGCTTTTTAAAGGTCACATGCCATATATTATGAAAATATGATGGTAAAAAAGTCAGAAATGCTCTGACACTCCTTTGACCTGCAACCCATCATGGACAGCAAGCCTTTAACACAGAAATACGTGCCATACTGGGAACAGGGTAATCAGATAAGCTCTGTGATCCAGAAGTCACGCTATACCTACAAGTACTGACGTTGTGTCTTGCTCCTAAGGGAAAGGAAAAGTGCCAGTGTAGCCTGAATTGGGTTTTTAAACACATTTAGATACACCAAACCAAAAGGTCAGGTCCTTCAGCTTAGCTCATATCAATTTAGAATTGCTCTAAAAGAAACCAGGTCAAAATCACTGCAATTTCAGGGGTTAGACAGAGCCTAATCATTTTCTCTCTTTTCCTTCGAAGCGTAAGCACAAGTAGTACTGAAACATGCAAAGTTGCAGGGGGCAGTGAGTGGGGGAAACTAAAACAACTAATCCATTTTGAGATCTTCTCTATTAACACTTTCAATTTTACCAAGTTTTTCCCTAATAGGACAAGTAGACAAAATTTGATGACCTTCTGAGTAAGTGAATTCCATAAACAGATCATAAAGTCAATGAATTCATGCTTCTTTATGCTTGTTATACATGATCAGCTTTTTATAAGAACAATCTATTCTGTTACAAGCTCCAGCTGATGGTGCTATACTTTTCTATCTCTAAGAGGTAACTGTTTAAAATCAAATGAAGTATTAGTAACGTTCTTCACGACTTTGAGTGGTGTAGGTTTCAGTAGCACATTGACTGATGGTCTATATAATAACGAGCTGCTTAGTAAGCAGAATAAATACCACAATCAAACACTTTTGTGCAGAAGAAATTAATGCCAATATTTATTTTTTTGGTGTTTCATTGGTGGGAGGAACAGCACTCCATGGAATAGCAAAGCTTATAAGTTTAGGGTAGTAATGAGCAAGTTTTGGACATAGAGAGGATTAGTCCAATGTTTCTCCAAAGCTATCTGAGTAGGTGTACTCCAAAATCAGGTCAGATATCTTATGAGACACATTACAAATACAATGGAAATGGGGAACTTTGTGTCTGAGATGAAAATACTGCTCCTCCAGCATACTCTGAGGTTTTTATTAATTGCCCTGACCATGATCTCCAAGTCAAGAATGGCAAGAGGAAATAAAGGAAGAAAAACGACCTCACCAAAAAAGAGACTTTCATTACATCCATGCAGGAATGTTATTAAAGTGAAAAAAACCTGAGGGAACAAGAGCTTTGAGCTATAATATTCTTTTCTGTATCACTGATGCAAAGAGACTATGAAAGGTCAAACAATTCTAGTGCTCGCCCCTGAATTCAGTCATTCTTCCTGATGTCAATGTTACTCTGTAGTCTACTTAGCAAAGGCAGGATTGCATCAGTCCATGGCTACAGCAAGCAAGAATGAATCAAAAGGAGGAATGGATGCAGTTGTGCTTTTCCATTTCCCTGAAAGGCTCACAGTGAAAGCCAAACCTCATGCCCAGATCAGACCTCTCTTGACCTCTCTTGCTATGGAAATTCTGGATGTGGGAGGGAGTTCAGGTTCATAGTTCTACACCCAAAGCTCCACTGGGGTGCAGGTCCCTGCTCTGAGCTATTCACGCCTCTCACAAAGCCATGGCGTGCTGAGTTCCCCAGGCTGACAGCCCTCCCTCCCTCCGTACTCACACTGCCGTACTTCGTACAACACTCGAGAAAACGTAGAAAAGGGTACAGGGCACATGACTAAGAAATACAGTGTGGAATCCCTGCTCAGTGAAAACACATGAGGAAGTAGCACCTCCCTTTCAGCAAGCTAAGAATTTCACCCAAAGCAGCAATCCTGCACGTACCGGAATGAATCAGCATTTTAGGTGTAATTTCTAGGATTGTGTGATGACCTAAACCAGATAGGTACAAGCGTTTAAAAATAAATATTTGCGTGGAGATGGTAGAAATGTATTTTAATGTTTTTAATGAGCTGTACGTCTGCTGAAGATAAAATTGGTCTCAGAGGTTAACATTTCAGTGTCACAGGCAGGCTGCTGAATTTCCTTTGTATGGAACATGACATTGCGGCAAGGCAGTTGGAGAAGAAAACACAATCTTGCTTCCTTTCCATATTCATGATAATATTTGTCATAATAATTTAGTTTTGTTTCAGTAACAGGAATGTTGGTGTTTTTCCATTTACCCAATGCATTTCCATTTTCACACTTTCCCATCTAACATCAAATATATTGAAAATGGTGCCAAAATATTCAACAACATTGAAAGAGCAGAGGAGAAATAAAATCGTAGT
This sequence comes from Streptopelia decaocto, assembly GCF_964273445.1. Taxonomy (NCBI): domain Eukaryota; kingdom Metazoa; phylum Chordata; class Aves; order Columbiformes; family Columbidae; genus Streptopelia; species Streptopelia decaocto. The sequence continues at coordinate 2,614,348 of NC_138670.1, read as the reverse complement.
CATAGATTTTATTTCACTCCTTTTTTTAAAATTAATCAATATGTCATTTTCTAATTCTTATCTAGAGAACTAGCAACATATTCCAATGAACTTCCACTCTCTAATATAAAAAGTTGAACCTGAAAATTCAGTTTAGCAAATAGACTGTCTTGCAAATGAAACCATGATGATTACAAGCAGCTATCATCCCCACAAGAACAAAAGAAAGACAAAAAAATTCATTTTGTCACATGATCCTACCATTAAAATGTCTCCAGATTGGAAGATTTAACAAATAATTTCAGGTCACTTTGTCACTGAAGACACAGGAGACTGTAATTTAGGGTTAGTAATTCTAGATAGTGGTGTGGCAAAACCACGCTCATAATCATAATTAGGGTTCTTTTTTTCCCCTTTCCTGCTCCAAAATTCACATTCTCATCCCTGCTACTATACAGCAAAGACCATAGTGACACTTGCTGGTGCAGCAAGGAGCCTGAAACAAAACACAAAAATACATTAAAAACTACATAAATCTGGTTTGTATCAAAACTTTCCAATTGAAAATGGTTTGACTTGATGAATCGTTTAGCTGAGGCAATTTGACAAATTCAGCATGAATTCATAAATCATGCCAATCAAATGAAATGTGGATTTACACTGAAAATTTATGTCCTGAGATTATGGACCTAGCTGTGCCATTAGTATTATGGATCCGTCCTATGGGTGCTTACCTTAGCACAAACAACTGATGAGCACTGAGCACAGGGTGGAACAGTCTCTCTGCTAACTTCGCTTTGTCTTCCTACAGCCAACCCACTGTTCAATATCCAGCCCTGGAGCAATTAAGAATCCGCTGCTCATCTATTTGAGCTCATCCCTCTCCTTTGAAGCTTCTGTGTACATTAAATAAGATCCTTTTGGAAAGGGGACGGATAGTTTCTTTGGCAGCAAAATCCAGAGTTCTGAAGCTTATGGAAGTCAGCATGTGTAGGACAAAGAACAGCAAATTCCAGTCCCTGTGGAGTGAGAAAGCTGACAGATGTGATCTCACTGCCAGCTCTATGGCCACTCTACTCGGAGTTTGTTGTGCTCCAAAGGGGTCTCATACGCTAAACAACTTTCAGGGAGAACAAATGGAAGACTGAGATGGAGCCAGGCCATTGCAGCTGCAGCACGGATGGTCCCGGACAAAGCCAAGAGCCCTTGTCATAAGCTGTGTTCCCATTTGTGCCAGATTTTAAGGTACAACAAGACACCGTATCAACAGATTAGATACTGCAAACAAATTAGTAATTTGGAATTAGGTTACAATTGAAAGCGTTAAAAAGAAAATGGTAATACTTTGAAATATAGACTCCTAGCAAAATGAGGAAAGGGTTCTTTTTTTGCAAAATACTTATGAGGAAGATAAACACTCATTTTAGGATTACATGTTAGGGAATTAAGAACAAATTATGTTCTCAATATAAAGACGCTGACTTTGCAGAGAGTAGGAATAGGTGAATTTGATGTTGAGAGTTTAAATAATTTGCTCGAGGTCAAATTGTAAGTCTGTGTCAGCCCTGAGATTAGAAGGCAGGAGCTATTAAATTCTCTCATTCTCAGTCTCCCAGGGGATGAAGGTCCCTGCAGGGAGGAATATTAAAAAAGAAAGAAAGAAAAAGAAAAAGATGACTCGTTGTCTCGGCTCAGGCCCTGGAGTAAGACACTGACACGTGTAGTATCGCCAGTGCTTCTCTACCCTCGTGTATCCTCGTTGACCTCCTCTGACTGACAGCACTGACAACTTCTCAAGAACCATCTGATCAAAACTGAGGAGTCCAGCTTCTGGGGGTTGGGAGAAGGGGAATTAAGTGTGGCTCTGTAACCCCAGATGTGAGAAATAACGTCACCCCCCTGCAACTAAGACATTCTAGTGAGCTGTCTAGAAGCTGGTGTTAGATCGATTGACAGCATGACAAAGGCAACAGCAAAAAAACAGTTCTTCTTTCCAGTCATTAGATGACATGTAGAATATAGGCCACCAAATCATGAAGCGCTCCAACCTCCTACAGAACGGCAATGGGAGGCGGAAGGCTGTGACGCATTTCACTCTAGTCCTTTATTATTACATTTAGCTGTCAACACTTCGGAGTAAATATTTCTAAGATTTTCACCGGTCTTTGATTGCATGATGATTTGCTATTGTAATGCTTTCCTTCATTAAAAGGAGATGCTATGATATGATTTCCTCCCGCCTTTTCAAAAAGCTTTCCATGAATTCCATGGACACCAGGAAAGAGCTCAGTGTCACTTAGCACCCTCAGGTTAATCACTGTGCTGCCTTCTCCGTGCCTTCCCACCCCCTCCAGTGCTCATAGAAAACAAGAGACTCTCAGTACGCTTCCCAAGCGCTGCGGATTCCAAAGGACCAGCTTTAGGGCAGATGCTCTGCAATGAGATGGACACTCCACGTGCAGTCCAAGGGAAAAAAGAGACAACGGTAGATCCCACCTGAAGATATCTTTACCCCGTACTGTCCAGTAGCACCAAGAAATAAAGCACCAGAAATAAAGCGATGACTATCAGAGGGAATAGCACCAGTTTGGAGTGATTTGCTATGTTTACAGACAGATTCGGGAATTAAGAAACCAATATTTCTTATCCATATTGATCTGAAACTCTACCTCAACAGGAAACCTTCACAATAAGGACAGGTTTTTACTATATTTGAGCAGTTCTTACTCAACCACAATGCAGATTTGGCTTTACTGGACCCCCCATATTGCAGTGCGATATTACAAGTATTCCTTATTTATTCTGTTTTCTCAGCATTATATTCGCCAGTGCTTGAGTGGTGCAACTCCAAATGATAGATGTCTGAAAGCATTAAAGTGTAAATACAAATAAAATTAGAGTTTAAATCAGTTAGGGTAAGAAGGCAACAGAAACCTACACATTTCAGGACTAAGTTGATCAATGGCTGTGAATGTCAAGAGGTTTATATATCAAATATCCTTACACACCTTCCAACACCAGATACTCTTTACCACAACACCTCTCACTACATCATCTGATTACTACAGTGATATTCTTGGTCATATTTATGCAGAATAAAGGCAGATGTTGCACTAGATCCTCTGCTACTAAAACGAACAGATCTGTACCCACCGGTACCAGCATTTGGTGATGCCCGTAATTAATCTATTTTCAAACAACATGTTTAGAGATGTCCTGTCGCTAATGAGTTGAGCAATTTTGTATGGGCAGAGTTTGGCTGGCTATTGGAAATCAGACTAGATGGACTCACAATTTGTTTGGTATGTTAATGCTCAGGGTTCTACACAACAGCCATAATTTTTCCCTTCAAATGGGCTTTCTCAGAAATGATTAGGCTCAAGTGTGTTCATTAAATAAGCCAATGATCAAGTTAATATTATTATTAGCTTTTAACCATGCAAACGCAGTCCAAATAAGCCTGGAATTTACAATAGTATGATCACATTGACTCTCACCTGGTCATTTATTCTGCCATAAAAAGGCAATAAAAACCACAGGCTGTGCTTGGAGCGTGTCTACCTTCCTCATAAAGAGCTGGCCTCAGCTCTTTGGGTTATTTTTTCAGATAAATAAGGAACAGCTGATAAACAAACGTTTTGTTCTTTTTACAGCAAACTTCATTTTTTTTCCAAACTTCAACAATGGAGACAAGAACACCTCAAATCTAACACAAAAGAGAAAATTAAGTTGTCACTGAAAATTAATTAATACAAAGCAGCAATTAGTAGTGGCAATGAATACTTTTTAGACCTAAAAATATCAGTAAAATAACCTACTGAAAGACTATTTTTAGTCCTATTTTTAACAAGCATGCCTCACTATGGTTAATAATAGCAAATTAGATCTCCAGGGCAAGATACTGGAAAAAAATTGTTTACAGCATGCACTTCCAGGTCTGAAAAACTTGCCTTAAGAGATTTTTAGCTTGTTATTAAGCTTTTGCTGGCTTTTTAAAGAAATAGTGTTAAAGTATTTTTCCATTATATGTGTTCATTATTTGTCACAGTAAGTGAGGTTTCTATGTAACCAAAAATCATTACGGCACAGGCAATTTCACCGCCTGCGTCCCCATGAAAACCAGTTTTCTGGAGTGGAACAAGCAAACACAAAAAAATTGGTTCTCATGTAAGGAAAAAAATGCATTTTGAAATTCATTTAGAGTTCAATAAAAATCTTTGATCTCTCTTTTGTAATAAATAGCTCCTTATGGCCAAGTAGATGGCGAGAATTAAATCTCCTGAGCTTCTTTTAAAAATCTATATCCAATTCTTAAAAATCTATATCCAGTTCTAAATACATTAGAGACCTATGGAGCCTTGTCCTGGCTTAACCAGAAAGAAGAAAAAGCTTCATCTGCTGAGCTCTAAGAGCTTTTAAGTTTCTCTCTTTGGGAATTAGATGAAGCTGGATACACTTCCAAGGCTCTTAATATATCCCTTTGCAGTAGCTACACAGTGGAATTCGCCCCTCTGCAAGAATTACATGCTTATGTCCTATGATAAATTTGAAAATGGAGTGAAAAAACATCCCTATGTGTATCTACAGACACATGTGATTCTTCTGCCTGTATCCCAAGCTGACAGGAGAGAAATCAGGCAGGGGATGTCAGTCCAATCCAGTGGACTCGAGGGATGAAACCCAAGCATTGTCCATTTGTTATACACCCCTGTGTTGGTTACTGCACTGGCAGAACTTTGGGGGACGTATGGACGTGAAGAGGCACACACCTGCTGTTTATTGCACAGAACCCCCCATCTGACGGCCTCTTCAGCAAGGCTGAAGTGAGAAGAAACCGTAACTTTGCCTACAAGAGCACAGACATGAGAAAGGGATAATTTGGGGGAGGAAAGCACAGCTAGCACGGTGCACCGCCTGGATAAGCATTGTGCCCGAGCTCATACGCCAGCCCCTCCGCGATGCTCATCAGCCAGGAACAGCACAAACGTCGTTCTGCAGCTCCCAGGCCAGAGCTGCCGCTCCTGTCTGCACCTCTTGAGCATCAAAGGGGTGATTTTGCTACCGTAATCTCCTCTGAATTCCCTTGGAAGATGTCACGTACTATTCAGGGAAGTGCTGAATTGTTCTGCTCACAGAAAGAGCACTTTTTGAAAAAGGCTCTAGGTAGGCTAAATATACAACTGCTCAAGTGTCTGTCCAGATGCTGGAACATAAAGGCAATCATATTAGCAGTATTTCCAAACATTCATTCAAATAAAACATCATTGTTTATTTACTACAGGCCAATAAGCAGAAATAGACACATGAGTTAACTGAATAATTTTCTGGCAATAATTTGTTGGCCTATTCAAATACATAGTGTTTATCAATGACTAAAATTAGCCCTTAACTTGAAGGACACATGTCAGCGAACAGGAACAGCGAACGCGGGGCGAATGCTGCGGCTGCCGCTCGCCAGCCCCTCGCGAGCCAGCTGCAGCGCAGCCTGCGGCAAGCGGCCTCTGAAGGCACCGATAACCTCCTGCTCTTGAAGGAGCACAACAGCCTGGCACTGTTCTGCCACTCCTGTATAAAAATAGACACAGCACACTTCCCCCCACTGCTTGATGCTTTAGCAAGTTCCCATTAACGCCAGCCCCTTTACAACCCTTGATTTACTACAATCTACACCTGTTCCCTCTGTCCTCCAGCACGTATAGAGCTGCTTTTATGATCTTAACCTCATATCTTCTTTTACTGTCCCAAAAGGTTAGTTATGAGATGCTCTTGTGCTACGGTTTTTGCTTTCCTTTCCACATCTAGTGCTCACAGAAATTGTATTAATTACACTGGTAATTCTGGAATTGATTTTTCCTTTCTTTTGAAGTCACAAATAGTGAATTAATAAATAATTTTCCAAAGGTTCTTACAACAAAAGTCTCAGGTGACCAGAAAGAAGGAGGACAGACTAACGAATAGCCCACCATCTCCTAACTCAACAGCAGGGACTGCAGCCTTGTTTGTTTGTGGAATAACATGAAACACTAGAAATGAGTAGGGGCAAATGCAAGCATTTAGCATCACCGCACTGGGATCTGCATCAGAAAGAACTTTTCCAAAAAAAAGACATGAACATCATTTTTTAAAGTTGCTTTACAATTCTTTTGATACCCAGAAGAAAACCCTTTTGCCTTACAAAGGATTAGCTGGTGACAGTATACATAGGGACGCTGCAGAGAAACGTGTGGCCTTCGGTGCGGGAACCCAGCCCTGGGGCAATTTTGCAGATAATCAAGGTGATACTGTATGGTACACATATGGTGAGCAAGTCTTTATCCTCAGTGAGGATGAAATGCTATATACTAGAGCTAGTAAGGCACAACTATGAATTCAGCCCTCTCCTGGCTAAGAAATGATGTGCAGTCCAGTCCTAATTACTGTATGCTTAATATTCATAGCAATTTATTAGGGAGTTTGGATGTTATATGAATTCTTGCCACCCTTTCTATCAGATCCCTGTGCAACTGGTACCTTGAAAAATATGTTATTGTTTTCCTGTCTTTGACTGCTTAGTTACATTTTATGTTTTGTCTGAAGAAAGGAGCAAAATAAAGCAAAACCTTTGGGCATAAATTCCGCAGCAACAAATCACTGTTGCCACAAGTTCTGAAACAGAAGATGGACAAGCTGAATGAAATAGCCTAATATTTGCAATATGTAACTAAACACCATTTAACCCTGACCAATATCCCATGAATTCTGGATTTTTTTGGTTGCTGTGTTTTAATAACAGACATTAGGAGTACACTTCCATGCACTTCCATGAAGAATTATTTTCTTCTCAGCTCTCAACCTCATGTTTCACAGACACTGGTTGAACTAGTTAATACGTTTTGGATTTGGGGGCAAATCCAGCTTTCACTTTTGTGCCTGTGGACGTTTTCTGAGAAAGAATTCATTAACCACATGCAAGAAGGAAAAGTGGCTGAAGGAAGAGACAGAGATCGGCTGATTGTGAGATCCCCGCTAGGTGGTTCAGTTACTGTACAGTCATACAGGGACAGTTTCATTCAGCAGAGGCTCCCCAGTCTCTCCCAGCTACAACATCTGCAAACTGCACGACCGGTTTGCAGCACCGGCTCATTTCTGAACTGATTTTTAGCTCCTGAGGCTGTCACTGTGTCAAACTGTTACGTGGGAATAAGTTCTGTGTCCTTTCTGCAGGAGCTGCAGCACCTTCTTGGGAAAGGGATCTCCGTGAAAGATGGGAAGATACAGAGAGGAAATTGTATACCTAATAGAAGTTTTGGATGTGTCATTTTTGCTTACCAAAGAAAACTGCATAGAAAAAACCCCTAGCTGCTTAATGGATTGTTCAAATGCTCATTAGCATCAAGCAGATTTATTTGAACAGATAATTATCCCCATATTGTGCTTTCATCACTGGAATTATGTTAAACTGCCAAGCAGCCGTTTTCAAATGTTATTCCTCGATGTGTTGAAGTTCCTTTTATGGTTAGGAAAACAACAACAACAAAAAAAAGAGATTTAGTATTTTTTTCTCCTAAGCTTCATTTTAACCCTATTTAAAGCCTTTCATTTACAGGCACGTTGAGTCATTTTCATTTCAGATGTTATGTAGAATTGGACATACAGGTCCTCGCATGAGAAGCTCGATGCTATTCGAGTTTCTCTATTGTGCTTCAGTTCATTATCACATTGGCTGGAAGGCACATGGATGTGTGCACACAGCAGAGAAGGTGCAACCTACAGGTGGCAACTTCTCCACTTCCAGAAGCTGATTCTGAAGCTGACAGTCCCTCAACATTCACTTTGGCTGTTGCCATCAGGATGTTCAGCAAATCAGTCTATTTGCAGTTACAAGTGATTAGAGCCCTGTATAAGATAGCAAATTGCTCTGCCTAATCAAAACAAGCCAGCCCATGCCTTTAGGCTACTTTTCACGCACTTATCTGTTGCTAAAGAAAGCAGTTTGACAATACGTGTCCTTTTAATTTTCTCTGGCTGTCAGTCACCTTTATATTCTACATAGTGCTCATCCACAGTAAAAGTCAATTTTGCTCTCCAGTATAAATGTGCATTTTCTTCAATGGTGAGTGACTGAATTATGACAAACTTGATGTTTAACTACGTAAGTTCTTCAAAAATGGTATAAAATGTTTTGGTTGGTTGGTTCTTTTTTAATTGCATTCCCATCCTTCTACTCCCACAGCAGTGGAAATTCTTTAAAGGCATCTCCCAGGAAGATTTGCAGGTATTCCTATAGAAAGCCACTAAAAACACCAAAACAACAACTTTTTGATATTGCCTTTCAAGATAAATAATCCTAAAAAGCCCCAAAATTTCCTAATCTGCCACAATTCTTACTTCAGCTATGTGCATTCCCACAGAATTTCTTAACATGGAGAGTCAATAAGGAGCAGAGAGAGCCTGAGTCTTTCATAGCCAACAGATGTTGACCAAACTTGGCTCATCAAGCAAGGACGAAGGATGAGCTCCTGTGTGCTCCCTGTCTTTTATCCTCATAAACCCCCTATTAAGCATTTTCTAGTATATATATCTTCAGTCTTGGATTTAAACTCTCTCCGGTTTTCGACACCTGTTCTGGTGAATCTTAGCATCTACGCAGCTATCCAGCAACCAGGCTTCTACATCTACTCTGTTGCTTGCTGTGAAAATAGCACCTTAACTTAATGACAAAGGCTTTTCATTTTAGAGGAGAAATCAAATCCCATTAAGGAAATATGCAAAGCTACACTTGTGTTTTGTAAAGGAGCACACGGAGATTGGCATTTTGTCATTTCATATCCTGAGCAAGAACTCTTTACAGCTCTGGGAGATGCCAGTGGCTGCTGGCCTTGGTGTGATTGGTATTGGCAGCAGCCATCAGCCGGGATGTGGCACACATGGGGATGCACCTTCAGCTCTGCTCAAAGGTCCATCACGGGAAGTTGCTGTCCTAAAGGAAAATAAATTAGGTGGTTTAACTCTATGGAGGAGAGTAACTTGCTTTATTAACTGTTGTTTTTGAGACTGCACAGGCAATGCTTGAAAAATGAAGTGAGCATGCCGTCTGTGTTTTGCATTATAATTCAATTTAGCGATACCACACATACACACAAAGCTTTATTGCTAATGGATGCACCAAGCAGACCTGACTGCTCTACATCAACAACAAAGCAAAGAACTACACATCAACACAAGGCCATCATTAGCAGTAATGTTATTTGAAAGCGTGGCGTATCTGTCAGGCAAATGTAACCACGACTGACGTCTACCAGAGTTCTATTTGCCTGGCTGGGATGATACATTTCAAATTGAGAAACATCCATCTGGGGCATGTGCTGAATCATCTTCATCTATATTTCCTGCTATCCTGTGAGATCAGACAGCGGAAAGAAATTACGTAACACTGTGTTTGTGTTGGTTTTCAGTACTTCTGAAATTTGAATTTATTTCTGACCTATGGCTCATTTAATGATTTAAAAACAAACAAACAAATGAATGAATAAATAAATAAGTGGAGTTCTCAGAGAGGATATTTCCACTGCTAGAATAGAAAGAAGGTGAAATAAAAACATATGCTATGGACATTCTTCCTTCCCTTTCAATAGTAAGTTGGCTGAAATCACCTATTGGGAGATAACAGCTCTAGCGAGGTACAATGTGGTACTTTCACCAATGTTCTCTTCAGCTGATAAATTATCTGACCGAATGTACTGGAATTGTAGGTGGCTGCAGGGGTGTGGGAGATAAGCAAGAACCAAGGTAAAGTGTGAGTTTAATGGATCCACCAAAAACTGGAAGTACCAACACCATGTCACAAGCAGAAGAGAATCCTGTGAAAACTTTGGTCATAGAGGAGTTTGCAATCAAAAATAAGACCCTCTGATTTAAAAGTCAAATTTCACACATCAAAAGAGGGATTAATATTCAGGCAATGGGACCTGACAGCATATCAGCACTGCACATATGGAAAATTTAATGTGGTACTAGTGTGCATGTCTTCTGCATTTAGAGTGAAAACTGAGAGCTATGGAGAAGAATAAGGCTGGTTTAAATGTGCTGTATGGTGAGTAGTAATGTGAACACCTTCATGCATGAGAAAGCACAATTTTCCAGAACTCTGAAGAGGATCACTGTGTACTAAGCTTGTACACTTGCTGATATAAAAATATTTATTTCTCAGTGGATAGTATTTATTGTATTCCAGTGATTTGCAGTGTGACGGAGGCACACCAGACCTTATGTGCAGTCACGTGTTGCTCAAATGCTTTGTATATTGACTTTAAAATGGTGGTTTATCAATGTCTTCACAGCTCTAAAGCAACAAAAGCATTTAGACTACAGTTCAGGTAGTAGAAGGCAACCAGCTTTGCAGCTTTTGCAATTCACTTTGTTTTCTGGACATACTACATTATCCTGAATCACAGCAGGTGGTCAATTGCTGGCTAAGCAGAAGTCTCTTCCAGTAAGCTTCAAATCCACAAACATGGATCTTGGCTTCCCTTGAATTCACTGGAATCTGAAGTCAAGAATTTCATTTGGGCTCCTAGGCCATTGCTCCGGTTAAGAACTGTTGTGTCGCTGTACAAAGCAGACTGTTGTTGGTTGTATATTCAGCTTCCAAAACTCAATGCATTGCAGCTGATCATAAGCATTTCTCCGAAAGCAAACTGCCACATCAGCAGGTCATCAGAAGTAGCAAGACCATTTGCAACAGCACCATCTGGTGTCTCTCGGTGATTTTATAGTTATGGTAAATGCAGGAGATTAAAGTTAGCACTCAGAAATTACCACAGTATGAAACAAGCATGTCCTGTCATTTCTGCTGCTTTGTTCTGCTCTTTACAATGATGCCATTTGCTTCTCTCCCTGTGACCTCACAGTTGTCTACATCTGATAAATTTAGGGTTTGCTTTGTTTTCAAAAGGAGGCTGATTTATATCTTTTTGCCCACAATCAAACTTGGGCCACATAAGAAAAATCAGGAAACCACCTGGGCAAATCAGTTTTAATATGTTAGGCAGGTATTTGATCAGCCTATAGCAGGTACATCTGAAAAAGTCGCCTGTCACCCACTCTCATGCTTGGCGTTTTCCCAGAGGTGCAGCTGCAGTCCTTGCACTCTCGGAATATAGAGAAGTATTCTCCTCAAAGGACACACATCTGAAATGCAGCAGATCTCAGTGAAGTGGACATTAGGCAACGCTAAGAAAATAATTATTCCATTCCCAGGCAGAGCAATGACCTTGGAAAAGTGAATTCAGTACTTTATTCATCTCTGCTTGCTGTAGTCTTCTGCTTTATGAAGCATGTGTAGTATCCCATCTAATGGACAACAACTTTACTTCTTTCTAAATGATTGTCTCCTGTGACTGAACTCTTAGGGAACGCTATTCCTGAAATTAATCTTGAATGCTCTAATTATGGTAGCAGTTACAGAATTCTCTAATGGCTACTTTGAAGAAACAATTACTGTCTTTATTATGATAACCCTCCAGTTGAGATACTACAGTTGACAAAAGATTATTAAACAAGGTATTATTCAGTCACTGACTCACTCAGCCAACAGCTTGTGCGTGTAGTGATGAAGGCGAACATGCCAACACTTAAAAGTGTTGTGATACAGTCGCCAACTTTTTAATACTTTTGGACAGTACAATTTTGCAATAGTTTTTTTTTTTTTAAGTAAATCAATGGTAATGCCACTTTAATTATATCTTCCTAAGGTTTTATAAGATGCGCTTAGCAAACACGACTGTAAAGCTTTTATTTCATTGTATCTCAGTAATTAGCATAGAAGGTGACAATCTAAGACAAAGGGCATTACTTCCCAGAGCAAAGAATTCAGTTAATCCAGTTTGTGTCTTTTTATATCTATACTTGCCAGTCAACAAGAAATATGACTTTAGGATAAGCAATTTCAAGCCTATGCTAAAGACTGGAAGAAAAATCAGAAGGAAAAATTAAATCCTGGCTTCCCAGACAGAAGGTATTTCAGCGTTCAGGAATATGGGAAGAACAAATGGAACCGTGCAAGGAAAGGTGGCAGAAAGAAACACTGAAACAATTGCTCTGGCAAGCAAGGGTGTAAGGCGGTAAATAGTGGGCAGCTTCTCCTTCTAGGAGTGAGTTACAGGGAAATGATGCTGCTCTGGGGGAATATATATTTTGATCTAACTTGCTTGTCACTTGATATATTTAAACATTGAGGACAAGAGATTCTTGTACACAGTCTTCTCCCAGTTTGCCGTTCCGTGTTGTGATGGTCACCCTTTCACAAGTCTCAGTAGATCTGTTATGTTAGATTAGGCTAAGACTATATAGGGCTATTATTTTGCAGCAACCGGGGATAAATTCATACCTTAATTATGTATCATCGTCCAATATCCTTACCTTCTCTAACTCCCACGGCAGGGTCACAAAATAAAGATAATATTTTCTCCCTGTCCTTTTTTAGTGTTGCTAAACACTGAAAGCACCATTATTTGGGCAAAAATAATTCTTATTTCTATAACCCTTGTGCTGTATACTTGCAAAATATCTTGGCAAGAAAGGCACTGCAGGAATGTAAGGATATTATCACAAGGCTGTCTGTAACCAGTTTGCTCAATGCTTCTCCCTAGGGATAGCCATTTGAATAAGTGAGTAGTCATTGAAATTTTGAATTAGTTTTGTGTATTAGAACTTCACTGGATAGTTCATTTTCCTCTGCTGTGGATAACACAATGATACTTTCTAAAAAGACAGTGCACCAGGCTTTCTAATCAGATACTTATACCCTGGTGACTCTGCAGACCATTTTCTAATAGAATTGAGGCGTGGGCTATGGAGCTAAAATAAAATAGGCTATTTTAAATGTTATCTCTATGGAAGCTTACATAATAATAACACTAAAAAAATTACATGGTAGAGAAGAACCCACTTGGAATAAAAATATGTATTCAGTCAGAGTCACCAGGGTATAAGTATCTGATTAGAAATCCGCTCACTAAAAGCTTCCAGTGAGGGAGAATGAACTCTAGAAGGTGAGTCTTATATCCAGGAAAACAGATGCTTCCATCATGACATAATTCCACAGATTTGATGACAACTTTAAAAAGTCATGTAATAATGACTGAATTGCTGGTGTTTGTTTTATTTGATCTCAGATTGGCTGTAATCATAACAGTCATACTTGGGATTCTCTAAAAGGTTACTTATGAGCAAAGCATAAAAGCATACAAGCAATAGCATAATAAGTCTAAAAAAAGTAATTTTCTGCATTTTGATGTCCTTCGACGCTCATTTGTTTCACTAGAGCCATGTGCCGTGTTGGCAAATCTCCATCCAAGCACTGGTTTGTATCACCAGACTGTGTTGGATTCTCAAAAAGAGAACAGGGAGAGCGCAGTGCATGTTCCACCTGGCATTGTCCTGGCACCATCACGTTTCAGCACTCTAAAACTGCAGTTTAGGATGTGCTGCTGTTGGTGCCAAACCGGAGAGGACTGTGTTGATCCCCGTGAAGTATGATGGTAGCACAAAGTGAGGGGTTGTTACCACACGAAGATCTTCAAAGACCCCAGTTGCTCTCTGGAGTATGATGAAATTCATGATTCTCCACAGAGACTTCTTTCTCTTCAAATAACACTATTTGCCTCTTTCCAACTGAAGGTATTTGTGAAATTAAGTTAACAATGCCTTGCTGAAATGGCCTATTGAATACCCACATCCTTGCTATATTCACTGATCCCTCCCTGACCATCATCTAGTGTTGGGGGAGAAGCTCACAAGAATCTTTTATCTTCACCTATGTCTTAGTTAATTTAAAAGATGCACTGAATGTGAGATAAAAATCCCTGTGAAAAATCTTAAGTATCTTGAACAAATTAAGTGCTTTTCCTAACAATACATAGCCGTACATCAATGTTGGGCTATCACTAGCCTTTACTATAGAACTGTTCCTTATTCATAGAAGATCTGCTTAGAAATTCATAGCACATTTTTGTCCATTACTGTTAGAAAGCTTCATGGCCATTGAATATTGTCCCTTCTCAAGGTTATGTCCTTACAGCGGTGTCAGGCCCAGGGTACTTACTTTCCTAAGCAGAAATTTGGCAGTACAACCATTTGTAGCTGGGTAACAGTTCCTGGGTAACCATCAGGATTACTTCAATATGTTCAACTGGGGTTTAGTTACTGAAGGAGTTTTGCTAGAGGGGCTAATTAGAAAGACCCAAACCACACTTATTTAAAAGCAAAATATTGTTTGTTCACTAATTCAAAGAAACAGAGATTGCAGGCCCAGGTGTTAAGGCAAAAAATAATGGTTTCCTTTTAAATGCATATTCCCCGTCTAAACTTCAACAGTCTATAATTTACATAAACACAGATTAGCGTCCCTCTCAGGAGGAACAGCCCACATTGCTTGCAGCACATTCTTTCTGTCTGTGAGTCTTCCCAGCCTGTCAGCTCCGTAATTGACACATTCTGGGAAACCTCTCTTGGCTTACCCCAAGCTCCCTCCCTTTCCCAGTTCTTTGAGGTTTTAGGCTTCTTTGATCCCCCCCACTTAGCCTTGGGAAGAGCACCAGTTCTAGCCTGGATGGAGCCAGCTCATTAGCTTTTCTCCAAGTGATGACCCAGCCATTATTATCTTAACTACTTTGAAGCCATGTATCTGAAGCAATTCTTATCTGTGTCATTGTTTTACATTTCCTCTTTGGTCCTTTAACATCCCCTTTGGTTTAACTCTCTCCATGCAGGCAGGAAGCAATATGGAACTGAATGGGGAAACATTTATAACAGGAATGAACCAGCTTATCACACAAAACATATTCCTGATGAGAAAAGCATATTCTCTTTTTTTTTTTCCAACACCTGTGTCATCTTCCTTCTGAAATTATGAAATCAGATAGGTAAGTGGGAGTGCTGAATGACTTTCATTAAGTTGGACTAGATCTGAGATTAGACAGCTGCATGCAAGTGAGCTAGAAGAACAGAGTAAGACTCTCTTGTTTTTTCTGAATATGGTCAAATTCCGTAGTACCTCTTAAAACACAGTAAGGTTCTCATAAAGCCATAATCATGTATAAATAATCCATTAGTAAATTTCCTCCAAAAATCACAATGCTTCCATTAAGACGGGATCAGGAATTCTACCCATATAGAAGACTCTACACTTGCCCTTGTTCTATTTCATTAAATGTTTCCCTGCCCAGCTCTCCAGCCTGTCCAGGTCTCTGATGGCAGCACAGCTTCCAGTGTCAGCCACTCCTCCCAGCTTCTTTCCCTTCTGTCTTCTACAGAAAGTGTATGTGTATTTCATCACATTTTCTTCTTAAATTCTTTCACGTCTACCAGGAGATGTCTGTATTCCATCATATTTGGTGTACTAATGGAAAAACACTCACTATATCTAACTGATTTCCATAACAAAGAAACAAAGAAATAAATACTGATTTGGGACCTGTTGATGTCCAAGCATTTCACATTTAGAATTGTATTTCCATTGTTCTGCACATGAGCTTATTTTGCAGAAGACACAGCTACTTACATCCATCCCCTATGCAGGAAATTTGTCGACCATTTGAAATATATTAATATATTAATATTTGAAAATAGAATACTCAGGATAAACTAATTGAGAAAAGCTTTAAATTTCGTATCAGTGTCCGAAGATTTTAGAAGCTGGCCCTAGGAAATGGTATTGGTCTCTTAATAAATATCAAGGACACTTCTTCACAGGTCTGTTAAATGCTAAATATTCCCATTAGCTGAAAGGGTATTATTTTGCAGTCAGAAGGGTGTTAACCTTTTAGTTGTGTGGGAAAAATAATAAATCCATCCTCTTATAACATGTTTTATCAGGTAATGATGGTACTTTAATAAAGAACAATGAGCTCTTTATTCAACAGTACATAAAACATAACTAGAATTTTGTTTAATGATTCAGAACAGTAATTCCTTATTTTGCTGCTTTTTTTTTTACATTCTCTGACCCATTGTCCCTGCTATCCGTAAGATACTTATGTGTAATCCTTAAGAAGTGAGATATATCATCATGTCTTTGAAGTACGAAGGATCACAAGCCTCTTTCCTGATGGCTCAGATATATTTTTCAAGCCAGTGCACAATTTTTAAGTGTTTCTTTTCATGTTCATGCAGCACCAATGTCATTGGACTCTGCACACAATAACTGACCAGCTGCAGGATGGGGTCAGAAGGCAAGGGAGAGCTTTAAGCTTGTACTTTCAGTGATTTGCCCGAGCTGTTAGCTTGTGAGCTCTCGATATGCTATGAACTAAATAACACTGTGCTGATGACAGTGATATCTCAGACATTATCCACGTCTCTGGCAATTATTGACTTTTTTTAAAAGTAATTTTGGTATTACAAAATTCGATGTCTTTTCTAGAGTGACTAGAAGCTTCAGGTAATACCAATACTGCAATATCTGCAAAGCAATTCTTAGCACAAAACTACTTGCAGAAAGGCCTCCAGAGATAGAAAAATATAATATGGAGGTCAGCAACTTTTTCTGTCTATGTGGAATTATCTGGGAGTATCAGTTTTCCAGGAAACTGATCCGAGGTCCATGTAGTACAATAAAAAACCCTTCTGTTTTGCCTGTGATGGACTTTGGGCAGATATTGCTGACCTACAGAGAGCGTCCACAGCAGAAAAGTCACATTTAGGAACTGACCAGAAAGTACCAGGCTTAAAAAACAAGAACTGAAGGAAGAGCATATTTGCTTGTTTTATCTGGAAGAGATCCTTCCAGTTCTAGATGAGCCGACATTTTGATAAAAGCCCAGAGGAATGCTTCTGCCCAGCATGCTGCTGTTACCAATGTGAAATGGACAACCCAACCTGCCAGCTTTCCAAACCCAGTACTGAAACTTGGAAAGAAAAGGAATAGCAGCAGTCCCAGGCAAGCAAAGGGGTGTTTCTGGGTATTTGCTCTCCAGAAATCAATAACAACTTTAGCTTTTGAAAAACATGGTCATGCTGTTTTAACCAGTCCCACTTTCTCTGGAGATGGGGAGAGGAATCCAGTCTCAGCCTACTGCTGAGATGGAAAGGGATGGAAATTAGTAATATGGGCATCTAAAGTGATATTTTGGAAATCACTGTTCTTATGTTATCTGATTGCTGAATTATTCTGGCCTCTCTGCAGCTGTAGTTCCGCATAAAAGCGAGAAAGCTGCACTGTTATGAGCAAAGGTTTAAAAAATAATAGCCTAGAATCTATTTATTTCCATCTGCAAATTTACACATCTGGCTACTCAAATTTGCATAATGAAAAGTATATTAGAAGCCAGATGCACATCAACTTAGATATGCATTCACTGTATTGAAGGGATGAATCTTGATGCCTCAGTTACAGACCTGATCTACTGTTTTTTGAAAGTCAATGAAAAGTCTTCCATCCATTAAGTGAACTCTGTCCTGACCTTTCAGGGCTTTTCAGTCCTTATCAAACAAAATTCCACAATTCATTATTTGAAGACTTTTCTTCGGCAACTGCTACTTTTCTAAAAGATCTGAGCAAACAATCCGTTCTGCAGTAGTGAAGAGAACAGCATACAAGAAGCCATTTCCAGTCCGAAACTAGTAAAGAATCATAATCTCACATTCTCCGAGAACAACACTATGTATTTTCACTTACTGTATCAAAAAGATATTCATAATGGAAGCTTCAGTTTTACTTTGTGCTATAGCAGAATACCAGCACCAGTACTTTCAAATTGTTTGACATAGTCTGTGTGCAAGAGCTCTTTGGATACAACATAATGTATTTGTTCTTATTGACTTAGAGTTTTTTTCTTAATGCATCTTTACAAACTTTATCAGGATGCAAGATCATGTCAGTATTTACTAATGTCACACATTTTTTTCTGTTGCCAGATGCATATGGAAGTTTTCTGTGCTTCTTTAGTACAAATTCATAGAGATGACAGTAAGACGACACTAAAGGCATTAGAACCAAGCCTGTGGATGCAGTTACATTCAGCGAAGCAGACAGCAGGGTGTTGAGTGCATCAAAATAATTCATCATAGTTAGGAGATAAACTGCAAACTTAGACGCTAACGCAAACAAGAAATCTGGAATGTGGTAGCTGTCTATAGCGGGAAAGGAAGATCTGGAAAAGAAATCCAAAAGAAAAACTTCTGGTTGTGCCACAACAACAACAATGAACGAAATGGCAAGAAAGAAAAAGAGAGAATCACAGATTAATGATGCTATGAGGTTGTTTCCCAGGTGTCCAGATAAGAGTAAGCCTAAGCTGTTACCCTGGGTAGGCAGGAGCAGCAATAACTCTCTTCATTTAGCATCTTTTCCCACATCTCCTTTTTCCTTTCCCTTCTCCAGAAAAACAGTACACAACAGCCCCAAGTTAATTTTCTTGGCCAAATCTTGAAGTATAAGCAATGTCTGCATTAGACTCTCATCTCTGCTTATGGGTGATGTTCTGAACAGGAACGTTGCTGGCCTGTGTCACTGTGTTACTCCAAAAACTCTTTCCTTTTGTATCTCCTTATACTGTGGGGTAAGGTGGAATAATATCACTATTCTGATTTTGTAACACACTATATATATTCTGCAGGGGTGTTAAAGATTACATGAATTATTACAGAAGCCATCCCTAGTTTGTATTCCCTCAGCCAGAAAATATTATTTGTTCAACTGAGTAATGAATTTTAATATTATAAAAGTGCATTTGCTCATCACTTTACTAATGGCTGGTGTTTCCAACATGACAGAAAACAACTGCATATGGACAAATACAAGCAAGTGCCCAGTTGCTTAAAACAACTATCTCAGTTAGCATCAGAAAATTAATGGAGCTTTGTAAAATAACATTCTTTAGCTGCAGCTGTACTACAGGGCCCTCTGCCGTGCAGTTCGTGGTAATAATGGAATAAACATAGCAGGTCGGTAAAATTATCCTCCCATTAACTCCAGCAGCATAAGCTGCATAAGTGACAGGTTAGGTTTTCGCTATTGTTTAAAAAGCTTTTTAAGAGCAAGTGGCAAGTGGGCGTTATTTACCCCTCACCCTGGGTTCCTAACAGGGTCCGACGGATCCCCTAACCTTGTCAGGTGGCAAAGCCATCTGGCTCGATCTCAGTCTGATCTGATTTCTGTTTCATCAACTAAACTCCACAGTCCCTTGAAAGAGAGACAATAGCCTTTTCAATGGCCTGAGCCCTTTCACCCTTTGTTTCTCTGTTTAAATAATATATGTCTCTCTGGTCTTCTGGCAAGAATGCTTGACCTTGTCAATGTGACCATTCACAGTGCTCTGTAGTGCTGGAATGTGCTTTCGTAATACTCGAAGGCTTCTTTATATTATCTAAGGCAAATGTTTGTTTATGAAAGTTGAAGTAAAACATTCACATGATCAAAAGAGAAATGAACAGGCACCTGGAATGCACAGTAAAAAGATCCTTCCTAAGAGGAAACTTCTCTCATTTCAGCTACTGTTCTGAATCCAATTAGGATGGATGAAAACAATTCTCTCATTTAACTCTGAAATTAGAAAAAGAACAGGAACTATGCAGAAAAAAAAAAAAGAAGAAGACAATTAATATCCTAACTAATTTACTCTCCTGTATTTGTGAACTGCTGATACACCACTGCCAACAGTTATATTAGTCCATTATAATAGTTGCAGAAAAGACTCTTCCGACCTTTCTTGTGCCCTGGGGTGCAGTTCCCCAGCACTGCTGAGGCAGCCTGACCACTTGCTGTACCTGAAAGGGACAGACCTGCTGCTGCTTCTCTTCTTCTCTGCTTCCGCCTTCTCATCTGGCTGCTCACAGCTGTGTCTGCCTTGCACTGGCTATGATGCTTTTTTTGAACCTTCACTGAACTGATTTAATTTGTCAGCCAAGCAGAAAAGTATCTGTGTTTTCTTTATCAGCTTTTTCTTTTTTCCCTGCTGTTTATGTGAGCCGAATCATTTTAGTGGGCGGACACTGAAGAGCAACCCGAGTGGAAGGGAACCAGGAGGGACATAAGGTGAGGAGGTAAAGAAAAGCAACTAAGCTGGTACAGAAACATGGTGGGAAGCAAAGCCATGGGGTGTAAGACAAGGAGACAGTGACTGCTGCAGCTGCAAGGAGGAGACAACCCTCCTGCCTTCTTTCCTGGGTCTGGCTCCCACCGCTCACCCAACCTGAGCTTTTCTCCTGCTGTAGCAGCAGCTACAGGGCATGACCAAAGCAGATGGCGGGGCTGGGGTCTTTTGCAGCACCTCCAGCAAACAGCAAGCTGTTGCTAAAGGCAGTTGCTGGCCTTGTGGCTCCAGGCAGTCGCTCTGCTCAGAGCCAGCCATGCAATCAGAGACTCATTTCCATGTTCCGCAGCTTCAGCGTGTGTCAGGATCCCACCGAGGAAAGGCTTAGTACTGTACACCGTAACAACCTCTAATGGAGACACTCTTCGACTAAGCAACCTTTGACTTGATCTGCTCAATCTAAATAAAACATAGCACTTCAGGAAATTGAGCTGCTTTTCATAACCACAAAGTCTGATGTATCTGCCACTACGGAGGGAAGTGCAGACTCATGAGTTCTTGCTCATCTCAAGGATGTTATGAAGCGTACATCTTAACTCCATGGATGTCAGAGGCTGCCGAACTGTGGTCTTCAGACCACAAATATCTAATGAGAACACAATAAATAGTCTGTGGCTCATCTGTAACGTCGTGTTGCCTTTTGTTTTTAATTAAAAGCCTCATTACAGTAACAGTGATGGTGGTTTCTGCAAGAAATATTCAGGGCTGATTGTAGTCCAGTGATTCAACGCTCTGAGTCTCTGATTCATGTTATGATATGATTTAGGCAGTTGAGGGAAGTTTTTGAAAGTAAACAGGGAAATGAAAAGATAGAAGAAAGTCTGTGGTATCTTCAGAAGTGCCAGGAGGCTGCAAGAGTTTCTTGGTTATCTTAATCCATTAGCTGCCTAAACTTGTTTCTTATTACTTCCTTAGTTCTGTTTTGTTTTCCTAAAGAAAATCTGTTTCAACACAGGCGAGAGTCAGAATTCATGTTATTAAAAAGACAGCTGTATCTAAAATATCATTACAAATGTATTTGTCAGTTTCCTCCACTCAATTGGGGAAAAAAAGAGAGGTAGAAGTAACATCTAAACGTTCCTACTATTCACTAGATCATTATTAATTTTGAACTAGGACTATTTAATTGCATCTTCACCAATTTACAACAGTTATTGGCCACAGTAATCAAACAGTTCCTAAAGCAATTTGAATTATTATACTCCTGTAAGACTGTATTTGTTTTGCAATGTTTTCTTCATAAATAATATGCATTAGATTGGAACATTATGCTCATTAGCCTAGGGGACTGTTGAAAAGCAGTAGTTATATGAAAGATTGAATTTCAGCATTTCAGGCCCTATTATGCTAGGTAATTAAATGAGAACCTCTGCTAATTGTCCTGCATCAAAGACTGACAAAGGCTAGGAAGAAATGGAGTGTTCCATTCATTAAGCGAGAATAATATGCTTGTTATGACCAAATAATCCATCACGATCAGAGAACGCTCCCAATATTGTTTATCCGCTCGGCACATCGAGGAGAACCGGCGCGTTCGTGCTGCCTCCGGGTACCGGACGCCGCGGAGCACCCGCGGCCCCACCAGGGGGCGCTGCCGGCACTGCGAACCCGCGGGTGGGACCTCCCGAGAACTCCCCGGGGAGAACCCGCAGCTTAAGCCACCCGAAAACGGGCCGCTCCGCACCGCGGGCCCGGCGCTGCCACCCCACGTAGCGCTGTCACAGGGACAGGCTCGACAGAGCTGTGCGGCTTCAGGCTCCGATTGTTCCCACGTGTCCAGAGCAGCGGCTGAACCGGAGCGAAGTGCCAAGGGGTTCACCCGGCTCAGCAGCTGACCCCGGGCACAGCACTTTCAATAGCTGTTCTTTTTCAGGGAACCACCTGCAACACGGATCTTGAGTATTTCAAAGCCTTCACTTCGAGCACATCAAAACATGCAGCAGGAAAGTGACAAACACCCCGGAAATTTATTATATCTGACCGTACTTGTATCTTAAGTTAGTATTAAGACAAGTAATTCACATTGCAGAAGACATACTAGAGTGATTCACAATAGATATATTTAAAGCTTATCAAGATACCTTGATTTATTTTACTTTTTGCATACAAATGTAAAAGAAGGAATAAGAGTGATCAGAAAAACTTGTGGATTAATTGTTCCAAAGGCTATTCATATACATAAATGCTACAATATATAAACACAAGAAATGCTATATAAGACACAGGCACTACTGGTTTCTAGAGTTCTACCACAATAGAATCTAGAGATCATGATTAGTCCATCATGGTCCTCCCCAAGAGTATGTAGTCTCGGGCTATAATACTTGGATAAAACAAAGAAAAGAAGAGAAGAAACATTACAGATGAAAAAAAGCTGCCAGGGATTTCAGTGTTTGCTATATGAAAACAAATACTTGGTCTTGGCTCTGTTCAAATTCTGCTCGCATTTGCTTTCCACAAATGATGAAGTCATATCTTCTAAAGCTGATGTGTCAGGTGAAGCCTTTGCAACCAAAAATTAGAACGCTGAAAAGATTCACAGATCCCTATATGCATTTCATCAAATGCCTCATGACCTTTACCTTGTAGTTGCTTGCCTGGACCTGTTTCCATGAGGCTTCTCATTGATAAATTTGGCAAAGGGAGGAGTCACGGGAAAGATGCTTCCCTTATTTTAGTGAATTATTTGTGAATAGAACTAGACAATAAATACCTAAAACAACTGTTAGCCACATGGTATTTTGTCTCCATTGGTACCAGTGTTGAATGGTAGGAGGGAAGGCTACAGATTTAGTCCATTTGATATCAATGATTTGAATATCTGCTGGTTTTTAATATAGTCAGTTGTATTCTGAGGAGTGATCTTCCAGTCAAAAAAGCTATATCTTCAGATTTAATACTGAAGGGTACGCACCCATGGCACCCCAAATTTTTGATCCATGCAATAGATACGTATTGTATACGTTGCTTACAGTTACAACTAGGAAAGATCACAGTGACTAGGTAAGCTGGTTTCTTTTGCAAATAATTAGTATCTTGTGATCCTAAGTCCTTGTTAAAAACATTTGCCAACCCAAAAGACGACAATGGTAGAAAAATACATTTCAGAGGTGCTGAATATAAACCTATGCCATGCTGCCTGCACGCGGCACAAATGAATAACTGTAAGAGATACAAGTTATACCTCTATTTCAAGGATAAATGCTGACAAAGAAGTATAATAAAATCACTTTAAATGGCAATGCTCCCAACTGCAAAACAAAGCATAGAAGACAGAAGAGAGATGATAATGCACCCAGGTAGAAGGGTGGGATAAAACTGAATGCTGAATGTTTTTTCACTCTATTCCTTTATATGACTTCATATCTCTGGCAGAATTAGTAGTGCACCACTATCCTTTTCTGATGGAACCTTATATACATGGGGCAACATAGAAGGCAATTTTGGCATGGACATTTGCAGTGAATTGGCCACCATCACATTCCAAGGATTTAAAGTACTATATTTAAAGAAAACGAGTTAAGAAAAATATTATTCTGAATAATTATAAATAAGCGAGCAGAGAGGCATTCATTAAATGAAAAAGCTATTTATCTACCTAGTCCTATTGATTTTAAAGAATGACAGAATATATACGTAGCTTTTTTCCCCTATGTGCCCATGTACTTGATGAAACTATTTGATGTCATTATCCCATTATACATATAAGGACACCGAGGGATAGAGTAGGTGACTTGTTTAAGGTCACTCTGAAAGACAGAGTCGTTTGTATGATATAGCACCAGGAATAACAATACATGACACGCTAAAACAGAGCAAGTGAAATGGGCCTTTGAGTAGCAGACACAGTCAGTGCTAAATGATCACATCCAAAACCACTCACAGGTATCAAGGACAATCTGTGTTTCTGGCTAAACTACAGAGTAGTGGTCAAAGACAAGTTTTCATTACAAGATGATTAACATCAAGACTACAGGCTGTAAAGTCTATTATACTCACTTATGTTGTAGAGCTAACCTGCTGGCAACACCACAGCCCCAACAGCTGTTTTCTAAAAAGTTCTGTCAGATTGTTCCTTCTGACACACTTTTGCTTCCAGTCCAGTCTTAGGCATCGCTTCTATTCAAAATTCTGGTACTGAAATCTTGTACCTAAACCAAAAAGAAATCAAATTTCAAATGAGTAAGAACAGCTGTAGCAAAACGCATTCTGTCCAGACTTGCTTACCGTATTTATCACCTTGTTATCTGACTTCTACTTTTCACCCATGAAAGTCTCTGCCAATGGGCTGTATGTGCAACTTCCAAAAATTTCCACAGAGCAGGTTATGCAAATAACATATACACTCCAGTTTGGATTTGAGAAATAGGACATATCCTACTTTCCAATATTTTCAAATAATCTCACGTTCAACCTAATTTACATCATACTGAAATTTTCTTCACAATTCGAACAAGACAAATGTTGGTAGTTCATGAATGATGACAAGATTGGGTTTTGGTCCCTTACTAAAAGTTGCCTTGGGAAGAAATAGCATTTGTCTTTACTGTATCTGCCTTCTCCTATAAATCCAATGGATTGTATACATACATTATCTACAAATTCAAGTGCAGGACATAAATGTTTGTTAGCTGCCGTGTTTTGCTGTTGACTGCTGGATTCTTATATTTAAACTCACCTAACAACTGTTTGTAGTATCTGGCAGAAATTACAATCAAGCAAAGAGACTAAAGCTGTTACACATTTTGGAAAGAGTTTTGTACTGAGAAAGGCTTCTTTACATTCTTGTGAGAAAATTTCTGTTAAAATTGCATCCATATGATCTCCTCTTTCTGCTTTTCCACATTTGAATTAGCTGCCACTTGACAATAAAATCATGTAAACCATGACAACACAAAGCATACTCCCAACAAAGTTCTCTGCAGTTGCTCATCAGTAAATCTCTGTGTTGAGGTGGCCTTATCAACTGGGAATAATATCTTGCATAAACAACGGGCTCTTTAGAATTACCCCAAATATGTTTTACTTAGGCTGATATCTAATGATAAACTTTGACACCTGCTTGAGTAACTGACCACAGATGGAGAGAACCTCACTGATTTTGGTTGATTAAAGCCACAGAGGACTGGCTGGGAGTATTTGCCTGAAGGATCAGAGACTAATTTCTCAGAATAAAAGCAGGTTGGAAAGGAAGGCACCATTTTAAGCTGTTGCTGTATTTTAAGGTGTGTTGGGGGGTATTTCTCTGCTTAGGTGATTTCTGTACTCAATATTTCAAGTACTCAGTTTTTCTTACTAAACTGCACGTTGCTTGTTCTGTTACAGCTGTAGTGGCCATTAGTAAAAGTATGTTTACTGTTGGGCCACAAGAAGGGGAAAGAGCTGCTAGCTGCAGTTATCCAGGATACCTAAGTACAAGCATCAAATTAAACGGGAATAAAAACATGGCCTGTGAATCTTGTTTAGAAGATAGAACTGAGGAAATGAGAAGGAGGAAAAGAAAAAAAAAAACAAGAAGACAAGCAATGATGGAGCTGCTGAAATGCAGGTGGGTCAAGATGTTTTCTTCATTTTAGGGCTTGCGGAGTGCCTTGTCCTGTTTTGATAAGGCTCTTTTCTTTTGGTTTTCTGTTTTTAATACGTTGCTTGGCTTGAAAAAGCAGGTCAGCAGGAGTGTGGCTGTGAGGTCGGTTATGTTGGTGGGGGTGGGAATTTCTCGACTCTCCAGGACCAGCTGCCCCCGCGGCCCCTTCACTCCCATCCCCATCGCTTGATCCCCGCCCGCCCCCTCCACGGCGGGTCTCCCCTCTTCTGTCCATCCCGGCCGTGGCCAAAGTCCTTCCCCCCTTCGCATCCCGGGCGACCGCAGCGGCCGCATCCCCTCAGCCTCGCTTCCCGCCCCCGCTGCGAGCGCCAACGGCCGCCGCTCGAGCCCAACGGTCCCCCCGCCCTTCCCCCGCGCGCGGAAAAGTGTCTGCGCGGCCCCGCATAAAGCACGGGAAGCGCAGGCGGCGGCGGCCGCAGCGGAGGGCGCTCGGGTGCAGCGGGGAGAGAGCCAGCCAGCGAGCGGCCGGGGGACGACCCAGCCCCGCCGGCTCCGGGACCCTCCC
Organism: Streptopelia decaocto; assembly: GCF_964273445.1. NCBI lineage: Eukaryota > Metazoa > Chordata > Aves > Columbiformes > Columbidae > Streptopelia > Streptopelia decaocto. The sequence continues at coordinate 2,588,187 of NC_138670.1, read as the reverse complement.
CGCCCTTTGCTCGCCCGCTTGCAAAGTTTTGCCGGTGGAGAGCGGCGGTGCCGGAGCGTCCGTCAGCCCCCGCCCGCCGCGCGTTCCGCGCAGCCCGCCGGCGCTCGGGCAGGACGCGGAGGGGACAAGGAAGGAGCTCCGGCATGGGCAGCAGCGCGCTGCGGGGCTGAGCGGCGCTCCGGAGCGCGGTGTGCGTGCGGAGCCGGCCATGGCGCGGCCGCAGCGGGCGGCGGGCGGGGAGAGCTAGCGGCGGAGCCCCCGAGCCGCGCCCGGGACGTGTCCCCATCCCCTCGGCATGGCGGGGGCTGCCCGGGGCGGCGGGCGCTGCCCGGCTGTCAGCGTGCTCCTGGGAGCCCTGCTCTGCGGAGGTAAGCGGGAGGCACTTGCTGGCGGGGCTGCGGAGCGGGGAACCGGCGGAACGGGCTGATGCTCCGCGGGGCCGGGGAGCGGAGTCACCAGTTGATCTGCGCTGGGCTGGTTTGCAGCTACTCAGGCAGAGACCTCAACTCCTTTCTAAGCAAGTGGCTTGTTTTCCACTGTGGTGGCCTGTGAACTAAATTACTCCTTCCTCCCTTTTCCTTTAAATCCTGCCTCTTTCTCTGCTGGTTTAAAATCTCCCCCTCCCTCTTTTTTTTTTTTTTTTTCTTTCTTGTTTATTCGAATGGTGGGAAAGCTTGCGATTGACGAGAATCAGAAACAGGGAAAGTTTCCTTTCTTTCTGCCTCAGTGATGATGATATTTACAAATGCATCTGGATTTCTTCGGTGTGTTGAAGAGCTCGTCTCTGTGGGAGGGGGTGTCCCGGTCCCAGCTTGGAACGGAATATGGGGAGTGGTGAAAGCTGGAAGAGGCACCAGGAGTACAATGACAGTGTTTGGGAATAGCGTCCTTTAAATTAGACTGGAGCTGTGCAGTGATAGCTCTAGAGACTGGCTATAAGCCCTGTTACCTGGGCAAGATGCTCGTTAGCTTGATCAAAGGGACAGCTGAGGAGCAGGTTTGTCTTAGCAGAGAGGTCATTTGAATGATCTCCCATTTTTTTTCCTCATCACTGAACTTGTGTGATCACAGAGCCCCTTTGACAAAGGCAAATCTCTAAAGGGATTCAGGGATGTGAATCGTGCATGATCCAAACAGGAGTTTCTGTGCAGAATAGTAGGAGACTGCCATGTCTCAACAGTTCTTGTTTTCTTGCTCAGACTATGGTAGTTGTGGATATTTTTAAAAAAATATACCCTTATCCTCATTTGGAGCGGGGGGTGGATCTTGTTAAGCTCTCTGCGATTCCTGCTGTTGTTGCCATCTCTAGGAATAAAATAATTTTGCCTTTTATCCCGTTGGCATTAGTGGTGCTGTTTTACTGACATAAGAAGATTACTAATAAAAGACTCTTCATTGTTTAGTTTGGTCCAGTCCTGCCAACCTCTCTCCCGGGGTAGCTGATTGCAGAGGCAGCCACGAGATATACAGAAGTATAATATCTCAAGAATGAAGCAAGGGTGGAATCAGTAGCCATTCATAAAGGGACTTTTCCCACCCCCATTGGTAAGGAAAACAAAGTACTTGGCAGAAAATTGCATGGCCTCTTAATGCCGGTCATTTTAATATAGTACATTAAAATTAATGGACATCCCAGTGACTCGACGTGTTCTGAAAGTGCTGATGTGAAGAATCCTAAATACGGGTTTCTGTTTTGATTGCTGCAGCCCGGAGGTGAGAATGATATTAGCCTCGTGCTCACCTTTAGAGACTGCATGAGGTTAAGACTTGTAAAGAGGGTCTGGTGTGTTTCTGGGGCAGCGTGTCTGTCCTGCCGTGCAGCTTTGGCAGTCACGAGTGCATCTTCCCCAATAAGTGTTTGTGTTAGACATATCGAGTTAGGCACCGATATGTGGGCTTTTTCTATCTGCAGATATTTTTATATGAGAAATACAGAGGTTATGCTGCTGCTTAAGGGTGGGAGAAAGTGCTACAGTGAGAGGTTATAAACAACCCAGCCTCATTAAGCCGTTTCTCTCCCCTGGAACCTGGGTCAGTGTTGACTCAGCCATGCTGTAAAAAGTCAGTAGTGGTGCCACACGAACCACTGCCAGCAGCAGCTGCTGGGCTTGCTGGGCTGTGCTCTTCGAGAATAAGGGAGAAAATACCACTTTCCTTCGGGGAAGAAAAGCGGAGCATCGGAGTAGGGAATTTGCCTCTCAGCATTGCTGGGCACAGGATGATTTAGAAAGGAATCGGTTAATTAAACTTCTCAAATAAGGTGTTTGTATGGTTTCCTTGTGTGCCCTTAGCAAGCATTTCATTTGCGCTCCCCTTGTGTGTTTGCGCTCTTTTTGTTGGCGTGTTAGGATAGTGATTGTTCTTGAGAGCCTAAGTCCGACTAAATGAAAGTCACTTTATAGCTCGCAAGCAAAAATGTTTGTAAATGTGCCGAGAAACTTACTCTTATAGACAAGTTGTCATTTGCTGTTTAAAGAGCTATATTTACTTCTCTGAACTCATTAGCATCTCCTATCAGCCCTGAATTTCTAAGAAAATTCTCTTGAAATGTTGCCTTAGGCTTCAGTGTGCCATTAGGCTGTGGTTATTTTCTGGCTAATAATGTTAATTCATTCAATCTTAAGAAAGAAGCTTGGCATTTAATTTAAGCCTTGCCTCTAGTTGGACCAGGGTGGGTAGAAACTCAGTGTGCAAAAGTGCTCTTGTATTTAGGTACAAGCACATGTTTTACATACCGGTTATTGGATGCCTGTTCCCTAGGTGGAGAGTATGTGTGTGAAATCATATTTACATAAGTAAATCCCAAATGTGTATATATATTCCTTTCAGGAAATGACCTCTTTTCAATGAAGTGCTAATGCATGTGCTTAAGCCTCTTTATAGCCAATAGGAGGTATTCATGAGCTTTAAGGGGGTTTTCTATTTATTTTTTAAAATTGTTTTCTTTTATCAGAGCATAAATGCAAACACAAGTGTACAGATTTACTTTATTGTATAATGCATAGATATCTGGGAATCCTCAGTTTCATGTTGACTGTGAACTACAACAAGAATCTTAGAAACTGGAAATGCTGAATCTAGTAAGTCCTAAAAAAGAGTTTAAGGATGCAGAGCTAGAGAATTGATTAATTTGCACAAGAAGCACGTATATGCAAGAAGGTATTGAACATGAGCAGATGTGAAAGGGGCAGAGTTACTGGAATTTTAGGTACTTCAGTAGGGTTTGAACACCAATGCCCACACAGTTGTGCATCCGTAGGCTGGTATAGCACCTGCTTTGGCTCTGCTCTGGTTTATACCACAACCATGGGATATATACTTGTTTCAGTTACAGTGGTGTGGAAACTGGTTGAGGCTCTTTATTTTGAAGTTTGTTTCATTCTGATTTTAAATTGTTCCAGCAGTGAGGCTTTTTATGTCCTGTTTTGGAAGTTCAGTAGCATGGCATACCCTGGCGTTATGGAAAACTTCTGATTTTGTCTTTTTCTTAATTTCCTCGAGTTAGTACTAGCTAAGAACACGGCAGGGACTTGCATTGTGTGAAATTATAACTGCATGGAGTTTTATAAGTGGCTAATCTTTCTTTTGGATATAACACTTTAAAAATGGAGATAGTGCTATTAATATTCTAATTTACTTTGTTTCTATATTTGGTAGTAGGTCTTAATGTTTATTAGATGCTGTACTTACCTGGTAATATACCCAGCAGCTGTATTAGAAATGTCTGTTCAAACATACTTCTAAATGCATGATTGTGTGATATAAAATGTCAAATCTGTAATTGCTTTTCTAATACATAAATATATGTCTAGCTCTTGAATTAGGGAGCTAAGCATTTGTATGAAACAAAGTAACAAGCAGCACACCATTATGTTTTATTAACTGGCTAAATATTAGTAAGCGTTGACAAACTATGTTGTTAGAGATGGAAGGGTAGGGGCTTTATTGAGAATTGGGATTCAGGTCTGTGTTTTTAAACTCTGCTGACAAAGCAGCAGTTCAGCACCATTGGAAAGGTGGCTTGTGAGGAAGAGCTAGAGACTCTATGAATAAAAGCAAATTTGCTACAAGTGTTGGTATCTCATACAAACTTTCCTGGGTAGAGTTGTCAAGGTGGTGCCTCTCTGTAGAACATCTCTCTGAGCTGTTGTTTGACCAGGGTGAGGGTCATGCCTGTTTAAGGCTATTAGGCAAGAGACAAGTGGATGAAAGCTTGACATCTTCAGAGTATGATCACACCATTGAAGAGGTGTCAGAGATTTGTTGTGCTGAATCCCAATTTTCTTGCAGGCTTTGGTAAACCCTTTGATTTCTGGTCTGCTGTATGCCAGTTTGTGCTGCCACGCTGAGGTCTTGGCAGTAGCTCCCATCTGGCAGGCTCCGCTCGATGTGCCCTGGCTGTTTGGAGAGAGACAAAAAGCACATTATCATAAAAGACGTGAACGTAAAATGGCAACAAGTTGTGAGAACTTAAGTGGGTAAAGACAGTAATTGAAAGGAATCTAATATGGGCGTTAAAAAGCTAAACTGAGGATATAATAGAAAGCAAACACAAATTGTGGGTGACTTGAAACAATCCTTGTCCATCAATATGAAGGAGAGGTTTACTGTATGCTACATAGACTTGATACTGAAGGAAGGTGGATTTAGCGAAAGGGAAGCTGTGTAGCAGGAATCAGACCTTGCCTCTGCTCTCACAAATACCGCTGTCCTGCTGTTCTCATCAGTCGTTTCCTTCCTTCTCCCCCTGTCTCTCATCTGCTGTGATTGTCATTTTGCTGATTTGGACACTTTGTTCGCTGGCACCTTTTTATATTTCCTTAGTATCTGAACACTACAGTGATCCAAATACAGGTAATATTTAGTGATGCTGTAAGACGTTAACCTGAAATGGCTGAAATTTGTGAGATAAGCAATAACTTTCTGGCCGGAAAACTTGCCTTTGTCTAGTTCAGACTCTTATCCCGACTTGCTCTTACAGGCCTGAGTCCTTTATATTTTATTCAGCCTTCCTTACAGACTCAGTACCCTGGCAAAACAGTTTCACAGTGTTCAGCTCTTCAAGCAGTTGTACTGTTTTGTGTTCTGTGGACTGGCTCAGGCTCTAGTGACAGATGTGACCCCTTTGAAACAGGGACGGACAAATGGTGCATTCAAAGTTCAGAGCTTCTGCAGTCTCCTCACTCAGAGGTATCTGGTAAAAGCCTGCGGATGCATCTAGCTTTGGAAATAATTTCAGTCCAGTAGTGCCTGTGTCTGTTTTAGTTAGCAAATGGAAATACTCTCTCTTTATCTATTTGTTCACATTTTTTGGGTCAATACACAGCCTCAGGTCACCATTTTTCTTTTCAACTATGTCTAGTGAAATGACCCAGTGAGTCTACTCTTCTATTTTCTTTGCAATTCTAAAGCATATTAATCTGTTGAGCTTGAATTCCATAAACAAAGTGTCATTTCCATCACTGAAATTACAGGCATCTCTGCAGCGCTGGTCAATTAGGTGAACTTTTCTTTAGGGAAGTACATTTCGACTAAGTGATTCTTTGCTGCTACACTTAAGAAATGTGCTAATGTCTTCCTATTGCATCACTGACATCTTGGGTCAGTAACTTTGTGCTTGGAGACAATCTTTCCTGGCGCTTCTTTTGCCTGAATAACACAGATCATACTAATCGTAGCTCCGCTGTCATTATCAAAAGCGTTCTCTTACAACTGTGCGGTTTTAGCAGCTTGACGGATGTAAACAGCCAGACAAGTCCTCTTAAGTGGACACTTTTTATTATATACTGCAGTAAGAATTTAATCTGACTTTGTCATCTGCTGGTGTTACAAGTGCCATGTGGAAAGTCAAACGCTTTTTTTGTTAATTGTTTCTTTTCACATAATACTTCTCCATTTTCTTCTAAAATTGTTATAAAATTTGTAGAGTTTTATAGAAAGACAGCATGAAATTTTTAGTCTTTTTAATCATAATTGCATTTATATCTGTTACTACCAGAATTTGTTTGGTGCTTTTAGTTGTATGTTCCTCTTTAAGGTCAGGAAACACAAACCTGCTGCAAGGGGAGACTGTAAGTGAATTGCCCTTTTCAGTAATATGAAGCAACCACCAAGCCCCAAAACAGTGGTTAGGAATTTGACATTTATATGAAAACTTTAAACTTAAACAAGAATGTGAAGGGGAGAAGGCAGAATTAATTATGAAAAAAAAAGGCTTTGAAAAAAGTTAATGCTTTTTTGTGGAAAAAAAGCCTCGCCGGTCTCCTGAGCGTGTCTAAAAGTCAGTTCCTCTGTGCACGAAGAGGAAATATTTAGTAAATTAAAGGTAAGATGATATCCCATGATACCAACACAACAGAGGGGGTGGTCCGCTGCCTTCTGCTGGTTAACTGCAGCGTGCCCTCCAAGTGTAGATGTTGAAATGGATCTGCCGATACATCTAATCTTGTATTGTTTATTTAATTGCTGTATTTTTCTGCTTGGTAACTGAGCAGTTCTTCATTTGAAAATATCTTTGAAACTGATACAGTTCACAAAACAATTTACTTGGAAAATTGGGCTTGCATCTAAAATTTACTTGGATAATGTAATACTTTTTTGTGAACTATTTCACGAAATTATCATTTTGACTTCTAGTGAGGTATTCAAATACAATCAGGTAATAGCATAGATGCATCATTAGTATTTTTCTATAATACTTTTGATATTTAAAAATTTTTTGTAATTGCTATGAAAGGATGTGTCGTTCCAAATGACTTTTGAAAGGCATTTGAACTTTATGTAACAATTAAATTTTTCTTCTGGTTGAGAATGAAGGTAAACTTCACAATGGTTGTTTCTGTCCTTGTGAAATTCCATTTTCCAACCAGTTGTATTGCTTGAGGGCGCAGTTTCTTACCAGCGTGAGCCAATGTAAATTGATGCTGCCAGGTTTCTGCCCTCTCCCAAAACTGAGCAACCCTCTTTTTCTGCCAGCTCTGCTGTGCCTCGAATATCTCTGTGTGTTTTATATCCCTGAAGCAGCTTACAAAGTACTTTGTTGTTGTTGTTAATAAAGGGTGAGTTTGTATCACCTTGGGACCAATTTACTGCTTGTATAAGCAAAAGAGAGAATGGGCTGGAGCGGAGGAGAGACAGTTTAACAGAGCGCGGTACAGCACTTGGAGCAGTATGGCTTTAATTTGGTGGTGGGACGCTATTGTAAAAAAAGAGGTTGTTATGGCAGTTGCTTATGTTATATATCCAATGCAGGATATTAAACACGGAGAGGTTAGAGAACGTGAGAGGCACTTGGTGAACTACACAGCTTTGATTTCTGTGTTGGGTGTTTTTTCTCATTTTGCTGACTCTGTGTATTTTGAACAAATAACTGGGGCTTACATTAATGTGTTACCGTTTTCGCATTCAGGTAAAATGTGCTTTTTGATGCTGAAAATAAAGCTATTTTTCTAAATGCAAACTAAATACACACCATCGCCACCCTCCCACAAAAAAAGAAAGAAGCCCAAACCCCAACTTTCTTGCATTATTATCACAAACACTGCTTCTTATTATTACAATTGCCATTAAAAGAGCTTGGGTTTAGTTTCTTATAAATTACTTGACAGTTAACTGTTTCAGCTGAAATATTCCATGCTAAGCATCTGCCTCAGATTTTCTTCTTTGGTGTAAAATTGCAAATTCTTATTACAATAATATCTGCAACTGATTAGGTAGTAATGTGAATTAATTATTACTGTTTCACTTTTACACAGGAAAAAAACCCCACTGATAGAAGATCAGTATCAACCCCTCAGTCTCCTCCAGCTGCAGAGCCCCAGCTCCCTCAGCCTTTCCTCACACGGGAGATGCTCCACTCCCTCCAGCATCTTGGTGGCTGCGCTGGACTCTCTGCAGCAGTTCCCTGTCCTGCTGGAACTGAGGGGCCACAACTGGACACAATATTCCAGGTGTGGTCTCCCCAGGGCAGAGCAGAGGGGCAGGAGAACCTCTCTGACCTACTGACCACCCCCTTCTGACCCACCCCAGGTACCATTGGCTTCCTGGCCACAAGGGCCCAGTGCTGGCTCATGGTCACCCTGCTGTCCCCAGGACCCCCAGGTCCCTTTCCCCTACGCTGCTCTCTAATCGGTCATTCCCCAACTTACACTGGAACCTGGGGTTGTTCCTGCCCGGATTCAAGACTCTACACTTGCCCTTGTTCTATTTCATTACATTTTTCCCTGCCCAGCTCTCCAGCCTGTCCAGGTCTCTGATGGCAGCTCAGCTTCCAGTGTCACCACTCCTCCCAGCCTGGTGTCATCAGCAAACTTGCCAATAGTGCACTCTGTTCCCTCGTCCAAATTATTGATGAATATATTGAATAATATAGGCCCCAATTGTGTGTGACACAACAGAATATATTCTCTTTTCCCTTTGGAGTGTCACGAGCAGTCTGGAGATGAAAGGAAGGTGCTGACTGGTCTTGAAAGACAAATGCTGGTCTGGAAACACCTATAGTGCAACGTCCATCTGGAAGATGTTACTTTATTACATTATACAGTTATTCAAAGAACCATATTCATGGTGTTTCCTTGGCTATTTCATGGATTAAAGTTAGATAGCACTGCGTTTCAAGCTCAAAGCTTCACAAGTCCTCAAAGCTTCAGGCTTCCATTGAACTTTAGTCTTGGTTTTGAAAACTCATTTAGAATTAAATTAGCTGTAGTGACAGAACTGTGGGGCTTTAATAGGAATCACCAGATGACATTTAAAAATGATCATGTAGTGCAGTAATGTCAGAACTGGTTTGAGGTAGAAATCATGCCTTTAGGCAATATTGTTCAGGAAAGTCTCAAAATGCAAATAGTTTGTTTGGGGAGTATGTATAGTTTGTATGTATGTTTTATTTGGGGAGAGAAGGATCCACTTTTGTCAGTAGCGCAGGTGTGTAAAGTTCGAGCTGAATTCTGAATGCCTATACAATTTTGGATCCTGACCTAGACCCTGAAATGGATCTCTCAGCTTTATGTTGAATCAAACTGACAGTGGCACACACACAACAGCAAATCCCTCAAACTTGGAAAATAATGAGACACACAGTTAGTATTTCTGTGCCTTAAATGTTAAAGAATGTGTCTGGAAATCTCTTTTCTGTTACCTGTGCTCTGTGTTTGTGGATTTGGTTATCCGAAGCTGTTACTCTAATATGTCATCCAACCTTCCACCTTCATAGAAAGCAAATTGTGAATTACCAGCCTATGATTTTAATTTCTAATCATCTTTGAAGAAATACTTGCGTTTACATTGAAATTTAAATTCTACGCTAACATAGCACGAAACTAAATAGCACTCTACATAAGTACAGGGTGAATATGACCTCTCCCATACCTTGTAATTTTGAATTAGTCTCACCACGTTTCAGATTTTTAGCTCCTCTTAACTGAAAATGGAATCAAACAGTGTGAGCTTTTGGGAAGCTGTTTTGAAGAAACAGAAAATGCAAACCACATGGTAGACTCACAATGGGAAGACTTAGAAGAAATCTTTCTTCATTGGAAAAATGAACTCTAGTGGGTTTACTAAGCAACATTTCAAAGCAGTCTGAGATGAAAGGTTTGTGGCCTAATTTGTTGCATATGTGATATTTCCTAATGGATCAGTGTTATATTGAAAAAGTCAACAAGGAAGTGCAGTAAAGTTGGGGGAGGGTTGGTATGAATTGGTAGTTTAAAAAATGAATTTAATCACAGTTTTGTATCTAAAGAGCGTCAATATCTGTATATCAGAAAACCACATTAACTGTTCAACACTTCTCGCTATAGTACCCTTTTAAAATGGGACTTTCTCAAGCTCCAGCACTTTTAGCTGAAGTTTTCCATGCTGCATATTTTTGACTGAATTGGGAAAGTTTCTGCGAAGTGTTTCAGTTGTTTTGGAGAACAAAGCCAGCCAGCAATGCTGAGTGCTAGCCTGCCAGAATCGTTTCCATGGGCAGCACTGGTTGGGTTAAATCCTGTGATTTTTCACTGTTAGAGACAAAGATAGATGGTGTTTTCCGTAATCTCTCTCTGAAGTGATGATGATGTATGAATGCTAAAATTCATTTTTACTAAGCAAGATTCATGATGACTGCAGATAACTCCTGCAAACATGTCCCTGCTTTTTTTAAAAAAAGGCACATAAAGGGGATAAACATATTTTTGAAGCCTTCTACCTTTTGGGCTAATTCCATGAAAAATCTATTCGAAGTTGCCAGACCTCTGAGTTTGAAAACGGGGTTTAGTCTTTTCCTAATGCAGGGTTGAGAGGGTGGCCACAGCATTATTTGGAGTGTGTTGTGTTTGTGGGCTGGACTGCATCTCGGATGCCAGAGCTGCATATGTATTTTCTTGGGTATGTTCCTCCTTAATTATGACGAGCAATCGTGTGTCCTTCCTCTGCTCTGTTCCGTGCTGAGGAGGAGGAGGAGGAAGCATCTCGGGCATGACAAGGGTTAAGGAACAGGTGGTTATCTCTGGGGCTGCCGTCTCATTTGGTACCCAGGATGGATAGCTTCCTGGGAAAAAATCCCAGTTTTTGTACTGAAGGAGGCTGTTGTCTGTGGACTTCGGCTTCATTTATTGCAGAAGCTGGAAGGTGTGTAGATATAACAGGCTCAGCATGGGTTTAACTTCTGAATCTATATGGAGAGGAACTTTGGCATTTTTCAGTATAAACAGCCTCTGTGGCTGTCGCTGTTTTTGATACTCAGTGATGGCATCCCAGAGCATATTTTTAATAGCCTTTCAAAGACCACAAGATTGTCCTCATAAGCCAAATGCAAACTACAGAAGGGGCATAGACAGAGGTTATCTGGTTCTAAGCATCTTCTGTTACCTCTCGGAAGCTTCCCTTGGCATCCATCTGTTTTCTGAATCCTTCCCTTCTCTTTACTCGCTGTAGCCAGACATGCTGGGTAAGTTTCCAGGTTAACTTGTGTCCCATGAAGGAGCAAAGATTGTAGGAAGATAAGGAGTTTAGTAACACTCTGGGGAATTATATCCTAAATCTTGTTCCTTATAGCTGTCTCTAGTGTGAGGCTTGCTCACTAATACTGTATTCTTCAGAAAATCAGGCCACAGGTTTTCTAAATTAGGCATCTGTGTTAGCAGGTTCTTCTGAGTCTAGTTACGAATTTTGCTGTGCTGAAGTTCATCCTTTTAAAATTACAGATAATTCTCTTCCAGGAAAGTGTTGTGTAAGTAAGTGTGTTAGTATTTCTGAAGTGTTCTGTACAGTACCATGATAAGCTGCATAAAAAGTTTATCAGAATGTTAATAATTCAGTGCAACACTTAAATACTGTGTCTTGAATTAATGCATAGGTTTATACATAATGATAAAGAAATGGTGAGCAGCTGTCCGTTCTGTCAGCCTTAGGCAGAGTTCTCTGGAAGAAATAATATGTCATTAAAGGCTGTATCTTAATGCATATGTATATGGGGACGAATTAAGTTTAAGTTTGGATTTCCTTGTTACTTTTTTAGTGCTTTCCTTGGCAAACTTAACATTCCTTTTTTGTGAAGGAACCTTCTGGCTCTTTGTAGGCTATTCCTGCTGCTTTTAATATCCTTTGAGATTGATTCATGAAGTGCCAACATCTTGAGCTGTGGAAAAAGTATAAGAATCCTAAAGAAAGACCCTGGCTACATGGGAATAGATTTGAACTCAGACTCTTTCTGTGCTCCTTTGATCTGAAAGAGACATCTTGTGATTCAAAGAACCTTTACAGTTAATTAAGGCCATTAATTCAATTAGTTCTATTTTGATTAAAAACTGATAGCATTAGCAAAGTGTATAAAGACAGCATCTGGATCACATTTATTAGAATATTTTAGGAATCCAAAAGTGTTTTCTGAGGTAACTTTTGAACATGTCTGTATGTGACAACTGCTTAGAGAAAAAATTCTCCATGGCTGGATGAGCTCAAGATCATTTTTATATTGGTGATATTCCCAGTGATTGTCCTGTTATAGGATAAGTCAATGTCTGTTTCCATTTCACTTGCTGACAGTTAATCACAGAAGAATGAAGTTGTGAGGAAACAACCAAAAGGATGTGAAGAGTTGAGTGGCAGGGTGTTAGAGAATCTGGCACATCCGCAATGGAGGGTGGGGGACCCGCAATGCAACCAGCTTGGAGCATTTTGTGTTTGGAAGGTTTACCAACCACAGAGGTCATGGGAAGAACCACCTGTGAATTTTTTGTCGTCTTTTCATTAGGTCTTTGAACTGAGTGCACAACTATGTGATAGAACTTTGTCTCTTACCTCTAACTTTAATGACCTGCAACAAAAACATGGGCAGAGCCTGAGAAACTGGACTAGAAAGGAACTGGACTCTATGGCAACACTAATGCCAAAGCTGCCGCTCAAGGCTTGATCATGCCAAGGTCATGTATCTTAGTTGTGGAGTCACAGCTAATACAGTACAGTGACTGGGACTCACTAACTTCAACCTCAATTAATGCTGATGTTCTGGAATAATTCTTTATTATCTTTGAGCAGGTCAGTGGATTCTTTCCAGCTGATTGTAGCTACTAACTGGGGTATGTTCTTTAGGAGCTATGTTATTTTAGAAAAAGAGGACAGAGTTCTATGCCTGAAAGACAGTACCGCATAGTGATTGAGGCCATCTGAGATCTGACTCTTTCTGGAAGCATTCTTGTTTCTTCCTTGATTATAGCAAGGTGCTGAAGGAAAAGCCAAGTTAAATGCATGGATTTAGTGAAATTAATCTGTGCAGATGGTCATAATTTCTCACTTTATTGCATTCCAGATGCCACAGAATCCCCTAAAAGTTCTTTGCAACTATCAGGGAATGAGGATTCAACATATTGTAGAACAGGCTGAGCATGTTCAAGGTCAAGATTGTTACTGACCTGTGATATGGATAAGAATACTACAAGAGCATCTCCCCATTTTTAATCTGATACTCTTTTTTAGGCCTGCATTTAACCATTTTCTAGGCTCCTACAAAGCAAACAGACTTCCTTCAAGATCTTTGTAAATATTTCTTCTCATTAAGGTATTAAGAATGGAATAGGGAGAATCTATAAATAGAGTTTTGAATGGAGTGGTTAATGTTTCACGAAGGGCTTTGTCTGTTGTATGAAGGAGTTCCTTACAGTCAGGTTACAAAGTGAAACCTTGTTCTTTGAATGTCAAAGTGGGAAGTTCCTCCAGTGGGTAACAGAAATAGGGTAATAAGATGCTCCATTAATTGCTTTGTTTTGTTTTTCCCTGAAATAGGAGGTAAAATTAAGTGTTTAGAGACAGAGGTGTGTCTGCTTTTTAAGACTCTGAGAAGTCTATTCAATGTCTATAGAGTACCTGGATACTTCCTAGGATGCCTGTCAGTGCCTTGCACATCACCAGCAAACTACAGTGCAGGAGGTTCCTTAGCTGAAATATCAGGCTTTTATCCTCTCATCCTTTTTGCAGGAGAGCTTACTTGAAAGAAAAATAAACATTCTGTAGGCTCTTTTGTTTTCACTTTGTGCACATAGACCAGTTACTTGTAGTTCTGATGACTTGTTTCTGGAACCTGTTTTCGTTTTCTTGGGAAACTTATTCTGTTGCTTTTATTCCCCCTCTGAAATGTCATCTATTAAACAACAACAAACACGAAGCAAAACACCAAACAAAAAAACCCCACCAAAACCAACAAAAAACTAAAGAAATGGTGCCGTTCAAATAATCGTAACTGAGAATAGAAATCTTTGATTTAGACGCCACAATCGTACAGTCTGTATTTCAGAAGCACAAACTTGCCTTTAATAAGCAGAAATGAGCCGGAGGGTTTCTCATGAGTTTAGCGAGTGGTGTGATAGCGCAGAGATTGGATGCATCACAGTAGATTATAAAACCCAGACTGAAATCCAGAACTCTAACGCAGACAGTGAGCCCAGAAGCTCCTCTTCATTCAAGTCTGGAAGATGATCTGCAAAGCACATCTGTGTGCATAGAACAGCTCCGTGTATCACCAGAACAACAGCAGGCAGCTTCATTTGCTGCTGTTCCTGTTCAGACAGGCTGCCCACATCTAGATGATAAGTAGATACATCTGCAAACATGCTCTGCTGCTTACCTGTCCCTGTGCCTGTTCTCAAGAGCTGTGCAGACACATTCTCTGTTAGGTATGAAGGCAAGTCCAGCAATTCCATGCCATGGGTACAGGTTTGGGTTCTACCCAAATTGCCCTTAACAGACAAAGTTTGCTTGCTCTTTATATATATATATATATATATATATATATATATATATATATATATATATATGTATTTGTCCTTTTTTTTTAGATGTAGCCATTATGTTGGCCAAGTTCCCATAGTGAATTATTTTTATGTACTTAATTCATTCTCAATGAAACAGACCAATCCATTAAGGAATCTGCACTAAAAACTGTAGCTAATTATGTGTTCTTGTGGTGTATGACATCAGTAGAATGCCATGAGTTAATTACATTCTTAATTACAGCTTTGTATTGAATTAGGGGCTTGTTATACATAGAATAATTGAAAACCTGCTGAGATCATGTCTGGTAGCATCTAATTGTATCCCATATTTTTTTTTTTTCCCCCCTAAACTTTAAATAAAAACTGGTATTTCATTTAGCATGGTTTTAATTAATTGACATGAGAAATGTAATTAGAGCTGAGGCAATGGATCAACTATCTTAAAACAATTATTCAGAAATTAATCACATTTTGGGGAACAATTAACAGCTTCCAGAGCCGGAGCTGTTCTGCTGCATTTCTGGAAAAACCTTGAGCAGGCACCGCTGAGGAAAGGACGTGCTGCTCTTAAAAGAAAAGAGAGATTTGGATGTTTGGAGACATTTGCTGTGCTCTTTCAACTGGAGGAAACTTGATATCCTTGCAGCTTCAGGCATCAGAAACCCAAGAATAGCACAGGAAGAGAGCTGGGATCGAATGATTTTCCGGAGTGTTGAGAAGGACAGGGCCTGGCTGTGTTGGACCACAAGAGGAGGTTACCGGTGGCCTCAAGGGCTTTTCTTCACTCCAGTGGAATTACCTGCTACCTGTCAAGAGCAGGAGAGTTCGACAACAGCACCAGTGAGAGCGGGTTGTGAGTTGGGCTGCTTGAGCTTTCTGGCTGTGCTTTCAATTCCCACCTGCCTCGATGGATGTGGAAGCTGCTTTGCCATCCACCATCCAAAGGACACTATTGCAGGGAACAGGAAAAAGAATTTCCTCTCTTCTTTCTTCCTGAACATAGGAGCCCACTCTTGTCCTTAATATCAAGACCTGATAATGAGAATGGTGATCAGTCAGTGGACCAGCATATTGGTTATCTCTCCTTCTTTCGTTTGACAAAAATCTCATCTGTGATCTCAGACTGAACTCGCTGGATTTTGAAGAAGTTACCTGAGAAGGAAACGCTACTGAATAGTATTGTCAGTGACAGAATTTCCAAGGCTGACATCTATTCAGAAGATTTGGGTCTGTAACTCTTTCACTTTCCTTTTGTAGAAGCCTTGAGAGTTGTTTGGTGTGTGATTTGTGTTTGTTTTAAACAGAAATTATTGTTATAATATTCTATTGGTATAGACGAAGCCTTTCATTTAAATCAAACTGCAACAAAGCTTTAATTCCAGGATGAGGAATGATGTCCATTTGCTGTTTGCGGAAGCATTGATTTGTTTCAGGACATACAGTTATGTTTCCTGTGTGTAACCTGAGTTAGAGGATCTGACATTTTTCTGTTTGATATCTCTAAAATCAATGCACACATATTTAGACCTGCCTATACATAAATAGGCATATGCTTTGATTATAAATGGAGAGCATATGCAAGGATCAAACTGCTGTGTGAGAGCAGGTTTTAGAGATCTCGCTGTGCTCGCACACAAGCAGAAGAACCCTGGGTGCATCAACCGAAATCTGGCGGGCAGCCACAGCACACAGAATGGAGGGAATGTTTGCCTAAAAGACTAGATTGTGTCAGGCGTGACTAAGCAGGAATTTTAGCTGAAATGCGTTAGCAAATTGAATGCTTAGAGCAAAATGAGAACGTTCATGGTCTTGTCTCGCTTGAGACTGGGTTTGATTTTTTTAATATAAAAATCAATGAAGGGGGGAAAGGAAGTTCTGCAGAGTGTTTCCTGATTTTTAGGAATGCTGATGTAGGTGACCGTTAAATATGTTGCTCTGGCTCTGTTTGCATTCCTTCTGAACATGCATGCCTTTTAATAGCCTTGTAGCTTGTGGAGTACTCAGCTGTCAGTTGGGTAGTAAAATACTTTAATTACCCACAGGCAGACCCAGTGAGAGGAAGAGTGAGACTAGTTAAAAGGAGTGCACATCAAGCTTACTTTCTGACAGTCAAAAGAATGACAAAGCCTAACTCCTGGCTATTATTATCCCTCCTTTCTCCGTGAATGGCATTTCTGATGGAAAGAGGTGTTGGGGTGTATGTACTTTGCAAGTCCTGCTCTTCTCTAAATCTCTAAAGATATTGGAATGGCCATTGCAGAGTGACAGCTTAGGGACATAAGTGTCCAGCAGGCTGGATAGCATAGAGCTGAAAAATAATGAACAGGTAAGAAACTTTGCTGAAATATGTGGCCCTGCCTGCTTGATCTTTCATGTACTTTTATGGATTGCTATGTTCTGTGCTCATTACTTATCTCATACTTATTATCCTTATTTCATAAGTATGCAAGTTGATGAACAAGTTGCCATATTTGTGTTTCTGTCACCTAGCTAGACTTGGCATGTAAAACGCTGCTGCTCCAGCAAGGTTCTGGGACCACAGAATGGCTTGGGCTGGAGGGACCTTCCCAGCTCCCCAGTGCTCCCCCTGCCATGACAGGGACATCTTCACCAGCTCAGGGTGCTCAGAGCCCCGTCCAGCCTGGCCTGGGATGTCTCCAGGGATGGTTCATCTACCACCTCTCTGGTAACCTGGGCCAGGCTCTCACCGCCCTCAGTGTAAAAAATTCCTCTTTACGTCTAGTTTAAATCCAGGCTGCTTGCACAGAATTGCAGCTGTGATAAGCTTTTGGGGACCCCAAAAAAAGGTGACCAATAGCCTAAATGAGTGATTTTTTTTTTTTTTTTTTTTTAGGAAACTTAATTTTTCTTGATGTGTGATTTCTGGAGGATTCCTGTCTCCTGAAGGCTGTAGGAATGGGCATGTGGAATGAACTGACAGTAATGGACAACTGTCTTTTCATCTCCCTCCAGTTTTGCTTAGGCCATCCATTTTTCAGTGATAGCACTAAACGAAGTATGAGTTTGGATGGCAGCCAGGTGTCAGCACATGGCAGAAGGTTTTAATTCTGCTTTTAGAAACTAGATAAGTGGTGTGCTAATAAGCTAATATAAACACAACCTTCCCGCTCAGTTGGACAGCTTGAGAGTGAAGATGATCATGACACTGCCATGTCGTTGTGTTTTGTGTTAGAGCTTGTTAAGGCTCTAATTATTACAGCTGTCTCCATAATGTGCTGTCTCAGTATTGTAACATCTATTTGGTTATATGCAATGACAGCAACTACATCACCTTAATTCCCTGGGAAGCTTTTTGTCTCCTATGTACTTTTCCCCCTATTGTGTTCATACTTTGACACTGCTCAGGGTGCATGACTGCTACTGTCCTTTTCTATCCTCCCCTCCCAATTTCAACCCTGAAAGCTGTTTCTGAGTAATGGGAAGATCACACATTTAGTTGCTGCTTCTCTGAGGTTCCTGAACTTCTTCAGATGCATTGGAGCCGCACTGTGCTGTAGCTTGTGCCCAGGACGACCCGATAATGCTGTAGTATGTGCATTCTGATGATCGGTGAAGGCATCTCCTGGTTTCAGTGAAGAAATTCAAACCAGAATGCCTTGGAATGCACAAATGGACTGAAATTGGTGTTTTTAACATTAACCGGAGTAGTGCATTTTAGTGCTCTTTCTCATTCTGTGCAGATTTTAACCCCTTCCACTCTTCAACAATTCTGTGCTAGAGTATGTGTAATTCTCTGTAGTATAGGGGAAAGGCTACTTTGTTTTATGGCTTGTATTTTTTTTTTTTAGATGTGTGATTACTGTAAGTTGTTTGAGAGAACAGTGAAAAGCGAGTGAGCTTATTTCCTTGGTGAGACTCTTGCTATGGAACAAGAGGATTTCTCCACTACGATATGCCAATTACAGATGAGCTAATCATGACATGGTTTTGGCATTGAGAAATTTTAGAGTGAGTGCAGGTTTGCACAGGATAGTGCTGTTTTGAGTGGATCCAAAGGTTGTATCTCAGAGGTCTGACTCCTCTGGTGCTGGATGGGTGCATACAAACCCATTCTTGATCTGCAGGACAAAGCTGGGACGGGACACTCGGAAGCGATCTCAATGAGCCCTTTGCCAGGCTGCTGTTTGCCAGCTGAATTTAGTACTCTCATTCCCCTGATCGATGAATAGATTTTCCTCAGATCCTCTTTTATTTTTCTGTTTTCTCTCCAGCTTTTGTTTTCTGTGGAAGGAGAAATCTATCACAGGGGCTTAGAGTTGCTTTGCCTGAGTTGCTTTGCATAATGTTGGGGCAGGAGAGGAACTGCTTGTATACTTAGAACTAGCTTAACAGAAAGGCTTTGGATAATTCTGTGGACTTTCTAAAGAGGTTGGGTTGGCTTAAATGATTAGTGTGAAAGCTTCAAAGACTAAATATTTAAGGCTCTATTCTGCTCTTACTTGTACCTATGCAGATCTCTGGAATTTCACATTTGAGTGAAAAGTAATTCTGCATTTCTCTTGCACTCCATCCTTTTTTCTCCTCTCCCCAATTCAGAGTGCACAGAGCCGGTATTCCCTCTTCCAGCAGTTGGTGAGCATCTAGGGAATACTGCCAGGTACATGGAGATGGGGACGGCGGTGTGCAAGGGGGAAGAGTGGGTACAAATGGTTTGCAGCACATTGTTCCCTGTTCATCACCTGTATTTTCATGGATACCCCTGAAGTAGCACATCCCTTCACCTCTAACAGTTCAGAATTCAAAACTTGTATTCTGTGGGTACCTGTGGTGGTGGCGGTAACCTCATGTGCTGAGAGCACTTTGTCATGGGTGGTGATCCTGCATGGAGTAACTTTGCATGGGGCGAGGAGATGAAGAACATCAAATGCCCAGGGGAGCCTGATCCCATGCTGCCAGGACATCTGCTACCACTTGAACATCGAAATCTACATGATGGGTAAAATAATTTAGTAGCTGCTTGCAGGAACTTATGCAACCGAAAAAGCTACTCATCTATACATGTGACACATAATAACTGTGTGCAGAATGGAGATTTTCTTTGTCTACTTACTGCTGATTCTCAAACCAGGGTTCTACTCAGTTGTGTCCAAGTACTTGATTATCTGCTAGTTCTTATTAATTCTTTACTAGATGCCTGGCTTGTGGAACAAACTATGAGAAGAGGGTTGGGGTGGTGTTTGTAAGGCTTCTCATAATATATCACTGATACTTGCAGTCATTTCCATTTGATTGGACTGGTTTGCAATACCAGTGTACCTGGTATAGAGGTATCACAGTTCTTGGTAAAAGACTCTTACAGTGCTGTGTCTTTAACATGACTGGGTGCTATTCTTATCATGATCCTATTTGCCATCTGTGACACTGGTGTAACTAGGAACCATTCAGTCAAGGTGAGAAGCTCATTCAGCTTGGGATTTACTTTTTACAGTCCCAGGTGTAATGTGTTCATTAGTGAGTCTGAATTCAGTGTGGGAAGGACTGACTTAGTCTGCTCTGCTCCCCGGGAGTATTTCATTAGTGAGTGCTTTTCACAGTTCCATGTGTAGCTAAGCTGTGAGTTTTGTCTATGCTAAGTGGATTCTAGTTATTCCCCTGACCTTCAACTCCTCTTCAAGAAGTTTATGCATCAAGGAACATGCTTTGATGCAGTTCTAAGGGAAGTCTATATTCCTTGGTTTTCAATACCTTCACTGTGTGCAGGTATTAGGGTGCCTAGGCAGCTTGCCGGGGCGACTAGTCTGGGTAACACAGTTGGCAAATCCTGTGTGCCCCAGACAGGGTATCAGTCATTGTCAGTGAAGGTGGTTTAATTGATCGACAGATGTATTTTTCTTACTGGCTCTTCCAAGTGATGACACAGGAGGGTGAGGAGGCTGTGGGGATTGTTTAGAAGAGCTCTTTGTTGGGTACACTCAGTAGCTAGTGTAGAGATGCTTTCATTGAGAATTGACTGTTCAGATATATTCTACTGTAAGGCTGACGCATGGTGGGGTCTGGCCAGAAACATGATGGTTTTTGCACCTGGGACATTGCAACCCGGGCTGTACATACAGACTGGGGAATGAGAGCGGCTCTGCAGAGAGGGACCTGGTGGCTCTGGTTGACGAGGAGGTGTCATGGCTCCAAGCCTGACAGTGTTCAGGAAGCAATTGGACAAAGCCCTCAGACACCGGTGTGAATTTAGGGGTTGTCATATGCAGGGACATGAGTTGGACTCAATGATCCTTGTGAGTCCCTTCCCACTGAGGACATTCTATGATGCCGGATGCTGTCTGAAAGGATTCTCTCAAATGTCACTTGTAAGAAAATTCATGACTGTAGTTCTGAGACAGGCTAAAAGCTGAGCATCTAGTTTGCAATGTGTTTTGTTATGACCTTTGTCCAGCCACATCAGACAACCAAAGGCAGTCGTGTGCAGTGGCTGGAGGTGTATGTTGGTTGTTGAATATGTGAAGGGAGTTCTACCCCTGCAAAGCCCAGAGGACTTTTTATAGCAGCTTTGAAGGGCACAGCACTTGCTGTGGTGATTCACCACTTCTGCCAATTTGTAGTTGAAAGGTGGGCTCTCTTCACTCAAATGGATTGATGGTTCTGAAGAAAGCAAATGTAAGTCTGTTTTTTTAAATCCTTTTTTCTTAAGTGGGAGCATTGCATCTCTCTCAACTGTGCAGAAAGTGAATCTGATTGCTTTCAGTTGTTCCTTTGTGGAATTCACTTATGTTCCCTCACAATAACTCAGGAAGTGGCTGACTTTTTCATTATGCTTTTGTTAGTACAGATTGACATACGAGGTCTCTCTTGATCTTTTATGAAATGGAATTTCAGGAGAATATTCAGGAGAAGGAAGGGAGAAAATCCTTTAAGACCTCTCCCTCCCTCTGCTGAAGTTTTATTTTAATTGTTGTGCAATTAAATATTTGCTACTGCTTAATAGAATAACTTGGAATATATCACCAAGCTAGCAAATGGTAGAGCTTGTGAAGCTTATTATAAGTGTAGAGCTCTGGAGCTGGTACTGAAAGTTGTGAGGTCTGAGAGGGTCTGACCTCAGGGATCCTGGGTCCAGAGAAGCTCAGAAGGGCACTTGGGCCTGTGGGTGAGCGGCTGTATCCAAGTGATGCTTTGGAGTAAGGTTTGTGATAATCTGACTGTTCTCCACCTGGTACTTGAAAAGAAAGTAACACTTAAACTGCGAATTGACTGAGCATGCTTTAAAAGTTGCACTGGATTAGGCAAATTTGCCATAGAAGTCACTGTCCTCTTCCTTTTGTAAGAAGAGAAGGCTTTATTTTCCTTTATTGTGATCAAGATACATTATGTCAGAGAAAGCAGCACGTTAATGTAGCTGTTTACTTTGGCATTTTTTATGCTAAAAATACATACACTGTGTTTCTGACTTTTTCCCTTCTGCAAAACAATCTTTGTGCACTTAATGTGTGTGTATATTCAAAACGTGTATGTGTGTCAAAAATATTTAGGTGAACTGCTTTTATGGCTGCCTAATATTTGGCATGTGTGCGTTTGTATGTTGATATGTAGCAAGGATGTTACTCCAGGTTTGTTCACTTGCTGATGCACTAAACAGTAGGGATGAGGAGCTGGAAGGTGCTTTTAAGCTCGGTGACAGATTGCCGGGGGAACCGGGGGCTCTAAAGGGGCTCATTTGGCCATCCCTGGGAGAGTCGGCTGGAGCATTGAGGCAGGAGACACCTTCCAGCCATTCACTAATGTGTGAGCTGCTTTGGGGATTCACTCAGTTAATCAGATTAGTTTAACAAGTGTCAAGAAGAGAACTGACCAAGTGGCTGCTGGATAAAGTAGCTCATGTAAAAGAGAAACAATCAGTGACAACAAATGTAAGAACTAGTATTTTTCATAAATGTCATTTCAGATTATAAACACTTAGCATATTCTAGTGCAGTTATGCCTTTCTGTTAATACCTGTATGTGGATCAGTTTGGAAGGGTGAAGACTTAGGGAGTCCACTTTTTCCCAGCTTCTCGCATGTTCCTTCCTTTCATATTTTCTCTACTGTTAACTATCCCATCAATTACCCTCTTCTCACCTTTTTCAGAGGCTTACCAGCTCCAGGAAAACTCTTGGTACTTTCACATGTGAATCATGGAAACACCTGTATTTGCATCCCTTAGCACTTCATTTCTATCCCGTTTTTGTCAGTGAGGGTGGGGCAGCTCACGTTTCAGTGGGTGGGAGCAGGAACGGGGAGAAGCTGCAAGCTCAGGAGAGCAGCACTGGGGCCCATGGGCTCACTGGAAACTGAACTGCAAAAAACTGGGTTCCTAGCGACATCCACAGCGTGATTTATTGCTTTTCGGAAGGGAATGGTGAACAAGAGATGTAAACTATTGAGACAGTGCCTCATTTATCTGTATCTTCTGCAAAACCTTGTGTATAATTAAAATGCCACAAAAGTTTAGCTGGAGGAGAAAATATGATCTGTGTTAATATTGAAGGAGCCCTTTGGCTTATACCAATTGAGTATCAGATGTTACCTAAAAGACTGTTAATAAGGAGAATGCTTAAAAGCTGCATATTTTTAATACTTTTTTTTTTTACAGGAAGCAGCTTTTTTTCGTTGCTGGTATTTAAATATTGTAATGAACTGTAAATAGTAGTTAAGGAAATGGAGGCATTCATGCAGTTGTTTTCCACTCTTGGTGACTGACCCTGTTTTCAGTAAAAACTCTTCAAATGCATCCCAACTTTGCTAAATGGGATTGCGGTGTTCTTTGTTATGCTGAATAGCATATTTTACCATGAGAGTTTCAGTGGAAATCAATACAGAAAACTGTACTTGTTAGAAGTATTTTTGAAAGTGTTTTATTAATACTAAGGCAGCTTCCCTTTTCCCCCAAGATGCTTGGATTGCTTTACTTTCAAACATTTACTTATTTTGTGACATGTTCATTACTTTCATTCTGTAGGAGGCTAATTGTGTGAGCTCACATATTTTGTGCTTTGAGGAATTAGCCATTAAATAGCAAGGCCTTAAAGCTGCCTTTGATTGATTACATGTAACTGTCTGAATTGCAACAGTAATTCAATGTAACAGTCATTGCTTATGAGGTGCAAAGTAATTTATCCTGCTAATAAAACATCATTGTACACTTGCTAGGAGAAAATATTAAATTCATTCTCGTTACTGTGTATTTTTATATCTTAATTCTGTCCAAGCTTCTGCTGTAATACAGAAAAATATTCAATCACATCTTTTCATGAAGATGACTTTGAAATCCTTTGCAGTGGAAAGAATCAAGACAAAGAGCTGCCAAACAGAAGTTGTGTTCTGTGAATGTAAATAGGTTCTGCACCATAATTAGTGATTTTGTAGGGCTGGACTGGAGGCCCCGTGTTTTCATGGGAAACTCCGTTTGATGTGTACCATCCCTAATTTCTGCAGCACTGAATAACCAGGCTCTAATTCTGTTGTAATGAACCATGCGTTAATGCTACAGCCTTCTGTCCAGCCAGAAGCCAAAACACCATGTCTGACTTTGTAATGAATCTTGCAGGCGTCTTGTTGACTCCATGGGTAGGCTTTTGTTCCAAATCTGTCCTCAAATATTGCTAGTTTTCTTTGAAATGTACAATGCATCCTACATTCGGGCTTGGGTTTACTCCATTTGCCAACTTTCCTGGAAAGCATAAATATTTCTTACCCTTTAGGGAAATTGTTTTTGTTTGTATCTTTGTTAGTTTTGGAACAGTGGGATTTAAAACAGTGGAACTGACTAGAGCTGTTTATTTTACAGTTTAGCATTCATTTTGATTAAGGTATGAGGCACCACAGAACATGCACAGTGGGGAGGCTTTGCTGCCTATCTCTAGGTGGAAAGATCTATTCTTGCAGCCACTGGTTTCTTGGTTAGGTCATTGAATAATGAACACATGAACACTTGTTTCTGTGTTCCGATCAGTAACTTTGCATGTGTGTGTTTTTCCTCAGATTGATTTTTCTGCTACCAAGTTGGTTGGTTTTTTTGTTGAGCTTTAGTTTAAAACTTGCAAACAAACACAGAGTTTTGTGTGGCTACAGATGGGCGAGACCCTGGGAGGTAATGGCTGAGATCAGGGACCAGTATTGAGAATGCCTGCAAATCCTAATCAAACGCACAGAGCCCAAGTAAATGGGATCTCTCCCCCCTGTATGAAAAGCACATGTGAGACCAATTCTGTTGCACTTGGTGCTGCAATGCGTCCTGCTGCAGCCAGAGCAATGTCCTCAGACACGTTGCTTCAGTCTCAGCTCCGCTTATTGTATTTTGATGGCGCGGTGGCCCTGTGGTCCCTCTGAGATGCCCATCCTGTGGCTGGGACACACCTTGCATGTGCCAACATCCAAAGCTCTTGGAATGTACCTGGTTGGTGACAAACTGATGCAAAGACTATCAGTTGTGTGGAACTGGTGTTGGTGGCTCCCGCAAGACTTATATAAAGAATATGCGAGTATAAACTAACGTCCATTGTAAATATTGGTCTATGAGGTAGGTTTCCTCTGAGTTCTGTTGATTTTCAGGCATGTGTATAGCGCTGTTGGTTTACATATAGAGTCTAACCCAATTCAAGTGAGCACTTGTATTCTTTGTCTGCACAGCTTCTCCCCATTAGCATAGTTGTTACTCCTGAGAGTATGTGTTCATTCATTGCGTCTCAGTGTGGCAGTCAAAGAATTAATTACTCTGAGAAGGGACAGGCCTCTTCTAAAGAGTTTCACAACTTCAGCTTTTAATGGATCTCCCTCCCCTGCTGAGGCTGCACCGCAGCTTGTCAAAGCATTCGCGGCGGCTGCACGGGTCAGTGCTTCCCAATGGAGAGTCGCTGTTAGAGGAACCGTGACACTGGTTCCTAAGGCTGATTTACTGGGAGCTGGGGGGGAGCGAGAGAACAGGGAGAAGGGAAATTGTAAGCCCTTGACTCATTGTTCACAGGAAATGGATTTTGAAATTCTCATTAAAAAGAAAAAGTTGTACTTTATTTGTGTGTCTTACTTGCATGTCCAAGCACCAACCTCACTGGTTGCTTCCAAACCTGGTCGCCTGAACACCCTGCCTGCAATGCCACTGGATGTTTGTTTCATTATCTAATGGCACTTATTGATTTTCATTAAAAACATGTCAGCATTGATTTTTCTAAAGCACCCTCGGAAATGCATTCTGACCCTTTTTTATGTTGAATCCACTGCGGAGTCTCCCACTGAATTAGTCTAAAGCAGGATTATTTTCTGACTAAGAAATGTTGATTAAATATTTTGATGTATGAGTGGTTAAGACTGCTTTAAGAACAAAGCGTGCTGTGGGGAAATGAACTGAGACAAGGGAAAAGCTGAAAGGAAGGATGCTATAAAACAGGCGCTTTGTCCATTCATGCATTGTTATTTAAAGTTAGTGGTGTAAATCAGCTGAGGATCTGGTCTGTGTATTACCATCAGTTCACACACCAGATTGTATTGACGTGATGCTGATACATGAAAGGAAATGTTATTTTTAAACATAGTTAAATCTGAGTACACATAGGTTTGTTTTTTGTTTCTCTTGCCTCCTTACCATGAGTTTTCAGGGACCTTGGCATATTTGTTGCTTCAAGTTTTAAAACGCTGACAGTCACAGCCCTTAAGTTGATCAGCTGGTTTTGTCATATGCCTCTGTTATTTTCTGCTCAGCTCTTGTGGCTCATTATGCTTATTTTTCACAGATGAAAAGACCGTTATTAGACATGTATGGAGATGTGCCATGAGATGGGAGTGATGTTCTGTGGACCTTTAGAGTTAACTCTTGCACGACTGCCTGTGATTTTAGGACACTGAGCTGGTTGCTCTGAGACTTGTGCTTACATTCCTGCACTAGTTGACACTGGGACTTCACATAATGGGCACACAGATGAAGTTTGATTGGAAAGTTCTGGTACAGGTGAGTTGGCTATTGAATTGGAAGCTGTGGCCTGGTTTAGGTAATCCAAAATCCAAATTTATGACTGAAAACAGGAAAAGGCTTTTAAAGGCAGCTTTTGTCCATGTCCAGAAAGAGAAGCACAAGATGGTTTCTCTCTAATTTTGAATTGCTGCCCTATAATCTGTTTTTTGAGCAAACATCTTCCTTGGTTTTTCTCTAGATGCCTGTATTTTGTGTCAGAAAACATGGCTGTACATTTCTGTACGGTGGATTCCAGTCTTTCAGAGAAACCACACTCTACATTCATTAGGTAGTTATTATCCTCGTTTGCCTTACTCGAGTCCCAAGATTTATGAAGATAAATTCAGCATCCACTTTGTGGGGAAAAGTGAATTTGAGGTGTATATCTATTATGTCGTGTTTTGTATTTTTCACTGCGAATGATTGGCACGAGAATGTGTTAGTTGAATACCAGTAATGTGGCAAACCTGGTAAAGTGGAGCAGGGTGGGTTCTCAGCTGCTGGAAACAACTCCTGTGTTGCTGAAACGTAACCCTGGCTTATTCTTATTCAGCAAGTACTTCAAGTTAACTGATAACCCTGTGGGAAGGAAAAAATCCTTGATAGTAAGGAACACTTGGAAACGCAGTGTGGATGAACAACTCAGTGCTTGGTGCTCTCCAGCTCCATCGGATTCTTGTCCCAATATTCTTCCTTTTGGCAAAAACTACAACTAGAGCCTCTTGCTGGAGGGTATTTTTGTGTTTTTTTTAAGCACACCTGGTCAGCCTCATTTTTCATATCATCTGCATTACAAAGCTGTAGAGTATAAAGCTCATGACTCCTTGTGGGGGTGAGCATGACAGACAGTCGTACCACAGTGTCTGTTGCAGGAGTTCTTGACCTTTTGATCACAGATACACATACCCCAAGGGGGAAGTCTTTGAGTGCCTCTCCATGTGCACCTCAATGGATGGCTCTAAAACCTCTTTGCACTGAGATCACTTGTGCCTCATCTTTTCTGCCTATTCTGTGTGCTGTATTTTTTCCTCCTCTTTCCTTAGTGCATGCTCTTAAGCTGCCTTTTCTTTGTTCCCCTTTTAATCTGCATTCATTATGTTCTTTATAATCTTATTGCTATTAATGCTTAGTGTTCTGCAGCACAATAGATTTTTAGGATAGACATCCTTTCAAATACTTGCTGGATTCCCCAAGGGTTTGAGAAAGCGTCTGTTTAAGTGGAACCAGCTGATACATATGGTGCTGCTTAAACCCCACTTACATCCTCCACCTCTGGCAGGTATGTAGGTCTCTAAATGCAGCAAAATATAATAGCTTGCTTCTACAATAGCACCGACTTCTTGCCTCTTTGTGGCACAGCCTTCTGTAAACTTCGCTATTGGGACACAAAGCCGCGATAGAGGAACAGACGAGTGGTCCATCAAACGCGAGGGCTGAGCTCTGGAGGTGGCCTTTTTCAAAAGCCTCTGAGGAATGCAGAAGAAACCCCCTAAGGTGCCTGGCCAATTGTGCAGCTCTGCACGGGGCTGCGGGGAAGGGACTGGATTTCTTCCTGACCCCCACCTGCCAGTCAGCTTAGCCCTGAAGGATAAGCTGATCTTTTGAAGTCAAGGCTTAAAATTGTTGAGACTGGAGGGCATTTCTAATAGGTTACTGGGTTAGCAAAGAAAAGCAAGGTGCTGTGTATGGTATCAGCTTGGCTTTGATCAGATGTTGTAGTGTTGTGTGCACACACAGGCTAGTTTAATAGTGACTACTTAACACTTACGTACACTGTCTGCATCACTAAAGCAGAACACCATACAGCCCTATCTGAGTGGAGAGATCTCAGAGCTTTTTCAGAAGTGGTAACTAATCAAGCAATTATTTTTACTGATAAAACAATGGAGGAGCAATGCACGAACTCTTTGTGGATGTGTGTGTGTAAAATGCTGTGAGGCATTTGCTCATTAATGCTACTTGTGTTTACTCTGTCCTAAAATGAGTAATTAAAAATTAAATCTGAGGTTCTAATTACAGAGTTTAGAGCAATTTTTCCTAGGATTATATTAAATAAAAACTATAATAAGTACTGCTGTGAGGGTGCCCTGATTTGGAGATTTTAGTGCTATTGAAAGACAAATAATAAAAGCAGCACAAACCTACCCAGAGCAATGCACTGAAAATACAATTTCCAAAGGGGAAACACCTTCACCCCTTGAACAGCCATACCATAAATTTTCTCCCTTTTTTTGCTCTTAGTGCTGTTGTAAAAAGCCCAGGCCTGTTTTAAAAACCTGAAACTTTCTCTTACAATGGCCAGGGCTGAGCTTTGAGCCACTGCCACAACTCATTGTCTGTGGAAGAACCCTTGCTGGGAAGGCTGTGATTTATATCAGCCTGCCTGTCATAGGGTGAAAGGAATGCCTGGTTTTTCATTTTGATCAAATGTTAGGTTTGAAAACCACCCACTGCTGTAAACTCAGTTGGAGTGGGGAGATGAGATGGAGCACATTGCATGCTTTGTTGCTGAGATAGTGTTTGAAAGCTGTCCGAATCTGGTTCCCATTGCTGAGTGCAGGGAGGAAAGATGTGGATTTAGAAAAGGAAAAAGTAAACTGAGTACTTGCCCCCCCGCTTTTAGTGAAATAGAAAATAAGGGGCAGTTAAGTAATATATACTCTCTTCAGTAAAAAAACTAAAGAAAATGAAGTCTTTGGTGTAATTCTTTTAGCTTTGGTGTAATTCTTTTAGAGCCTGAATAGATGAACCTGTAGAGAAGGTGGGGTGGAATTTTCCAAGGGGACAAGCAGAAATAACCACCCAGCTCCTCCTGAGAGCTGGTGGACCTGGTCTTATGCTGAAAACTGGTTGGGGGTGACACCAAAGCAGTTCTGTTCTGTAATTGGATTTATTTTCTTTGATCAGGTTTCTTAATTTCCCCCCATCCCCTCATTTTTTATTCTCACCTATTTAGCAGCTTTCACATGGACTTTCCTTTCTGAAAGGATGGATGCTGATACGGTTCTAGAACCACAATATTCTTTCTATTTGAAATGCACAGTAGTTTCTGTGGCTTTTTCTTCTCTTGACTGTGACAACAGCACATAGGACTTTTCTGGTTCCAAGTTTTGTCCTGAGTTTCCAGCTTGGACTACCCTTAAGGTATACAAGCCTCTGATCTGAGTTTGTGGCTTTGAATTTAAATGATATTCAATTTCTGATCTTTTTTTAGGTTAGCTCTCATTTTGGCTGACTTTCATGATGCAGAATACCACTTCTACCTCATTAATGCTACTTGTGTTTACTTTGTCCTAAAATGAGTAATTAAAAATTAAATCTGAGATTCTAATTACAGAGTTTAGAGCAGTCTTTCTTAAGATTATATTAAATAAAAACTATAATAAGTACCTACAGACTCATGTGTTAAGAACATAAGTTCTGTGGTGTGGGCCTGTGATTGTGATCTTCAGATATGATGCTGTTTTTGCTGAGTAAGGGTTCACTGCTATGAGTAGGAAACTTCATCTTGCCTACCTCTGCTGGTATTACATTTGTAAGTATAAAACTAGAAGATATAGATAATTCCCTTGTTCTGACATCACAAACTGTGTACTCTTGGACAAATCATGTCTGTGTTTACGTGGTATAAGAGAGTAATATACTCCCAGAGTGCTTTGAAAATAAGCATGTTCCAGGTTGAAATATTATGGTGACAGTGGCAAAAAAATACCCAGTGTACTTTAACCAGTATATTTGATCAGTCCTGCAGGTCAAAGCAGATTTAAAGGCCATCTGTGGTACAACTCCGTTGACTTATATGAACCAGGATCAAACGTGATTCATGTATTTGTGTGGTCTGACCCCTTTGAATTCTCTGGTCAAGTTATGTTAGGAAGGGAGCGAAGCACAGAGGTTCACTGGTTTTTATGTGTCTGTCTTTAAATAAAACAAAACCCTGTCAACAGCTGACCAGAAGACTTTTGTTTTGCAGTTTTTTATCACAGTTTCAGGGACGTGAGCAGCAAGCTGAAATGTGCTTTTCAACTTACAATATGTAATGTCTCTGAATACTTGAAGTCAGTTAACATGGGTGTTATAACGTAAGTGATTTCTGCCCCCTGCTCCATGAAATAATGTACTCTAGCAGCAGAGCTGCTGAACTAGAACTCTAGTTATTCTGAATACATTTTTAAAACCTTATTTCTCTATTTTTTTTATCTGTAGATTATATTTCCAGACACAAGGGAGGAGTTATCCTGTGGCAATGTAATTCTGGTCCCAGCTGGGACTGGCCAAAAGGATGGACCGGTTACAGTACCAAATAGTGCTCTGTAAAGGTGGTTTGCAAATGCAGAGCAAATCCAAGGTCTGTTTCACCAGGGCAGTCAGGGCTGGGTTTCTGAACATTGTACTACTCCTAATTGCCAGCTGGAACATGTTAAGTGCAGCCGTTATTGTTAGAAACGGCAAACATCAGGTATCATTGCACTGGGGACTAGAAGTCGTTCACAGACTTCTCTTAAACTCTCATTCTTGAAACCTACATCCTATATTTTTCTTCATGCTTGTTATGTTTAACATATAACTTACAAGCGAGCAGAGTACTGAATGTACTAAATGCCGATGTTTTGAGGGTTTTTGTCAGAGGTGTGGTTTTAGGATAACATTTGGTTCTTAATTTCTATGGTACCTCTGGTATCACGCAGGGCTGAGCTCTGACAGGTATGCACGTTATCCCAAAGCGAACTGCAGATAAGGATTTTACAGTTTAAATCTATAGTCTTTTAATTTTAAAAGCTGCTCAGAAAACACTATAAGGTGCCTATCAGTGAGAATTCTCTTGCTAGTAGGAGCAAAGGCCTCATAGGTATGGGCTGATGTGTATTTCTGTGTCGTAGAAAAGGAAGAACGTTTGAGTTTATTACTGTTATCTCTGAGTTAACTAGCTGGTGTAAATGAGGCAATCCTTTGAACCAGTCCAATTTGGAAGTTTTGGGACCTCAGTAATTCACAGGGACGCGTATGTCACAGTGTGATGGCAAGAGATCTGAAACAGCCGCAAGGGTCAGCTCCGATGACTCTTGAGAGACTGGAATTTGGTTAGGAACTGATGTTTTGTTGCATTGGTTGTGTGCGTTTTACAGAGCAGAAAAGGAGTGCTTCTGAAAGCCCTCATAAAACTACAGACACTGAAGGGACTGCGGGAAGCAGCGCAAATTCTTTTTAATCCCCATTTGTACACTTAATTCATGGATTAAGGATCTGAGAGCAGAAAGGGGCTCAGGTCTGAAATGTATGGGCTCCCATGTGGGGTTCATAGAGAGCAGCTGAACAAAATGCTTCATTTCAAAAAACCGATGCACGGCTTCATTCTCTGTTCTTGGGGATGCTGAAGAAGAAGAAAGATGATGACTTTGCAGCTAATTAATCACCGGGAAACAGTAGTCACTAGTGGTGTGTTTTGGATCATCATTCAAGGACCTTCAGACAGAAATAAACCGGAGGACTACAACAGTAGCTTTCTCTAATTATTTTTCTGTGCTTAGCCCTAGTTCATGTATTGAGCAAACCATTTCTCTTCTTCCAATTTATAGTCAGTGATCTCTGGGGCACAGATTCAAAACATCCCGCAGAGTTTATTCTAGAAGCTGACTTGATGAGAGCGTATTTATGTCTTCAAATGAGGCTATTTATTATAGAATTAATTCAGACTCAAAAATCATAGCTAACGTTTTATAGCACACTTAAATGTATATATCTGCTTGAAAAATATTTTCAGATAGATTTTTACCGTGTGTAAATTGGCACAGCCTCTCCAGAGTGGAAAGAAACTGAGCTGATTTACACCCGCTGCAGTTTGGACCCCTTTGATTTCTCTTTTCTCTTCCATGTGTATAATGCACTGAGGAAGACGACAACGCTCTTTAATCTGTGGAGAATTTAGCCACTAATCAAGCACTAAAGAGGCACCATGCCGAGGCTGGGAGCTAAAATCCTAAGGATGAAATCAAGTAATTGCGTTATCTCTTTCTTTTCAGACATCTAGAGAGATGCTTAAAGGCAAAACTAAAAGTAAAGGAATGAATCCAGCCAAGTGGATTTAGCAGAGGGTGGATGTATTAAACTTCCACTGCAAGTGGCAGCAATAGGTGACGTTCAGCACAGCTTACAAAGGCGAACAGTGGGCAGCACCAGCGTGTGGGCATCAGTGTGGTTCTCCCTGGCTGGGTATATCTGTAAGCACACAAAGGAAAATGTACTTAATTCAGGAAAAAAAGTTCAGTGTGTTGTGTGGGTTTGTTTTGTTTTTGTTAAAAGTAGCTTATAAGTGAGAAACTACCTTCAAAAGAGCTTAACCCTTAAGTAAATATGGAAATAAATGACCGAATTTCTAGAGCCTTGTGGTTTGAGTTTGAATTACTGCATCTGGGTGCTGACGGCTACTAGACTCCAAGTATAGTAATGCAAGTTAATGCCTACAAGATTGTACCCTAGACGTGTTGTAACCTCAATTTTGGTCCCTGAGAAGGGCAATCAGCTCATACAGACCTACTGACAGCTCATCTGCACTTTAATTAGCCAGGGATGTGATTGTACTTAGTACAGGAGCAATACTAAAATGCCACTCACATTTCACTTTAAGTGTTCTGTGTCACAGACACCATCACCCAGGAATGAACTGTTGCTATTAAATTTCATAAACAATCATTTGAAATGAAGAGTTGTCCCAGGAGCTGACTTCAGCAGCATTTTAATGGAGCATCAAAGGCACTGTTGCGCAGTGGACAGAATCACAAAACTCCCCTCCAGACAGAAAGAAAAGGTCATTGGGTCTTGGTTGTACTCACCTGAATGGCCAGGTATTACTTGTTCATGCTCTTAGGTCTCCTAAGCAAGGCAAACACTTTGCCATTTAAAATGCAATGACCACTGAACCCACAGATTCCTATCAACCAGCAAACCAACAGGGAAAGCAGTTATCTGGGTAACTAGGGAATTTAACACCAGAACAGCCTTCTGTTTCACTGGCACATCTATGCGCAATGGTTACATACCCGCAAGACAGAATTTAGCTGAGTTCTGGTGGGGGCAAGAACTAGAGCAGTTTAATCTCAGATGTCTTTGAATGGAGAAATTGGGCAATTCTGTAAATAGTTAGGATGGGATTTCAGTTTTAAATCTGGCTGTTAACTTTTCTGTGCTTTAGGGCTATCTAGATGTTTCCTTGTCATACGTGTAAAATAAATATTGCTTTTGATATGAACATATATGAATATAATTGTCATTTACAGAATGGAAAAACTGCTCAAAACAGTATTTTTCTTCCTGGACTCTTGTGCAATTGCTGTGTCCATCCTGCCAATGTCAGTCACTGACAAAGAGACATGCCCCAAGTTCATTCTCTTTGCTCCTGGGCCTGACTTCTGTTGTTCCTGAAGCAATTGTCTTTTTCTGATTCCTGAACTTTTTCATTTGCTGGTGAATGTCCCATCTGGTAAGATCTGACACACCCAGTAATCTCTGTAGTTACAAAAACCTAGACAGATCTAAACCTTCCATGGAAACATGCTGCTTTAATCGTGATTTCGATCAACTGTTTTGCTTTGCTCCCCCAAGTGTTTCAGGATGCTTTCATAACAGAGACAAGGGAATTCTGGGAGGTGGGAAGGAGGATTTGTGTGTAAAATGTGGGATTTAAGGGGATTTAGAAAGCGAGATTAACTGGGTGAGATGTTTAGATCTGACTTCCTGCTGAGACAGCATTTTTTTGGGGGAGTGGTTGGGAAGGCGGTTCAGGAGTGAAAAACTAATAGGGCTGTGTGTGTGTCTCAGGTCTCTTTCCTGCAGCATGCTGAAAGCATCACTGGACCTTGGGCTAGAATGGATATTATCTCCTGTTAGCAGGAAATTTGTTACAGCTGCATGTCGATCATGGTGAGGGTCTCACCTTGCTTTGTATGAAGAACATGATCCTGCCTGCAAGTGGTTGCTACTTAGATGAGGCTGAAAACAACCAGTATGTATTGTTGCGAATGATCTAGAGAAGTGGGAATAAATCCAGGTGTGCCAGTTTAGTTGATTGCTCTCACCGTTAGACCATACTCATCCTAAAATAGTTGTTTCAATTGTCAGCATTTCTAATGAGAACTGCAGAAGTTTAAAAAACAAAACAAAGGAATATTTAACTTCGGTTCCTGAGTTGTTTTTGTTGTGAGGTTTGTTACAGTTCAGAAGAAGCTCTTTGAGTTGGTGATGGTATTGAGACTAAAATGAAGTGAGTGGAAAACACAAAGCAGAAGGATATTTAACAGGACAAAGTTGTCCATGCTGTTACTTGCCAGTTACAGGAGTTAAGTGTGCCCAACAAGTTCCCCACTTGACTACAGCATGAAATGGGTTCCTGCCAACATATACTACTAATATTCCATCAAGGGGGCTTATTTATGCTGTTGTATTAGTAATTTTAAAAGTGCTATCAGAAAACTATTAATTAACATTAATAGTGCCACTAATATTTCATAAATCTGTTGCGGTTGTGGCTTGTTGCTGCATAAGGAGATGTGGTAATTCAAGTATAAGCTTGAAGGAAAATGGCGAGAGTTGCGTTTCTTAAAGGAAATGAAGCTAAAACTTTCCGATCTTAGGAAATGTTCCTAGTCCACATCAGATGCAGATACCGGTTTATGTGACAACGAAGAGCTGATCCTGTAACTTCAACTATGGAATAGAGATATTGCCAGAAAATGCTCAGGAGGCTTATTCCTGTTATTCCAAATACAGCATTCCCAGGAACCAGGTTTTGTTCTGCGCTCCAGATGGATGGAACGGCTGAGGAAGATGCGTTATCTGTGCTGTGCATGGTCGAGGCTGGTAGAGATTTTCAGAAATTACAGCTCCAGATTGTCTAACTATTGTAAGTTTGCAGGTAGCTCAGACAACTGCCATTGATCTTTTGGAAATCAGTAGCATACTTAACTAGTTAATATGGACTTATTGAATAACGTTAATGTATTTAAGACTTACATATAGCTTATTCCTTAGGTTTTCAACCGTTAAAAAGAGTATTGTATAGGAAATACGTTGATTAATGAAAGATGTGTGTGATGTAGAGGTATGGAGGTGGACCAGCTCGTTCTGCTGTGTGGGCTTCTGGAAA
This sequence comes from Streptopelia decaocto, assembly GCF_964273445.1. NCBI lineage: Eukaryota > Metazoa > Chordata > Aves > Columbiformes > Columbidae > Streptopelia > Streptopelia decaocto. The sequence continues at coordinate 2,552,842 of NC_138670.1, read as the reverse complement.
GGCAACCATGGTATTGCAGGGGAGCTGCTGATGGGGGGACTCTGAGGGCTTCTCTGTTGCTGTATTTGGCTTTGGTGTTAGGGCAGATCGTTTTAATAGTGATATTTAGTGGCTTACTTAGCAAAAAGCAGTGTTTATAGCTTTCAAACTGAAAATACCATATACACTAATGAAAAGTAGTATCAGTGCCTCTAAAACCTTTAAATGTGAGATAAGGGCTGGTGTGGTGTTTTGAGATGCTGAGCAGTAAACATTTTTCTCAAGTTTGCTTCCAGTTAAAATTGGATTTCAGCAAATTTACATGCAGATTCCATCAAGTACCAATTTTTGTTCAGCCATTGCTATCTGGATTTTTTTCATTAATTTGAAAGCATTTAGGAAAGGAAAAGAGCCAGCACTCTTCTAATTGAGTAACCTAAAGTAAAATTGCTAAATCCATATGTAGGCACTAGGCTGATTTGTTTGTTAATGAGGCTAATTTTGCTGAGACTCGAGGGATCTTGGCATCTCTGAAATCAGGTTGCCTCTGCAGGTACTTAAGACAAAACAAAGAGGCTTAAAGTTTTATGAAAATATGTTTAAATATACATTTTATCTTTGAGTTTATCATAATGTATTGACGCACCATAATATTTTTCAGGTTTATAGTTTTAATGATACCACTTTCCATTACATAATCACCCTTTCAAAGGTCCCAAACCATTTTTGAGCGCTGCTTTTCTTTCTGAAGAAGAGCTCTTACTTATTTTACTTGGGCCTTTTATCTACCTCGAAACGGGTGGCCTAAGGTAATTCAGCAGCTCTGGGAGAACTGCAGATGTGGTGCCTCTCTTGTGGGGTTACCTTAACGTTATTGTGGATAACAAAACGATCATCTGAATTTGGAGTTTGCCATCAGTGTAATTGCAGTGAAGAGTTGTATGGTTTATTCTTGACTGGTTGATGTGAAACATTCTCTTTCTGATGCCCATTGCATCCACGAAGAGTTGGCTTTTGATCACTGCAGGCTTCTGAACTATGCTTTTAGAAGAGATGGTTCATTTTAAATAGTTAAAATCTCCTTCCAGCTCTTTTGCATTTGAAAGGCCTTGGTTCTATAAGAATATTTTTGTATTAGTTCTTCTAGTTGTTAGTGTGGAAACTTTCAGAGGAACAGAGCTGACACAAAGCTCTCGGAAGCTCATTTGGCAGCTGGTGCGTCTGTGGTGCCGGCCGCTGTGCTGTGGGAGGCTGGGGCAGCCAGACAGGAACCTGTGTGGAATGGATTTACTCTGTACCTGTTCTGCTGTGGATTAAATGAGAACAGACTTTTGGCTCTGAACATCTGTGCATAAATTCAGTCTGAATAGGAGGCAAGTTATGAAATGAGATCAGCTCTGAAAAATAATACTAAGCACAACTAATATTTCTAAAAAAAAAAAAAAAAGGAATATAAATTGCTACCTTTTGAGCAGCTGAAGGAAATTAAGGGCTTGTATAGGCTCTTAGATTTTGCCAGATTTTATATTGATTCACATTAAGGCTATTTTTCCTGAAAGTTTGTTTCAAAACAGGTGTGAGCTCTCGGCTTTAAGAGGATATGTACCTTAATGTAACATGTCTACAGGTACAGAATACAGTGCAACAGCATTAGTTTAATTCACATTACTGATGTTCTTTCCCACCTGACCTGAGGAGCCTTTTCTGACCTTTCTTGCTCCCGAGTGTCCCCATTTAGCTGTTGTAAGGGGGCACTGATTGTGTGCTGGTGTCTCTGCTCAGATGGTGTGGAAACAGTTACCAGGTTGAGTCAAGTTTCAGTTACTGCCTGGCTGGGCCAGATTTGAACCGGGTACCTGGCGGGGAGAGATTTATTTTTGCCAAATCTGAGCATAAGGATGACTGGTAAGGAGGGGGGAACTAGAGAATGAAAGTAAAGAATACTAATTGTGTAAGGGGAAAAAAGTGGGAGACCTCATGACAAATAGTAGTGTGTTATTAATGACAGCATGTATTGTGCAAGAGAATAATCTTCCATGCTTGATGGGAGACAACTGTTATCATGAGGGATTCACTATAATGCTTTCCCCAAGTGCGCTGTGTACAGTGAGTGGTTTGCAGGCTGCTTTAAAGTGAAACTCTGTGTCTCTGAATCAATGTATGCATGTAGATCTAAAATATACCCCATTCTCTTTTGAAATGGGCTGCAAAGAGTTCCTGCAGTTCTTCCTGCAGGGGGGAGTCCCTGCTGAGGAACTGATTTCAGGGAACCCGGCACTTTTGCTGTAGACTTTGCGTGATGTTAGACAAGTTATTTCTTCTGTCTGCCCAGTGATTCCTTTAATACAAATTAAGGAGAATAGGACGTCTCTGCCTCACATAAGTTCTTGGTGATAAGAACTGTAAGATACTGTGGCAGACAAAGGGATGCCCAAATATTGCAGCCACCCATAGATTCCTGTAGCCTTTCATGGTGTTTATCCCAAGCCAGGACTAAGGTGTGCAGGCAGAGAACATGTGAGCAAATCCGTGCGGTGCCTCCACTCTGGCTGGTTCTAATTAGTCATTTTTATGAGATCCAGAGCCAGACAAAAATGAGGAGCCCTCCCCTTGTGTAGTTTCCTGTTTGCTGGGTGCATGTAAAAGAGATCTGGCCCTGATGTATGTTAATAATGAGCTGATAATGTAAGCCAGCTGAGAGATGTGGAGTTAGTCTGGTACGCTGCCAAGTGGGAGGTGAAAGTTCAGGAACTGACTCATGTTGCCAAGACCTGGTCCTGCGGAGAAGGTCTGCCCATTAATAGATTGAGTTTCTCATTAGGGCTCCACAGCACATGCTCACAGCTTTCAGGTCTCGGGCTGAAACCCAATACCAGCGAAAGCTTGCCGAACGGAGCGGCAGATTTACTGGTAAATAAAGGATTAAAGGAGCACTTGGCAGGGTTGTTGGACTGGAAACCTGACTAGCCTTTGAAGATTTCTCCATAGTGTAGGTCCTTCCTTTAAATTTATACCAAGAAGAGACTTGTTCTGCTCTTTACCATGCAGCCCACAGGGCAGGAGTTTTATGTAGTCTGCGCTATATCAAGGGTATATGATGCTTGTATCTGCCTTTTAAATCAAATGCATGATATTGCCTCTGAAGTAAAACATCACAAAAAAGTTGTTAGCTCAAGAGGAGCCTGGTGTAAACAGGCTTCCTCATACCCCCTAATCCTTGTCTTTCCATGGAGGACAGTACCATGCATTACTTTTCCCAGTGAGAAGCTCAGTATTTACAACATCTCTAAACCTACTCTTGTTTTCTTTTTCTTTGCTCTTTTTCTTGAATGAGGATCTCCAGTGAGCTAGCACAACCGCCTGCCTGGGTTACAGCATGTGCTGTTTATTACAGCTGGCCATGAATGGAGCTCATACGTGGTTAAACAGCTCTAGCAAACTGAGATGCAGACAGGTTTAAATAGACTTATAAAAGAAACAAAAAATAGCAATCCAAAAGCCCTACAGCAGACGAGAGTGTTAATACACTACTCTGGCACTTCAGGGTGGCATTGGCTTTATATTTCTTTAATAGGAATCATTTTTGCTTTCAGTAAAGTTTTGGTCCTTGAATTTGCATGACATGATGACTCTCATGCCACTCCGGCTTTACATGGAGTCAAAAGGAACTGCCGGGTGAGTGTTGTAAACTGCTCATTATTTGACTAGCACGTAGCAAAGCTCATGGTAGTTTCCTTTTTATTTAATCTGGGTCTTTTGTTTTTGTTAACTAATGGAGACAGCAGTGAATTTTATTTCACCCCTCTTCCAGCAGAAGGGTTTCCTTTGTTCCTGCATGTCCAGAAGCCACAGGCATCTTTAATTGTTGCTGAGATCATGTTGTCTTGATCGAACAGCCGTGCTAGACCACAGTCTCTTCTGATGTAACACATCTGGCTTCACTGAAATTACAACAGGGAGAAGGTATTTGGCTTTTTCCTTTCTCAGACGTGATATGACCAGTCAGTCTGAGGGTTAGTTAAAGAGCTGGATTTACAGTTTATCAGAAGACTTCTGATTAAATCCGTAGCTTTATTTTGCTTCTAGTTCCTGTGCCACCAGAGCTGATGTGGTCTCTTGCTGCAGAGCCAGCAGTGAGCGGATGGTGTTCGTTGTATTGAGACGTTTTAGCCACCCACACCAGCTTTGCTGGCCTTTAGAGGGCAGATTAAAACACTCCTAATGCTTAACAGCATAAATCCTGAGGAGATCTTATGTAAACATATTCAGTCAGCACTCAATGATTTCCCTGGGGAGCAAGGCTGAATGAAGATGATTTTCAAAGAAAGGGAAAAATTAATTTTATCTTTAAGGACTGCACCTGTTAAAAAAATTGTAGGCTGCACGGTGGTTTTAGCTGTGTGAATTAGGATCTGTGGCAGGGACATGGGAGAGGAGGGATGTTCAGAAGTTATATTAGGAAAGGACAAAAATAGTACTTGCAAAATATATAGCAAGGCTCTATTTCATTGATTTGCAGGGACGTCTTGCAGTTCTTGAGCAACAGCACTTTAGGAGCGTGACACATTCAGCCTCTTAAATACAGTACAAGAGTCATTTGCTCTGCACAGTTTTGTGGCACTCAGCTTAATAAACTCGCATCCATCATCGTCATCTGGCTTTGCCAGTGACTTCAAGGGTGCTTGAGAAGCAACAGTAAGGTGGGATTCTTAGAAGAGGATTCTGTTTTCTCCCAGCCCCAGAAAATACACTGACTCTATTGTACCTTCAGAGGTGTGCGGGTCAACTTTGTTAATCCACTCCATCCCTCCTTGAAGACTTGCCGGACTGTTTCTCTGCTTTGTACACTGGATCTGGGTTCTTATAAGGTATCTTCGTCTTAAATATGCCTTGATTTTGGTTTCTGAACTTATTCATTTGGTGCAAACATTGTCTTGAAAGGAAGAACTTGGTCTCCTTGGCTTTTGCATCCTAATTCCAGAACTGGAATTGCCAGATGTCTTATCCTGACACTTTCCTCAGGTATGGTACAGATGATGTCTTTTGGTTTGACCTTTTTCAGCAAATCATAGCAAAGCAATTGTAGCAAATAAAAGGGACTTTGGAGAGGGACTTCTAAATCACCCTCTCTACCTTAAACAATAAAAACAATTAAAAGCATGTGTACATGATCCTTTTTTTGGCATTTCCTCACCATGACTCTGAATTCTGTCAGGACTGCTTGTGTCCCTCTGGAGGATTCCTGCTTCTGGATCTCATTCTTCCTCTGGTAGTTTTGACTTTCTCATACCATGTACTGATACCACAACCCCTGTAGTGCTTTGTTCTTCCTGTGATTTCTTCACCCACCTGCTTCTCTGTTGCAGGTAAACTGGAGAGATTAAAGAATGGCTTGAGCTGAGCTGGCATGGGGACTGGGGCTTAAGGAGCCTATTCCCTTCTGCTTCTACCCTTCAGCACCAGTATCCACCAGAGACCACCCAGTGGCTGCTGTGCAGAGCTGGGCTGCTGCCACAAAGCTTTTGAGTCAGGACAGGGTATTTGGGAGAAACAACAATGAGTTTTGGGGAGGGGCAGCTGCTCACCCCAGTATCTTCTGGCCTTTGCTCTGTTAGTAACACAGCTGGGTCACCTTTTAGGAGACAGCCCCTTAAAAACAACCCTTGGAGATGCTGTGACCACAACAACACCGGTGCTCTAACCATCCCTTTTAATTAATCCTTGGGAAGGAAGGTGTTTCACCAGATGGATTTCCCCTTGTTTTCTGTGCTGCTGCTGTTCTGGTATGATGAGCTGCTTTGTGCTCTGTGACAAAGAATTACTTGGAGGTTAAAGGTGATGCTGAGTTCATTTCCCGAGTGAGCAAGGCTGCCCCCCACCCCCTCAGCCTCATTTCTCAATTAACCTCCTCATAAATCCTCATTGCATTTTTGAAATTGAGATGATTAGCAGGGCTGTAGCCAGGACAGTGGGATATTCTGGCATGTTGTAAGTCACAGCATGCATGCATGCAAGTATTTTATCCGTGCAAGTATTAAAAGTGTGCATGCGTTACGTCTGTTACTGTTCCCAATTCCTTCATGGAGGAGGAGTGAAGAACGATAATTGTCAGTCTTCACTCTTCACTTTTTTTTAAATTGCCCAACCCCTAAACAAATCGTGTGGCTTTGAGATGTTTGTTATCAATCTTTGTGTAAATGAAGTTTGGAAATGGAAGGATTTGGTTTGTGGGCAATGACATCAAATGGGTGTAAAGATGTCTGACTTCTGTGCTTTGATAAAAACTCCTGGCAAAGCCAATTCAGTTCCCTGCCTCAGTTCCCTATCTAGATGGTTGGAAAGATTTTCATCTGCTGTGTCCTTGCTTACACCTACATATCCGAAGGATCCATCCTGCACGGATCTGAGCACAGCTCACACTGAGCTTTGTACTCTTGGTCCTTGTTGAGTTTTGTGGCGGTGGAGGGTGCTGAGCAAATTGCACCTTTCAGGCTCTAGGACCTTAATTTCCTCTTAAACAAGGAGCTTGTGCAAAGCAATTTAATGTCTAAACAGAGGAGCGAGTGCCTACCAGCATCTAACAAAGACTTAACCAGCAGAGGAACACATGTCTCTGTTAAAAACCAGGGGAAAAGACATGGGGCAAGGAGCTGATACATTGCCAAGGCCAGAACTATTTGTTTCATGTTTGTAACTTGCATCTTACATGTTCCCATTTTGACAACACTTCAGTAAACAGAAAAATAATAATAAATCTGTGTTATTCATGTAGCTGATCATTGTGATGTTCTGGCCGAGGTTTTGAATTTTATGGGGATTTTTGTAAGCCGTTTTGTATGTCTAAATTCAAGACATCCTCTGTGGAGCCCTGTCTTTCCCCTTTTTGGCATAGTCTTCAATGGGAGATCCACAGTCCAGATCTCTGAAAAGTTACTGGTTAAGTTAGAAAATCCTAACCAGATAGTCTATGTACTCCTTGCTTTATGACTTCCATTGGGTTATTTTTGCCTGCTTTTTAAAAAAAAAAATGTTTAAAAAGCAGTGTTTTTACCGAATCTTCTGTCTGATGAACTCAATCTGCTTTTTAAGCCCAAGCCAATCAAACTTTGACTTCTCTCATTTCATTGCTAGAGAAACTGGCTTTCAGAGGTTTCCTCTGGCTCCATATGTTTTCAATGGAGCTGGGAATAAACTCTGGTGTTCCAAATCCTTCTCTTCTCCACAGCTATCAGACAAAATCAGCTTAAGTGTTATTCGCTTTGGACTTCTAGTGCTGACACAACGAGTGAATGCAGAATCCATGGAGTTTAGGACAATGGGGCAAACAGCATTGGAATGAAAGGCCATCATATGACATTTTACCTACTGTATGTTGCTCACAGGACACTGACATTTGCAGCATCCGGCAAGGGGGAGAAAGCCTGATTACTTGAATGGTGTCTATAGAAAGTTTTCCAAACCTTATCTCTTAACAAAAGCTTTCATTAATGGAAACTCGAGTTCCAGATATTTATCTTTGATTCTAAGCAGTACACGAGCTTAAGTATGTCAGCTGGCCTTGGCAGTACAGACATTTGGTAATGTCAGCACTGTGAGTGGAAATTATTTCGGAAACCTTCGCTGACCTTTGCATATACACTGTTGTCTTACAGACTTTTAAGGTCATCAGCCAGTCTGAGAACACAGTTTATAGATTTCAGTCCTGAATGTCAGTCGGTCTTTGACGCACATGTCTCGGTTATGTGAATTGAGGGTGATAGAGAAGATGGGTTTGCAATAAAAGGGTATTTTGGAGTTTCTTCTATCAAAGGGTGGGATGTATAGAACTGTGACCATCAAAAACTGGAGCTCGTAGGCTGTCATTAAATGATGGGAAATGCATTTTTAATGTGCAGTTTCCTGAAAGCTTTCATTGTGTTTCCAAATTAAACTTGAAAGATTCTGTTTTCTGTGTATGATAAGGCTGTACATCACAAAACAACAGTTTGTGCTTTATACATATGTGCCTATTGTGTCAGTAATCCTGAGGAAAATGGAACAACCTGACAGATGTTGGATAATGCCTTATAATGCAGAGGTCTAATCCTGGTTTCTAATAGATAAATACTGAAACCAAGGGGACAGGCACATGGGTTCCTTGAAGGCTCAGGGGCTCATCAGACATCAGGCAGTGAAGATACGTGGCCATTGGCCGGTAATCTCTCACCTATATCTAAACTCTTAATTCCCCATCCAAAAGAAAGTTGTTTCAAACCAACCTCATAAAAGAATGGCTTAAAAATAGTAAGCTTTTATGACTGTTCCAGTCAATACAGCACCCAGGGCTCCAGCTCCATGTGAAATCCCCCCAAAGAAAATTCCTCCTACACTAGAATCCAAGAAATAATAATACAGATCAGAGTTCAGTGTTTCATATCCAGCTCCAAAAATGAACTTGCTAGATTATAGGAATTTGAGCTGGCCTGTCACATTGGAGCCAGTTATGTGCTTACCAGATGCCTGTTTGGGTTCAGATGAAGTGCTGCAGAAGTGTATGATGCCAGAAAAAGGATTAAAAAGTCACCAGGCTGTTAGGAGGAATAATGACTTGTAAGCCTTAACTTTTGTTCTTGACTAATGCTGGCTTTGCTTGATGGTTCTTAATCTTTTCCACGCTGGACTCCATCTCTGGACAAGCCATAACTCGTTTGCCAATGTAGGAGGGTGAAGCACTTGCTGCCTACTTGTAGGTAGCAGAGTGCCCCCAAAAATGGGACCACGGTCAGTCTGAGGATAATGTGCTACGGCAAAAATCCTGGGAATTGCAGCAAAACAGCTGTAAAGTTTCAAGCACAGACCCTGATCAACAGCTCTTTGAAATCAGAGGGGTTCACTTGTCTCTGCAGCTCGCTGAGTTTATTTCTGTTGTTTGCAGATCTGTTGAAGCCAAAGGTATTCCCTCAGTAGCAATGGTGCCCAATCTAGAGTATCTCTAATGATAAAACACTTCAGCAAAATATACCTGTGTGCTTAAGTCAATTAATGCTTATGTTGAAGGAAGTGCTTGTATGCTTTCTTCAATTAAAGCTTGTTGCCCTGTAATATTACAAAGCTCTTGGCCTGAGACAAGAGGATGTCTAATAAAGGAATTCTAATCATTTGTCAAGTCAAATTCAATAACCAAACTGACCAGTAAGACGCTGACTTCTTGTGTAGCAAACCAGGTGTATTTAAAATAATGGTGGCATCTCTCATGGCAATGGTTGCTCTTTGCAAAGGGCTGCAGGGAGGTGACCAAATCTCAGCAGGCTCATCCAGGGCAGGTGAAGGGATTTACAGAGGAAACTGACACCAAACTGCTGCTGTTTCAGTAACCAAGTTCCTATTCTGCTTCTGGACCACAAGAAATGTGGGCTTTGCTGTTTTCTTGAAAGGTCCATGGTCCCAAGTGGATGTAACCTTAACAGGCTAATATTTTGGTTCAGCCAAGGGGAAATCCATCAGTGCAGGAGAGGTGGCCTTTGTGGATTCCCTTCCAGCAGGATTAACATGTATGCCAAGGGCTGGAGACTTACAGGATTGTAACAGGGTGCTCAACTGATGTTATATTTTAAAGATGAATCTACTTGGCAGAAAAGGTCTTGTGCTGGTGTTTTCATTGTCAGGTCTCTTACCTTTTTCTTTGTCTCTTTTTCCCTTTAATTGGGTGTTTTTGTTTATTTCGTTGGTTGGGTTGTGTTGTCCAGTCATGGCAGTTTGCTTATTTATGAAAACTATTTCTACCATCCAGTGGTGATGCATAAATTAAACATGAATCAACACATGTTAATTCTGCATTTCAAATGTACGGCTGCTGTCCTTTGAGAGCTTTGATTTTCCCCCCCTCCCCCATTTCTTTCTTTGCTGTTTCTTGATTGCCCAACACCTGCTTTCCAAAGCAATTCATTTTCCCAGCACAGTCACTATGTGCACACCCAACACGATTGTAGTGAAGTTGTCTGTCAGCCGGAGTGATTTGGTGTAATGCCACATATTGATTATTTATTACTTGAAAACATTTAGTTAATTTTGACCGCGTAATTAGCGTGCTAGCAGCCAGCCATGCTAGAAGGGCAGTGAATCTATTACTTGCAAAAATCCTTGAGCTCTGCAGACTTTGGTGAGAAGGCTGGTAAAAGACTCTCTCCCTGTAGGGCTTTTTAGAGACCTTCAGGTGTTCCTGAGTTTCAGATGGATCTGTACATTATGCGTTGCCCTTACGGTTGCCGTTCTTTGAAGAGCTGAACTTACACATAAACCTAAATCCTGACTCTGACGGGGTTCCCCAAGGCCATTGGAACTAACATATGTCTGAGGGCAAGGGCTATTTTAAAATTTTAAAGGCAGTCTAGTACTGGATGCATTGTCATTCATTTACCTTCTGTACCTATAGTTAATCTCTTTGGTATGAGTTAGAAAGAGACATGAGTAGTATTATGTAATCTACATGTATTTTAACTGTTCTCTATCTACCCTAATTATGTAATAGTTTTTGTCTTTTAACAATATATGCTGTTAATCTTTACAACAGGCAAACAACATCTATGTCAGAAAAAATCTGATTTCAGCTGAAGCTTAAAATTGGCCAATATCTGGTAGTTTCTCTTGTGCGCTTGTTGAAATATTTCTAGCCTCTGATGTGCATCTGTGTTTAAATAGCTTAGAAAGCTGGGGTACTGTTGGTATGGAATTATAGAGGTGTAGACCATAGTGCTGGAAACAGTAATATGAGCGCAGGTTTCTTGACAGAGGAAGAGAGTGAAATGGTGTGTGTGTCAGTTCTTAGAAAAGCAGTTTCTGCCTTTTGGCTGTAGAACAGAAACTCTTTGATGTCCTGGCCAGTGTTCCTGTGGGGCTGGTGATCAGCCATCCATGGGGCCTGGGGTCCGCAGACCGAGCCGATGAACCGAACATGTGCAGTGACTGAACACGAGGATGGAAAGACAGGAGGGAGTTTCTAAGTGGGCAGAAAGTTCAGAAGGGGGTGCTGTGACCCGGAAAAGAGTGGGGAAGGTGAGCACATGTGTGTGTTGAAAGACACCCTGTTTACTTACAGAATTGCTTTTGCAAGGCTTTGACTTGGATTTGTTGCCAGTCCCTAAGAGAACTGGTGTGTGTGAACTTCAGCAGAAGTTTTGTTAGGGAGGCAGGACATTGCATAGGAATGACAAGTAACCTATTTATTTCTCAACCAGGTGATAAGTCAGACTATTCAATGAGTACTTTATGTGTTTGCTGGGTGTGAGTGAAGTGCTGCTGCAGTGCAGTTCAGTTCAGCTGTGTGAAATGGCTATTGGAACAAGAATGTCCGCTGCTATGGGAACCCTCCTCTTCTTACTCCCTCTGGGAGGATGAATAAGTGATCATGCTGCTCACAACCCTTTGTGTTTCACCTGTATGTATGTGTGACAAAATATTTATTGCAGATAAACGTGAGGTAGCACTAAAGCCTGCTTTACTTTTTGTTTGTGAATGTAATGCAAAAAAAGAATTAGCTATATCTAAACATATAGCTACATCGTAAATATTTTTTGCATGAAGTAATGCTCTTCCCTACCTTACCAAGTATCTCCACTAAAGTTGTAGTAAATGTCCCTTTGAACCCATAAACAGATTTGATCTAACTTACGCCACCTTTTCTTTTATTAGTGACAGAGTCTCGAGGGGTCTTGGACAATAATCAGAGGTTTTCTTCATCACCAACATACCTACCTGTGAGCTATCGGATCTTCAATGCCGAGACATCTTTCTTTCTCAAAGAAGCCAACCAGGACTTTATGCGAAATTCCAGTTTGCAGTCCAGGGTGGAATCGTTCTTCCCATATAAAGCCAAGAGACCACCTGTGTTAAATGCCAGCTATGGACCTTTTTCTGTTGAACAAGTTGTGCCCCAGGACCTCATGTTAACTTCCAGCTTTTTTGGATCTGCCAACAAGTTCACTTATAACTGGAAACTTCAGGCTTACATAATGAACGACAGAATTTACCCGAGCAAGCCCAAAGTGCAGGTGCTGTTCTACATGGTGGGCAGGGACTGGGATGACTACAGCAGCACGGAGCGGCTGCCCTGCCTGCGCGTGTTCGCCTTCCGAGAGACGCGCGAGGTCCGAGGCAGCTGCCGCCTCCAGGGGGACCTGGGCCTGTGTGTGGCGGAGCTGGAGCTCCTGCCGAGCTGGTTTAACCCCCCCACGGTTGTCACGGGCCGTAAGAAGCCACTGGATCAGTATGAGGGGAGCCCTGTGGAGCTTTACTATACTATTCAACCAGGAGATGAGAAGGGAGAGTGTACCGCTGAGGATATAAGGAAAGGAAATGCTATCCGGCCAGGAAAAGATGGCATGGATGAAACCATGTCCCACTTGCAGAGGATTGGATCTGTCAGCCTCTACCGAGGCCAGGAGACTTCCCAGCTAACGGAGCTACGGCTGGATACCAATGTTGTTGTCTGGTTGCCCTCAAAGCCTGTCAAACAAGGAGAGGTTGTGAATGTTTATGTGACAATTGCCAACAATTCCACAGTGGATCAGTTCATCCTCAGGTATGGCAGGTTGGGTTTGCATGTTTCTAATGTGGTAGCACACAGGGATGTTGGGGACATAGGATGAATCTCACCCAATTTGAAATTAATCTACATTGAAGGTTGCTCCTAGTCGCTCAAATGCTTTATTTTCTCCCTTGAATGCTGTCAAGGGGATTGAAAGCCTCCATCGTTAGAAGGCTTTTAACATGTGTACCGTGCCATTTGTGACATGCCTACATTGTACAACAACGTACAAAACACAGCAGTTTGCTGCTGTAGTGAACCTGTTTCTGCACAGTGACAGACAGTAAGGCACCAGAAAAGTTCTCTGCTTTACAGGGCTCTTAAACTCAGGTTTTTATTGCACAGGCATGGAGTTTAAATGGAGCACAATTTCAATTACCTGCTTTTCCTAAGTGCTCTGGCAGCGCTTTGCCTCTCCCACACAGAACAGTTTTGTGATGAGCGCTCTTTAGGGAGGGGTTTAACTATCTACTTGTATTTAAGTACCAACATATATACCCTGTAAAAATAAAGTCTAATGTGTTTGATGTAGCTATTAGAAGTTTTGGACAGGAGCGATGAATACAGGACCTGGGAACGCAAGAACTGCCTTACTGGGTCACAGCACTTTCCTTTTATTTTCTTCTTTAGCAGTTTCCCTACTGATCAGATGAAAATCCTTTGAGGGTGACAAAGACTGGGGAACTTCTTAATCACTGAAATATTTGATGTATCTTTTTTTTTCTTGTTACCAGGCTTTAAATTCAAGGGAAATTTCCACGGTGATAAGCAACAATTGCTCTTTAAAGCCTCAGGGAATCAAGAGTTTCCCCAAAGATTCCGCACATGAAAGTATTTATTTCTAAGGCTTATATGAATTAGATTAATACATAGTTGACAACTACCGAGGAGAATAACCTTTAGAACAGGAAGTGTCGCTTGACAGATAAAAGGCTTTTATATTTTAAAAAGGGGGATTTTAGTCATCCTGGAATGGTTCAGATGTCTGCAGCTTTGGTTAACTTGGTGAGATAATCTGCCAGACACCTGTTTACTGAGTGAAAGCTTGGTTAGAGAAGTCTTTTCTGATGCTGTTGCTTATCTTTTACTGAAAATCCTTTTTCACAAAGCAGCACCAACAGAATGCTTTTCCACATAACAAGCATCGCTGTGGGGAAAGAAAAAATCCAAAAGCAGGATAGGGGATCACCATTTGAAGGTCCGGGTCCCAGTCTTTATTTTGCTGAAAAGCAAGTTGAAGATAAACAAGACGGTTGAAATCTGGCGAGGTGTTTCTTTGCTTAGAAATTAATCTGCCTGCCTAGGCAAGGATATCATTTGCATGCTGAGAGGTGCAATAGGTAGAGATTGTACTGTGGCGCATCAGTAGTTGCTCTTATGGACAAAATTGATTTGCTTTGGTTTTGAGAACAGGTGACTGATTTATTTGAAGTGAGTAGTCTGACACTTGTTTGTGTTGGTAATTCTGTATTATCACAAATACAGAGTTCAGACCACATTTCCTTGCTGAAACACCCTTTTGGTGCAAAGAGGATTTGCATTTTTTTGCTTAAAATTACTTTGAACCAGACACAAGAACACAAGAGGCTGAAGAGAACAAGATTTTGTTAAATGGTTTTTGCGTGCTTCCAGTGTGGATGGGCAGTAGTTGTTGTCTTGATGTTTTATAGGGCTGACTCACATTCTAAAAATCAGCACTGTTTGTGCTTCTTCTCCACAACAAAAGGCAAGAAAATTGATGCGAGATATTCCAAAGCAGTCTTGGTTTTGAAAACTGTATTGTCAGACATATTAGTCTCTTTGTCTACCAGAGATGCTGATCTGTGCAGTTAAGGCATCAGATGGAAGCGTTGCTGAAGGTGCCATGTGAAAGAGGAGGAGGTGGTTTGAATTTCTGGTGCTGCAATGGGAAGGGACAGCGGAGACCCACTAGTGACAGTCGGGTGCTGCTGCCCCTCGAGCCGTGAACCGTGTGGCCCGCTCTGTCCACTGAGAAGGTTTCTCCCGTGGCTTTACTGGCGCGGTGCTGCGGAAAGGCTGGCAAAGCTGAGTCAAGCGGTGGTCTCCAGTGGAACTTCCCTAGGTGTGACAGAGCAAGGAATTTGACCCTGGAATCTATGAACTGCTTGTGTCTTACAGGAAAAAAAAGCCAAACCAAACCAATGCAGCAGCCAGGGAGCATATGCTGGATCTGCCTGGGGGCTCCTTTAACCTTTTCTGTGGCCATTTGCCTGGTCAGATAGAGGACTGTATGCCCTCGGACTCATGGGTTCCTGGCAGAGCAATCCCAACATCCTATGACATGTACTCACATTTAATCATCCTAAAGAAGAACACATCACACATTATCCCCAGGCATAGTGGGTTGGTTTATTTTCTCCTTCTTGTATATGATTCATTGAGGTATTGCAGCATCCAGTGCTGAAGCAAACAGCATGTGATCATTGCTTGGGGGGGCGGGGGGGCGGAAATAATAGCTACAAATCTCCTCTGGCAAAAGGAAAGTGGACTGGTTTAAATGACCTCATATCCACAAATCATTGCAATTGAAACTGTGTTCGTGTGTCTTAATTCACAATCCTGTTACTGTATCTATAAATTTATCAGCCCTAGAACACCAGTAAAGTCAAAGAGAGAGACTAATAAGATGGGGATTGAGGTGAACTAAGCACGGTTGTACATTTACGCAGTAGCAGCAATGTCTGACTAAACGCAGACCTTCCTTTCTTGCACCTGGTAGCACAGGGCTGTTGTGAAAGTGGTTCAAACAATACTGGTAGGTTATAGGATACAGGTTCAGCTCGCAGGCCTGTTCCTGTCCTGCTGAGTCCCCTCTGGTAAGTCTTTATAGGCACTTTATACATGCAACACAGAAAATGGGAACAGTTGGTCAGCAACAGCAACAGTTGGTTGCTGTCAGGAGTGCGAAGCCTGTTTCAGTTCTGTTCCGAAAAGACTTCGACTTCCTTTGATGGAAGGAGTTTCAGGTTTGCTGTATATTATCAACAGTAATATGGATGGGAAAATCTTGATAAGAGCTGAAGAAATAGAGATCATTTAGGTCTTCTGTGCACTTCCCAGAGCTGTTGTAAATTAACACTGCTGGCTTCAGCAGAGCTCCCATGATTGTTGCTTCACCAGTTGGTGTGTACACAAGCTCTTCTATTCTAAGAATCCTTAGGGCAAGACCCTGTTCTTGAATGCTTTTAGGAGCTGGCTACAAATATGGGCAAAATCATAACCATACTGAAACCAAGCTTTTCTGATGAGCTTAACTTTCAGAAAGGAGCCTGTAGGTGTGTGTGTATGCTGAGATATTTGAAGGTCAGTAGTAAGCTGGCTACTTGATGTCTATTTGTAGTAGTGGGGAGCTGGTGAGCAGCTTTAGAAAGGTTGGCCTGTGTGCATTGCTGTGTTTGTGCAGTACCTCTAAATACTTTTCCAGATACTACACCATTAAAGGATCCTTCCATCTGTTTTTCATGGTGTGACGTGCTGCGTTTGATCTGGCAGAGCACTGTACAGCACAGGGCCAAAGCAAAAGGTGTGGGAGCACTGAGTGTTTGCTGTTGCTCTGCTGGGCAGCAGCTAATCTCTAACTCCCTCTAGAAGGTGCTGAACCACCAGATAACCTGATTTACAGAAGGTATTGAGCAGGATAAGTAAAGAGAAAAGGGGATTAAGCTGTTATCTGTCCTGATTAGAGAAAAGAGGTGAAAAACAGTGGTACTATTTTTCCCCTCGGGCTCCTTATTACAGATTTTGCAGTTCAGCTCACTGCACCTGAAGGGGATGTAGGCTGTAAACAGTGTTACTGAATTACCTTTGTCCAGCAAACAAATCAACCCAAGACAATGGATAATTAGTAGTGATAATAAATCTACAGACTGGGGGAAGGATAAAGGATAAATGCAGTGAGGAAAGCTATTAAACCCATCAGCTGAGGCAGCTTTATATGTCAGTTCCTAATGAGTATTGACAGCAGTGCTGTGTTAGGTGGTACTGAGAGCAGCTAAAAACCTGGAGGAAGGTGCACACAGAGCAGCACTACAGAACAGCCGTGGCTGGGAAACCACATCTGGACTTGTGTGCTTCGGGCTTGTATGTTTGAAAACGGTCCCCAGTATGTTGCTTGGGAAAGTAGAAAGAATTGATGGGGGGACAGCTGTAAGGGGAGACCATAAATGGAAGAGAACAAAACTATAGCATCAGCCGTCAGCCAGAGAATTGCTATCAATGCTGCTTCAAGTGCTGGAGCTGAAGGTTTTGGTTAACTTTTTGGCAAATGCATGTGCATATCTGAGTTTTGGAAACTTTACATTGAGGCATCTTGTTTAAATCCCCTCTTGCAAGCAGTTTCCCTTCCCATCCCCTTTAGTCTTGGCAAACCAGTGGAGTGGCTCCTGGCTGCTTTTCTGAATACGCTGCAGCACGTGTTGCTAAATGCTCGCTGGTGCCTCTGGCTCCTCTCCTTGTGTGTTGAGATGCTGCTCTGAGGAGCATCGTGTCTCCTGCTGGATTCTGCTCTGCCCGACCTTTGCAAAAGCCTCTGCATGTGCAAGGCTGGTTAAAGATGAGATAAGGCACCTCCATTTAATTTCTGTTTAGACTATTAGCCACTTGTGTGACTCAAGTTACAACAGTTAATTAAATCCTTGGTTACTTGCCTAATTAGAAACAATGGTGGCTCATTAAAAGATCATACCATGAAAACCTCAGTCCTCCCAAACCAGCAGTAGGGAGGAAAATTTCATTCAACTGGGATTGTATTTTTAGTTGAACCAAGAGAAGGTTTTTCGGGCTGTCTGAAAAAGGCTGTGATCTGATGCATCAGGGACTCTCCCGGGAACCCTCAGTGTGATTATCTGACAAGCTGGTGAGTTCCAAGGCCCCTGTAAGCAAGAAAGCGTGTGCGCCTGTAGGTCTGAATGGAAATGAGTATCCCTGAGAAACTGTGTGACTATTTAAAACATGCTGCATTTGTTAAAGCTGTAAAAGCATCAGTGACTTGGTGGAACGATATGGGGAGGGACATCAGCAAGTCATAGCCCAGGGCTTGCAGGGGGGAGGATTTGGGACGCGGTGGAAGTATGGGGAGTAGTCCAAGAGTAGCTACCTGACCTAGTAGAACAGTAAAACCTGTTGGCTTTATCCGTATTGTTTTACCTGTGCTTGTGGGGCTCATTATTTAAGGCAGAAACTGTCAGGTTATTTGAAGTTTGTTCTGGCAGACCATCGCTCCGCACCACCGACAGCACACGCACAAAGAACTGCAAATTCTCTGTATGTTCTTATGGCACTTTGCAGTTAAAACTTCAGTAGAAGTTGTGGGGATGGTGGGAAGTGCTGCTCTGCCCTTAAGAGTTAATGTCTACAGAATGACGAGCTTGTCTGTTAAATATAAAGCGTTTGACTCTGATTTTTGTCACTGTTTCCTTTGGGACCCCATTGCGGTGCTTTGTACTTCCCTGAAATCCCACCCTGCCCTGTGTGTGCTGTCTCTTCAGAGGGGTGTGTGCTGGTTTGTGTAGTATTGAAAATTGCTTTTCTATAGACTTTCAATGCACAGCAAAGCTGATTAATTAATAGTTTAGATGAGACCGGGTTAAAAAAGAAATTCACCATCTTTTGTGCGTTGCGTGGTTCCTGGTGTGTTACAAAATGTCTCTATTAGCAAAGTTGCCAGGGGGTTAATTTGCAGTAAGAGTCTGATCATCTCCAACAACATCATTTCAGGTTTTCATGTTGCTGTTCAGATCAGCAAGACTACAGAAGACTTGAGCGATAGCACGTATCTTAGGAAAGAAGAAAAACAGGGGGAAGCATTTCAGACATAGCCCTCTGTGTTATCAGCTGTCGGGCTGCTTAAAGATATTTGCTTTGTCTTACAAGCTCTGGCTCTAAGATGTGAGCCCTGATTTCCAAAGTGCTATGAGACTGAGTTCTTTGTGTATAAGAGACAGACTCATTAAAGGGAATATGTGGTACTGACACACCGAAGTCTAGAGCGTGATTCTTCAACCTCCCCGATTAGTAGTTGAGCAGAACACACAAATAGTTGTAGATTGTGACTCACCACTTGGTTTTGCAGGTTCCTGACGTACTAGACTGTCAAGTCACGCTTAATCTTTTGCTTGCCCGTGGGTGCTGGGAAGGCAGTTCAGCCCTACAGGTGACCAGTAGGGCACTAATGTTGTTGCTGACCAGCCTAAGCGGGTTCTTTATTTGGCATATTGGACATTTGTGGGTCCTGTTTTGAGGAAACCGAACTTTCCTATGGATTGCATGGCTGCTTACTCAGGATGCTGAGCTTTGCTATAGCTTTTAATAAATTAGGTGCTGTGATGCTAACTGCTGGAGTCGCTAAGTCACTTGATGTGCCTCATCTCAGTGGGTTTTTGTAATACCACCAGTAGCAACACAAAAATTTTTCTGCTCGAGGTTACGTGTAGCTTAGAAAAAGCCCTGATTGTGTGGAGAGCTTGTCCTGTGGAGAGGAAAAAGAGCCTTTCACTTAGGAACATACCCAAATTTAGTCCTGTTGAAAGTAATGAGAATATTCACAGGCTTCAGGCTGCTTTTTATCCCTCTGGATTTGAGACATTTGTGAGAGGCCACATTAACACCAGCTTCTGCTCTCTCTTCTGTAGCAGCCTGATGACAGTTTTCCAGTAGAATGGCATGACCAAACCTTTTTTTGGTATGTGCTTAATTGCTGTCATTTTATGATAACAATAGTGGGCAGTGTACACTTAGATGTATTCTAATATTGTTTTCAGAGACAGTAGATGATGAGAGGATGGTGTTAAAGTCGTAATTCATTTGTCTGCTCCGTGTGAAGAGGGCAGAGCAGAGGGGCTCACGGCACATCCAGGAGCGGAGCGGGGGTGTTGGAGTCGGCTGTAGCGTCAGGAGGGTCGCACAGCCTCGCAGGTGACGTTGTGGCAACGTTCACGGAGATGACTTGGATCCTTGACCCTGGGCTTTGAGTTTCTGGTGGGAACCGCTGTGCTTGTGATGCCACGTGGAAGTGGTGAGTCCAGAGCTAATGAGCTCAATGCACCGTGGTCTCTGAAGGGCAGAGACAGCGACCTTGTGGCCAAGGTCCCTTAGGGTCTGAGTTACTTGACATTGAGCTTCAAAGCAATTCCCCAGTGACTTTCGTGGTGAAGTGTTAGTATCTTAAATCAAGCAGTTCAAAGACCTAGAAAGGATATTGCAGGCGGCAGTCTAGCCTGGGCAGAAATCTATGAACGTGATGTGTAATCTCAATTTTTTAAGATCCCAGAGTACTGCTTAAGGATTTTTCGCTTATCTGTCTGAGATAATGCTATTGTAATTAGCACTGGGCAGAAATATTGATATAGCCGAGTAAAGATTTTATCAGCTGGCTGTAGACAGTGACAGCTGGTTAATTGTAATATTTTCTGAAAGATCTTTAAAGAAGTCCTGCATAGTTGCTTGGAAACTAATATGTCTCATCGCTCACTAAAGTGTGGCTGTGCTGTCACCTATAGTTTGCATTCTTTAATTTTCGTAGCATCTCAGGTGATGGGTGCTTTGCCCATTGCTATGGTAACAGCTGTTTTTATTTCTTTCTCAAAGTAAACACAGACATTAAACTCACTGTGACATGTTCTTTTTATTCATTGTGTACACGTAATGGATGCCATAGCTGTGCAAATATGTCATGATTGTAGTGGATGGAGAGCAATAAACCAAAAGTCTAGCGCCTTTGTATATAACTAGTTTTGCCTTCCAATATGCATAATTTTATGTCAGCTACTTCAACTCTGTTTTTACTTCTACCCATGTTTAATTAGATTTCAAATACTTCAGGGTGGGAACAGTCCCTGACGGTATGTTGATGAGTGCTTAAGGGAAATGGGATCTAATAGCGGACTAACTTTGGTTTTGCTCTTAAACAGCTCCATTTTTGAAGCTGAATTGATCGCATGAACTTCTGGCAGTTGTACAAAATCCCTCTTATCTTTTTTCTGAACAGTAACGATGGGGGTAGCGGCTCTTCTCCTGTGTTCTTACCTCTGTTCAACCCAGATGGCTCATGAACAGCTGTGTGGAACTCTGGTCACCCCAGTCCGTGCCACGAGCTTCTGCTGCCCAGTTCCCTTGGGATTGTGGTTTCTCAAAATTTCCTTATGCAAGTGTTCTCTAACATTCTCCCTGCTCCATATCACAGTTACCTGATAAATGCAGCAATTTTTTCAGTTCAGAGTAAAAAAAAAAAAAAAAAAAAAAATAGAGAGTGTGTGTGTGTATATATATATACTTTTTATCTATAAGAAGGTGCTTGCATGTTCTATGTTATATTCTATATGCTTTTAGAGTGACTGAGGTGAAACTGCATTACATATTACTAACAGTGAAACTGCATTACATATTACTAACAGCCCTCTTAGGTTCATCTGTGTTAACTGTTATAGGCATTTCCCATGAGGGAATGGCTCTGTACCACCTTGCACTAAAATCAAGCGCAGTTTAGTCTGATAGAGCATTGCATTGGCAGTGAGGACATTACAAATGCTGTGGTGGACAGAAGTGGTTGCAGGATCAAAGCTGTAGCCCCAGTTCTGCAAAAGGACTATTAATGCACTAAGCTGTATGTGCTGTGACCAAAGTTAAACATGTGCAGGAACTTGAAAAATCAAGATCATGCTTTATGCAATGCTTTTTAATCCTGCAGATGGGAATGTGCTATGTGCTGCAAGGAATATTGTTGAAAGGGGTCTAATTGCTTACCCTTTTGATATGAATCAGATGATAATTTCCTACATCAGCAGAGCTTATTTCAAAGTAAGAAATCATATAGTTAGCTAGATTTTAAACATTACTGCTTATTCTGGTTTGGGGATAATACTCTTCTCTTCCCTGTTAGTAAAGCTGATAGCAGAAGGTGTCATTTTTGGGGATGCCCTGCCCAGTGTTGTGCATTAGACATTGAGGTAAGAGGGCTCAATAAAAAGTCACAACAGCTCTCTTGTTCTCATAGTGCTAAATGAGTGAGTCATGGTGAGATCTCGCCTGGATGTGAGAGCGATCCCTGGGAATGGGAAATGGTCAAGAACTTCTTGTTCTAGGAAGCTCCGATTGTTCCAAAGGCAAGGGTTGTCCTGTTGTGTTGCATAATTATATCCGCCTCCACATATCCTACTGCTGTTCATTTCTATTATGTCTTTTTATTTAAGTCCTGGCTGTTCAAGGAGGAAACTTAACAGATTGATGGCAAGAGCCAGTGAACATCCGTGCATCCTTCCCTGCTCAAAAAAAGTCTCAATGGATAAGGAATGTTACTTCGATATTTGTTTAAATGGTGCTTAAGGAGCCCCCTGGGCTTGGATACATTGGCTCTATGATTTGCCTTTTTGCCAAATACTCAATTGATTCAGAGTCAGAAACACGAAGGAAGAGTGGGGGAAAAACACAAGAGGAATTGTAGTAACTGAGTCTTTACAAACATAAGAAAATTAATCAGTCATATTAAAAATCACAGTTGCTACTGAAATATACATGTACTCAAGTGTTTGTTTAATGGGAACTGTTTTTATCTGTCATTGCTCTTTTCTGTAAATACAAAAAGTACTGGGACTATAACACTGAAACCACTCACAGCAGACCTGGTGATCCTTCTGAGAGGGGTCCTGACTCTTCTGTGCAAGTAAGCAAAGACTTAAGAGGAGAAAAAAGTGTGTGCTAGGTGTTTTTTTTCTCTCCTGTCATTGCACAAGATTTAGTTGCAAATTCAGTCCTTGACCTACCTAAATACAAGGACTGGTTGGGGCCACCACAGCCAGCTGCTCGATTGCCTCCGGGACAGCAGGATTTATAACCCTGTCCCCCGTGTGCCGTGGAGAGGAGCTGGAGATGCTCAGGCAGCACCTCCCGGCCCCCGTGCAGCTCTGTGGAAGGACACACATCTGTCACAGCCAAAGGGCTGTGGAGCTGCTGCTGTGGGTCATCTCGGCCACCACTGTCACCATGAACAGCAGCTGTCAACCAGCAGCTCCTCAAGCTTTGCACTCCTGTGATGTAGATACGACACATTCCTGCTGCCAGGGGACTTCGGATCAGTTAGTAACTGCTGCCCAGCATTAGTATTTCTGCATGCTGAGAGATTGCTTTTGGTGTCTGGGGAGTTTATTTCCCTTTTGAGCACAGTCACAGCAAAGTTTGATTTGTACCTGTTTTTAAGTGCATGCTTTAGTATACAAAATCCAGTGCATCCTTTTGTAGAGCCAAGCGGACTGTTGTTTTCTTGTTTGATTTGGCTGCTCTTGCTTCATCTGGAGCTGTGCCAGAAACATGAATATTCATGACACTGTTAAACAAGATTTTTATTGAAAACAAAAAATGGATCTGAAGTCTTTCATTTGTCATTCGGAACTCAGCTGGTGAAAGCCCTGTGAACAGGAACATTTATCAGTGAGGTTTTCTTGGGTTTTTCTGCTTTTGTTTGCTTATTGAATGAAAATTCATTAGGGCCAAAGAGTAGATGAGTCACCAGTAAGCCTACTCTTAAGATATATCTTAATACAATATGAATATAATATAGATGAAATATATGAATTAAGTTGTGCTGTTTTATATATTACAGCTTAAGTGTAAAATACTTTAACAAGTATTGAGCCTCAAGTAAGTTTGTCGAATCAGAGAACAGACCTAGCAGGGTTAACAAAAGCTGGTGGCTTTTTCCAGGGCCGGTGTTCATATCTGATACCTGTCTGCTGAGCATCTTGCCTGTCCTGCATTCAGAGGGCATCGTCATTCCCAAATAATGCTCTTTGTTGAGATGACAGTATCATTAGATGGAAAGTCAAGTGTTCAGCTCCCAGTCTTGGTGGTACAAGGAGCTCCTGCTGCTCTGAGTGACCCTACTCAGGTCAGCAGGGATGGAAGAGGACCTGTTGTAGTTCCTTCCTTGGCCGTGATCTTCTGGACACCACGTGTGCCTTCACCCATCTCAGACCTGAATGCTGAGTCCTTGTGCAACAGCTGCATGGAGGATAAATGTATTTCCTCTGTGTTTGTCTATAGGTGGAAGAGGAGAAAGTGGGAAGAAACTAGAAGAGCAATATAAGCACAAGGTAGAGTTCTCTTGCAGCCTCTGGCCTGGAGAAGAAATTAAATAAGCTTTGCTTTTAGGTGACACATGTAACTGATTTTAGATATCCATTCTCATTTATTTTGCAAGGTGAAATTCTCCTGGGAGCTGTGTGTTTTATCCCGCAAAGCAGATTAGGTAGTACTTTTTCCTTCCGTGCACTTCATTGAGGAGAATGGTGTCAGAAGACAAATGTCTTGGGATGTGTTTGTACTGTGTCAGGCGTGATGAGACTTGGACACTGACTGGGACCTTTTTTGCTCTGTTACAATTTTTTTTAATTATTTATACAGTCAATCCTGTGTTTCCATGATGTATTTGTACTTCAGTGTTCTGGTTCCCCTCATCAGAACATGCTCTTGTGAACTTTGTTGAAATGCCTGTTATAACAAGGTGTTTGTTTCCTCTAGAAATACTTTTCACATATGTTCATTTTAGAAACTGAAATTGCCAGGTGTGAGCTTTCCATGCTGACAAAACTCTAAACAGATAAAGTGTTGAAGATGGAGGAAAAAACCCTGCTTTTTATTAATGTAATCATCTCGGTTCTTAGTAAAAATCACTTTCACCACATTCTCTGTGTTAGTCCTATTGCAACCAGTTATAATTCTTACTGTGGATATTAGCAGGAATTATTTCAGGCTAATGACATCACCCATTTCTGACCCAGGATTTTTTTGGGTGTTGTGGTAGTACTGTAAAATTCAGCTACTGATGCAAAAAAAGTTACAGTTAATGACCCAGATCTCAACTGATAAAAAATCTAATCCTGTGACAACTTACATCTCTGTCAAAGCTTCTGTTGACTTCAGGACATGGTCAAGTCAACCATTGAGTAGTTATTCTAAGAGCTAGTAGCCTGTAACACCACACTTCAACTCCTGACTATCAGAGTTCCCTCTGTCAGCAATTAGTCAGACTGTTAAAACCAGCTAATTAAATCAAGACATGTCCAGAAAGAGGAGTAACTTGTGAAGTGCCAGACTCCCTGTGGAGTTGTTCATACAAAGTGCTAATGAGGGCAGAAGTACGGTGATGGAGAGCAAGAGCCAGAGAGATCTGATACAGAAATTAGTTGGGGAAAGCACCACTGTAATTTTTTTGTTAATTGTGTATTGGTGGAGGTCGCTACATATACTAGCAGAAGATATATGGCACAAGTTATTACAGTTCTATAGTGTATTGGAGGGAGCCTTTATCTCCATGTGGTGGGTGGGCCTTATAGCAAAGTCTAAATTTGCTGTTGCTCACAGGCAAAGCATTTAAATCCTTTAATTTAAATTGTAATTTCCTATTTCTGAATGTGAGGGTCTTGTGCTCAGTCCTGCTGGACAGTCCAGCATGGTGCCTTGGTAACCTATTGTCCTATGTTTTAATTTGGGTGGGGTTCATTTCTAATCTAGCAAGAACGTTGTGAACAACCCAGAAGTTGTGTAGGCTCCAGTGAGACAAGGTTTTGTCTTTTTTTCAGGTATCTTGGAAAGATTCTCATCGTAGTTAAAGGATGAGGGCTAGAGCTAATTCCACACAAAGAGCTTGGGAACAACAAAAGAAAATGCATCCATTAGTGTGCAAGGAATCACAGATATTTCAGAATTGAATCCTGTCTCCCTCTGTGCTGAATTATATGCTAAGATATTTTCCCCTGTTGCTATGATGGCAGTGCAATAGCTCAAGTTTGCATGCAGAACATAGGAAGGATTTTGGGCATCCTGCTTGGACAAGCTCTGTGTAAAGACTGAAGATGAATATTGAGCCCCGGCTTCAGAACCCAGAGAGGCCCTCGTGGTAGAATTGTGGGAAAGTATCGCTGGAACAACAAAGTATTTGCTCTTAAAGGGCGAGAAGTATGTAGCACCATCAAAGAAGGACAAGGATTCAAAGGGAAACATATGTCTAAAACATACGGGTCAAGTTTATTTGAAAGGAAAATTTGTTTGCTTTTGATTCTTTATAACATTTCCCATGGAGACTAGCAAATATAGCTGCCACATTTTTGGCAGAGGAAATCTTATCCTAAACCTGAAACACTTAAATACACATGCTTGTATAAATATGGTCTCTATTCATTTCAGCCATGTGACTTCCAGCCTTTTGTAGCAAGTTTATATTCTCTTATTGTCTGTATTTTAGGCTTTAAATGGGATTATAGTTAAAAGTTGTTGGTTTTTTTGGAAAGGGAAAGAAGGGCAGGGTGATTAAAAGAGGTTTTCTTCAGTTGTTATGTGCAAAGGTCCATAGGAACAGGGCACTGGTGATGGGCTGGACTGTAAAAGCTTTCTGTAGGGTGCAGAGGGCCTGAAACCGCCTGAGGTTTGTAGTTCTTAAAGGTAATTATTAAAACCGGTTGGCTGTTAGAGAAAACGTTTGGGTAGCAGTATCTCAGGAACCCTCTCTGGCTGCGTGTTCCAAAAAATATCCATTAGCAGAACTGAAATGTGAAGGTGGGGAAGGATAAGGTCAAATCAAGCCCTATTCACTGAACCATTCTGGTGCCAGTACCTTCCCTTGACGTCCACCAGCTTCACCCCGTAATGGTGCTGAACACCCACTGCTCTCTTTTATTCAATTTGATTTGTTTATTTTTAAATAAACGTATGACACGCTCCTCTCTCACGCAGGCAAAGAGCTCTCATTGATGTCAATGGGAGCTTCACCTCCTGCAGGAGGAGAGTCGGGATCAATAAAAGAATCCCTGAGAGCTGGCCAGGCGCTTATTCTGCTTTTCCTAAGCATACGATAGTCGGAAAAGCAAACAATCCACTGAGACCTAATCAAGTTAAGTGCATTTGAAACACCAATAGTGACTGTCATCAAGGGATTGCAGCCAACGGGATTGATACAAACCTTTCAAAGCTTTGATGCAAAAGATGGGCAAGCTCATAGCTACAATAACAGCCTCTGGCCTCCAGCCGAATCATTTCAGTCTCCTGGTCTGTATTTTTCTTACCTTGGTTCTTGCTGAAATAAATGTATATACACGTATACAAATACATACATAATTTTTCTTTTAGAAGCACCAAAAGCAGACTCTTAATGTAAGTATATAAAAGGTTTGTACCTCTTCCCCAGACATCCTATTTGGATCCCCTATCAATGTTCTGTCTGGTGCTTGGGACTAGATTTAGGTACAGAATAGGGCTTATGTGTCAAAGCGTTTGCTTTCCTGCCATGCAGATGCTCTTCTTGCCTTTGTGTGTTGCGATACTTTAATGGCTGAAACGCGGTTGTAGTGACAAACACAGGAGAATTGCCAGGGTTGTCTTGGCATTGTTTCCCTTCCCTCTCTGGCCCAGAAAAAGGGAGGGAAGAGCAGAGGCTTTGGCTGTGTGCCAGTTTGCGCAGGGATTTGCAGGCAGATCTGCCTGCGAAGATGGATGGTTGCAAGCACTTATTAGTATGTAGTGCCAGTGACAGATCTCAAGACGGCCGTCTGTCTTTCTTGCGAGAACACTGGTTACCCACCTTTGGCAATGAAGTGACTGAGACTTGCTGGTCTGACTCTTGACAGTGCCTTGTTGTAACTGGATATTAAATGACTCCTAATCAAGTTCAACAAGGTATGCATCCCCAGTGGGGCTCTTATGTGTGGTGTGTCCTCAGATCTAATTTTGTCTTTATTTTTACGATGCTATATCCATGACTTGGGGTGACTGATAAGGGAGTGAATGTGCACTGATTGTGTTTAACGCATGTTGAAATCAAAACCCCTGCTATTGCTGGGCTGCTTTACCCAGAAGGATGCATATATATTCCTTAAATATTTACTTATAGCTGGTGCTAAACTTGAGCTGAAAGATTCAATAGGCAATGGAGGCAATGTTTGTGTGCAGATCTCATGTGAAATGGAGTTTAGTCTTGTGTATTGAACTTGGTGAGTGCTGGACTTTACTTTTACAGATCTTGCACTCTCCTGAGCTCAGAGACTCAACTATTAGGCGTATTTGAGATTTTTATTACGTTGACTGATGGAAATCAGTTTTCCTGCTAAGAGTGAATTCACTCTCAGGGTTCCTTAGAGCTGGGTCTCATCTTCATTCACTTCAGTTCAGATACATACATCTTGATGTCATAACAATCATAACAATTTTATTTTGTCAGGAGCCAGTATTGGTTTTCAGCCTCTCAGCTAAAGACAGATTTAAGAAAATTCATCCCTGCTAACATAAAGATATGAAGAGATTCTGAGCTGCCTCCAGGAGCAGTAATAAAGAGGATGAAGTATTGTAATGAGCCTTTTCTGGTGAGACTTCTCTCCAGACGTACCTAGATTTTGCTTAGGAGATATGATTTCCATAGTAATTTAAAATCTGTCAGATTCTCTCCTCAGTCTCGTTCTGACTGTTCCACAGTAAACCTGAAGGATGATCTTTTTTCAAGAACAGCCCAGGATAAAAATAGTATCTTTCTCACAGAAATGGGTGAAAGAGTTTTCACAGGCTCTGCCAACAGCGTTCCTGGCTCAGAGCATTTCTATTTATCCTTCTTTTCTAAAAGCGCTGAATTCACTTTCAAGTTTGAAAGCATAAAAAATCATTTGCGATCCAAATGTGATGGTGCACTTGAAATATCCAGTAGGCATTCTAGATACATCTATTATTTGAGTCGTCCTGAATATTAAGCACCAAGATGCAGAATTATTAGATCCTGGCAGTATTCCCACTTGCCTAGCAAAGCAATCCTATTATAATTAATGTGGCAAGGCTTCTCTGTGTTGGAAAATATTTATGGGATCTGCAGAGACCACAAAATGAACCGTAATACAATAATTCTGCCAAGTTTGGCTATGTAAATGAGGGACATATGGTTGGTGTGGTGCGTGCCGGCAGCATCCTTTGAAGCCTCATTGAGATGTCGTCTCGGTGCCATCCATCACACTTCCACAGAGTGGCAGGAGATGTCAGCAGAAGCTGTTGCTGCACCTTAAAATAAACTTGGTGTGTATTCTGCACTCGGGTGGAAGACTGGAGCTGAAAGCAAAGCGATCGGAGGCAAAAGAAATAGTAACATGGAACTTTATTAGTATCTCTCTGTCTTGTCTCTGTATACTATATGAGCACTTAATACAAATAGTTCTGCATGTCTGACTATACTGACTTCTTTCAGAAGTTTTGAGGCCAAACTGATTTTTAAATCTGCTCTGTACGTGGAATAATCCCAGTAAAATCTCCATGAAAGAGAACACAATTTGGCCTAGTATGTCCAGATTTAATAAGTCATACCAGAAAGGCAATTAAAACTTTTATGTTGATTACTTTGCTTTACTTTATAAATCCAGCTTCAGAATAAATAGTTCTTTGGATTATTTCAATTTTGTTTTGTTTTTTTTCTTTTCCAGCATGCAGAATAGCCAGTGAACAGCGAGGTTGAAGGCTGCCCAAAATTACAAATGCTCATAATTGTTTAGTGTTAAAAAACAGTGTTTACCTCACTGGAAAGACATTGGCATTTGGGAATTTGAAATGAGATGTAAACAGAACCATCTTTCATTGTCAAAGGAGCTTTAGTACAGAAGCACATTCGGGCAGCGCTGGTTCCTTCTCATTAAGTGGTGTCAGTTCATTACGGCTCCAGGTGAAACAAAATGATTTTCAATAACCACATCAATTTAATTAGCATGATACAAATATAAGCCTTTTTTTTTTTCCTCATTGCATAATGCATGGGCATGACCTCTTTAAATGTATTTACTTTTATTGACATTTTAATTGGCTGCCCATGCACAGTTTCTCTATGCACTGATTTCCATAGTAACAAAAGACAAATGATCGTGCCACTCCGACTAACAACCATGTAAAATTACATTGCTGGCCCCTTCCTATGTCTCTTCCCAAAGGGTAAAAGCATCCTTAAAAATGTGTAGTAGAAATAGCAGAATAATAGAGAAGGGCTTGCAGTACTACCCTATGGTCAGGCTCATGTGTGTTAGTGGGTCAGGTACAGGGGCAGAGGCGGTGATGTCCCCAACATGACTTCCTGGTGACTGATGTGGGAGAAATTCAAAGCAGAGATATTGCAGCTCTCTAAGTAGAGTTTGGGCACATTTATTTCTGTTTAAAAATCAGATGTGCTTAAGGGTAATCCAGCATTGGAGCATCTCTTCCCTCATCTCTTTTTCCCACTTTGCAGTTTGAAGTGTAGGGTCACAGTTGATTTAATCTGTTATATTTATTTCCCTGTGCCATATAGAATAGACAAGCTTGCAGAAATGAGGAAGTCTAAAATATATTTTTCCATTATTTAGACTCTTTTTCCTGTTCTTACCGCTGAACAGTGCAAGTCAGTTCAATTTTTCATTCTCAGAGGAAGGGTTGCTGGACTCTACTGCTGCATGAGAAAACCCGAAGCTCCCTTTCCAGCACCAGTTATTATTAAATCATGATGTAAACACATCTATTCCCCAATAAGCTGAACACAGTATTGAAAACCTCAAATGTATGTTCTTTTCATTAACTAACTTTGGATCAGTTTTTCAGGTTATCTTTTTGAGGTGCATGAAGAGGAGTTATAAGATACCGAACACACAAAGCGTGTTTGTCTCTTCTTAGAACTGGATCTTGTATTCCATCCTTTCCTAGATTTTTAGCTGTCTTAATACCTTTTAAATCTGGGTAGGTTTTACTGTGATTTTGGAGGTCTTTCATGGCCAATGCACGATACTAACAGGAAGAGTTGTACATCATACCCCTTTATAGCTTCTCAGAATAGATATCCCGGGTGAATAGTCACTACAGATAACTGGTCTTTTCTTAAATATTTACAAAATAGTTGCCCAAATTGTCACTCAAACGTGTGAACTCAGAACTAAAACCTGCTTCTAATCTTTACGAAGATGATGATCATAATGCGTTAATGTTATAATGTCTTTGATACCTCAGATCTTAAAATCTTTCCGTAGCTGCAATTCTATAAACCGTTCAGCTCTTGCCTCTAATACTATTTCTGTGAAATGCTCTATAGCTTCCTCTTTCCCATAGTGGAAAAAGCTTCATTGTTGTGGTGTTTATAGCTCAGGATTATTAGGAGCTGAGTTTGGCTGGAATTCTTGGCAAAAATGATGTGTGCAATGAAGAGTACAACTCTGAGGCAGCCAAAGAAATTAATATGTCAAATTTTAATTTACGAAAGAGCTGAACAACCTGAAAATGAAACAGCCGTTCAGTTTATGGGAAACTCGAGTTCCGTGATGTTAAATGATTTTCAGAGGTAGTGTGGCATGTGTCTATGTAATAGTTTTTTTAAATTAGTATTTTGAATACCTGACTAATGCTCTGTGGAGGTCTGGTAGTTGATAGTTTGTATAAATTAGAGTGGTGAATCTTTGATAGGCTCACCTTTTGTCAAGAGGGCTGTTTATAATGCAGGCGCATCATTGAAATGGTCAGATTTCCTTGATTTAAGTGGGCTTTGAGGTGTTATTTACTGTTTGCGGAGCTGGTACCATTCTCAGGACAGCGAGCAAAGCCACGCGTGGTTCTGGGTCAGCGTCACCCTAAGCAGAAGTTTTGTCTCATGGTTTTCCAACCCAGGTGCTGTGCAGCCACGTCAAAGTTTTGTTCTCTAGATCAGAGTCCTGAAGGACGGATTCTGCTTCCTTTGTGCATCCTGTGGTGTGACAGGCTTTGAAGAGCTTCGGGTGAGGCTTTTGTGAATGGGACATATTAGCAATGAATACGGGTAGGTATAGCAGATTCTGGATTAAATTAGGAGACTGGTCTGAACAGTAAAGTGATAACTGGGGTCCAGTGTTTACTGAAGCTTCAGATTTTAAACCAGATGCTCATACAGCTCTTAAAAACAACATTAGGAACAAATTTCAAAAGCCATATCAAGACTGGGAGAGGCAGAGGAAGTGAGAGAGCTGCAGAGAAAACTGATGTGGAAAAAACCAGCGTCTTAGTGCTGGATGGAGATGGATGTGGAGAGAGCAGCGTCTTTCATCACAGATGTGCGTGTTTTGGTAGAGAAATAAATAGCATTTCTTTTGAAATTTCCTCCTTTGATTTGAAAGTTCTTTCCAATCAAGTGGGTTTAGATTATCATCAGCATTTTGGAGAAGAAGGATGAAGAACAGGGAGGTTAAGAGGCCTCATCCAATGTCACACAAGAAGTTGCTATCGCATCCAGGAATAGCTTCCTACCCATTGCACCATGCTGGGCCACAATGCGGCTCGACAGAAAGGAGCTTACTGTGCATCTGTGAGACACGGTGCAGCTGCAGAGAGCATTCAGCATCTGAGACTGGAACAGCACACATAATCTAAACATAGAAGAGATGGGAAAAGTCAAGTGATAAAACCTGCAGCTTCGTTATCTCCTCCAGCAGAATAGCAAATCAAAATTTGTATCCTAGGTGGTGGCACAAAATCTAAAACCTGGAGTCAAGCAGTATCTGCAAGAACAAAATGAAGCAGCGTTAAGCAGAAGCCTCATCAGATGCAATGTGTATATTCTGGTTCAAACATTCTCTTTCTGACAAGGCAAAGAATCCCGAAAATTAATGAATACTAACTCATTATAATGAGGCAGAGTATAGAAACACTGAGACATTGCCTCAAAACCTTCTGTAGGCATTAGAGAATAAGATGTTCAGCAGACAAATGCATTAACTAGTAAATACTAAAGGCATAAACTAGTAAATAGCTGTTTTTTGCTTCCAGGAAAACTAGACGTCTTGACACCCAATGGCAAACTGCAGTCACATGGATGGGATTTGCTCTGCCACTGGGGATTGATGAACTTGCTATGGCCAAAAAGTAATCAGAAATAAGCAAGAATAGACTGTTCTTGAGGACCAGACATCACTGAGCTCACAGTGTGGCTGTTGCATAATGTATTGCAGTCATATTGAGAAAATATTTTTAGATTCCTGTTTATTTTTCTGAAGAGTGGTCATGTCCTTTAACTGAAGATTAAACCATCTCTGCTACATCTACTCAACTTACCCAAACTCTTCTAATAGTTTTCTGACTCTTACCCCCCCAGTTAATGTCTCTCTAAAAGCCTTTGGTGGGCAGTGAGACAGGGTGACAGCTCAAATGGCAGGAGACAGGTTATTCCACAGCAAATTACACTCTCTGCTCAAAGCATGTGATATTTCTCTATTAAATACAACCATCTGGAAGTCTAAACCCTTTTACTTTCCCCTACACAATCACACACATTTAATTAAATGGAAAATGTAGTTATTGAAGGAATTAATATCTACTTTTCAACACTCAAGTGTACAAAATACAACCTATCGTGAAAGAAACTGCTTTTGTATATGAATCACGTTAAAGGCAGCACCATGCAATTAGTCTGTAAGAGAATTGTCTTGATACTTACACATGAAAGAAATCTAAATGCTTATGGAAAACCTCTACAAAATTTCGCTTTCTGTCTTCAGACCAATGCCATTTTATTTATATGCCTTTCACATGGATTTCTTGTTTTGGAAGGCGAGTTTCTGCTGGTTTGTGTAGTGGCCAGTAACACCATCCCTTAATCACATTACCAAACTGGCACAAACGAGAAAGAAAAACGTAATGCAAGCTTTTGGATGAGAGTCATGAGATGAAGATAAAGCACTTCCTGGCTCCCTAATAGCTCCATTTCTTTTCAAGGGGAAAATATGCTTTTATCAGCTTTGAAGGTCAGGTAGTAAAATACAGAGGTTAAGCAGTTTTACTTTAATTTTGGATCCAGTATCAAAAACTCCTATTCAAGGGCTGGATAGAGTGGTGTTTACAGATCTTAGCACTGGAGCACAGGAGACCAAATTGTGTGGATGGTTTAGACCAGTATGGAATTCTGCACTTTTTTTCCTTCCCAGTTACCTTATACTTCATATTTTTGTGTGGCACTGATTTTCTGTTCTGTCTCTAATAAGCACCCCATCCCACCCTGTTGTTTTTTTTTTAATCACATATTTGTAATCCTGGTTGATCTTCATCAGGGTAAGTTTTCCACCATTTGTCTCTGGAACATATGAATTTTACACGTTCAAGCACTGTCTGCCCAACTGTGAGGTTTAGAAATGTATTAAATTACAGCTAGTATTCTGGTATATTTATATAGTGGTTCTAGCAAGTTGAGGGAGACACCTGATATTACGAAACACTGGTCACTGTGACTCAGCAATACTATCCAGAGTTCTAAGTCTACTACAGAATATGTCAAAATCTGCTCCTGAATTATCATCAAAGCAGCAGTCACGGCCCTGAGCAGCAGCTGCAACGACTGCAAGTAAAGCACCATTGAGAATAATTCATGTTCTTTTATAGAAAGTGGTTTTTTATTTATTTTTGGGAAGATTGCCTCGCACTCCTGAGCAGATGAGGAGTTTACTGTGCCCCCTCTTTTCACTGTGTTCCCTGTGCTGTGCTCACTTTTATGTCAAGACAGAACACCTCTACCCACTGTGCTACACCACCACGTACCCCTCATTGCCCTCTCTGTCTGTTGCCCTGAATTGCCAAATTCGGCTTTTTAGTAGCTCACGATGGGTCATTCTTCAGTCAGATACGCTCATTTTTCTCTCGGCTTAACTGAGGTGTTATCTCAAGGTCATTTAATGTCTTTTTCTGTAGTTCGTTGCAGGCTTCAATCTCAGAACAGTAATAACAGCAGGGCTGGCATTTGAAGCACCTGGTGATTTGGGTTTCCTTGAGACCCTCCAGAGGAGCACCCACTGTGTAGTACTGGGGTGGGAACAAACACTTGGGGCTGGAAATACCTGGAGCAGAAACTGTTCTGAAGTGAACGCCTTGTAGGGTTTGAGGGGCTTGTGACGGGGAGGCTGGAATTGGGATCAGAAGTGGCGTAAATAGCAACACAGCTCCTTCCTGTCATGTTAGTTTGAGTGTCTTCTCACACAAGTGAGTATTAGTGTGTTTATTAACTGTTTGCTAACAGGAAAAAAAAGCAAAGTAGTAAAGCAGATCCAGAATCAGACAATGAGTTGCCTTGTATTGGACTGGTTGAATCTTCATTTGTTTGTGTGTTGTTCCCGTTGGGAAGGTGGATTTTTTTCCTTTTATTTGTTAAAGGACATTACCTTGGGAATTCTGACACCCTGATGTGATGTGTACTAGTTAATATCTCTGGTCAAACTCCTTCATTGCTAACCCTAATGTTCGAAAATAGAAAAAAAGCTCTAGATCTGCTTCTGCCATTAGAGACCAAACTCTCTTAATGGAAGTAATGTTACTATTTAGTCAGTGGAATGCAAAATGATTGACAGGATTTAAGGACTGACTTTAAGCATTTTGTACAGGCTTTCAAGGAGAAAGTTCTTACCGTGATTTATTTTGAAGATGCTCTTTAAAGACACGGAAAACCAACACCGTGCATTTCCAGATTTGTAGCCATTTCTGTTAATGTCTGCCTCAAAGACTTGAAATGTCAAGAGTACGACAAGCCCAGCACCATTAGCTTTTTTCTGATTCCATGCATACCTTGTTATGGCATTGAACTCTCAGAGAGAGAAGAAAGGCTCAGTGTAGAAGCTGCACAGATTTCTTACTGTGGTGAGAGCTGAGCTGCTCCCAAGAGTCTGCATTAGGACTATTGATTATGCCGCAATACCCTGTTGGTACAAAATGTCCAAGAAGAATCCCAGACCAATGAATTTCTGCTTCTCGCAGGTGTATCCAGAGGTTCTTGTGCCTTGCAGAATACCTCTGTTTCTGCAGAGGCTACCACAATCAGCTGGACGGCAATCGATTGCAGCAAGTTTGCACTAATACTTTTACATCTGGGCAAATGCGATGTGAAATGTACTGTGACTGGAGAATAACACTGTATATTGACTCAGGCAATTCCAAAAAGGTACAAATAACTGTGTAGTGCAAGACCATGTTTTGGGTTCATATTTTTAAGTACCAGAATGATATAGCAGTAAGGTGGGGGGAAATCCTCTTCTCACTGCCTTCTCATTTTGAATTTCAGATGCTTTTCCCCCGCTTTTATAGCAGCAGTAGATCATATTTACAACATCTAACATTTCAAGGTTAGATGGCCAAGTGTTGAGTCAAGAAAAAATTGCCTTCCCAGAGATAGTCAAATATTTCAGTTCATGTTTGGAAGACAGCGCCGATGTGCTACTGGTTGAATTCATTTCAGAAATGGACAATACAATGATTCATCCAGACAGAGTCAAAAGGCTGATCTCAACCTTCGTGCTCGCTTTTCAAACATAGTCTATGATCAGATGTCTTGTGTGCAGGCAAGGCATTTATTTATACACAATGCAGCTCTGGAGTTCTCTCAAGTTTTTCAAACGGGTGTGCCGCTGGGTTTCAGATCCATGTCAGCAGGCTGAGGGTCCTCGGCAGGATTGCCTGGATATTGTGTCACTGAGTTATTCTGATTCCGCTGTGTTCTGGAGAAGAGGAAAGATAGAAAAGGGGGCCCAGAGAGGTGGTAGAATATCTGTCCTTGGCGGATTTCAAACTCCAGCAGCCCTGACACCCTGGTCTGGATTCAGAACTGACCCTGCTTTCAGGAGGGGACTGGACTACACGTGTCCCAAGGTCCTTTAACCTAGATTGTTCCGTGGTGGGATGGAAAGAATACTGATGAGAAAGGAGATCTGGAGAAGGCTGAAGGAAAATGTGACTTGTAGAAAATTGATAAGAGAGTATAAAGCTACCTGTAATAAAACATGGATCACTTAAGTACTATCTATCTTAATGTATCATCTTTCACCAATTAGTATAAAAAGCAGTTTAGCAAGTTAAGTCAGACTAGGAATTACCAGCAACTTTTGCAAATAATTCTGACCCTTTCCTGCCTTTTGGCATTGATGCAATGGCTGTTGACTACCGCAATTCCATCCTTTTTTAATTTTTTTTTTTTTTATTTCTGTTATCTCTTGTCAATGCAGTTTTAAGGTACTTATAAAGATTTAATGATCTGGTGCCTTTTCTCTGGCTTTTTGTGTTTCTAATTTTAAGTAGTTCAGTGTAAAACTGTGTTTCCAGCATGTAAAGCCTCACTTTGCAGCAGAGTGACAACAGGCTTTTGTATCGCTGCAAAGCCCCTTAGGATGTTGATTTTTAGCTGTCCGGGACTTAATCTGTCCCAGGGGAGTTGTGGTGAGAGCAGACGTACATGTGGCTGCATCCCTGCTCAAGAGGTGACTGCATCAGTCACTTGTGCTGGTGGCAGGATGAGGGCTGCCTCAGTTTCCCTGCTGAATCTGCACCTGCATCATATTTTAGTTCATGGCGCCCGTTCCCAAATCTGGCACCGGTACCTGTGCATCACAGCCCTGCACGTCATCCTTGGTCCTTTCTCACTTGGCAGCAAAGGATGCTGTGAAGGCTCATTGCAATACGTGCACACCCTGACACCTCATTTGCAGCACGCTGGCTGTTGTGCAGAGAGCAACTGTCCTCCTGCCCCATCGTTTGTGGCTTGGACAGAAGTACGATTGCAGTTTATGCTGCTCTTCGCGGCCTGTGCTTGATTTAAGCTGTTATAATTTACAGGTTTGCTCCAGTTGTTTGAATCACTGATGGCAAGGTTTGGTGATTATAATTACCTTCTTGGCTTTAACATTTTCCAGCAGTAATTTCAGAAAAAGGAGGCATAAACAAGTAAACATGGCAACTATATTATCGCAAATAAACATGCTGTAAAAGAGCTATTGTGTGTTTTATGCTTTTAGTATTGATGTTCCTTTCCAGTGAGGGATATTTTACCCCACAATATTTACTACGTCTTTGTGAATGTAAATAGTTTTTGTGCTGGTTTCTGCTAATATTTATATACTCACATATTGAAGCAAAACATTTATCAGAAAAAGACATAGACATAGACCTCATTCTCTTCTGATTAAAATGAAAATGAAGCTAAATGATGCATTGTTAATAACAGAAAAGAATTCTGAAGATATGGAATAGACTAAGAAGGTATTCAGAGGCAAATTAATACTTTCAAGGGAAAAATAATATCTTAAATTTAAATCTCCTGAAGCTAGGAATTATTTTATATATAACCTATAAAATAGACCTGTAAAACTACTTTTCAGGTGTTAATACAGTTTCCAAGAATACAGTAGAGTTCAGAATGTGCTGTACTCTTTGCCAACAATGATAATTTCAAATGTTTTTTTTATAGTGACTTTCAGTTAAAAAGTAAATGCATTCTTTGCAGCCTTAGCAGCACACCTCTATGGTATTTAAAGTTATGCTCATGCTCGTTCTACTTAAAGGATAAACCAATGCACAAAAAGGTCAAACAACTTGGTTACAGGGTGAGTAAACAGCAGGGAAGGGACTAGACCGCATCATTCCTGGTCCCCAGCTCCAAGTACCATGTCGGGGTTCCCTGAGCTATGGACGTGCCAGGCTGTGCCGGCATTGCAGGGCTCAGCCCATGCACATGTCCTGCCTTTCTTGCGTGAAGCTCTGAAAATGTCACAGATTGAGACAGTAGATGTCTTCTTGCACCCAGCCAAACAAAGCTGGCTCTCTAGAACCTGTGAACTTATCTTTTAGCATTTAACATTTGAATTTTAAAGGAATCAAAGGGATTTTCTGTTTAAAAGTGTTTTGTGCAAAATGAAATACAACCACATCTTATTAGCAAGAATAGTTTCTCTTTAAATTTACATGAGCAGGTCCGCAACCAACACAATCATCAGCATCCTATTTTTCTGCAAAAGCTGTGTTGAAGAGTGCGTTAAATTATCCCATTTTAAAAGCAGTGTACCTTTTTTATCAGTTGAAAAACCTTTACAAGCCTCATAAGAGTCCTTGGAGCAGTTACCTTTGAACAATTACATCGGATGTTGTAAATTTTCCGTATTGTTTTTATTGCCTCTCTGAAGTGATCTGGGTTTTTATACCCCTACTTTTTCATAAGGTCTGGTTCTCCTGACAGATGCTTGCTTACATCTCCCACAAACTCTAATGAGAAGCAGACGTATGTCTGGTTTGGAGACTAGACCTCCTTCTCCTCACATTGCATTTATTCTTTCTTTTCTTTTCAAACATTCCATGAAGTTAAAGAGGAGAACTAGGACAGCCTCGTTCCATTCCTGGCTGTCCCTCTCCTTCACTCCTTTTTTGACATCTGAATTGTGAAGTAGTGAGACTCACATTTTGGCTCCTAAATGAATATTCCCTAACAATTTGTGAATTTGAAATAAGGACAATAAGCTGGTTCTGCACTTAACGGATTATATGTACAATTAATCTCTACTAGTTGAGAGTGGAAGGCTACTGTCTCTACAAGTTTCCATATACCCACGATGTTCTTTGCCATTCTACTCCCATCCAAGCATTAAGCAGCCATCTAGGAGATTTAATTGTATGAATGATGAGAGGTGGTTCTTCAGTTTCAGTGTGTTGATTGTGAGTGGTGCCTCTGGGCATATAATACTGCAGAACATAAAACCTACCTACGAGAGCTGGAAAAAATGCTGGGATGGAGCTGGTACATCGGTGGAGTCCCGCGGTTGTGTGGGCTGCTGGGGTAGAGCCCTGTTGGACACACGGCTCTCAGGAGACCCGGCTCTGTGCTTTAACCCTACCTTTATCTCTCTTCTAAGTGCTTCTGATATTATAGTGCTTGCAAGAAATCTAATTAGCTAATGCTTGTACACTGTATTCAGATCCTTAGATAAAAGTCCGCCTACGTGCACACATAAAGCACTAAGAAATAAAGTTTGTAAAGTTTTATGTGGCAGGGTATCAGAGATTAACATGGCTTGTGATGATGGGGTGATTTCCAGTTTTCATTTTTATGCGTTTGCTTCTTAAAAGGAGTAAATAGCTGCTAATTAATGTGAGCGGTTCATTTTTCTCTCTTAAATACCTTTGTTTATGTGATCCAGGTTGCTGATATTCTCAAGAACTGCTTCTAAGTTAGATCTATTTGAAGGATAGCATGTAGGCAGCTATTCAAGTCTGGCTTTGAGAACCAGCTCAAACTAGCAAGTTAAAAAATACCTTATAATAACGAAAAGGTAGGAAAATGCATCTCTTAGTTTTCACTTCTGTTTATCTGAATTGAAATCCTTTCTCAGCACACAAGCAAGCAACATGTTGCTGCTCATCACTGGGGAGGCCGCGCGGTCTGTGTGGTTGGAACTGTCTGCTCAAGACTTTGACGCAGCCCCGTTGAGAAGCTTGGACGCTCGTATGTAATGCTCACTCCCATTAATGCAAAAATTCATGAAGAAAATAGGTGGAAAACGCAAAGCTTCTGTGCTACTTAAATGTCCTAATCCCATTTTGATAACTGAAATGGTCAATAGCTGAGTGAGGGACGAATTTCAGTGTAGGTGAGTTAAGGGTGGATCAGAAACAGGCTCTAGTGCAATTCCATACCACTCATTAAGCTTATCCCATCCTGAAATGGGGAGGGGAAATGACTGCACAATTTCTAAAGCGTTTTTAGAAATGCCACATCATCCAATTATGTTCATAAAGTATTTGATGTTGACATGCTAAAAAAATAATGGATTTCCATCTTGTAAAAGTTGCTGCGTGTGTCACGAAGGACTGACAGTTTCATAAACGGAGGGACTTGCAGAATACGAGAGAAAATTGCCATGTCAGTATCAGTTGCGACAAAAAAAACCCAAATGTAAATATTCTGGACTGATAGAGGTATCAGAAGGCTCAGCTTTTGCTGTTTGTTTGTGTCTGGCATTGCACAATTGGTTTGGGAAATGCCTCTGACCTGGAATCCTTTATCTGTTTACACGGCTGTGGCGCATGAAGAGGGAAAGCTGTGAGTGTTATCAGTGGTATCTCAGGCAGGCATTCATAGCTGAAGTGGTCTTGCTTTAACTGTCATTTATTTGCTCTTTGACCTTTGCTTGGAGAGCCCAGCAACCAGGAGATTTTTCCTGCTGTAAGTGGACAGACTCCCAACTCAAACATCCAAACCACTCTCTTGCTAACATTAGATTTCACGGTGTACGAGACAGCGTGTGAGGGGAAATCAGGTGTTATGTGTTCTGTTCCTTTGGTTTCTGTTTCATCAGTGTATGACCTCGGGTCAGTTGTTCAGCCTTTTTGAGCTGCCTGCCCTGTACAACACAGTGCTGGCACAGCTTGCATCAGAAACCAAAATGCTTTTCCTGCCTGCAAGCACTACACCTTTGATAATCATCCATAAATAATACTAATATGGACTGCATTGAATTAGAACTTTAGCAATGAGAAATCAGTGCCAGAGGATCACCTGTGCTCCATTCCCTCTCCATTTGATTTATATGCATTGGATTTATCAAGCACCTTCAGGTGAGACAGAAATGCTGAAATGCACAAATGTCTCTTAATATACCCTGCAGTTCTCTGCTTGCATTGCTGCTTCCTGCTGAATAGAAAAAATGAGATGTCTATGGGCATTTTATACATGCTGTATGCTCTTGATTTTTCCTTGTTCGGTGCTATTTATTCAATCACAAATGGTTTTATGAGAATATGTCAATCTTCCACCAGGGTAATGGACATTCCATTACTTTATCTCTGCAGACATCGCTGAAAACATGAAGTGTAAAATCAGATTCATTACCTAAACTCTCGGAAGGGAACAGGACATTAATCGCAACTTGACTTGTTAAATTTTGTTGTTCATTGTCTCCTCCATTTAATTAATTATGTTTCTGCTTCAGATTCAGAAGAACTGCACGTGTCCTTTCACACTGTGATAATACTCATGGAACCCAGAGTGTATGCAAAACATTTTTGCTGCCAAAACATAGACAGACTAGAGTTTATTTCTATTCTGCAGTTCACGAGACATGTTTGCTGACGCTAACTATTCTACATAAGGTACTACATATACCACGTAGACGTATGGTATAAACACAAGTTCTAGGTTCCGTGCTAGGTATTTCTTGATGAATCTGATGCTGACAGTTGCAAAGAAGGGGGAGAAAAAAAATCACTTCTCTGTATTTTATTAAAAACAGTGAAAAGAAGGCAACCCCCCACTTTTCCGTATTTTATTAGAACCAGGAGGTTTGAAACCTTTAGCAGTGCAACCTTCATCCCAGCTTTTTTGGCTTCCTAGTTAAGTTGTTCTGTTATAGGTTATACATCAGTCCAGGCAAGTATTCTTTCTTGGTGTTAGATAAAGCATGGACTTCTGGGAGT
Organism: Streptopelia decaocto; assembly: GCF_964273445.1. Taxonomy (NCBI): domain Eukaryota; kingdom Metazoa; phylum Chordata; class Aves; order Columbiformes; family Columbidae; genus Streptopelia; species Streptopelia decaocto. The sequence goes on along the minus strand of NC_138670.1, from coordinate 2,511,081 downwards.
CTCCTAACTGTTGTAAATATGACAGTATAGTCTGTCTGGTGTTTCTTCGTGAAACCTTTCTTTGTTTCCTGGGGGCTGGGCACTGTCTTTTCCACTTGGAGCTGAGGGTTGTTGCCGCTCAAGCCCCTGCTGTCTCTGCTCAGTACTGGAAACTGAACTGTTGTATCAAGGCAACGCTGTACCTTGGAATCATCCCTGTCCTGAGGGGTAGGACAGATCTGCACAGATGTGCTGCAGTTCTGATAACTGATTCCCAGTGAAAACTGAAGCTGCAAAGTTACCTATTTCATTTATGCTTTAGTTTTTGTGGGGAAAAATACGGAGGCAATATCTCTAGTTCCTGTGGATCGCTGTGTGTGACTGAAGAGCTAAAATGAGAGACTGTGTGTACTGCAGTTCTATTCGAAGTGGTTTGATGTTGCATGAAGCTGTTGCAAAACATTCCTGTTCCACAGCATTTCAGAGACTCCAGTTCTCCCCCTGCTTAGGTTTTCCATCAGCCACTCTAAGTGTGAAACAAGAAACCAGAAAGCACTTGCCTTTGGAACTGTTGACACCGAGTTTGAAATCAAGATAGACTCAATGGAAGTTAGACTGTGTGCTTGGGCGATTCTCACCCAGGCAAACCTATGGCACCGCTGTTTTCAAGAGGAAAAGCCCTTGTGAATGTCACAGCCTGCTCGCTGGGAGCATTATTTCCAGGTTGTTCAGTTTTCAGCTTAGCTAGATACTGGGATGAGAACAGAGGAACATGAATTTTTACTGAGCGTGAGACAACCACGTTGCTTGTCTGGGACTTTGTATCAAAGATGTTAGAAAGTAAAGGTAATCTCAGTGCCTGGGGCTCTTCTGTAGTCCTTGTACTTGCAGCGCCTATCGCTCCTCTGCCCTACAGCTCTTGACTAATATTGACTGTCAGACTGCAGCCCAGCTCTGAGGTCAGGTAGGAACACTCTGCCGGTACGAACAAGGGGAAATTAAGGCAGAGAACTGCCTAAAGCAGGAGAAATACTGATAACTCTGTATAATGTTAGAGCAGAGGTTCAAAGGCCAAAAATGTACCAGTGGGAAGCTTTATATTGATATGTGCTCGCTAAGATGCATGTATTTGGGTTGGGGTCCACTTATCTGTCTGTTCAGTGATAACAGCCAAAGAACCAGTCGGACACCCCCTCCCAGTTATTTAATGCGCCTGGAAACAACCTCAGTTGAATTTGTAGAATTGTAGGTCTGCACCCGCCATGCTTTCCAACATTAATATTGCAACATTGCAATATTTCCAACATCAAAATTCCTATGGAATTTCAGTTTTGGTGACATTTTTCACAGGAGCATCCCCTGGGGCAGCTGTGGGATGGCGGGAGGATTGCGACTTCCCATTATAAAACAAAGTGTTGAACTCCTATAGTATTTACAGAGGAAATTCAGAGAAATTTCCCCAAGAATTTGATTTGAAAGGACAGACTCAGAAGTGGAGAACTCAGAAGGTCATAGAAAGAACTCCACATTTCAACAGTTTAGAGATCTCAGATCACTGTGTTTTGAACAGTTCCAATTAGCAATATCATAAAAAAAACCCTCTGATTTTTGGGTGCCTCTATTTTAGGCCACCCCCTGTGAAACACTTTACAGGAACATGTGCGCTCATGCCGTGTTCTCAGTTTTATTAGAAAAACAGCAATACCAGAAGAAAATTTCTTGCCCAAGGCATATTCCATATGTTACTTTTCAGTGCTTTATTTTTCAGGCCTGCTCGAGACAAATGCGCTTATTGCATTAATATAGCCTGTGACTTAAAGTGCAGCTCTACCCTGGCAAAAATAGAAATGTGAGGTTCCAAGTTCGTTTTCCATCAATAGCATCTATGTTAGATTTGTTGGGATTCCGAAGGAAAAGGTGGTGTTATTTTTCAGCCCGCGTGCCCGTGGGCCTCAGCCTTGTCCGCGAAAGCAGCCTTTTCATTCTCCTATGGAAATCACAATATAGAGGCGCAGATCGGCTCACGTGCTTTGTTCTGCCTCTGCAAGGTGACTCCCTATTTTTGCAAGGGTCCCATTATTTCCTGCTGCTACAAAGCCTCATTTAACATGCATATAGAGGGCAAATTCTAATAATTAAAATATACTATGAATATTCAGCTAAGGGAATAAAAATACCGTTTTGCTACTTTTCTTTCCTCATTTGACTCCATTTGTAAAAGTTTTAATACAACTGTATAAATATAACATTTTTGTTCATTTAAACCCCTCTTTAATCCAGTAATGATTTCATAACCTCCCAGTTATCAACTCTCTGCCTTATCACTAAAGAGTAAATCTCCCCACTACCATTCACAGGGTGGATTTATTGCCTTTGTGAGCCTCACGTTACCCTTGGTACTACTCAAGCTCAGCCCATACTCCTTGTATTTACCAGAAGCTTTAGACAAATGTCATTAGCCAGTAGAGGGTCCGGTGTGCACTGGGAGAGATGCATTCGTCCTGGGGCCTTAAGCTTTGTACAAATAAAATAGAAAATATAGGTCATTGGTCTTCCAAATGCCACTCTTGCAAGCAGAGGTTGGGAAATTCCAGCCTGCACAAAAAGGAAAAAATAAGCATTTCTTTTCAAAGAAATTCCAAAGTACTGAAGAGTTTCGGGTGGTCAGTGCGGAAGGTCATAACTTTGGCGGGGAAGAAGGAGTAGAAGCAGGTTTGAGGGGGAATGTTTGTTTTCTGAATCACTTGCAGCAAACTCTTTTTTTAAATCATCAATATAATAGGATTAGGAGGGCAAAGGCTCTTAAAAATTAGTACAATTGGATTGAGGGAACAGGGGGTGGTAGTGAAAGACTAAATTAGATGACAACCGCAAGCATACTGTAGTATCTGTGTTTGAGCTGGCGGATGAAGAAGCTGGTCCTGTACTCCACCTTACATGTATCTATTTGGTGCTAGGAAGAGTGTCCTAAACTTACATACCCAACTTCAATACTTAATTCAGTGTTAACTTTGAGAGATTTTTTGAATATTTTCCACTACTACCTTTCAGTACCAGTATTTCAACATTTGAAATAGTCTGTCTCATCTTCTTCTGCTACTTTTTGTATGCTGAAAAGATGACCTTAAAATACCCTTAAAAGGTAGAAAATGGCCTACCAGCATATGGCACAAAATGAAGTCGCAAATGATCTTGTGGACAGCATACTACTGTGGATAGTTCGGTATTGCAACATGGCAATACTGGTTTATAGTAAGGCTGGCACACTTTTTGCATATTAACTTCACAGCAGCTTTGCTCTGTATAATGTAACTGTGCTGTTAATATTTATTCAGCATAGTGGTTCTCCATGCTGAAAATTAGCACCCACTTTCCCTGCCATAAACAGAAACTACGGGTCTGTAGGACTGTGATAACTTTTCAGCTTTGTGCGCATGTAGGTAATACCTACACCTTAAATATTTTGATCCAAACAAAATCAGGGCTCTTCCAGCAATTCACTGTGTAAATTTTTCACTTTAACAAACCTTTTTAACATATAAACTCTCTAATAATGCATTAGTATGACAGTATAGCAAGGCTTCTATCTTTTCTCTTGAAGCTGCTATTTCTAGTACTAATAATGATACAGTCCAATCTCTGGTCTCGTTTGGGTTGCTTTACCATCTCTGTGTTGGCTGGCAGTATGCTCACACTGACATGCTTGCATTTACACTGAACTCAGCACCTTGAGCGTTCCAGCAGAGTATGGAGTAGGTGCATATGACCTAGGTTCATCGCAGAAGTGTTATAATTGCATCTACGTGGTGTTTTGTGATGTAGTAGACATTGCTGAGAGCTCATAAGCGTCCCCAGCTGCAGGTTCGCAGGGATACATGACCTGGACCAGGGGAGTAGAAGACCTAGTGATGGATGAAGAGAAGCTGCTATGATTTTAAGGGAGCTTAGGTACTAGAGACCTGACCTTATGATCACCCACGGCAAGGCAGAGTCACAGCTGGCCATGAATTGTGTCTGCAGAAAACTTAAGTCACTGAGAGAAGACTTAGTACCTGGTGACCAGTCCTGTCCCCTTCGCAATCAGTAACATGAGCTGCGTCAGGCTTAAAGGACAGGAGATTGAGAACATTGATGTCTTGCTTGACTGAAATATGTGTGGAATTTTGTAGAAAGATCTGTGAGACTTGGTAATTTGTCTCTCCCCTGGGATACTCTGGATGTGCTGCTCACGAAAAAATAAATGTATAATTGTATGACAGGCTGATGAAATCGAAGTGAAATTGCTAGCAGCCTTCTTCCTGCCCTCCCTGTGTTTTTCTAGCATTAACATTCTAGCTTTGTCACCTCTGATCAGGGGAAGATAAATCCTTCCTTTTGTAAGGAGCAGAAACACTTTCCCTCAGTACATAGAATAATGGCCTCTTCTGTATGTTATTCATATTCCTCTTTGTACTTGTCATTTCTCTGTATCCTTGGCTGTTGTATACCACATAAATCTTGGTGCTTTTATCTAAGGCCTTTCAAACAGGGAAGTGAACGGCTTAGGAGACGAGTAGGGGTTTGCTGAGCATTAAATAGGCTGCTGTGTGTAAGGGGCAAGTCCAGTAACACCACCCGCCGCGGCTGCTGAGCAGCCTCATCAGCTTCTGGCACGTAGGGGCCAGTGCTAAAACATCCCTCACAAGGACAGGAGTGTCATTGCGGGAACAAGAGCGGGGCTATAGACCAGGTTTTGCTCACCTGCTTCTAAAAATATTCTGCAGAACAGCACAGAAATGGAGGATCGCTGCAAGCCCACACTGCTTTTGTTTGGACCTTGGCCCCAAAAAATAACATGCAGCAACTTTGAAAATCCTGAACATATGAAAGTTATGAAATCAGGTGCCCCCAAATTAGAAGGGAGTGTGGAGAGGATTTATAATTCTATATATCAGTGGTCTTTTTGTTTAGCAACTGCTCTTTGGACCATGATGATGTTCTCATGACGTTTCCAGCCTATCTCCACAACCAAGACTCTTGTCTGTAGAGACGGCTTGAACTGTAAACAGAAATTCCCTAGGAGACAGGAGAACTTTAGAGGGCACGACAGAGTTCTGTAGCAGCACTTCAAGGCTGATTGCAGGGGATGCTCAGTGTGTTTCCACCTGTCCGTGCATGCATCGTTTACTCAACGTGCTGGGAGTAGCTGCTTCAGCATTTTCAGAAAGCAAATCCTTTGCTGCTGCTGAAGCCTGTGCAACCCTAAATCAGGTGCTTCTATTCTGCCCTGTCATATGGTATTTAGGTCTAGTGCTTTTTCTGCTGCATCAAGCTGAAACAAGATGATTTTCATCCCTGCAGTTAGTAGCTGGCTGCAGTTGGATGAATTGAAATGACTTTTGGGAGAGTCATTGAGGGGAAAAAAGAGGCTTCCCAGGAGATGATAAAGGGAATCTGATTTATGCTGATTTGTAATCCTCACAAAGAGAAAGAATAAACAAAATGAGAGTTACAAATGTATTGATCTATTTTATCTTGTGGGTGTTTTTTCTTAAGTATATCATGACCTTAATATCTGCATCCAGGAACAAGCTGTTGCCCGTGGCTTCCACTGACAGCTGGTTTTCTCTTCATACATCCCAGATCTTCCCGCTGATTCCTGCAATCTGTCAAAGGAGCTCAGCGGTTTGTTGACCTCTCAAGACTTCACTCAAGAGTCCACAGTTGTCCTTGAGTGCGAGCTCAGCCTCAAAAAAACCCAACAAAAAAGGGTCTTTTAAAGGCCCTGTTGACATGGCTGATAATATGCCAAGGAAACTGTTGCCCTTGGGCATGCCCAGCAATGGTTGTTGGGATGATATTGATGACCTAAATGGGCCTGGCAAGTGAAGGGTGTAAAACCCGCTCCTGGAACGGCACAGCTCGTGGTTTCTAAGGCACAGACACCTGCCCACCCACTCCTAAGGCAGCCCTGTCTCCACGCAAACACTTCTCAGCATTTCTAAAACGGGCAAACAGCGCCTTGTTTCAAAAAGCATCAAGCCATGCTTTATTTTGGTGGCAGTTCTTATTCCCTTTCTTTCTCGCTAGTCAGTTTCTACAGGAAAAGCCCTTTCATTGACAGTCTGTAATTAGTATTAAAGATGGTTTGACATCCCTCTGTGGGCAGAGGAGCCAGAGCTGGTTGAGTTGCTTCACAGCAGTGATTGCTCTTACAATTAGATACTTGAGCCTGGAGTAAGACAAACCAAACATACAAAAGGGAGAGCAGCTTCCAAGTGAATTGCCGCTTCGGCTCTTGTGTAATCCTTCAGTATAACAGTCCTATGGCTGGACAGGCTCATTTCACTTGTAGTTGATATGTATTCCTGATTTTCTATAACAGGACACCACTTACCTAATGTGGGAAGACTTTAAGGGGCTCCCTTTGTTGGGATACACTAGTCAGGGCTCTTTAGATCCAGCCAGGACAAGGCAGCTCTCTGAGAGCGCATCCCAAAGCCAGCAACAGCGTGTCCCAAAGAGGAGCGGGTCACTGATGGGGAGGAGCAGCAGGTGTCATCATGAGATGGAGGTACAGTTTCTCCACTAAGGAATTGTGCAGGAGTTGAGAGAAGTGTTTAATTTAGCTTACCAAATGCTTTTGGACACAAAAACTTCCCGGTCTAAAGAGGACCCCTCATGTTTTTATCATCTGGCAGCCTCAATGAGTTGGCTGTGAGTCCCTCCTTATTGAAAACAACTGTATTTTTGGCATTATGTTATTTCTGGAGAACAAAATAAAATGCATGCCTTTTCACTGTGATGTGACACAACTGCAGACTGGGGTCAGGCAAATAAGAAGCTGAAGGTCCAGGTCTGGATTCAGGGCGCCCCTTCAATGCGAGCTGGGGTGCATGGGCTGGAATTTGAACTGTAACTCGGTGGTCGCTTGGCTGGTTTAGTCAAATTTCTAGAAGAAAGGTGAAAATAAATGTGAAAAGAGTGAAAAAGGGTTGTTACAAGAGGAGATGCGGAGGTATATAAAGCCAAGAGAAAGTAAACGTGGAGGAACAGACATGGAAAAGATGAAGCGGAGAGAAACAAGAAAACTTTGTATTTTTAATACTCTGTATCTGTGGACAAGCATATACGTGCACATACAAGGTACAACCCACCAGATTTTGGCACAGAAGGAGCTGCAGGAGGATGAGAGTAGTTTTGTACATAACTTGAACTCCCCGAGCCACATCCCATCCGTGATCTATTCGCAGCACCGATGGCTCTGCTGGGACCGACCGACCCCACGGAAACCCACGGGCGCTTCTTGCATCTGAGCCGAGACCTTTGAGGTCAGCAGGAGTATTTTTGCTGACTTAACTGAAGTCTCAGGGGCTTCAGATCTGTAACTAAATACACAAGCTACCAGCAGCTGCCTCAAGGCATGAGGATTTGTGCTATTGCTGGGTAAACCTAAAGCATGAAAGAACCCAATTTGGAGGCTGTAGTACAGATCACTGCCAGCATTTACTAGATTAAGACTCGATTCAGACATAAAAGCCAGCAGTTCTGTCTGCTGTATCCCCCTAGACCTTCTTTGTAGCATTTCTATCGCACTCCTGCATGCAGATTACAACACAAGGTGTGCCTGTTCTGAAACAAAATCAAGAACAGCGGCAGTGTTAATGTGCCCTAAAGGGACTATATGCAAGTGTGAGGATAATGATGAGCAAAGCAAGAACCGTTACCAAATATTGGAGTCATGGTACGAGGGATATAAAGGAAACATGTTGCCGTAATTCTCGGTTTATTCTACAGTTATCCTTCTTAGACTCCATCCTTGAGTCAACTTAAATTAGGCTAATTAGAGTATGAAGTATACAGTGCTCCATTTCGGGGATGAACCACCTGATAATCAGTATAGTATATAACATTCAAAACAATTATTTGACTGAACGGCTCCTCTCTTTCAATGTTTTAAGGACACCTTCTCCTTCCTCTTTCTCGCAGTTGATCTCAGCAATATTATATTGCTAATGGAAAAGGAAATACATCTCTCATGAAGGAAAAACTGTATTCATAGCAGCTGCTGAGAAGGAGTGTGGACGGGATTAGAAACACAAAGGGACTGTACGGGAGGATTCCTTCAGAAAGTCACTTGGGGTCTAAGTAATAATCCTATAACCACTGCAAACAGTGAGTGTTTTGCTCAGCACTGCTGTTGCTCTACCAGCTGGGGGAATGTCACAAATATGCAGCTTAGACTTTGTTTGTTTGTTTGTTTTTTAATAATAGAAACTGCATGTAGTAGGGAATGTAATCTCAAAGTGTTTACTTATCTAAGAAGTGCCTGTGTTCTATAAAGTAGATGTGTGGGGGCAATGAGTTTGCATTTAGCGTGTGCAGCTGAATCTGCACTCTGGGTTCACCCTGGTAGGTTTTTTGTTCACTCAACACTCCTCCCTGGCTCTTCTGCCTTTCTCCACCAGCACGTGTTGGTGTGAGAGATGCTTGTTCCAACTCACTTCTCAACAGACAGCAGAGCCCAACAGACAGTGTGATGCCCAATGTGTCCTCTCATAAGGAATTTATAAATGAGTATTCGCTCAGATACTGATCCTGTAGCAAAGACTTTTCAGGGACTTTACCCAGATGTGATAATGCATGAACTTCTTTCAGTTCCTTGCAGAGTTGATGAGACGGATCTTTGCCTTGCACCCGCTGCTTGAGTTTCAGATTATAAAAGAGCTTTTCTACTAATTTAGTCTTTAAGGAAATGGAAAGGCTGAATAAGTCGCAAGTAAACTGCAAGTTCAGACTGTCTCCTAGTCAGTTAAAGTGGATGGATTTTGTATTTTTGGATGCCACCCTCAAGTGTTACAGAAATATTAAGGATTACAGAAAGAACAAATATGGGGTTCTTGCTATTGAAAACTCTTATTCTTCTACTTTTAGTTTTCCCTCTTTCAATTTCTTAATAGCTGTGGGGGTTCATTCCAAATGATTCTGGGAGTCCAGGCTTAAAAGAAATATTATCTAAACCCTGCAATACGTAATGTAAAATTTTGGCTGTTAGTCACAACTATGGATTGAGGAGTTAATGAGACGAAGGTGTATACTGAACTGGAGTTATTTAGTGCATGAGTTTGCTTTCTTCCATCTTGGAACATCTTGTTACTGCTCTGATAATTTGAGCTCAATAATAACGGTTTTGCCACCTAAGTGGCCCAGTTAATGAAATCAGCCAAGGCAGAGGCAAGTGGAGCTTCTGGTAGCCCGTGCAAGAGCCCTTGAGCCGCCTCACGTTTCAATAACCCAGCCAGGGGATTTGGGAACCCCTCAGTAATATCTGGGCTAAAACATGAGGTTTTTCTCTGAAAGCAGGATGAGCTGGAGCTCAGTGCAGTAGCAGCTCATGGCAGCTTCTGAGAACATCAGGAGTTCACAGTGTTTATCTTTGCTGGAGGCAGAATGTTAGCGGGTTGTAAATTCAGATTGGGTTTCCTCTCGGCTTGGAAGACAAATCCAGATTCTCTGTGTTGTGTAGTTCTTTTATTTATCTATTTATCTAGCTATTTTTTTCCCTCCTGCCTTTCCTGTAATCCCCCCACTAGAACTATTAATACCCAGTTCTGGAGGAAACACGTTTGCTATGAGATGTATTAGGTTAAATTATTATCTGTGTCACCTAAGTAATGGTATCCAAGCTCCATAGATAGCATCCCTTTTTCCTTTTCTTTTAAAATAGTTAATGGGATACCTGACACCTCGAGAGGACTGGTAATACTGACAAAGAGTTAAGCACAGAAATCAGCCCAAACCAAAGAACTCTGTCGCTGGAACATCCCAAAGCACATTGGATTTATTTTTTGGAAAAAACAAATAAAATACAGCTGACAGCATGCACTTTGTGCCTTGCAGCTGAGCTCTTCAGAGCCTCCTAAGGGTTGTGAAGCACCTACTCCTGTGGCAATCAAAGACAGCTGATTTTCCTAGTGTCTCAGGGAATTACAGTTATGTAAGAAACACTACAAAAGAACAGCCTCGGAGCAGTTTTGGATCCCAGGATTCCTCGCTGGCAATGGAAAGAATTTATATAATTTTGATGGACAGTGAAGTCACCAAAATATGCATTTTTGTGGAAGCTGAATTTAGTCCAATTCAGCTGACAGAGCAGGTTTCAGAAATACTGACATCCGGCTCAGCTGCTTGCAGAATTACACCTGTATTCAGAAGCTTGCTCATTCTGCTTTGGAGATGGGTGGGGATTTGATTACTGCATTTTCAAAGCAAAATATTTCTATTTGGGGGGGGTTGACATGGTGTTTTTTTCAAAGTCGTTTCACGCAGAGCAGCATTCTAATAAGTGAAAGGAAAAGGGGAAGGAGAGAAGAGCAAGGACTAAATACCTGGAGATGAGCTGTTTTGACATTTGAAAGGGTGTTTAGCCTATTTTACAGAGGCTGTTTCCTGCAGGCCTTTTTTGGATACTCCATGAGAAACAAAATGCCTGAAGGAGAAAGGATGCTCTGAGGAGCAAGATCTTCACTTTTACTGACGATCAGACCGTGTTCTAAGTCTAGAAATCCAAGAAAACAAAATTCTTGCATGGCTGGCCCCTTGGACTAACAAAATGTGAAATGCCACCTTTAATGGTAATTTGTTACCCAATACATTTACTATATAAATTCCCCAGATGATGAGTTTCTTTTGCTGCTCACCTGTGCATATGGTTTGTAAATGAAAACCTGTCTAGCAAAGAGGCGCCCACTGGTACCTGATCCCCTGTATTCCCTTAGCAGAGCCAGAGCTGCTTAATTACACCCTGTTTGTGTATTTTGCAAATTAAAGGAGCATATTTGAAAGGTTGACACGGCCGACCAGGTCATACCCTTCTGCTCTGCTTTTGGCTTTTCAGCTAAGGCCAGCGACAGGGCTTTTAATGAATAGTGTTTGCCAGGCAGATGTCTGTCCATTCAGAGCTGCAGTGAGATCTAGCAACTCATTTTACATAGAAAGATGAAAGGAAAAAGATTTACTTAATAAAACAAATCTTGCTTAATTGCTGGGGTTAGTCTCCTGCCTGGGTTTTATGGGTTCCTGCAGCTGGCTTTAATCTCCTGATTTATTCAGAGAACAAAGAAGGAAAGGAGTGAACTTAAATCATGGCAGGAAGAAGCTGATATTTTTTTGGCAGAACTCGGGGAGGTTAGAGAATTACTGTAAAGTGCAGCCCAGAAACGGGCCACCAGGAGAGGCTCCCTGGGTTTGGGGAGAGACAGTAAAATAACTCGGTACAATGTGACCTTTACAGTCAGTCATGATAAGGGCTTCTACTAGTCTGGGCAACTAAAGGAGGATTAGAGTTTCAAGACACACTGAGGCTCCAGAGAAGACTGACCAAAAGGGGTCAGTATTTGTTAAGTTGAGACACCAATTTGAGAAATATAAACAGGCGAGGATCTGCATGTGGAAAGGCAGAGGATTCCGCACCAGCATCCTCTCCCTGGCCCAGGTACCAGGTGCCCACGCTCGGCTCCTGTGACCCAGCGACCGCCCTACGGATGAGCCCATCCCCCCACTTAGGCTGAACCTGCATCTGTCTCTAATATTTATGTTTCAAATACTTCCTAAAGGAAGAAAAGTCTTCCGGCACAGCAGCTTGGACAACAGATGTGAGCTGAAGAGACTGTGTGCACAAAGCAGCGGTCACTGCTCAAACCAGATCAAAGTGCAGTGTGGCATTTATGAGGAGCGTAGAAGATGCAGAGCTAAGTATAACCCTCTGAAAACAAACAGCCTAACAGGAACCAGAAGGTTTAGTGTCTGGAAAAATATTCCAGATATTATGAAACTTACTGCTTATAGGAATTTAGTATTAGCCTCCCCGTAATTTCTCTTCCTTTGCTGATAGACTCTTTATCTGTATCACAGCATGGCCAGGCACTGCAGCCCCGCTTGGATCTGTGCTTTGAGGACGACTTTCTCTAGAATAAGAGGTTAGGATACATCAGCAAAATCATACAGCATGTGAAGAACTGTGTGGAGTGCTCAGCAATCTGCCCTTTCTATAGCACTGCTGCAGGTGGTAGAACCTTCCATGGCTGTAGCAGTTATGCAAAATTTAAATTAAATAGGAAACTATAATTTGAGCTCCTGAATTCATAAATCACATCTTCAGCTCTGGTTATTGCTGATTCAATCGCTTTTCAGTTACTGTCTTTATCAGCTGTGTTAGTGTTATGTCTAAATACTGCTGAGATTTCTTGTCATTTGAAGATGGTGGAAGGAAACAGCAAGATTTTTATCTGTAGTTGATCAGAATGTATTAGTTAGAAGCATCATTTCTACGTTTGACATGTTAGATGAGGTTCTAAATGGAAATATTTATATACAAGTGAAAGCTTTGATTTCAAAATGAAATATTTGCTTGGAAATTGCACATTCAGAAAAAATGCGTTTGCTGTGAGATTGTGTAAGTAAGTATTTGTACTTGGCCTTGACAAAAGTTAAGTAATGATTTCTAGGTAAGCTGCTGGAGGTTGTTTCTGTAACGTCTTTGAGATGCTGCTTGTTCTGCATGCCGGCAAAATGTTTTACTTCTCCGTTTGAGAGATTTAAAGAGAAATGGTTGTTTTGAGACAAAGAGATGAGGCCGAGATTTGCAGAGATTTCTTGTGCTGTGAATTAATCACAATGGAAACGCATTCAACTTCCAATCACTGTTCTGGCTGCCATGTGTTCATAAAGCTTCCAAACCCAGTTGAGATGGAGTCCCCTGTGCAGGGGGGATTGGAGCTGACCTCTGGTATTCTGCGTTCTTAAAGATGGACTTTCTTTCTCCTTTCATCTCTATTGCAACGTCTGCTTTTGTCACAAGATCAGCACACAGACAAACTCAAAAAATTAGGGGCTGCCCATAGGTATCATGCATGTGTAGGCGGCTCATTTAACCAGGTCTGTGTTTGGATCTAGATAAAGAGAAGTGTGATTTGGTGGGTAAATACAGGAGACTGTCAAGCAGTTTGGCTCCAGTTCCTTGGTCTCGGGGTTTATTGAGGTAGTATAACTTACACATTTTTATGTACAAAGTTGGCGCTATTGATTTAAAAAATTAATATTTAATCACAGGCATACAACAAGGTCAACGAATCTTTGGTAAGGAATTAAATAGACTTTTCCCTGCTAGCACTCAAACACTAAGTAAATAAAAATTTAAGTGAAAACATTTGTTGCATATGCGTGCAGGCTGCATTTAAAAATGTATGGGGCTCAGTACTGTCTGACTGAATTCTGATTCATCCATTGACCTTGTTACATAAACCTCTATGCCCTTTTTAGAGGGAGAGTTGCAAATTGTGCTTCTGCATATTTATTTAGGAAGTTGAGTCTTCTGGGTGTTCATACCCTAATTCCAGTGCTAAGTGCAATCACAACATTGATTTTTCTCACTAAACATAACCCAGTTTACCCCGGGATGGAATTTTTTTTTTTTAATGGACTTTATATAATGACATATGTGAAAACCACTCAACTTAATGCCCCATACTGTAGTTAATTAACAAAATGGCATTATAGCCATGGTCTTTCATCCTCTGGCAACATATTTTACCACTAACCTTGGCCATACAGAATGTATGTCCTAATTAATAGGAGCCCAGGTATTGACTATGTCAGGCTATGTGGTGGAAAGGGCAATTTGCAGCTGCTGATGAAGTTGTAATTCTGTTCGAAATGCAAACATGAGGAACCTCATTCTGACTGGTGTTACGCCATTTCAGAGCCCATCTCAAGGAACTGCTGAACAAAGTAACAGATTTGGTTCTCCCTTTCCTTTATGTTTTCCTTTCTGAGTAATTGAGCTGAAGGCATTAGAGATGGACCACGTTTGCGCTTGTGTTACTAGAGTGAGACAGTGATCTGTGAAGCTCCGTGCTGGTTTGTGTTACAAAGGAGAGAATTAAGCACTTAAATGTTTATACTGAGAAAAGAAAAGAAGTTTTGTCAGTGCCTTAAATTGAGTTTTGTCTCACTGTTGAAAAACTGCAATGAGAGACAAGTACTCTCAATCATGCATGGCTACATTTGTAAAGTGTTTTAGTGTCTAAAGATGCAAAAAGACCAGATTTTCCAGGAACTTTGGTGCTAAGTCTTCATAAATGTCAAGAAGATATCGACATGTTGTTAGATGATGATTTCTGCTCAATAACTAACATTTTGTGTTGCATAAGTATTTTAGAAATACACATTTTTCACCGTGCTTCAGCCCGGTGGCTCTGGTGCAGCTGTTCTGGTGAGCAGAGCCTGATGGTGATGGCTGAGCAGCCCTTTGCCTTCTCCACCCGATGCCGAGGCCAAACTGCTCACATCGCCCTGTAATTCTGCCTGGCATCCCGCTCCCCAAGGACTCCGCAGCTTCTGTGAGTCCTGGGTCCGGGCAAAGTTCGTCCCTCAGTGTCTTTTGAGGAGAAATGCTCTATCTCAATTTCACAGTCCTGGTGCTCTGTAATAGAACTGAACATCAGCGCTTTAATGTTCTGCACCCAAATGTCTTTGCTGGAAGTTCTTTATACGAATGCTCCTTAATTAAACAAGTGCTCTTTAATGAACCCTCCATACAGTTATTGCTGATGTTATTAGCATCACTAGATAAATACAGTTAACTTTTCCTTGGGACGTAACAACTAACAGCCGTAGAAACTTGCGTCCTGTAAGAACATCTCCGCGTGACAAAGTCTTGTCTTAACCAACAGCTGCATTCCCTCCAGGCCATGATTGCAAACAGAAATTTCCTTGGGAATCAGTCACAAAGAGGGAATTGTCAGGCAGAAGAGCAACAACCTGTCCACTGTCTAGAAGAATATCATACAGAATAAAAATGGGTTATTTAAAAGGCTCCGGTGAAACATTCCTCTGCGCAATGATGAAGCACAAGTTTGTCTGAACAGAACCTTCCACAGTCTTCTGTGTTGGGCCAGATTTATCTTTGGGAGAAATTATTGCCAGAATAGGGAAAAGAACCTGGAGCGCAGGTTTTCCTACAGGTTCAATCTTAATCATGACTCCAGCCTGCTGGTGGCAGAACAGATACATGCACAGTTGGCTGGTTCCGTCCAAAAAAAGTGATATGTTGCCTTAGATCTACATTCATTATACCACACTTATTAATATTTAGTGATGGATTAGAAACTTATCTAGTACTTACCTTAAACCTGACATATTGAGATTTCCATGCCTGAGCTACATTCGGAAGATCGCAGTCCTGAATGACTCTTTTGTAAACTTTTGACAATTGCTGTTTCCAACAGAGCAAAGGTGAAGAAAGGTGTAAACATTCTCAGTGCAAAGACAAGTGACCCCCGGCAGTGGGACGTGAAACAAGAGGTGGGGAATGGTGGAAAGCATTCGACCACAACAGTTATTTGTCAGAGGATAGCACCAAGTTCAAGGAACAGGTATGAAACCTCATCTTCTCGGCACATTAAACTCATTTATATCCATGATACCATTCATTGGTTGAAAGACTAAGGGCTCATATTTCCGCTACTCATAGCTATTAAACCTGTAGCCTGGAAATCTGGAGACACTTATGTTAACTACGGTACCATCTGCTGATCTATAACCGGGCATCTCAGTTTCCAGGTAATAAAATTCATCAGTTTAAATTAAAAAATGAATAGAATAGGCCTACTTTGGCAGGGGGGCGGTGGGGGAGTGTCATTTTGGCATGAATATCCTTAATTTTAAAGGTTTTTTACCGAACATAATTTTTTGGCTTGATAGTTTTGACCTTGTTTCTCTGAACATATCGCAGCCTCTGTGGTTGGTTCATCAAGCAAGCAATGAATTCTCGCACAGCGAACCGCTGTAACTTGGATTGCATTGTACAAGCACTGGTACGGGATAATTCAAACCTTTCCGTGTTTAGTGTCTTGTATGTAATACGGAAGAATCCCCTTTTGCAAACAGTTGCTTCTTTCAGAACTGGATGTTCCTGTGCTAAACCCCGCTATGGTAACTGTCAGAGGCAAACCAGTGCGCTCCAGGGAGCACTGGTGCGAACTGGACCGACAGCGCCTGCTCTCCCGTTAATGTGTTTTTACTCAGGCTTGGTCTAGTTGTTCCATAGACATAAAAGCAGTGTTTTTTCCAGGGCAGTTGTCTTCTGCAGCACATAGTAAAGTCGTATATTGCTGCTTTCAGTGGGAATTATTTTGCTCCTGCTGCGTATAGCCCTAATGAATTGTCAGAGCCCGGTCGTTGTACAGATCTCAGCATCGCTTCCCCAGCTCTGCGCTTGTTCTTACCCTCAAACCTGGGCTCACTGAAGAGTATCGTAAAACCTTCACTGGATGCTGGGTTGGTTATTGCTTTCCCATGCAGGCAGTTTGTACTGTCTTCAGGCACAGAAAACCTGAGCAGATTTTAACATTTATATTCTGTTCCCAGAGTGCCTGGGAAATATTAGACTTCTGTAAAGTGTGGATATTTCTCTTGTTATGAGCAGGTCACTGATTCAGTGTATTTACACTCGATATCATTGCGGCTCGTGAGATTTTCAGGGGAGAGTTGGGGGTGAGGCAAGGAAAAGGAAAAATATATCATTTGAGCCTTCCTAGAAATAAAAAACCAAAACTGTTTGAAAGGGAAGACGTGGCTTTAGAACAGCGTATAACTCTGAGTGTATTCGCAACTGCAGAACTATAATAGTCAGGTTATCAAACCCCCAAATTGAATCTTCTCAATCCAATTTGCATAAAGTCTAATTAACCCATAAAAATATTTTTAGCACTAATTATGCAAATAAAACTCAATGCTTTAATTAATGCCTCTTTCATTTGTGTGTGTAAATAGTTGTTGTCTTCTGAAAGCGTGATGAGCCTGGGTTTGAATGGAATGTTTGTGTACGAGGAAGAGCTGGGGAGGGAAACCTGGGCATGTATGTGCTGGGGTCCCAGTGGGAAAGCACACGGTGTAATGGGCATTACAGTTACTGAGATTCTAAGTGTCATTTGGAGCCCTCTGTGCAGAACACAAATATTCTATTAAGCTAATTTAATTTGGTTGAGAATTGCAAGTCCCTAATGGGATATTTCTGTGCTGCCACCAGCTTTTTCAGGCTAGTTCGGCAGTGCCGTTCGTTTGGGTGATGTGCAGCTCTGCACCAAGGGCAGCGTAGATATGGGTATCATTCTGGACTTCCAGCGCCAACACGGGCCCATCTTCTCCAGCAGCAAACTTGGCCAGCTCATACATACATTGGTTAATTTAAACAGTGAGAGGCGTTTTCCACTGTCTTTGCAAAAGAGCTTCTGAAAAGCAAGTAAATGGAAGTTTGTAGTTCTTGAATGCTTTATGGAAGTTCACGCAGCTCGGCAAGAAGATGACAGGATGTTATTTTTCTTTGCACAAGCAGCTGTTCCTCGCACAGCTCAGAGAATTGCCTGGCAGGAAAGGAGGATAAAGGGTCTTCTAGAGTGGTGCTGTATTCCTCTGGGCTGCAACCAACAGGAGAGATTTGGCTCTCCCCTTGGAATGTCACTTGTCCCCAGTTGGTTGTGAAGTCAGAATATTACTTAAATTCATAAAAGATGCTTAGTCTGTTGGAATGCTGCCTCCTACGAACTATTTTGTGGTAGCCAGATAACCCTGCATCGAAGACTCCTTCTGGTCCTAATGGGGAGAGTGATGTGCTGAGTTGTTAAGCACATGAACGGGAAATTCTGACCTTTATGTGCCTCTGTTTACTCAGAGCTCCTCCAGACATACCATGGAGAATCATTGCCCTTCTTCCCCTTCATGTCCCTGGAAACACATGCCCATACTCAATGAAACCACTAATTTTCGTTGCCATGTTGCTTCTGTCATTAGTGTATGGATAGAATTATGTTGTAAGTGCTTTAAAACAAATAATTTGTATCTGAATGCAACACCACTTAACAACTAATACCCCTTTCATGTGATATAAATAACAAAAAACAAGGGACATATTTTAGATATGTCACATCAGTAATTATTTATCATTACATTTTGAGAATGTGAGTGGCTCACACATTTTGACTTTTTAAAGTAATATTTATTATCTTTGAATTTGATCTGCTAAAGCCAAGAGCCATAGCTTCTTAACTTAGATTTATTTAGAAATACTTCATCACTATAGGAAGTAACTGAAAACAGCTTGAAATCAGCAATGTTTGTGTGCCTCATAATGCAATTTATGCTGAGATTCAAGCAGCTATTGATGAGGATGACAACAGTGTTGATTGGTGAAAACAAGTCTTAGGTTCCTGCTTGGTCGCTTGTTTTCCCTTGTTTCTGGAGGAAAGCCGGTAGGTTTGAAATAGGTCCTCAGGGTAGATGAGGAGATATTTTTGGTAACTATTATAACCATTTCCATGCCTTAGTCTTGCCTCTGTTTGGTTCCAGCCTAAGGTTTGCATGGTTGATTTATGATGTACCACATCTACGCTGAGAACAGCTTCAGTCAAAGGGCTCGTATTTGCTGTGTAGTTTATTCTGGATTGCCAACCCAGGTATAGGAGCTGTTCCAAGACAGAGCAAGGGTTATTTTTAACCTAAGCAATTTTTAATTTTATTTTTTAATAGCATATCTCCATCAGCTGGTATGTTGTCAGCTGTGGGGATGAGAAAGACGGATTAAAGGTAGGAGCAAGGAGTTGCTTAAACTGGCTTCTGTGCCAAAGCCCAGAGCATCCTGTAACTGCTGTGTCAAGAACTGAGCAGTGACTGGGGCTAATCTAGGCCTAAGTCCTCTTGCTCCGTCAGACCTAGAAGTGGGCTGGAACAAGCTGCCTCTGGTCTGTTCTTCGGCTGATGTTTCTGCCCGTGGATCTTGTACTTTATTTGCGGAGGAATGGAGTCACCTGGTGCTTTTGATTTCTGTCAACCGGACAGAGAAGCTGAGTGTGGGAGAACAGAGAGACATTTAGAAAAACTGACATAATGGAAAACTGCTGTGATGTAGCACTTTATCCTCTTGGCCTTGAACCTTTTGAGAGGCCTGTGGGCTTACAGCTCTCCAGCCATCTGTCTGATAAAGAGGCAGACTGGGGCAGAGTGCTTCCAGATGTTGGGTTTATGTTTCAGACTGTGTCACAGTCACTTATTCCCCCTGCCACACACGCACACAGTATTTTAGTTGTTTAGTTTGTGTTTTCTTTGCGGTGTTGCTTTTTGTTAGTTCGCTTGTTTTTATTTAACACCGTCAGGATATCATCGCATTCAAATAGAAACAGCTTATGATGTTACCAGGTTGTGTTTCATATCATTTGGGCATGGAGGAAAGCAGCAAAGCTGTTACTGTTCTGTGCAGGTCCTTCCTCTGTCTGGCAGCACCATATGCTACCAAGGGATGTCAGTGAAGTTAATTCTCTTGTGATTGAAAAAATAAAAGTAAAGCGTGTATGTACAACACGCCTGAAACCTGAAATTCTGTAAGCTGCGTGGTGTGTGTATCTGGCTATACCTGAAAACAGTCTGTGCCCAATGTATGGACACAAAGAAGAGTCTTCACACATTATGAGCAGGGTGTTATTAATATTTTTAGAATCTGGGTCATCTTCCCCTGGCACAGTTCTGGGTCATTATGGTTTGTGGAGCTCAGCAGAGCGGCGGCGGTGCCTGCTGACCTCAATACCCCGCAGTCTGGGCAGAGAGCACCGTTCTCACAGGGACTCGGAGCTTTGGTGCTCGAGGGTCGGGATTTTTTACTACGGTTGTTTATCCTCCTGACAGATGATTGAGGCAGGATCAGAGCCGAGGTGGCACGTGGCACTACTGTAGTAGTGGTTGCTCATGAAGTTGTATATGGTTCATTGTGCTCATCACCTTGTGGCGCACTCTGAAGAATTTCCTGTCTTCAGGAGGTCACATCTGTGTGTGCAGAAACTGATTTGTACAAAGTATAGAGATACTTTGGGAAGAACACGTCAGCAGTGGACTTTTTTTTACTATTGAACCCCAAAAGAGAAACTAATTCTATTTGTTTATGAGAAGGTCACATATGAACAAGCATTACGGCCTCCTGAGTGTTTTGTTTTAAGCATCATGCATATTTTGGTGCAAATTAGGTGCAGTCGTTTAGGCTACTGGCAAATTACCAGTGCAGCCCTCAGAGCTTCCAAGGCAAGTCATTCCCATGATGTGCATCTGTCTGCTTAAAATGGCACGTGGGAATGTATGCATGTAGCTGTCAATGGCAGTATAGGGAATAATATAGCTAAGACTTCACCTACTGCTTTAAAGATCCTTTCCCTCCACCCTTTCTCATCTGATTTCCCAAATAATTTATCTCTGCCTGCTGTCTTCACGTTTTAAGATTTCTCTTTATGTTAGGATGCGTGTTTCAGGTCAAATTAAGGCACAGATGTCTCCAGCATACACTGTAGGTGCCAAAGATACACTGGACATCTGCACATATGGCGGAGGATCAGCCAGCTGTGCCTTGTAACAATATCTTTTCTAGGGCACAGAAGACCAGGGTTAGAGGGTTGCTTCCCCAAGGAGCCTTTCATATGGCTTCTCTTTTGTTGCTTTGAATGTCAGGAGTGTTTATCAAAGGCCTGAGCTGGGAGGGGGAAGGACGGAGGATGCGTTTGTGGCTCTTTGAGGAGCGGTGGACGCTCCGCTGCCGTTGTCTGGCTCTCTGTGTCGGCCGCCGCGTCCAAGCAAGTGTCCGCACAAACTGTCTGGAGAGGGAACGTTTGTTTCTTACACCTCCTGTCTCGCGGGGTGCGCGAGGGAGCCGGGCAACTTGTTGGGCCTTGTAAATCCTGAGTGGTTTCGACTTAATGGGCAGCCCTCCCTTGCATTAAGGAAAAGTGAATTCCATGGGAGCCCTCATGGACAAGCACTCTCACTCAGTCTGAAGGACCCTTTCTTTTCAATACTTTGCATAATGCAAGTTCAGAAAGATCAAATTTGAGACAACTGTGGCAATTGTCATGGCAACAACATATGTCTCTCTAGTTTTCATTGAGCACCTACCACTGCAAGGCCCTGATCCATAACTGGAGCGTTGGCCCTACCATAATCCAAATAAACAACAACACTATTTATTATCAGCCAATTGTTTCAATAGAAATGTTTGTTTAACCTGTCATCAGTGTAAATACTGCTTTCTGACAGATAAAACTAAGTCAGAAAACCAACAGAGTCTGCACAAGTGTTGTGGGAGATACTAAACAGAAAGTATTTCCTTTCTTATCAGGTATGTCGTGATGTTCTCTCTCCTGTTTGAAATTCAAAGCAAGATATAATCTAAGATGAGCTTTTTGAAAGCCTGTTGTTAGGCACTATCGAAATGAATTTTCCTGTTGGATTTCAACAGAAGCAGTGTTAGACTCAGTCCTGACTGTTCAAAAAGTACATTAGTATTTATAGATAACTTAAAATAGTGTTAGCCAAGCAGTAGGACATGCCCATGAGTTTTCTCTCCAAGAAAAGAAATTAATTGAGATGAGATAACGAATGCATGAAAAGAGATCTGTTCATGTTCGCTACAAAAGTTGCGGAGTTGCTGCGCCTGTTGAGAAGCAGAGAGGCTGAAGCACCAAGAGAAGGGTCATTCTTCACATATTTCTTGCCCAAATGAAAGCATCAAATTTGTTTGCTCAGCGAGTCTGTATAGTTTGGAAAAGCTTTTTACATGCTTATCAAAACCAAATGCTGGAAGCTTAGCCAATGCGCCGAAACCCAGCCCTGCTGAGAAAGCTGTCTTGCTGTCAGTGTCTTCCCTGCTTTCCAGTCAGGTCGGATATATTGTTTTAGCTCATTATTATTTAAGCAGAGCAGAGCCCCACACATATTAAATTGAATAGGATGTGCAATCACGGCACGATGGGACAGCAGCTTTACGTCCATTCCAAATTGATAGACATGTTCAGTAATAACTGTAATTCCTGATGTCAAGGGTGAGATTATTTTTTGATATCTGACAAACTATGTCGTTTCTCAGAGCAGCTGGAAAACGTGCAGTCTGCTTTTCAGCCTTTGGCGTGTGTCTGAGCGCATGTGTTGTGGAGCCCCTGGAATACGCAGTGGGACAGCCTGGCTGTCCCGCTTGCACCTTCTGCCCAAAGCTGCTGCGTTCTTGCCTCTTGCACACCGCGCTCCCTATAGCTTTCCATTTTAACAAGCTGTAATTCATAGCTCAGTTATCTGTGAAAATCCCCTGATACAGCACATTCATGGACTGCTACTTATGTTAATTTTTTCTCTTTGCACTTTAAATCATGAGCTTAATTTGGGGGGGGGGTCAGCTCTCATGCGCGGCAGTTGGGGTGTTTGAGCAGCTATTGTCACGTAGCCGTCCTTGGGATCGGGAGGCACTGCGAGATAAAAGAGACAAAGAATGCAGAATTGGGGGGGAGGAATTTGTGCATGTGTATTTTTTCTCACACCGTCTTTGAAGCAGAAACATCTGCTGAAAGCCATAAACAGCTGAGTTCAGCAATACCACATCGTGCTGCCAAGCAACTCTGCTTTCCGCTGTAACTTTACAGCAGAGGAAATAAATCAGGCAGGCAGTAAAGAATGAAGAAAATTTAGGAAAAAGCACCAAAAGCCAAACCTTTCTAGAATAAAGTGAATAAGATCTTTGTTAGTATTCGGCGGAGCAAATTGAAATATGTTTCTTACACACATAAGCTCTCTATACCATTGCTGCTTGAGGAATTTTGTAATAACAAAACTCCTCTGAAGTCAAAATGCTTAAAACTGGTCAGGGGAGACCTCTGGAAAATAGGCTGCAGTCTCATAAAAGAGAATTAGATGATTTTAACCATTTTTCTCATCTCATGCTTTTGTTAGATCAGTAGCAGCTAACCAAATGACGGCAGTAAAGCATCACCGTTTATCTGAGACCTTTACATTTCCTTAGGCAAAGTACAATACATTAGACAGGTGATCCATTGGTTTCTGCACTGGCTGACTGTGATTTACTTTTACACTCAAAATTACTTTAGTTTGACTTACTGCCTACTTAAAATACAGATAAAAATCTCTTTTCTGTTTCTTTCTTTTGTTGTTATGTAGTGATGGTGACTGCTCCATGAGACAGGTGGAAAATTAATATATAAATGCTAAGTCTTTGTTGTAAGTCTTACAGGTTAAGCAAGGTTGGTAAGAAAAGCAGCACAGCTGATGGTGGCTGTGGCCTGGGAGGACTTTACGGCGTGTTGCTGGAGCTGCGGGCAGAGCTGTCCCCCCACTCACCACTCCCGCTGTCACTTTGCTCCCATCATTAAGTTCTATTCCCAGGCGACCTGTGTATGTAATTAAGTAGGTGACGTTATTAGCATACCTGCGGTGAGGGATGGTTTAACACACTCCTGCTGCCTTCTTTGTTCAGAGACCGCATGTCTGTCTTCTGCTGTACCTCTCACCAGAGTTAAATGATACAAAGACAGAACTCTGCTATTTTTTGCATGCTGCATTTTTTTCCCTCCCTTTTTAATACTCAGAATTAGTCTAAATGTATTTCATTAGCCTCTGCCATTATATCAATTGCATACCCTCCAGATGGAAATAGTTGTAATGGAAAAATAATTTTATAAGCACATTAAAATTATCACATAAAATCACGCATGTGATTGATACAGCGGGTTAGAGAGGAAACTGAGTCTTCATAAACAGTTGGCAGACCGAACCGTTGTGTCATTAGCACCAGCCTTACATTGGTTTAGCTTTCTGTATAATTCAAACTGGACTTAGCGCAGCTCAGTAAAACCAAGGGCTTCTCACATTCTGTTACGATGGATTCCACCCAATTCCCCCTGCACATTTTAGGTAGTAGGTAGAGATAATACATTCTTTTACAAGCTGAGAAAGTAAAAATCTTTGCTTGTTATAGACAAAGCAACTCCCGTAATCTAGAAAACTACCTGGCATCAAAGATCATTTCAGGTCTCGACACACACAAGAAAGGGTAGTTACTCCATTGGCTTCTATAAGTCGTCACTTGCAAGTCATAATTCAGCTACAATTCAGGCTGCAGGGAGACCTCTGGTATTTCACGTCCTGGGAATGAGGAAAGATCTTGTTTTTCGTCACTGTCACTTCATGAGAATATCAGCAAACACTGACTCTTTTTTGCCTTTGATCTGTGCAGCCACCCAGCTCAGTAAACTAGATAATCCATGTGTGTACCTGCATACATGATGGTAATTATTACGAAAGGAGTTTTAAGTAGCACCCCATTGATTTTTGGTTCCGATGCTGCAAATTAATGGACTGAGCATGCACTCTTTGTAATCACACTAGTAGAAATTCAATAATGACTCTGCCATAGTGCTTGAGTGACCTTAGCTACTGAATTCACTCCTGTTTCGACTAGTTTTTATGAGACTGGCATATTTACCAATGCCATCGGATGGCGTAACACAAGGTGCCCTGTCGAGCAAAGCGTTACCGATGGACCAACTAACAAGAGTTTTACTGTTTCTATCTGTTCTCTTACCCAAAATAGTTTACAGCTTCTGTGTGCAGTGTGCATTGGAATGTACTAAGCAAAGAAAATGTCCAAGGTATATGATGTGCATGAAGTATTCCATTATAACTGCTGGATTTCAAGCAAATCAGAGCGCAGCAAGTACTGCTGACAATCCCCAAAGGAACAGAATCCCTCTGGTTAGCTTAGCAATTGTTCAGCTAGGTTTAGAGGTCTTAATTGTATTTGATTATCATTTCATATGCCGTTTTTGTCACGTCTGAAAAACTGCGATAGGATGATGGGACTCTCCACTGGGAGATGCTATTTGTCAATTTTTATTTTGAGAAATATTCAGAAATGTAATGAGACTGACTGGGAAGGAATATTTAAAGGCAGATCTCGCTCCTTGCTGCATGTCTCTGGCTCTCTGTACCTGCATAGCTCCACGGTTTGGTTATACCTGCTGTGATTTCCACACAAGGAGCCACTAAACTCCAGTGCCTTACAGATGAACCCTATTTAAATGTGTAGTCAGTACAAGCCGTTCCCAACAGTATCCTTACTGAGAAAAGTGAACCTACAAGTGTCACGGTAAGTGTAGGACATTTGATCCCTAAGAATTGGCTAGAAACTCAGCTTTTGCCAGCGTTACTCCCAGAACCATCCGAGAAGGGGATTGTTGTCATGTTCTGTTAATCAAAGCTCTATGAATGATTTTGACAGGCAGCCTCTCCTGCTCTTTTTCGTATTCCTGGGGCTGGTGGAGTTGCTGAGGTGAGATGAAACACGTAGTCATCAAACATTATATAATTGCCACATCCTTCAGTGATACAAATCAACACTGTGGTCCACATATAAATAAGCTGTGTGGGTTTATTAAAAAAAAATCTCAGAAGGTACCTACAGTCACAGAACAGATTTTCATTTAGAGCAGAACCCAGGACATTCGAGGGCACTGGTTTTTACAGCCCCTGCAGACCATGTTGTGCATAAATAGGGTCCAACTTTATAAATGTTTGAAGAGTGTGAACTCTTCACCATTATCTGCTCCAAGAGGAACACTGATTTCACTCGCTTTGCTTTAAGTGCTGCACCTCGGCAGCTGGTTTTGAAAAGATGTGTCTGTAGCTGGTAACAGAAGAACTTAGGCTTTTATATAGGAGTTAATATCTAACTATTGGGACAGAAAGAAATAACCAGGTTTTGAATTTGGAGCCTGATTCAGCATTCAGTGAAGTTTGGAGAAGATGGATGATTAGCATTGAGTCCTGCTCTCGATGAAAAACCTTTTAACAGCTTGCACATCCTAAATACCTTTAACAACACACGTACAGACACGTGAGCAAGAGAGTCCTTCCAGGCCCTGAGGTTTGGCTGTGACGCACACATTGGATGGACAGACACTTTAACTACCAAAGCGCAGTCAATTATTTGTATTCATCAAGATCTATCATATTTTCTGTGCTTCCAGTTTTGCATTCCCCATGTACCTTAGATGGAGAGAGAACACTTAGTTTCTGTGACACTGTCTCAAGATGAAAACCGCAGCCTATTTGGAGTAAACAGTTGCCTGAAGTATTTGTCAGGCTCTGTTATAGCTCCCTCTGCACTCTGTAAAATTATTCAATATATACAAGCATGAGTTCATTTTGCCAGGAAGTAAGACTATTAATCTTGCCTCCTTTGAAGCCATATCTTTGTAGGCCGTGATGGGTGACTTAACTGTTCAGATTACTTAGATTGTTGGAGACTTCATCCCTTTGTAATGTTAATGACTGCTGAATAGTTCAGTCCTTCGTGAGAAATTTTTATTTTATTTAAGAATATTTTTTCTTTTTCTTATATTTCCCTATATCAAATTTCCTGTATTTCTTATTTTATTAATTCTTTTTTTTTTTCCTGTAATACCTCCCCTCATAGGAGGATTTGGTTTGTGAAGAGTTGATTGTTGCATGCTGTTCTACTCATGAGCCAATTGAATCAGATAATGTGCTGTTTCCTGACTAATGTCAAAGAGTGTGCAGAAAGATCTGTTGTTCCAATGAAGATGTTAGAGGGTTTTGAAGATTCCTTTGTATACAAATTCTTTACATCAAAGTTCTACAGTATGTACCCTACAAGATCTAGAAATGCTG
Organism: Streptopelia decaocto; assembly: GCF_964273445.1. NCBI lineage: Eukaryota > Metazoa > Chordata > Aves > Columbiformes > Columbidae > Streptopelia > Streptopelia decaocto. The sequence continues at coordinate 2,484,558 of NC_138670.1, read as the reverse complement.
CTACTTAAACACCAATGCATTTAATTAGTAATCACTGAGACCTAATACACTCTTTAGCGTGTTTATTAGAGCTATTCCAGATATACCTGAAGACAGATTCAGTTTTATAGTTGTTGCCAGTTTTTCATCTTCTGTAGGGAAATAGATGGGGTGTTCGTGGGCACTGAAGTGTGCTTCTTGTAGACACATTTTTGTTTCCATTTCTCGATGGGTAAGTGCTGTCATCAGAGTCTAACAGCCAAAATTCTCACCTGTGGCAACACCTGCATGAGGGAGGATGAGCAGAGATGATCGTGAGGGATCGAGGACAAGGAACAGGCAGCTCTCAAACACTCCTCGTGGAGCTCGGTGGAGCTTGCTTGCGGTCTGCCCGCATTCATTGCTTCTCACTGTGCAAATCATGCACTGAACACTGAGAACGCAGAGCTTGGGTCTTCACACCTCAGGGCTTTTCCACAGTTCAGAGCCTAAAATGCTGTACGGATTAGCACTGAACTGTGTGCTAAAGGCAGCAGACCCTGTGTACCTTGTGTCAGCCGTGGGGATTTGAAGAAAAAGAAGAATCAGGGGCTAATTAGCTGGGTCACCAAGTGGTCAGGCTTGGCAGGGCTGAAGGGAGGAGCAGCAGTGGGTAGTTGTGAGTAGGATGGAAGCAAAGAGCTGGTTGTGCAGCCCAAGGCTTTCCTGAGCCTTTAAAAGTTTTCTGTCTGTAATTAAAATCAAGTGTAGATTATGTGAGCATTTCAACTTCAATCTTCCATGTCTCTGTATTACTCTTTCTCAAATATTAATGCTTCTGACTCCAATAGCAGCATCCTCTCAATGATTGTCACACTCTGAGTGATTTAATGACAATAATCATTTCTAGGGAAAAAGATAGTTTAAGTGAATTGAAGTGGTTATTAGATGCGAGGAGAATATGCCAAAAGTTGTTCTCTCTTTGCTAATTAGATGTAATTTAAATTTTAAAAGAAGGTATTGAAATTGCTACTCTTGGAAGGGAATCCAAAACTATAATGGTTGTTCTTTTTCTGAGAGAAGTCACATTTCTCCTTAGAGCTAATACCATAAGGTCCTTTGTGCTGAAAACAGCGTAGTGCTAAGTAAAGAATAGAGATGTAAGTTAATAGATATGCATGCTTCAAATATGAAACTGTATAGTTCACTGTGTACCATTTATGGTTTTGCCTTCCTCCTGTGCATTCCAACCCGCTGGAGTGTGGAAACAGAGTCCCCATATTGCCAGCTGTCAGTGACAGTATTTTGACATTTGTACAAGAGAATATACATATAGACAAACCTAAATCTGTTTCTGTTGAAGTGAAATAAACTGTGATGGTACCTGGAAACGTGGGTTGGCAAGTCTGGAACTCTCAGGCTTTTGCAGAGTTTCCTAGAAGTGTGTGAAGTTAACCTTCAAAGTCGTGGTAGGACTGGTGTCCCTCTGGTCTCTTCTGAAAACTGCTTTCCACATTCATTACTCTGTCTTAGACTTACTGATGTGAGTAGAAATCACCTTCCTAACTTCTAACTCTTCTGAGATATATACTGGAGATAATGGCCATTATTCCTCTGCTTGACATTCCAGGTTAAAAATACCAAATGCGCTCAGCTCGGTCCGCCCTCTAGTTTCAGTCAATTTCTGGGGAGGACATTGATTTGATTAATTACCCGTTTGCAGCAGAAATGTGCTGGAAGTCGCTCGGGTGACCTCCGGATCATGGAACGGCTGATCCACAGGACCTCTCCATCACGAGCGGAGCTTTGGCCTGTGCCAGTCTCAGGGTCCGTAGTGTCAGAAGGGGAAATGGTTAATATCTTGTATCCATAACATTTACTTTCAACCCAGAGCACTTTCTCCTAGGTGCTGCATTGTTGATTAAACCCCAAAGATAAGAACTTGGCTGTTATGTGGGGTGGCCGCAATCTCTGCATTTCACTGCTAAAGCTATGGCAGGCAAGGGAAGGCTATGCTGCTGAGTTTAAGTATACATGTTCTTTAGCTCCCTCCCCCTCACCAAAGCTTAAACGTGCTGCCTAAAAATGTCCTTTACAAGAAAAAAATCTATATTACTGCAGAGCTGGCTGATTTGCTGCTGACCTGCCTGTAAGGACCACGTTACTCAAGTATTCACTTGTCCTTTGAACATGAAAAGACAGACAGGTGGAGCCTGGGGTATTACTTGGTACAAAGCAAACATTTAAAAAGCACAAAGTTTCAGGTCCTTTTTGGTAATGGAAAGTACTATTTTCAAAAGTGCCATTTGACATTTAGAAGATTAACTGGTATTGACTTCCTGTGTGAGTTGGGCTCCTGAGTATCTGAGTCACTTTTGGAAACCTGAGTTGGCCATCTGTTTCACTTAGGCTTTGCAGCACCAAGTGAAGCAATGCTTAAGTACTTTGATGACTATAGTTTGTAGTGCCTAAATTTAAAAAAAGCATTTATTTCAAGAGTCTGACACCTATTGGAATTTTCAGAAGCTCTGGGGCCTTGAATTCCCACTGCCTGAGAGAAAGCAGATGTGTTTGAAAGCAATTGGAATTTGAAAGAAACTCGTGCTTTTGCAAACCGCAGAGCTACCCCGTCACTTTGAAAGTGGAACTAAGGTGCTTCCAGAAGTTTCACCTGCCATCCCAACCAGGCGTCTGACAACAGAACCTGAAAACAAAGAGTGTTTCTTAAAATGGGGTGGAAAAGTGAGATGTAAGATGGTAGCACATATAATAGGAACCTCCCATTTGTCTATAGATTCTGAGAATGTGCGTGGAGGACACAGGACTGGAAACATGGGCATTTGGGGCACCGGAGGAGCTGGTTTTGCTACTAGTTTGAACTGCACCCGGCTGGTGTGACACTGGGAGAGAGCAGGGACACAGCTGAAAATAGCAAAGTCAATGTGAAATTGATAGTCATCATTCCCATCGTTCATTCTCTGCTGTGTGACTCGGCAGTAGCAAACTCTTCCGTTAAGCTCAATAAGGATGTCCATAGAAACTTTTTATTGCGCCTCCTTTGTTTTAGCTGGAGTTCAACAGTTCCTCACTGCCACATCGTGAAACTGGGCCAAATAAACAGTAGAACAGGCCATCCATCACTGCTTTAATTTTGTGCCTTGAAGGAGATGACGGCTCGAGGGAAACGGCACACGAAGCAGTTTGAACAGCCGTCTCCAGGGCATTTAACACCAGGAGAGGCTCGAAATGAGAGCTCGCAGTGCCCTGGCCCATCTTCAGAAGGTTTCAGTACCCAATTTTATTTGGGGTAGCCTGCATAACTTTCCAGGATTATGTCACCTTCCTTCCCTTTCAGTTTGGCAGTGAATTTGATGCTGCTGAAAAGTGGCTGTTTTGAGAACTTTAGAGACTGTAGAGAGTTTGTTGATCAGAGACATGAGGAACAGCAGCAACTTCTTACTGGTGGTCCCCTGTGTTATTCCTTGGCCAGAAGAGTTCTGGAAGTCCGTATAATTTTGAGCACTACATTTCTTTTCATACTTGTAATGCTTGATGGCAACAGTTGTATTTTGATGCCATTGCATTTCTGATGACAAAAATTCAGTTGGCAAATTGCAGCCAGTGCTCGTTCCTGCTCCTGGATCCAGATGACACGGATACAAATTGCTGGGGTTTATTACAGCAACATGCTGGGAAAACAGGCAGAATGATTGCGTGGGTCTGCCTCTGCTTCATTTTACTGCACACACATTGGAGCCGTTTTTCCTGTTATCAGTTCCCACACCATATACGACGTCTTTGATAAATATGATTGAGAGAGAACGTAAAATCCATATGGATGTGACTGGATACAAATCTTATTGTAGGAGGCTGTGAGGGCTTGATTGATTGTGTCACCATTTCTCTTTCTCAGTAAACATTTTCCACTTTCAGAATTTAGAACGTCTTAAGCTACTAGTTTTTGGCTAAATACGGTACTGCTGATTTTTTTTTAATCCATCTTAATTAACTGTATATTGTTGTTAAGGAATTTAGAACAATGGAAAGTGTTCAAGTTTATTCATGCAGGTGGATCAGGAACATATAAAAGCCTTAGTTTTGTGATTTCTTAGCTTTAACATGAATTAAACATTCGTTGCACTTTCCGGATAAGATGGAACTGGACTGGTTAACATGACAAATAATTTTTGAAATATTTGATTCCAGCTGTATAACCTCACTGATTGCCTTTATAATGGAGTAGTCAAAGCCTCCCTCACATAGTAGGCAAAGCTCTACGCAGTCTTCGGTACTCAATTTAACCATACATTTATTGTTTGTGTCCTTATTTCTCTGATGGGCTCCTGTATGACCTTGGGCAAGTCACTTCATTTTTCTGTTCCCAGCTTGCGTATCATAAAACAGGCTCGTAGTGCTTTACTCCCAAGAGCTGTGCATAAAAAAATCCTGTCTGAACACAGTAAGAGAAGAGTATTGTTATTGTTGTTGATATTATGTATTTATTTAAGCAATGTGTTTTTATGGTCTTACGCATCATATGAGTAGACTCGCTGAAGGCAGCAGGACTGTTTATACATTGAGAGTGGTTTGCTGGACAATGGCCAGAAAATAGGGATGAACCTATAACTAGTAGATACTCCCCAAGGCATTTAGCAGCAGGAATTATGGTTCAGAACCATGTTAGGAGGGTGGATGGATATATAAATAATTGTCATCAGGATTTAAAGTAATTCAGGAGGCACGGTCTACTTTGCAAATAAACAAAATGTAGGTCTTGAGGGAGTCTGTGTCCCAGCTAAATCTGCTCATGTAGAAATCCTCTTTTTTAGGCTTTATATTTTGTAATCATTGCAATTTAAATTCAGCTACAGTCCACAGGATTTGCACATTTTACCACCATTAAGGAAGTCAATAGGAGCCGTGCTTCTCACTCACAGTAGCTGCCCTTCAGTAATTAACTCCTTCCCATCCCCTCAATCTGGACCTGATACTGGGAGATGCATCCCAGACAACAAAACCTCCAGAAGAAGATTCCATTCTGCTCTTAGTAGTTCCTTCGAGTACTTTCATTTTATGTTGAGAAAGTTGTGATTGTTTTGTAGTAAACAACTTTCCCGGAATGACAAATGTTGCTTTGCCCATTGAAAAGAGAAACAGATGTTCCAGAGTGGGAGAGAGAGGGGAGAACACCCCGGCTTTACCGATCTGCCGTGCTGAATTTTTATTCCTGTGGTTAAAAGTGCAGAATTGAAACCTGCAGGAGAGGGAGTATTGAACATCACCTCAATCATCCTTGCTAAGGGTTATCATTGCAAGGAAGGCATCCTTTCTTTTCCTTTCTTTCTTTTTTCCCCTGTGTGTGTGAGGTTTGTTGGTGTTTTTCCTGGAGGAAATAGTAAAAGATGACAGGTAATTTCAAAATGAAGACGGTAAGCAGCTGGTGAAGGTGATAATGTCTGAGTGGTTTTGTAGTTTCCATGAAAACTTAGTTACACTCATTTTGGATTCATTTTCCATTGTCTTCTGTTAAATGAGAATTGCTTACACGGCTGCTTCAAATGGAACCTTGATTGCTTTCCATTTACTGCTGAAACCATGAAAGACCAAAAAAAATCAAATGCATAATAACATTTATGAGTGGTGATACAATAAATTCTTGCTATAGTGCATTTTAATTTGATAAATTAAAGTTTTGCTATGCAGCAGTTTGTGTTCATGTATGAGACGTATGCATTAGCCACTTAAATTCAGTACTTTGCTAAACAGCAGTAAAAGCAATTCTGGCTGTTGTTGGGAGCTTTTGGTGTGGTATGATGCAATTCTCCAGAAGTTTCAGATACAGCGTGGGAGAAATGATGTTCAATGTACTCACAGAAAAGGAAGTGGAAAGAGAGTCTTGCAGCAAAGCCTCCGAATGGTGATTCAGAAGATGGAGCTTCAGTTCGCACATCACCCACAGATGTCCTGGGTTAACTCTTTCAGTGCTGCTCGGAGTGGGGAAGGAAAGAGTCGCCCTGAAATGAGGGCTTGGTGCAGTCTCAGTGCTGCAGATGTTTGATGGGATCTGGAACAAGTCACTCTGTTTTCTCCAGGTCTCATTTTTCCATTAATAAATGGAACTAATAAACAACTTTCTTCTGGTTTATTTTGCCTGTGCGAACCACGAGGTCTCCTGGTATGTGAAATCATCTTCTGCTGTGTGATGCATTAATACCACTTAGCACAATGGTGTGCCAGCATTCAGTGGAATACTGTAAAAAGAAAGGAGAATAGTTACAAAGAGTCTAAGCCATAATTCAGTCCTGCTTTGAAGTACGTCTGAGGCATTTAAAGCGTCTGCTGACTCTCTGCATATGGATGATTTCACCCAAGATAAATTTTTCTTTGAGTCTGAGAAAGTGGTCGGCATCTATTGTTTGTGGGTTCGTGGAACAACCAGGCAAGTGTCAATGAAGGTCATTTGTTTTGTTTGTTAGATCGTGCACTTAATAACACTTGATTCCTGTTATGACCTTTTACAGAATTTTGTTTTGGCATAAATGTCAGGAAATGCAGCTGAGAATGAAAACACTGATGTATTGCCAGGATTTAAATTGTAACCTAGGCTTGCTGGATAACAAATATACAGGCAGCCTTAATAATTTTTTAAACATTTCTCCTTCATATAAATACTTCTGAAAATGTTTCTAAATGCATGTTGTTTTCCCTTTGCAAGGCTTCACACCATGAAAAGCATTTCTCAGGAAGGGAAATCACTGCCTCTTTAACAAACGGATATTCTGAAGTTCACTGCAGAGTCATTTTTTATAGCTTCCTCGCCCCAAAATGTTCAACTCACATGTTCCAATACATTTTTAAGGAGCTCCTGTTTTTCTTCTATTGAACCAATTCTCTTGACAGGCTTAATAGAAGGCCAGGCAAGACAAATGGCTGGTGTGAGATCATAGGGTTAGTCCGTGACCCCAGAAAGGGCTTTGACACAGACTCTTAACACGAGACCACGTGTCGCATCCAGCTGACGGAGACACGGGCTGCGCAGCGCGGGGCCAGCGCCGCGCTCGGGGCAGGGACAGCGGCAGCAAGTGAGCAAGGGGAGTTTATCTGTACATGGAAGATGTGATCTGAGTCCCCTTTGGCAACGTTCCCCTGCATGGAAAGGGCCCAGGTTGGGGGGTTAATACCACGGGAGGCTGACGGTAGATCTTGGCTAGCTAAGTAAGTCTAATGTGTAGTTTGAGAACTGAGAACAAGGAAGGGAAGTAGGTGCAATTTAACCTTGATAAATTCAGCCTGTCCAATGTGTTTTCTTGCGTCTCTATTACTTCCCACTATATATACACATATACACATACAGCATTTTATTCAAAAGTGTGATGTTTGCAGTTCTTTGGCTTGTCACAGATGTTTTTGTGCTTGTCAGTAACTTACATCAATAATTCCAGAAGCCTTTTTTTCTGTTTACTGGCATAGGTAGAACGTGGAAGTAGCGTATGATAATTTAATACAGCCAGCTAAGATATTCCCTGTTTTTTCTCTTCCCTTTCTTTGTCCATTTCACCAAGACATTTTCATTCTGTGAACTAGGACATCAGCAAGAGGAATCAAATCAAATTCCACTGGTGTCAGGAAATAATGTCAATTTACACTCCGTGACATTTACTGAGGATGAAGAGACAATCTCCAATAGCCTGGAGCAGCTCTTCCCAATATTGCCTTAGACACAATTTTGTCTTTATATTTGAATATTTGGAGCTCAGTATTCGTGTAAATCCCTTTTTCTATATTCAAAATGCTCCATCTGCTTTGGGAAACCCTTTAAATTAGTCATAAAGGCCAAATCTCTTTATAGCAATAACTGGATAGCACAGACATGCTATCTGCAAAAATAAAAGCGAACTTCCTGGTGAAACATAATTCGTGGAAGAGTTGGCGATGCTACTGGAAATTATTAAGAGAGTATTTATCCATTTTCCAACATCTTTTAGGTTGAATGTCATGTAGAGAGGAGCGTGTTCAGAATGTATAACAGACTCTGCAGTCGGGGAGGAGAGGGACGGGGACAGCAAAAGGAAAACCCATCTCGTGTGCAGTGCAGCCAGGTCAGCGCTGGGAGCAGAGCGTTGCAGCTGGTGGAATACTCAACAGCGGCCTCTAAGCAGCTCTCTGCTGGTGGAAAAGGTCATCTCGCAGTTTGCCTTCGGCATCAGAAAGTACTTTGAAATTGCCCTGGCTTCTCTAAGCTGACAGTGCGGCTGGAGAGAGCGCCCGAGGGTACCAGAGAGGTGACAATGGAGCGGTGGCCCCACTCCCATCAAAATCAAAAGCAGAACGCCGATTGACTGGAGTGGAAGTTAGGTCAGGACCAAAGTGTCGCGTGGAACGTATTTCAGTGTTGTCATCGTGCTGATTTCTCAGACGCAGGAAGATGGCTGAGCGGTATTCGCTGTACAGCTTCAAGAGTTCTGAGAGATGTTGACACAAATTTTAATAGATGGATCATTTCCTGCACAGTACGGTTTCTGTATTTAAAGAAAAAGCGCTGCGTGCTGAGGGGAATAATAATGTGTCCATGATTCACTCCTTTTATAATCTTGTTCTGAAGGGGAAGTATCTGACAGATTGCTACCCCAGGAAAATCAAACTAGATTAAGTATCTGTAGCTGGGAAGGGGCCGGAAGGGGCAAACTCCTTTATATTTGTACTGTTAATTTCCAAGACCCCCCATCTAGTTGGCTGTCATCCTTCCCCCCTTTTAACCTTTTCTTTTCATATTGCTTCTGCAAACCGGCTTTATCAAATATAAATCCATGACAGTGTTCTTGGATTTTCTCTGCATACAGAGTGCATTTTCCCATTGGAGAGCACAGCACAGCTTGGACTGACAGACGTCTAATGCTTGTCTTGAAGAATTGTCTCTTATTTGACATTCATTCGGCTGTGAAGTCAATTCTGCTGGTGTTCTTATACAGGAGCAGTTAAAAAGCGTAAGGAGATTTCTTAACGTACAGACAAAGGTGCAGATGCAATTGAATTACCCCAGATGAACCACTGGGCCCGGCAGAGCGGGGGCTCTTTGCCCATCCGCAGGAACGTGGCTGTTTGTGCTCAGATCTACTGCAAAAGTAGTTGAGGCAGCGTCACAGGGGGACAAACTCGGCCAAGAGATGGTTGACAAACAAATTGATGGGATTTTGAGATCTAGAGATTTAGTTGAGTTATCATTAGCAAGTAGTTACTACTGATCCAAATTAAATCTTGTTTATAACATGAAGGAAGACTTTATGCTTGAAATTCACACCATTTCAGACCATCTATAGTGTAAAGCACAGAGTGGGATGTGGGCAGGTCTTTGAAAATAAACTTCACCCTTAGAAATTGGCCAAGAACCTGAGCACAGGGGACTCTCGCCCCTGCAAATGTCATTGAGCTTCATCACCTTCCACAGGTACCTTGCAGAAGAAGAGGACTGTAAATCTGATAACGTACACTCGTAGGATTCCCCTGTGGGATTGAGTTTTTACTCTTTTTCCTCTTCTGCTTTCACTTCGAGAGAAGATAACCCTTAAGTTTAGTTTTGAAATTAAACTAATTGGACTTATGTACTGGTTGAAGCAGCGGAAGGCAGGCTGGGTGATTCAGGGCTGAGTCAGCAACCGTTCTCCTCGTCTGCCGCCCGACGCGTGGAGTTCAGCTCCGATACATGGATCTGTCTATGACAAATTCACACAACAGTGCATTTCCCGCTCGCACGACCACAAACCCTTAATTGCCACTGCTTTTTCCATGCGTCCCAAATAGCCGTTTCAGACCTGTGCTGCTGATGACAGATTCCATAAGAAATAGTGTCCTCACAAGTGCGTTACCTTCAACTTGTGTGTTCCCCGTGCTGCTTCGTGCTCTTCCTCATCTCCCTGGGCGTTGTGGGGCTCTCATCCCGCATGCATGTGCTACGTGTGCAGATGAGCTTTTGCTCTTGGCTTTGCATTGCTGCAGAGACTTGGAAAGCTGGACATTCATCCCTCTAATTCCACCTGTCTGATCAAGCAAAGTGTCGCAAGTCAGCAAAGACCAAGAGCAGTGACTAATATTCTTGAAAATTTCAATAACAAAGGGAAGACTTGTTCTTTATGATTTTTTTTCTTCTTTTTGGCAGTGTCCCCTAAATGTTCTTTTGTGTAATTACATAGAAACCTGTTTTGATTCACCTAGTGCAGAAAGGCATAGAAAGAAAGGTATAAAAAGTGTGTAATAGTTGCTTGGAAAAAAAATCACAGTAAATTTTTAAATCTTTGCTTTGGGCTGTGAGACAAATGTGTAACTATATGGTGCATAGAGAAATTCTGTGCTAGACTCTTGTTTATCACTTTCTGCAATAAAAAACTCACTGTTGTGTGAAGAGTATTTGGATGCCATGCAGCCCATGATTTCCCCAGCACTCCTACACTCTTCTGAGGGTCAAGTTAAGAGGAAAATTTGATCCTAGCAATAGAAAGTCACGTCTATAAAGCACGACATCTCTCAAAAGCTTCATCCGAGTCTATTGTGTTTGCTTATTTTGAATAGTGGCCTGATTTAGTGAATTTGGAACTGAGACGTCCCAACAAATTAGACATAACCGTTTTCTAATTGAGGTGCTGTAGGGAAAAAACAGGTTTGGACAGAACCAGGTATGTCAGAGTCATCACTTCAAAGTTGCTCTTGGAGTTTATCTGTAAGTATTTTGTCAGCCGAGTAGGCACTTGCTTTTCTCACAGGCCATTTAACAGTAGGATCGTGTCTCCTTCATTTGTCTTCTTGAAATATTGAGGACACATTGCTCTTCATGTGCCTGACAGTCAGACAGGAACGGCTGCGCTCTGCCTGCAAACTGATGGCTGCTATCAGCTCTCACAAGAAACATTTCAGCTGCAAATACAAACGTTCGGTCGCTGTCCAATGGAATCTTTAAAAAGTAGCTGGCATCTCCTACAAACTTTGATGAACATTTTGCTTAAAGGCAGTTTTTCTACTATAGCAAATATCTTCTCTGCTTTCCTGCTTCTCCATTCTGTGAAGCACAAGTGTCAGACAGGGCTGCCAAGAAAGGAAGATGCGGGATTTCAACACACAAACAAGCCAAGTCTAGACCTGAAGTCTCCGTCCTGCTGGTGACATCTTCATTACTAATGGAGAATGACTTCACTTGTATTTTGTTTTTAACTCTACTCTAACACTGAACTGGTTTTGCCTCACAACTTACTTTTTTGCTCCTAAACAAAGTGGGTTTTGTTGTGAAATTCACAACTTGCTTGAGGAAAGCAGGACACTATAAAAAATGAAAGCTTTTTGGATAGAAGCTCTGATGATTGCAATTATAACACAAGGTTATAGTGCTGCAATGGAAGAGAAGTCAACAGTAAATACATATAGTGCCCTCAATGCAGTGGACATAAATATAAATATCCAGAAGTGAAAGGGTGAACTTGCGAGGGAGATGCTGAATTATGCAGCAACCTAAACACAGATAGTTGGTGTAATCTCAAATCTATCAGCCTTGACAATATCCTTTTAAATGACTCCTTAAAAATGTTAATTGCACGTCATAGGCACTTCAGCAATGACATTTCTGCCACTGAATGTCATGGGGACATTTTTCCTTTTATTATCCTTGAACAGGGGAAGGGAAGTGCTGGAGTTAGCCACCAAATAACTGTATCATGAAATGTAATGGATCTATCTCCAATATTTATGTTGGTTCTGGTTTTAATAAGCTTTTGGAATTTACAATGAGTGAGAGCTGTGGATGGTGTTAGGAAGGCAGCGTTGTTAAGCTTTGCTTTATGAACTGTAAAATAAAGGTTTGTCCATCAGACTCCCAGAACTACAGATACTGAAAGCCCTGGGGTCCATGAGTTTTGTAAATTTGAATAAGAGCTGCTTTATAACTGCAGACAGAAGCTGGTCACGTTTTTTGTCTCATTTCCCTGGGATATTTACCAGTGTCAGCTCTCTCCAGCACACAGGTTTGTTCTGATTATGCAGAAAGAAGAGAAGGGGGGGGGAAAGGGAAACCAGACAGGGAAGAAGAAGGGAAAGTGGGATAAAGCATCCCAGCAACCACGGCTGGCGTTTTAGGGTTTTCCACCGTGAACTCAAAATGAAGGTTCTTTATCTCAGATGGCTCCTGCAGTTTCCTGCCCATCTTCACCCCTTCAGGGGAAGCAAAAAGATAAAGCTAAAACTTCCTTTTTGGTTGTGTCTAACCTATATTGCCTCTATCTTACTTTAGGAAACTGCCCTCCTTATGATGGGGTGTTTAGATGATTCTCAATGGAGTGATTTGGTTATGCCGGTGTGCACCTTATCTTGCACTTTGGTTTGTTTTGGGTTTTTCTTCCCTTTCGTATCTTACAGGACATATTTGGTAAACAGCATCTGGAGCATCTTTTCCATAGACTAGTTTGGGTTTCTGCTTTACCCTGATCATACTTTAGTGTATTAAAGACCGTGTGAGCAGCATACAACAGGAAAAAGAATTTACAAGCAAAGAGTAGGATTAAAAGAGTATATCATGTATTCTACAAATACTAATAAGGGGAATAATATAGTCTGAGACAGGAGGTAAGACCTGAGATTGAAGAAAATTAATATATTCCTGCTGCAGACTGGTCCTTAGTGAAACTCGCAAGAATATATTGACTTTCTAGAAATAAAAGCACTCCTGCACATTCCCCAGGCTGATATTCTCTAGCTCTGGATTTTACACAGTATTATTCAATTCCCTGCAGCTTCTAGGCCAAGGGACTCCACACAAACGGAGTTTGCTCGGTGATGAAATTGCAGCTGTTGAGCTTATTTCTCAAAGGACGCAGCTCATTTCAAGACCTTTTAGTCGCTATTCAGGCAGCTTCACAGACACCGAGAAGAGCTAAATTGGAGGGATCTTCAGAGAGCTGCCACCAACCGGCTGTTGATCACGGCTTTGGATCTGAAAAAGCCCTTTGCCTTCTTTACACACTTGAACTTGAAAAGCTGCAGTCGTGCCCAAATGGTGTGGAGGGGAGAGCACGGGGCTGTCACCCACAAGCTTGACTTTTCAGTGCCCCATGAACTTTATTTGTGGTCAGCAAGTTTGAAAATCTACTTTAGTTCAGCTTTGGGTTATTTCCTACCATGATATTCAACACTTATATGGTTCTTTTTTTCCTTTAATGTGCCATTAAGTGTGTGCTTTCTTTACAGCCGTTGCCTCTACAAAATGCAGATATTTTGTCAACGTCACATAGCTGGTGAATAGTTAACTTTCTAGGTGTTTTCTCAGGGAGCAAGTGCAGCTGCCCTGTTGGAAAGGAATTGGGATCTTTCTACACAAATATTGGGGATTTTCAAGCGTAGCCCCAAAGCAGATCTGCTAGCAGATCAGTAAAGGAAAAGCACAGTGAAAACTGTAGGAACTGGAAGCTGAAGACATCTGACTTGTGTATTTTATCTCATCTTGCTGCTCTTGGCAGGCTGACAGAGCCACATGATCTAATGCTGATGATTGGAATGATTCTGACTTCCTTTCTTCATCTGAAAGCCAGTGGGTTTGGAGTGAATCTCTGAAAATCTCTGCTCAGGGTCTCCTTCCTGTGATGCCCCTTGGAAGATTTTCGGTGCTTAAACATTTGCTGTCTCCAAAAGAGAAAAATACTTCTTACTTACAGCGATTCTGGAGAGTTTCCAGCACTGAATGAATACTAAGTAGAAAATGTCCTTCTCGGAGGCAGGAAGAGATGATGAATCACTGTGAAAGATTATTTCTTGACCAATCTGCCTACATATTTTGTTATCTGAAATTATAATGAAGACATTAACAGACTAATGTCTTGTGCGAAGTGAATGGGAAATGAGATAAAGGTGGGAGATGATGATAGCTCAGAACTGGGATTTGCACGTAGCCTTTATACGATGGCACCGGTCTGAGGCAGAGGGTCCATACCTGTTTCCTTTGGGAAAAGGGAAAAATCAATCTCATCCACCTTGTGCCTGGATGTGATGTAGTAGCAGAGGAGACTAATGAGCCTGCTGTCTTGACTGCAGCATTTATTGGTGATTAGTGACTCTAAAAAACGTCCTGCGTAGAAGGGAGGAATTGCTGAGTTACTGCGATCCCCAGGCAGGTCTCAGCCCTTCAAGAACTGTCTCATTCTATTTTCTGCCTGTCCAACAGAGGAGCTTTTCTGTTCTCTAATTAGCAACATGACTTCTGCTGTTTGTTCTAGGGTAGCAATTAGCGTTGCTGAGATTAGCATCTGTGGGCAAGGCTCGCACAGAGAAGTCAGGCACCACTTGCTCTTAATTTCTTTTTGAGACTAAAAGAAAGAAAATATATTCCCATTGTTCAAGTGGGAAGTAAAGGCACAGAAAGCTCACACCCGAGGCATTCTCTTCCTTATGCCGCCCAGACAGCGCACGTTTTGTCAGCTAAGAGGTTCCCTTGCGAGCGGGAGCTCTCAGCATAACGCTCCGACTGTCCTGCGTGGATGTGGTTGAACCCAGCTGGGATCCTGGGGCTCAGAACCAACGCGATACAGGTACCGGATTCAGGTGCCAAAAGTAGCAGACAGACACCAGAGGTTCTATAAAGCTCCGCGATGCCTAATTCCTATTGATTTTATTTTAGCTGTAAGGATCTGTATCTTCACGTCTTGCCTGAGGTCATTAAAGGAGGAGCTGGGAAGTGAAATGAGATTTCCTGTCTCAGCCCAATACCTTAATCAAAAAGCCATGTTTTATATCACAGTTTATGACAAGAAAGCTAAGAAACCTTATTAACTAATCTAACTCTCATCTGGACTGCATTACAGCATTATATCATGCTTTTGAAGATATACATGTGTATAATGTTATGTTACTCAAGAGTTTGCTAAGATATACCTCAGATATTTTCCTTTGAAGACCTTCATAATACTTTTAATGTGGTAGTTTTCCATGAAATTATGTCCTCCCTATGTGTTAATTGCCAAAATAGATCATCCTTTTATTTCTCCACTGCTGGTTTTTATTGTTTAAAGATGAAAGCAAGGCTAATATTGGAAAATAAGAAATTTAAATGGCATTATGTGTCCAGTAGTTGGCATTCTTAATTACCACATCCTTTCCATGGTTTTTCCAAGGGATTACCTACCTGAAAGAAACATATTAAGCGTTTGTACTTGATTTTATCAAGTCTTTCAGGAGTGAAATGGATGGCTAAGGTCCCAGGGGTGGGTATTACAGGTTTAGCTCCTGGGTGTGGGATTCAAAGCCTCCTGAGTTGATAATGACCCACCCATTGTTAGCATTGAGTGCTGACTGTTGGAAAGAACTGGCCACATAATTTTGTCATCTTTAAAGTCATAATCAGTCACAGATTCCACACAGGTTCTAATCTCTGTGTTTTGTTGCTTTATCTTAAATTGCTGTGACTCATCCTGATTCTCGGGTGTGTCCATTGAACATGGCCCCGTTGTCAAATGCGATTAGGAAGAGCTGCAGGAGGAGCAAAACATTGAAAACAGCAGGAATAGAAAAACATGTGTCCTGTGTCCCCTGTTGTAAGATGGGAAGAGGCTTTGGTGTGTACATCTAAGCGGGCCGAAGTACAGATCACTCTGGGGTCCAGGTTGACCATTGGCTTTTGATGGGAGTTTGGGCATGGTGGTAACGTGCTTCAGTACATTAATTTTAGTGAAGAGTAAGATGTGCAATGTAACAGAAGGATAATGAGGTTTCAGTTTTTAATGTCATTTAGTAAGCGCTGATCTTGCATTAAGATGTCACTGTCAAACTAGATAGTGTTAAAGAGGAAAAGAGTTGCTAAATTTTCAGGGGGTCGAAGTATTCTTGGATCCCTAGGCACTTTCAGTACAAATCCACTGGAATAAAGGATGGCTAAAAAATGTTTTTAATCTAGGCTTTTCAAAATTTCTCTTTTGAGAGCCATTGTAATAAATCGAAATTATTGATTTAGCCTGTAGCAGTCCTAAGATTCACTCATTTAAGAGTCGAAACTGCTCTATTACTCAGAGCAATAACCCAACACTTTGAAATCTCTCATCGGAGAGTCGTGGTCCACCCATGTAGACAGGCATTCAACAAAGATTTCCATTTGTTTATGGATCGTACATCATCTGAGACCTCTGCACTGTTTTTCTTAGTAATTATCCGCCTTTTCCCACCGCGGCCTGTGAAAGCCTTTGCAGCGCTGGGCCTGGGGTTGCTGTTTCTGGGCCATGCATGGCCCATACAAGTGATTTCAGACTTTGCCATGTTTAACATCATTCCACCTCTCACCAGACCACTGCAGAGAAACAGCATCTGTTTGGCATTCTGGCACCTGTGGTATTACCCACAGTATGGGTCTGTCCATGGGTTTACGAGGGGGTTGTGTATACATTGTACTGTGTTTTAAATCCCCTATGCTGATGAGAGGGTTAAGCACAGCTTTTGATACAGCCAGTCCTAAGTATCCATAGGAAAAAAATCTTCCAAGGCTAAATATTTCTCAGAGCACTGAAGGTTTGAATGATCAATGAATAGTTGTGTAAGAATGTTTAATATACTCAAAAGAATCCTGGTTAAACTAACACTTGCTGATATCAAAAGTGGGTGTTCTGTCCATCCAGTTGGCAAGAGCTGGTGAGTTCTATGGCGGTTTCTCCCTATGTCACTTATGTTTTGCCTTTTATGCATTTTTTATTACCTTTCCATTAACAGAATATTTCTGTTCCACCTTCTTTTTCTCAAACCATGCTCTTCAGAAGCATTCACACATCTCTGCCGTGCAGTTCTTCCTCATTCTCCTGGGGCTGTAATTTACCGCTAGCCTATGCCCATAGTAAATCACCAACCCCATCCCTAACTTGCTGGCCCAGCTGCTGTAACCAGTGAGCAGCACCTAATCCCGGCCCATCTCAGCAAAGGAGCAACTGTGGGTTCAGGGCTCCTCACTTGTGGCTGTTTAGCAGATCAAAGGGACTCCTTACTCCCTTGGGCAAGCGCGTGGCCCAATCTAGACCTGAATGATTAGCATATTTATAAATTAAAATACATCTGGGGAGTGAACTGGCACAGGGGAACTCTCAATCCAATCAAATTAGACTCATATATCCGCCCCGGAGCAATTTCTTAGAAGCCGTGCCTTCATGAAGCTTCATTTGTAATCACTACGTGCTGTGTACTTTAGAAAAGTTTTGTAATTACTTGCTGTTCCGGCTGCTGAGCAGTTCTAAATGGTAGATATTAAGGAATTGCTGTTTCAGTCAGTGAACAAGCTCTGAACATTAAATATGCTTCATGAGAAGTTTTTTCTCAGCCATTACACATCTCTGAAGGCATATTTTTTTTCAAGTGGATGCTTTCCCAGCTGTTGATCATCTCTCTGTTTCTTCTGTATGAAGAGAGAAGGAGGAAACTGATGATAGCGTGACATTGTATAAAGTCTTTATCGCCATGGAAGGGGGTGGGTGCATTACTCACAACTGCAGCCGTTTAAATCATGCAGGTCATCCTGAAAAAGCACCAATAAAACCTTTATCTTATACCATGAGTATTTTTGGACTTTTTTGTATCCTGGATTTTACCGAAGAAGTATTTCAGCGATGTTTTACAAAGTTCCAAAAATCATTTTGGTGCCATTTTTTATATCTCTCCGCCACTCCAGCTTGATACCTTGGGAAGAATCAGCCTGACTTTATCATGGGTCAAGAAGCCAGTTGGCTGAACCAGCTCAACGAGAACTGGAAATCCAAACGCGGCAGGTGGTGTTGAGGCAGCGTTTGATGGCCATGGCTGGAAATGAGCTCTTCCCCACCTGCTCAGAGCCCCTTTAGACAAAGTGGAGGCTTCTTGATCACAAAAACTTTCCTGACATATATTGTCTCTTAGAACAACTTTGATGCATGCAAAATTTTCTTCTCTATTTAGCATAAGTGAAAGCACTGAGATAGTCAATCACATGTTAAAACTTTCTCTCTGTCAGTTACTAAGCATCAGATCCGGCAACGGTGAAAATAATGGCATTTCAGGTGCCATTAATCTGAGGCATAATGGTGCCTTTAACAGCTAAATGAACGCTGTAGCTCAGGTGATTCAGATATCTTTGCATATAATCATGCTTTCAAATAAATGACAAAGTTCAATCCAATTTATATTCATTTGGGATGTCCCGTAAGTGTGTAAACTAGAGTTCTCATAGTTGTCTTGTATATACAAGCTGGAAGATTTATTTGGTAGGAACTCTTCAAATGGGAATAGGTTGGTCTTGAGTTATGAATTGCTAAACCCATCCATCTATCCCATTACTACCCAAAAATCACTCTTTAAATGCATGGAGGAAGTAAACCGCTATTGCAAAAGTGTTACGATGTCTCTATTTTGACACAGCAAGAAACCAGCAAGGAAATAAATTTAAAGCATTAGGCAGTATTAGGACTTTTCAGAGTAAGCCATCCAAATGAAAACCCATAATCAAAGTAATAATTATCAGGGGAACGCATTTGCTTTCAAAGTAATCATGCAAAGTAAAGCACAGAATATGTCTTAAGTAATAAAAAATGGTGATTTCTGTTCAAGAGGTAAAAAGAAAGTCTAGCACTTGAGAATGTGCTTTGTACATGATCAGTTCTTGATGGATTTTCTCAGAAATGGACCTTCATGTATTGTACATTAAAAAAAAAAGAGGAAAAATTGAAGCTGTTAATGTGATGGATGCATCCAAAGGTGTGAGGAAGCTGGGGCTGGGCTACTGGAGCTGGGAAGTTGCCTGTCGTTCCCTTCATTTTACATTTATTGCGGCATAGGGTTAGGTTAAAGTAGCATTCTGTGAAATATCAAGACTTTCTACACTGTGGAAAGACATTTAGAAAGTTCCAGAAGAGTTAATGTTTATTTTCTGATGCAAATAATTTGTACTGCTTATTTATTTTTAATTAAACTAGTAGATAGTCCAGCGAATTTCTATAATATATTCTTTTTATTTCTGGTGTAGTTAAAGAAATTTAATGTGAGGAAAAGAATTTCAGTGTGTCTTTTCGTATTTGTTATTCAAATTATCTTATGCCTCCTGACTTGATAGTATATTTTACCTACCAGAGCTTTGTTCTTCCTATTTGGGTTTTAATTTCCAGGGCGTTACCTCTAAGTTTAAACTAATCTTGTCATTTTTCCATTTAATCATGTTAATTGTTTTAACACTTTCCATGCAGCATATATGACCATCAGTTACACTGAGTCTTATTGCTAAGGATTTATGTGATTTTGATGGTGGACATATAAAAAGATGCCTTGTTTTTCTTTTTGACTGTGCTAACTCTTCAGTCTTTGTGATCTGCTCTGGACTTAATTTTGGTTGATCAGGGTCAAATCCACCTTGCAGTAGGGTTGGATCATACTTGCAAAATCATAAGAAATGGGTAGTGGAATAAGTATATTTTTTGCTTTCATCAGATACCTTATCCTGGATTTTATCCCTCCACATAGCACTCACAGCTGACCCATTTTGAATAATTCCAGTTTGTATGCTCTGAAAAAGTTGTCGATTGGAATAGGCCTTGTGTTGTATCTGCATATAAATAGCTGCATTTTCCAGTAGCTAATATGATTCACTTCATTTGCCTTCTTCAGCAAAAGTAATAGCTCTTCCCTTTCCCTGTTTTCCTCTTTTCAGAAGTAACAGTTTATTCAATGAGGTCGTGCAGATGAACTTTGAAATAGCCAGTTTCAGCAGCCTCTCTGGAACGCAGCCCATCACCTGGCAGGTGGAATATCCTCGGAGGGGGACAACAGACATCACCTTGTCAGAAATCTTCATCTGCCAGAAGGATCTTGTTGGAATTGTGCCATTGGCGATGGTAAGAAACTGTTTCAGCATGTGGCTCCATCTGATCTGTATACGGTCTGAGAAAACGTACGCCAGACCTCAGATAGACCAGCAAAGGGGCGCATTCTGCCCTGCCACCCCGTTTAATAGCTGTTGTGGTTTAACTCAGCCCCACGCAGCCACTCACTCGCTCCCCCCTGGTGGGTGGGGTAGAGAATCAGGAGAGTAAACGCGAGGAAACTCATGGGTTGAGATAAAGACATTTTTTGCCTCTTCTGTGCATAGACTTGGTGGTGAAATTCTGGCAATCTTTTTTTTCAACAATATTCAGTGGTTTGCAGCAGATAATTAGATGAGTATTGTTTCCTGGAAGTCCTAGACT
Source organism: Streptopelia decaocto (assembly GCF_964273445.1). NCBI lineage: Eukaryota > Metazoa > Chordata > Aves > Columbiformes > Columbidae > Streptopelia > Streptopelia decaocto. The sequence continues at coordinate 2,464,396 of NC_138670.1, read as the reverse complement.
TCAATATATTCTTCCCTTTGAAGAGTAAAACTGCCGCTCATATCCAATGAGGTCATGCCCAGCAATTTCCTGATCCAAAGTCTGTTAAGTCAGCAGAAAGCCTGCGCTACATTCCAGAGCTGAGAGGGAAATAATTGTCCTCATTAGCTGTGGAGTTGAACAGGGAATACATATTTGAGCTTCTGTCCTCTGAAGACTTGAGGATGTGCATAAGGAAGGAATTTCTAGTCAGATTTTGAGATAGATGACTTTGTAGGTTCCAATATCAATGGTAGACATCTGTCTGCTGGCAGAGTTAGCATATTCGTGTTCGTTTTTTGAAAGAATTAATCAACTTCTCTGCATTCCACATCTGAGGGACTCAAGATTTTTTTAGTGTCTCATATCAGTGTCTAATGCCTTTGCACTTCCATTAAAGGTTCAAGATTTGCTGCAGACTTGCGTCTATTCTACATCAAAATTCATCCACTTACAAGGGTACTTTTAAAAGCTGGAGGTCTAAATTAATTAATTTAACGGTGTATGAACCATATAAGGCAAGATCGTTTATTCCCAACAGATGTGCCATTAGGCACTCTGGGTTGTGCACAAGGTTCAAACAAGGAAATCATTAAACCTTTCTCTTTGCAAAGCTTTCTCCTGTTTGTTTATCACATTTCTGTACCTTGTGATAACACTTGGCTGGAGCCAAAATATACTGTGTTAACAGAATCCAGTCGGGTGGGATACCAATGCAAAATTGGCTTTACTAGCAGGATATTAGTAGATAAAGGGAATTTTCAGAGTTTTCTGTTAGCTAACACTGCATATCCAGCCAGGGTGTTTGTTCATTTCGGCATTAATCTCTAGCTGAGCTGATTACCTGGCAGTGCTGTTCACAAACAAGAGTCGCATTGAAAAGAGAGGGTGATCCTGTATCTGCTGGGAGGTCAGACCACAGTCTTTATCCCAACTACACGCTGTAAAGCAACAGCACTCAATCACGCACAGGAATTAGGTCTCAGTGTTTATTGGCAAGTGTGTTTCATAGTCCTCTAGCGGGTAAGGTAGATTTTGTTGATTTCAGTATGGAGTGTTCCTACAGCAAAACTGCTGACGTCAAATGCAGCATCTTTCATTGAGGATTTTTAAATGTGGCCAAAAAAATTTGAAAGAGCAGCCCGAAGATACTGTACTGTTAATAGGTCAGGATGTAGGATCCGACCAAGTCTGTGCCATCAGCCTGATGGGCACCCCAGTCAGCGTTTTGGGGCTGAAAGCGGCAAATTTTTGCTTGGTTTGACTGCAACATGAAGGTTCCCTCTGACTCACAGAGTAACACGTCTCATGTGATCCGTTCCAAACTTATGAAGCAAGAGAGATCATGTATCCTTTATGGCTCTATGCCTGATTACGTTAGAAAAAGTAGTAAGATGAAAAACAAGAGGGCCTTCAAAAGGCTCGTGCAATTGTCGCTGCAGTATTTGGGAATGAAAGGGATTAAAGAATTGACATTGTCAGAAAGAACTGAACCTGAAATTTTAAAAGAGACTTGGATCAGTGGAGCAAGCGGTAGGATGCAGTTGCTGAAAAATCGATGGAAATTCATCATACAGTCAAAATAGAGGGGTTTAGTACAATCCATATTCTGTGTGCCTGACTACTGGGCTGAATAGTGGAAACAGGTAAGAAACAACAACACGGTGATGCTGCTCCGGTGAACACCACCGTGAAATCAAAGGAGCAAGAAATGTAGAAACTACTGGGCTGAGAATAAGCATAATAACTTTTTTCCAGAAAAAAAATGAGATGTAAATTTGAGGTCAGTATATTTTTTTCCTGAGCTCAGAAGTTAATCAATCTGAATAATTTTGGAGGACATTTCACCCTTCAAGGTATTTAGAGAGAAAAATGAGACAGAAATGTTAGGAAAATGTATTTCTAACTGATTCTGTTGCTTTCAGAAAATATATCCTACTGTCTGCTGTAGGAAAAATCTACCCCAAAGACTTAATCTTCCAGTAGAGAAAATCTACTGAGTTGTGCCCTCTTGTAGCATTTCTGATTTCATGTTACTTGTTGCAGGATCCATTAGGAAAGTGCTTCCACAGGAGCTTAATTAATTATCTGCTAAGCCGGTTTTGAAAACCTCCACAATTAATCACAAGTAACCTCAGAAATTGCCAGTTAATGTGCACAAGGTTGCTTAACTTCCCACATTTTCCTCAAATTTCTATATTCTCATGAGCAAATGCAGCCAACTGTGTTGATTTTACCGCTCGACTAGATTAAAAAACTAAGGCAACAATTGTTCCCGGTTGTAGCATGTGCACACACAAACCCCGCTGAAGACGTCTGTATGTTTGCATTCAACATGAGACCACGTTTTAGGAAATTTAGTGAGGTTTCTTTTCATGCTTTAAATGGATAATACATTAAATTCTGCTTTGGGCTAAAGCAAGGTGGAACTTGTGTGTAAGTTCATTGTTTGATGCCAGGAAGGCACATCAATATTGAAGAACTTCTTCCTGGGAGGCAGATTGATGAATCAATAGTTCAATATTTATGCAAAACCATCTGGGTCCCCAGATATGTAACTGAAGTATTAGTCCTCCAGTAGCAGGATCAACTCCCTCTGATTTAGTCCATCTCTAACTGCAGCTTGCATGAAATCCAGATATTTAAAGTGCTGAAGCATAAACCCAATATCAGGAGTCTAATGTGAGAGCTGTGGTCTGAATTTACTCCAAAATATATTTGTCACCATGGAAAGCCATGGAACTTGCTCATCTATGCATATTTCCTTTTCATAATAACATTAATACTAAATTTTCAGTGGGTCTTTGGGGCTTCATTCATCAGGCTCTATAATCCATTGGTAGCTTCTTAGAAGTAAATCAAAGCTGGAACTGCTCTCAGGCGTCGCTTAGAGGTCGTTGCTGCTGTGTCACAGCACACGTGCTCGGAAGTTGGTCTTTTCTCCTCAGCTCTATCAATAGATTTTAAAGAAAGATATAATCAGTCGCTACGCATCCGGCCTTTCTGCTGCTGTTGTTTTGCATGTACCTTTCTTCACATTCAGAACTCAATGTATTGACGGTTCTGATGCAGAAGTCAGTGAATGGACATCTAAGGCACAGAGCTGTGACAAGCAAACCTACTTTTTTTTCCATTTTAATGTATGCTTGCTTTCCTTTAAAACACAGATGATGGAAAATTTAGCTCCCAAAGCAATCTTTGTTATATACACCTTTATGTGTGCCATTCCCAAAGGGAAAGATTTCTTAAGGTATTTTATTGTAATGAAGTCCCTGCAATACCGTTTTAAAGTATGGTCCTAAATAACTAGTATTTTCATTCCTGCGCAGTCTGTGGTTTCACACCATCCAGCTCTGTCTGTTTCAAGGTCACAGAAGTCCCGAATTCTCACTCCTGTTCATCTTTGAGTCTTGAATGAAGTGGGGGGCAATAGACACGGAGCTTTCCAGGAGATAAAACCCCAGGCTGTATAAACACAGCAGTTTCCTGATTTGCTTCGCACAAACAAACAAACAGATAATCTGCATATCAGACTTCTCAGCTGACAGTTATTGTCTCAGATAATTATGCTTAAGGGTTGGACTTGATGATCCTAAAGGTCTTTTCCAACCTAAGGGATTCTATGAATCACATCAAATAAACACTGTGAGTTGAAATAAATTTATTTGATGTAAAACTATCATATTACTATTAGTAATGTTAACTGGGACAATGTAAATCAACTATGAAGCCCTAAATAATACCATGAAGCCAAGAGTTTTTGGAGTTCCATTACAAGACCGAGTACGTTGTGTGAAAGATCAGTTACAATCTTCTGATGTCGAGGGAGAAGCAGTAACCCAGACCACTTATACATCTACAATTTCCATCATGGCAGGTTACAATTGTTTAAATGAGGATAACCTTCCTTCCTTTAGATTTATGGTGGATATAATTTCACTGAAGTTTGTATTATTGCTCTATATTTATACCAGATTAACTCAGGAGGCTGCGCACCTGCTTATAAATGGCCATGTCACATAGTGCGTTGGGCTGTGACTAGCAATGCGTATCGATTAATCTTATCCGTTAAGAATTGGCTTTTTTGTTGTCTGCCCATTGGGAAACAAAGGCAAAAAAAGGCTGAACTGTTGTTCATTGATCTCAGATTGGTCAAAAGATGCAGACAAGACAAAGAATTCAAAATGGCTCAATTTAGCAGTGCCTTTTTAAGTCCCAGTCATCATTCCTACAACCCCTGCACTTTTGCTTCTAGCTTCTGTTTTCTTTACTACAATCACATTCAGTCCTTCCTTGTGCAGGAAATGAGAATGGATCAATAAGGCTATCTCAGCTGGCTGGAATTAATTTTGCCATTGGATCGAGTTGTATGCCATTTTCTATGCAGCACACCAGTATGTGTAATTTCCTCTTCCAGCATCCCTCACATCTGACAAAGCTATTGAATGGATTACTCTGATATTTTTAAAATGCTGATGAGACTCGGGGTCAGCTAGCTTCCAGGTTTTTAAAGTGTTCTGTAAAAGAGCTTCTCCATATAGAGAAATTTGGGGTTTCTTGGCTAATTTTCCTGCCCATATTAGCAAGATATCAATATAAAGCTTAATATATATGCTGCCCAGCCTCGACAAAACATTGCAGAACAGTGAGAATGTGGAGCGAGACACCCAGGGACTCAATTATATATAAATGCTCCCCACAAAGAAGAGCGTCTCACAGCACTAAATCCTGTACAGGCAAATGACAGGCAAGCAAGAATGCTCTAGAACATTCTCAGTCCACAAGCCAAGCTGATGAAAGCCAAGGTGCTTCCTTGCTGATTCGCAGCATTGCAAGTTAGCCTGAGTGAAGTCCACGTTGTGCTGCAGGTAATTGTGGTTCATGGCATTGCATCATGAGGTCTGGAGATTCTATTCTTGTGATTTATTGGGCAGGATTTTGAGACTGTTTAAGTATTGGCTCAGGTTTGTGATGCTGCTCCATCAGAATAAGACATCTTAAATAACAGTTTATATTTGAAATGACAGCTGATTAAAATTCTGATTGTTTAACATAACCACATAGGCAATTTCACAGCTGCCACACATGTGTGAGCAGAGACCGTGCAGAGATGTAATAATGAGCCAGCGGAAACTCGGATGATAGCGCTTCAGAAGGACTTTCCAGCGCTGTGTGTCTGGATGCTGGAGCTGCTAAGGACTGTGTGCCAGGGCAGAGGAGCTCTTATCACCAGGAGCTGGAGACCATTTTCAGAGACTGATGTTCTGCAGCTGAAACAGAGCGGGAATTTAAAGACAGAGAAGTTAGTAATTTGTAGGACTGTAGTGTGCATTAAGGAATTCAGACTGACCAGCGTTCACTCATGAACAGCGATGGGAAGCAAATGCTGTGCCTGCTTCTGAGTCTGGAGAGAAAGGGAAAAGGAGGTGGAAGAACATTGCACAGGTCTGTTCATGAGGCGCTGGCAGAGCTGGAAGGGGACTTGAACTCAGCAGTCTCGATTGCTGGATTGCGCCCTCTTCTGTGGAAGTTAAACCACTAGTTTTCATCTAAAATAGTGCTCTCTCATTAGCCGTAGCTAACAATCAGTTGTCTTGACTTAACTGATACAACGGTCAATGGTCTCCACCTTATGCCGTCACTTCAGAGCGATGCTGGGCTGACAGCGGCTGCCGGAGCGGAGCCGGCATGTTTGCAGACACAGCAGCTGCTCCGCCAGCGCGGGCATCCAGTGGGCTGGCTGTGACCCATGCCAGAAAACAGGAACGTTTCTCTTAATTGGCATCTGCTAATGATGATTTTCATCTGTTAAGAAAGTTTTAATATTTCTGGGGAATATCGCATTCTTCACAATCAGGTGAAATAGTCACCCAGCAGAATTATGAATTGTTCAGGCTGGACTTTAATTAATGAGGTCCTGAGGTGCTCCAGCTTAGACCGTGAGACTATCTAGACAGCAAGGAGATGCTTTACTCTAATGGAAGATAATGAGTGAGCATGGGGAAAAAAAAATCATCAGGACTTTTATAAACCTTGGTGTTATAATGAGCTACCCCAAGCATTAAAAATCCCAGCAACTTTTCACCTTCGGTTTGCTATTAGATGCGTGTTTGCCTTCCCCCGCTTTCAGTTTACAGTTCATTATCCAGCCAGACTCTCATCCCTGCGGATGTTTGCCATAGAATTCATTATGAATCTGTACTTCAAACTCAGTAGTTGTGCTTGAGGGAGATAAAAGGCTGAAGCCTTGGGCAGGTTCAGAGCAGTGCTGGGGAGGAAGCCACCCGGCATTCCGGCCCTTCCTTCCCTGTCTGCGCAGCAGCTGCTGGGAGGACGTGGGGAGCAGCGGTGGCGATGGTTGGATCTGTTCATCATCCCAACATCACAAGGGTATCGAGACTGTACCAAAGTTTGGGTACTAATAAAGCTTACCTTGCTCCATTCATGAAGGTCTCTTTGCAATGCCCAAGCTCTCCAGCTGAAACACATACGCTGGGTGAATTAACAGACAGAAAGCTCTGCACGGTGGCAATGGCCCCATTGCTGTGTTGGATGCTTTACAGAATGTTACTGGGTTATTTTTCCCCTCAGAACCAAATCATGCCCAATATTTAAAGCACCAGCACCATAGCATGAGCATCAGCAAGCCAGCGTGCTGGTAAGAGAGGGAAATTCAGCAAGCAAATGGAAACAAAAGGAACACTGACATTAATTTTAATCAGGTCCTAGTCATCGGATTTGTCCTTTGTATTTTTTTTCTCTAGCAAAGCTGATTGTCTTTCTGCAAGATTTGTTACCTCACAGAACAATACTAGAGGCTGTAATAATGTAATTTATTGCTGCAATTTGCTTTTGGAAATCCTCTATTAGTGAAAAATAGCAACAGCACTGTCTTATTAATTACAGTAGTTGAATATTGAATGCTGACTGTCACTATCAGGATTAGCGACTGTGCTGTTCTCTGCTCTCCAAGGCCCTGCAGGACCAGAGCTGTGCATGTTTTGGAGGTTGTGAAATGAGTATTTGGATTAAACTAAATAAATGTAAAAAAAAAAAATAATCAGGTTCACTGGGGAGTTCAAGAAAATGATAGATGGAAACATTAGTCTGTAAATTCAGTATTGAAAAACACACCAGTGTGTTACTGCACCACATAATGTGCTTACGTATATATATATGGTATGGTTCTGCAGCATAGCCCATTTATCTATACCTTCCACCCCCAAACTGCTTTTGACAGTTCAAACATTCAGGTTCATTATTGAGTTTTACTCTCCATATACCATTCCAGGGAGAACTACTTTATCGCTTTTCTTCTTTAACTTGGAAAGTTTTTACCTTGGCATAGCACTTACATTTTCATTTGCATAAACCAGATTTTACCAGCATGTAGCTGGGGAAAGAGTATGTGGATGAAATCCCCTTGCGTGACTAAAGGTGAATTCTCTTCTTTGTGTTCTGAGACAGCGCACAAGGGAGTGAAATCCCAAAGGGTTGCTATAACCTCTTTGTGATCTTGAGCTCTCGTTTTGGAGAGCTAACAGAAGGCAGAAGGCCTCCCGCTGCAGATATTGTGTCAGCCCCAGACACCAGAGCCATCAGTCTGAGACCTGGCCGTACTTTGGAATCATTCTGTATAGGGTACTACGTGCTGTGTGCCAATATCGGGAAGTTTTGATACGACTTGGAACTTGGATGGAGCCAGCAGAGAAGACCGTGTTTCAGATTCTGGATGTGAGACAAAATGTCAGTGGCGAGCGGTGAAAAGCGGAGGCTAAAGCGGAGCTGCCAGCTGGCACGAGGTGTCCTGCGGCATATGTTTAAAGAATGCCTGGAAGCTTCAGGACCAAGCTTGGTGTGGCGATAAATAAGTCATTCGAGACTGAGTAATTCCTCCTCTTACCTCATTCAAATTGTGGACTACTCATTAAGCACCGGGAGACTCTGATATGCAAAAATAGGAATTGCCTGCTGGATGGGGAGCCACGTGTCTGGAGTTTGTTCTGCCTCTTTGGCAGCACTCAGGTCCACAGCAGTTTACTTGTCTTTAAAATGGAAACAGTAGTTAAAATTTCCTATGTTATAATGTTAGCATTTGCCTTACAGCATCATTACGTACTGCTGATTCTTTATAAAGGAAAATTCCCTGCTTAAACATGAATTCTAGTCTCCCCTGCTCAGTCCAGGCAATGTTAGTTTGGTCCTGAAGAGTGAAAATAAGAGTGAAGCAAGGTTTTTGGCTAGAGGTAATGTCTTTTATTAGGTCATCCAACAGAGCCGGAAAAAACAGACAAGCTTTCAAGCACACAAATCTTTTTTTCAAGCCTCTTCCAGTGTTGTAAGTTGCTGTGAGATGCTCAGATAGAGATAATAGTCACTGTGGTTGCTCCAGGTTATAGTAACAAATAAAATACTGCTTTAAAGAAATGGATTTGATCCCTTTGTCCTTCGTATCACCGGCTTACGCAATGGTCATAGCGAGCTGTTTGCAGGATGCTTCTCCAGCCAGGAGCCTCTCGCCAGCAGGATCTTGCAGAGCAACCCCTGGAGGCAAACTGTGTTTTAGCTCGAGTGAGGAGGAGATAATTCAGTCTCTGATTATACATACTTTATACATTTACTTTGCTTCCTTCTACATTTGTGCCGGTTTTAGTTCCTATATATTGTAAGACCCACCAGTCTACTAGCCATATATCTGGTCAATCATTTAATTTTTCTGTGTCACTTCTCTCATCGTTTTAACCGTACCAGGTTGCTGATGTCTGTGCAAGTATCTGCTCTCATTAATGCAATAACCTTGTTCCTACCATCTGTCTGCTTCACTTTTGTGGACCTGCTATGAAGTCACTGAAATAAATAACCTTTTTGAAAAAGAAGAATAATCTAGGGGCAAGGACAGAAAATAATAATGAGTATTTTCTGTGTTTTTATTACTACTTTTTCACAGCAGTTCCATAAGAATCTCTATTGTATCTTTGTTACAGATTTTACTTGTTGAAAATTAAAGCTGTACAGCCAAAATGAGAAAAGAGCAAGTAGAAATTTTCTCTTGCTGATTTCAAAATAGGCGAAATTAAATGGAAAGAATTTAGCAGAAGCTGTACTGTGGTTTAAATAGAGTTCTGACATCCACAAACTTGAGCCAAGTGTTCCTATGCACTTCATGGACAAAAATTGAGGACCTTAAGGAACTCGTAGATGAATACCGCTTGTTAGAGGGAGAAAGTAACTCATTAATAATCCGTATTTTCATTGACTGTAAAAGAGTTTCTGCTTCTACTCTAAACAAATGGAGTAGGGACAGCAGCCTGTACTCAAGTATCCGTGAACATCAGACGCTCACTGTAAGGCTTATTTAAGCTCTTCCTAACTCCCATCATTCAGAAACCGCATGAATGTATCTCAGCTTTACTGAAGCCACCGACAAAATGGATTTCAGTGGGGTCAGGTTTTAAAAAGTTATGTTTGCAAAATATTTACAGTAAGAAATATCTGGGATAGAAATGTCCTACGGATAAAATGAAAAATACTGCCTCTGCCTGCCTATAATCAAGTGTGTGGCTTCTGTTAGCACAGAATGCCTCATAATCTTGTTTCCATTACAGTTGTGTATGTATTTGTGTGCATATACTCACATATATACATGTAGTGCATAATTGTGTGTGCATCCGTGCATGTGTCCTAATATGCCTGTATATTTTCCATCTCCAACTGCCTATTGATTACAGCTATTACAGCAATATTATTATAGATATATAGCCAACTATATAACAAGGCCGCAGGTTTAATTGAAATGAACATGGGAAGGATTTCAAATTGCTAATGAAAATTGCCTTTTTACTACCAGCTGTATTCCCACGGTCGTCACAGACTGGAGACATCACCAGGGCTGTGCCGGTTCTGCTTAATGGCGGAGTGAACCCAATTTAACTGGGGTTCCATTTCCAAATGCATTCGGACTCGTGAAAAAATAAAGTGAATGGCTGCCAGATCCTGAGGCCAGAAAATGCCCTTAAATTGACAAATTTCACATATTATTCTTTTTGCAACAAAAGAGAACTGTAAGCCATGAAATGATTTCAGCAAGAAGATATTATATCGCTCTATCCATGGCTGCCTAAGCATCCATGAACTATTCCATTATAAGATCACCAGGTGGCTATTGCCTTTCTCTCCCATTCAGGCTTTACCAATATTCCCACTCCCGTCTGTGATAAACTTAATAGGAGCATTCAGCAAGGAGAGGTGTTCATCATAGCTGAAGGCTTTCGCGGACAATTATTCCTTGGATGTTTGAGTAAATGAAAAGCTATTTTCATGATTAGAAAGGATAGAATGTGTTGCAGTTTCTGAGGCCATTTTATTGGCATCACTTTTGGAATCCCCAACAAATATTTATCCTTTGCTGGGAATGTTGTGAGTAGCTGCAGTCACTGAACTAGTGCTCTTAATATGTTTGTCTCCTCTCTATTCTCCAAGCACATGGTTACTCGTCTGAGAGTGCTTGTTAGATAAAAAATTGTATGTATGAGCTCGTATTGTAGCTGTTGTCATATGTCTACCAAACGTGAAATATGTATAATTTATGCTCTGCGTAAATGTATAAAAACATAAGTTTTCAAGAGAACTTGGGGCAGTTAGTTTGTTGCTTGTATTCATCAGGTGTAAGTATATTCCTAAGTGTCTGTGAGTATACTTATATCTGTAAGTAGCAATGCTCTGAAACAGCAGTGAAGGTTCTCGAGTATGTCAGTCTCAGAATAAGGGCTTTTAAGCTGTCACTTCACAGCTTTTCATCTGTTTGCATTTCTGTGCTCTAAATAACCAATAATGATGCTGGAGCTGGAATATCTCAGGTAATCACTCACATTTCAACCCGTAACTACAATTTTTTGTCTCTAGATAATGTGTCTCCTATGTAAGTGCTTTCATTTCTAAGTCAATTTAGCAAAATGCTGAAAGTAAGGGATGAAATTTCACAAAGAGGAGCAGGTAGTTTCCTTTGTTACACATATATATCTTCAAAACAATCAGGTTTTTTGTTTCACTTATGTCTAAGTATAGAGAAATAAAATGTGGGCTTCTGCTTCCCATCTTCTCCAGGCACCTTTATGTCCTTATCCTATATTTTAAGTAATTATAGAAGGATGAAATGTGGGTTTCTGCTTCCCATCTCCCGCAGTTGTCCTTAAAACTTATTCTACGTTTTAAGTGGTTCCAGAATCATTTCCTTTGAAGTCATTTTCAGTTACAGACTCTTCCTTTACACTGCAGGAAATACCATCTTTCTTTGAAAATAGAGATTGGCTACTGGATCCTGACATATCTGGTCTAGTCAACAGGAAATCGAGACAGTTTTAGCATAATACTTGTCTTTTTGGTGAGCTGTATCTAATTGAGTTTGATGTCACAGCTCCTACAAAGCAGAGAGGCCCCCAGCCAGAGGCTCAGTCACTCTTGATACACATTGGTTATGATAGACACTTACAAAGATAAACTATGCACATTTACAGCCTTTAAGATGGTAAAGGACAACACAATCAAGCATGAAAATGTTCGGTTGATTTTATTTCGTGTCCTTATTAGTTTGCATTTTCCATCACCTTGGGGGTTAGATGATCTAATCAGATCATCTTGTCGGAGTAATTTAGGGTGGTAGGGAAGGCTTGAAGTTATTTCTTGAGGTCTTGATTCATTAAAGTGTAATACATTGTCATGTGTGAGCTCAGCACGTTCCTCTGCCTGATTGTAGCAGTGGAACAGCTCTTGGAGCAGGTGGGAGGAAGGAGTTTGGGAGACTGTGCTCGCTCATCTGCAGCCTCGGAATCCATTGACACCTCTTCCCTTGCAGAAGGTTTGCTGGTTATTGCTGCTGGAAAATAAAATGGAAAGAAAACCAGTATACTTTAATATTTTTGAAGTGGTCTATTCAGCAAGAAAACCAAAACCAAACTGTGTCAGGTGGTGTGGGAATGATTTTTCTTATTCCTAGATCTGTTCAGAAAACAACAAGAATCAGTTATTCACCAAGATGTGCTGAAAATCGCTTGATCTATTTGCTCTTTTTTCCTCCTTGGTGTAGAAACAGTTTCTTATTATAGTCGCTGCTCAGTATGTTGACATCCAGCTGTCATGTGGAGCCACAATGGGGTTACTTTTATACAAATAATAAGCACAGGGAGCACTGATATCCAGGCAGTGGAACTCTACTAGTAGAAATATTAATGGAAGCACTTGGATACTGATCCCACAAAGGAGAGAATATTGGATTTCTTGGTTAGTCTCAGTGCCTGTGGTAAACTATTAAAGCTCCAAAATCAAGTTTGGAATTGGCGTTGGGAACTGCATATGATAAACTTAGTATAAAAAATACGGTAAAGTAAATATTTACTTACGAAACAAATTTGTTAAAATAAATCTGAATGTGATTCTCAATTGTTCACAAGTGGAAGAAGCAACAGGACCGTCAGAGGTGTTAAACCTATCTGGACCTGCTGTGTCTATTGCTCATTTTTCTGCCAGCCAGGATGCTGTTTACAGCCTTTGCTGATAAGATTTTACTTTCTTATTCAAAATCACAAGCAAGAAGTGAGATCCTGTTGTCATAATAATCTGGGTAGTGTCAGACCTCTGTACCTGACCTTAAGTCAATGTGGCCTTTGTATGAATACACAGAGCTGAGTAAGGGCTTTGTAACATTTTCCCATCACTTTACATCACTACCTGTAAACAGAACAAAGCAATTAACCATGCCTTTAATTGTGTTCAGTTACTCCCATCTCTTCTTGTTATATTTTCCGAAAGAGATGGTCACTTTCGAATGATGATAGAATTACATTTCACAATACAACCTGCATTTGCTAAATCAAAGTAATCTTTGGTTATGTTCCCTTTTGCATGTTCAGATGATACCAGGGTGGATTCACTGCAAGGGAAGTGTGGATTAGTCATCCAAGAATCCAAAGATATTTTCCTGCGTCCCTAACTGTTAATGTGTTCCGTATTTCCCTTTTCTGTCTGTAATCTATCAGGATGCAAAAATTCCACTAGCAGGGTACTGTACAAGCAGGGAAGAAAAATGAATGGTCCGGTGCTAATGTGGGGGGCCAGTAATTAAGATTTATCTCAATATGGAGCCTGTAAGCAGAGAAAAGATCATTGATTAAAAAGGTATTGCATTTGCAGAACACCGAGTTCCCATTTAGAAAAGACACTTTGATCTTTGTCAGAAGTTACATGGTTCACAAAAACTCCAGGGAAGATGATCTGGTCCAAAGCCATTCCCATCCCAGCTGAGTGCTGCTTGCTTCCTGTCCTTCCGGCCCCAGGAATGTGCCTCTGTTCTCCTTGCAGTGGTCCAGCCCCAGGAGAAATGGGTGAGGGGGCCCGGCCCAGCCTGCCACTGGTGGACTTAGATATGCGCTGATGACGGTCAAAACCGCTCTTCTGGGAGGTGAGAAATACGAGTCCGAATCTCTTCCTTACGTCCCACATTTCCTCCATTTACCTTCTTTAAGACTCCTGGAGACTCAGAGGCATCACATTGATCAAGCTCTTCACACAGATGCTGTGCATCCTAGGGACAGGACAATGCCAATGTCCACCTTTGGGTCTTTTCGTGGGTGATGTTTTATCTGTGTTTGACTTCTGCATTATTTGTTCTTCAGGGCAGGTATTGTCCTTAATTTTTGTGCCATGTATGTTGTTGGCCATTTAAGGAAGGTCTAATAAAGAGAAGATACCTCGCAGTGTTGCTGTGTGTGGAAAAGAATTAGCATCCAAAGGAAACTTTGAGATCCTTTGTTCTACTATCCTCATCAGAAACAGACTGCAGAAATGGCAACTTTTATTGAATAAGTCTGTTTCTTTTGTAGATTTTGAATGACGTAATTTTTCACTACTATTGATTTGTTTGTTAGTTTACATTTTCCTTGGCACTGTGGACTTTAGAGTCATGGAATAACCTGGATTCCATCTGGATCCATGTTTGAATACTGAGAGGTGCTCTTAAGCAGGCAGTTTGCCCCCCTTTGGTTGTAACGGCTTTACATTTCTTTTGGAATGTGATATTACTCAGCAAGTAGACGTCCTCATGTTATAAACTGATTTATGAAGCAGAGCAGGATTTACATGTGATGGGCGAATAGCATTGGAATCAAGTGAAAAGAAAAGAGGAAACCAAAATCCAGCCAACAAAACTTGCCCTTCCCCACTGCCTGCCATGGAGCGCGTTTGCCCCAGGGAGGTCCTCAATCATGATGCAAACTCTTTGGTCTATGGAAACAGTCCTGTTCTTCTGAAGTGTGTGCTAAGAATTCAAAAACAGAACATCAGCTTCTTTCCTTTCTCATCTATACTGTCTGTGAATGTGGAGTGCCAGAGAATCCAGTTGGCAGAAAGCACAATGTGTAATTTACTTTTAATTGTGGGATTATGTAGATGAACAGAGTCAGCAGCCTAACAATGTTATTTTGTTAATCAGCCGTAATCTTGGTAGTATTAATAACTCAAATCTACAACCGTCGTGTTACCAGACTTGCAAATCAGCGTAACAATTGTCTACAGTGCTGTGCATTGCGCTAACTAGGATGTCCTGAAAACTCGTGATGCATAACTTAGTGCTCATCAGTAGACTATTTATGGTGCTTGCAACTGGCGTGTGTGGAGTTTACTTTACATCTCCCTCATTTCCATCTTATTCTCTTGTAAATGTGTTGCCAAGGTGTCAGTGTTGATCAAGGGTGATGGGTTGAGCAACAGTTGGAAGCACAGTACAGCTCCGGAGGTCTCCTGTGTAGGCATTGTCTCCATCGATTCAAGAGCTGTCAACAGCATGCACGGGCTTGCTGCTTCTCTCCTTTATCCATAAGACAAATACTGGTTTGATTTTAAGGTAGACAGTGCCCAACTGCCTATTTTCCACAAACTCTTCCAAGAAACTTTCCTTGTAAATAAAAATATAATTGGCTTTTCTGTGTCACTCATTCAGGTTTACAGCATAGCTTTGGTACTCATGAGGTTGTGTATTTGCGTGAGGGAGAAGTCTTAATGCTAAGCTATGATTAACATCATTCTATGAGATTCCACTTACAGAATTTTCAGCCTGTAAACAGGACCATTCTCACGACCTCAGGCTCCCGTGGATTTCTCTTGATAACACCATCTAATCGGATTTAGAGTTTAATTAAACAGCTGTCACTTTGCTTCCTCATTCTGCCGCAATTTAGTGTTGAATTAGTTCCTAAATTAGTCATGGCTGAATGCTTGCCTTCTTACAGTTGAGAGGTTGGATGAACACTGGGTTTGCTCTTCAGCCAAATTCAAACAACTAAGGCTCGTATTCTGTATTCTTGGTCTTTGCACAGAGCCCCCACCACCATCGGTGGAAGTTCCCTGACCGAAACGGGGCTGGAATAAAATGTGAGGTTCCTGCAGCGTCAGCCATCGTGTTCCCTAACTTCAAATGACCGCGTGTGAGCAGACGCTTCTTCTCAGCTCTGGCTAGGATATATTAGCTGTATGGATGTTATTTTCCCTTTCTCATTTTTCTCATTACCGGTTCTTCTGAGTCTTCTGTGGAGCAGCACAGCGAGCACAGTTGTGGAAGAACATATTTAGACTGATACTACAGCTAGTGGACTTTATCCAGATTAACCCTAATGACACCAAGTATGAACACTATGAACAAAAGTGGCCTAAGTTAAAACTTACCAATACATTTTTAAAGTAACGTCTTGTGCACACATTTCAATGGATTACTTTTGAATACCTCCTTCGATTAGAGATGTATGTCCAATCATTAGAGTCTTCTTCTAACCATTAGAAGAACAAGAAAACTTGTTCCTTAATGCTACTGTTTGTTGATAAGATATGTATGAATGGTAATGTTTTCCTTTATACGCTGTATTCATTGAAGGGATGCCCTGGTAATGAGAAAGAACCATCTGAATTTGGGAGTTTGTGGGTAGTTCTTCATATAAGCAAACCAACTCTGCAGTGTCAGAGTCGGATGTTGTTGGGCTTTGGTCATTGTGCTGCAAAGACAGTTTGAGGCTTCCAGAGAAGTCCAGAGCTCAGATCTCCCTTCTGTCAATGAGAGTTGTATGTGTAGATCTCCATTTCAGCTTTGGAAATGACAACACTTGTTGTTTTAGAGCTTGTAATACACTCACCGAAACTTCTTTCCAACGTGGATATTGATGCTTACTCATAGCTCATCCTCTTCCTGCTTTTTCAATTTACTTTACACTACTTTCCCCATTTTTTAATTTATTGGGAACAAGTCCAAACATTGCTATCTGATGCTTTCAGTCTTTTACCACACAAAATAAATTTGATTTTAAAACTTTAGTTGCTGCCTGTGCAGAAAGTAGATTAGTTCTTGGGGGATTTTAAAAATTAAAGAATGTGGAAATGGCCAAAATATTGTGATTTTGAAAAGTGCCTACATTTTACATAAGTTCTTAACCTCTCTGAAGGTTTCTTAGTAATCTTGTTTGTGTACTCCCAAATTAGCTTGCAAACAGAATAGCATATTGTGTTTAAAAATAAAACATAAAAATCACCACTTATACCAGCTATTTTGTTTCCTATTCTGATGTGAGAACTATTGTTTTCTTAATTTACTTGACATAAAGATTCAACTACTATTTGTGCTTGTCAGCAGATAATCAAGGATGTTACAGGAGGTGGCAGAACGCAAGGGAGGCAGGTTGGGGTGCAGGATTGGAGCCCCCATGTCTGCGGTGCTCAGGGCTCAGGATTGCGGACAGACTGACAGACAGGGTTCTATTTAAGCTCCCTTTATTTTTATGATTTTCGGTCCAGCTTTTGAGGAGTTGTGGCCTTTGGA
Source organism: Streptopelia decaocto (assembly GCF_964273445.1). Classification (NCBI taxonomy): domain Eukaryota; kingdom Metazoa; phylum Chordata; class Aves; order Columbiformes; family Columbidae; genus Streptopelia; species Streptopelia decaocto. The sequence goes on along the minus strand of NC_138670.1, from coordinate 2,447,526 downwards.
TCCTTTCATACATTATTTAGAGTTTTCTGCCTAACCGCTTGTGTGTGGGTGCGGACAATGGGTCAATTCTCTGTTACATTAAAGCTTCGGGCTTTATTGCAGCAATATAAAGGAAACACAGAGGAGGCAGAAATTGTGCCAGAAGGCTGGTCCATTTTCAGGGATATGGGACACACCTTTTTCTATTTTAGTTCTGAAAAAAAAAAACAAAACCCGGACAATAGAATCAAGAGTTGGTTCTTTGGGGTTGGTTTTGTTTTTTAATCACAGTTGAATAGCATAAGGCGCTTACAGACTCAGCAAGGGAAGTGGCGGGTTTGAAAATTGCTTTTAACATAGTATGTAATACGTTAATTGCTTATATTTCAGTATTTCTTTGTGTAATATGGAAGAGTTTTGACTGCTTTGAGTGGGGATGAAACATGAAGGTTTCCAACTCTGCTCAAACCTGTAGCAGGGTGGCTGCCAACGCTGAGGATCTCTGGTGATTGGAATTGTAGCAGCCATCAAGCCATTAGGTAATACCTACAATATGTTCCCATCTACTTTGTGTACATTATGAATTTGAAATTCCTGAAGTTCTTATTATTCTATGGAGAAGGGGTGGAAAATTTCAGTAGCCCTTTACCATGACAAACGATGCCTCTTACCATTTTTGGGGCACATGCATCTGTGAAGTAATTAATAAAAATAGATTCATTCAGACAGACGCTACTTCCTTTAATGAAACCATTAGCAAAGGGCAGAAGATTGAGGTTTCTAATTGCTGGTAATGTGCCAGTAGCCAGATTTTCCCTCTTCTCTCCAGAAAGGTCTTGGGAAATTTGAAAAGGTTTCTTAACCTTTGTAATAATGGCTTTATATCAGACCCACTTAGAATTCAGATGCACCAATAATGGCCTATTGGAAAGAGAGAAACAGAAGTGACAGATAATTACGTAACAACTGGTAGCTCAGTTCTGCACTATGTAGTGCAGAAGGCAGGAATATCAGTCACATTTGCCTATCAGGCTTTTCCATTTTAAAGGTGTAGATCATTTTATTTTGTCCAGTGAAGAAGGATCATATCATTTGGGACAAGTGAAGCAGAATAGAGTTATTCCAAATAAGAGATATATACATTATTGTATTACCATTTAATTTAGAAAAAATGGAGACTACTAAGATACAAGGGTGGATGGAACCACTAGAGGTTGTGTGCTCCTTTCCTTTTCTACCTGACTCAAAGAATCTATGTTATTTCTGAATTATGTATAACCCATTCTTCAGAGATCTCTTAGGCTAGATTGTGCTTTTTCTTCTGCTCCAGACGACCTATTCCATCATTTCTCTATCATTATTATTGCAATAAAGATTGCCCTAATGTCAAACGTATCTTCCTTGTTGCAGCTTAACCTCATTGCTTCAGGCTCTGTCCATGAACATGGAAAATAGGTTGTTCTTACTCATTTTTGGAAGACTTTTCAGTATATGGAGACAGCACTTGGGGGCTTGGGCGGGAGAACAAGTGACTACTGTGCTCCCAGCTGTGGGCTGGAGCTAAACCGTGACAGCATCCCATTTCTTAAACCCAACACCGGTTTAAATCCTGTTCTCTGGTGGTGTTACGGTGCTGAATATTGGACTTCATGTTGAGGCCACTGATTCCTCAGCACTGCAGGCATGAGCAAAGCTGAGCTGGTGGCAGTTCTAGTGACTCCCAGGCAGTTTGTTGCAAGTTAAAGCCGGATGGTGAATTTATTCTGCTGCTTGTGGCACCGAAGTTTCACCTCATTGCATAATCAGGTCTTTGTTTTTATCTTCTTGGCAGTGGCGCGGGGCTTGTTTCTTTTTTCTTACGCGTGTATGGGATTTTCTGGTTTGTCTTGAACTTCATCAGTTACTATTAAATACAAATACGAGTAAATCCCCAAGCCACAGAGTATGTTTTATATTTGAAACTCATTTCTATTTATGGGATTTCTGTTCCTCTGAACCTGTCCCTTTAAATTAGATTTCTCTATCACTAATACATATCAGTTGCTAAGGAAAAAACGGATCTGAGTAGAAAGGTTTCAAAGCAGAGCTGAGATAGCCTGAAAGGGCGTCCTGTCGTTTCTGCAAACTCTCTTGCTGCTCCTTTCCCTGGAGTCCTTAGTTCACAGTGTTTAACACTCAGTGTCACCAAAAATAAGGCTTTAAGGGATTGAGGCAAAAGATTAATTTCAAAGAATGTACAGCACTTGCAGTAGCCAAACACACAGCAGAAAATACGTTGAACCTGCTTTTTGGTGAACCTGTGTGGGTTATTTAACGCTTGTTGTTTTCAAAGCCTGCAGGCAGAAGAATAGCTGGGTTTGCTGCTGAGTTGTTTTCACAAATGTTGAGATCTGCTCCTTTGTGTCTGTTTCTGGACTTACCATAATACCAGTATATGGAAAGAAATACTTCTGGAACAAAAGAGTTTGAATGACAGAAATTAAGCTCCAAAAGCCATGTATGATTTTTCACCAGAGCGCTTTGTTGCTCAGAAATGCTGGGTACCTGGTAGCATTTGTATGGGGGCTGCTGGGGGGCCTTAGACTTTCTAGTATCGTGATTATAAATCTGGTTCTGTTTGGGAAGCTTTGTTTTCATACATGCCATGGGAATTATTTAGGGTTCTTACTTTTCTAGAACAGTCAACCTTCCTTTTTGAACTTTTTTTTTACTTTGATGGGATTTCTTATGAAGCTGCAGGAGAACCTGAGAAATAGGAAGTTGCAAGATGAAAAGAAAATCCGATAGAGATTTCAAACTCAGTACACTTGAGTGCCCCGTTTCGTTGCTGCTGCCATCAGTGGCCGCCGTCCTCCTGACTTCAGCGCTGAGGATTTTGCTGAATATTTTATTCACTTTATAGAATTCGAAGTTGAAAAGTTGGAGAAAACTCTTAAGTTCTTCCTGCATGGGAATCTTGAGAATAAAGTGATGCTGAAACAGTTCAGAAATGAAAAGAGTGAGCTTAGTCAATGATGCATTGAAAGGCTTTTATATGCCATGACCCAAGTTCAAACTTCAGATTTCCTTGTTATTTTGCCTGCAGTTAATAGCACCACTAACTCCTTCTGGATTCCTTACATTGCTTCATTGGCCATATCAGAAGAAATTAAACGCTCTTGAAACCATTCCAGATAGCAAGTTCACAGAGAGGCCCTGTCTTTGCAGTGTTCTTTGAATCTAAGCCCATTATTTTTACTCTCGAGGCTCTTACATCCTATCCCAAACATTGCCAATCAAATCCAGTTTAGTAAAAACTCTGAGCTCATGTTTTGGAAGGTACATATTGGGAAAAGCCCCACACTTAAAGTTAGGTCCTACCTGTGATGTGTGCCTGCCCGGACTGAATTGTGCTGCAGTCATTTTGCTCACTATTTAACAGTCTGCAATGCAGCTGTGTTTATTAAGCAGGCAAAATATAACTGGGGCTTTACTGCATTTTACTAAGTTGCACCTATTTGAAGATGAGGTCAGGCCGTTCACCGCTGAGAACTGGTGCGTCTTTCTTGAGTATAACTCCATTTGAAGAGCTGGAGCCTTTTGGAAATCTGCTGAGCTGTCTCCCAGCAGCCCTGTGCTTTGTTTTGTGTACAGGACACGGAAATTCTGAACACAGCGATTCTCACAGGGAAAACAGTGGCAGTGCCCATCAAAGTGGTGTCCATAGAGGAGAGCAGCGCTGTGACGGACATCTCGGAGTCGGTTGAGTGCAAATCCTCTGATGAAGACGTCATTAAAGTAAGTTCTCGCTGTGTATTGGCTTCTAAAATTTCATGTCTTTTTACACACAAAAGGATAATAGCCTGGGAACAGCCACTAAATCAACTCCTACAAATTAATGGTGCTACTGTTTCAGAAGAATAAGGAGGGGAATTTTTAGGAAAAGAGAGGGTAAGGGGCAACAGTACAGCCAACACACCAGGTTTAAGTAGAATTTCACTGTTTTTATGCGTGTCCTGATTTTATAATGACTTTGTAATGTCACCTCAGTCCTCTGTGCACAGAGTTCCTTCCCTGCAAAGCCAGCTCTGCTGTTAGCACTGCCTCTCCAGATGTTTCTCATCACCTTTCCAGCTGTGATTATCACCTCCACAGCTGCATCAGTGGAATGGATGGGATGAATGTTCCCCAGCAACTGCAACGCAATGTCATCCTGCTCGACTTCACATGCTGCTGAGAGCTGTTTTGAATTAACAACCAGCTTCTGCACAGCAGTGCCTAGAAAGCATTCACAGGACCAGTCCATCAATTTAACACTAGCAGCTTAATGTCACACAGCAACAAACACCAGTGAGGTTGTATTATCTTAAGGCAACACAGCTATTTCTGCTGTGAATATGTAGTTAAAGCCCTGAAGGAAATTCACAGTTGTGCTCTGCATGGATCCCCTTGCAGTTCCCACACAAGGACTTTCATGGTGCGTGGTCTTTGAACAGGGGCGATTTTACCCTTGGTCTGTAAGCATTTTCATACAGGGAATTTATTACATTATGCGATGTTACAGCATATAGCGCAGTGGGATTTGTGGTGATACTCTTTAGGTGTCTCTAATATGCTATCAGCTCTCTTGGATGTATAGCATACAAATAGTAATGCCGCAGCATTATACATTACAGGCACTTCAGTTTGTAGGTTCATGGAAAGCAATAAAACTCCTGTGAACTTGGAGAATCCAACAGTTTGCTGCGCTATTGCTGAATTTATGTAGAAATTATACCAGTAACTGAGTAGGTGGGAAAAATAGTCATACTTTAAACTAATGAAACAGTTACAGAAGACTTGTACAGAAAGTTTTCTGCTGTCAGTGGATCCTCCAGAGCCAAACAAATCTCTCCAGTTTGCTGGAGCTTGAAGTGCTCCCATATATCAGATGCTTTGCAGAGTTTTTAATCTCAAAGAATCCCTCTTAACCTTTTTCCTAAGGTAGTCACCGAGCTACAAATCAAAGTGGAAGCTGGAATTTAGTTTAGGAATCATCCTGATTATAACCTTGTTGGAAACCACATTCCTGAGTAAGAAAACGTATAGAATAGCATACAGAACAGGACTGCTGTGATCATCTAGATTAGTCATCTTGCTCAAACAGCTTACAAAGTTTCACCAAATAATTCCAGCCCCACGGGCATTTCTTCTTTCCAACAGCAAAAATGACAAGTGTTAAGTTCTTCCATTCAGAGGAAGACTCGGGTCAGGCAAAAAAATACATATCTGATGGGCATTTGTTACATATCACCAGATGATGCACAGAAAATGACAGCACAGTGACTTCCCAAATAAAAATCCCTCTGCAAATATGACTTCTGGGTTTTATAGGTTTGGAGCATATCGAGCAAAAGAAATGATGTTCCCAAATCTTACAAAAAAGAGAGTGTTCTTACAGAAATTGCAATACAGGCTGGACTATTGCAGTTCTCCAACAATTTGTTTGGAAAGGAGGTTTTCTGGAAGCACCGTGTCCTTTGATTAGCACTTGGGACCCTGCTGTGCTCTTTTTTTCTACAGAAATAATTTATCTCCACTGGAAGGGATTCTTAAAATGGAGCCTGTTTGCACTATTGAAACGTTTAAGTTGCTTCTAGAAGCGTCCCTGTCAAGCCACTCTGGAGTTGAAGTGAAACAAATAACTGGAGGCTAACACACATTGGTTATTGGAATCAACGGGAAAAATTTGTCAGGTGTAATTTCTTTCTCTTCAGAAATGCTTTGAAATTGCTCAGATGAACAGAGAAACTATCTTCTGTGTATTTAGAAATATATGCAGAGTCTCTAGAGCAATGCATCTGTGACATGAGTGCTAACTGCTCTGGAACATACAGCTCGTTAGAAAATAGAATTCAGTGAAATGCTTTGAAGAGAAAAAGGTTTTGTCATCTCATCATAAAGGAAAAAGGGCTTGGGGTTTTTTGTCTGTTTGTTGTTTGCTTTGTTTTTACATCTAGAATGTTCCATTTTCCAGGAACGCGGGTGTTGCTGTTGTCACTGGGAGCAGAAACAGGAATCTGACTTTTAAGAAGTCCCTTAGTGGTTGATAATGAACCGTGGGCTCTTGGTTTCATTGGAACTAATGAGTAGAGGGTGACATTAACCGCAGGTAAAGGCCGCTGCAAAGATATTAGGCATTTCTGTTATGAGCTAAAATCCAGACAGAGCGTCAAATCCGGCTAGGGGGCTTTAGGTTGAGTGAAATGTTTATGAAATGAAATTAATTCTTACTAAATAGACACAAACGTTGAAATGTCTGCTGTTCGTTTGTGAATTTGTTCAGTTGAAAGGCCGGTCTGGGTGCTGTGTAACACAACATGCAGGAACGTCTCCATTTGCCAGTAAGGAAGCCGACAGGTGGACATATTCATAAGAGATACATAAATGTCTTCTAATTGCCCTCCTCCATACTTCTCATAGTCCTGTGATTTACTGGGGTCAATATACATACAGAAGGACTTCAGAGGAGCTTTAGAAAAATGAAGCTTTACCACGCTTGTCTGTCAGATGAAAACATGGCATATAGGGCAGCAATATGTGGAGCTTTCATGGCAGATGTTATATGGTTCAAGTCCACCACTCCAGAAGGTGCTTCAAAATCGTCTTCCAAGCTGCAAGATCAAGACCAGGACAGTAAATGGGAGAAATAACATTAGTCTTGTGACAGCTGTGGGTGTGATGGGACGTTAAGCAGTTTTCTCCAGACCTTTTTGCGTAATACAGTCAGAAGAAATGATGGTTCTTTTCTCCTTTCCTTTTCTGCCAATAGCTGTAATTTACATATTCTGAATTTCTATATTGTAGATATATATGAAGTTAGAAAATGGCCTGCATTGTGATGTTCTCAAATGCACAACTCCTGTTCAAAATGTGTAGCTGGAATTCAAAGTCCCTGCATTCACCCTGTGATCCTGCTTTGCCAAGCAGGATATTTGGGGCCATTCTGCATATATAGTCTGGCATCTCCCTGGTGAGTAGGAGCCGAACTCTCTGTTCGGACCCATTTTCAGAAATTACTTGACTCGAAAGTGCACAAAACAAGACAGATTTTGTTTTACGTGGTAATGCTGCTGCAGAGAGCTCCTGTGGCTCAGCGCAGCTACAGTTCAGCTTCAAAAGCTGGTCATTTGGGAGCAAATAGATGCCCTCCAGTCTCAGCTGGCATTTTGTGCCCCTTTTATTCTCTCAGTTCTGTCATAGTGAATGATATTTAGTTAGTTAAATGTACTGCTTCTGCTCTGCAATGCTGCCAGCAAAATCTTTGTAATGAGATTAGATAATGTACAGCCTTTTCCCTAAGAAATGCTCTCTAGCTTTGGGGGGTTTCTACTTGATTTTGCTAATCTGGCTGCTGATACTAAAAACACAGACCCTTCTCAACAGGGACAGTCCAAATTGCTTTTAAACTATGGCCCTAGTTTTACAAAGTTCTCCTCTTCTTCGGCTCCCGGGGCTCGATCCCTGTGTCATTAGCGCGGGTTGCTGGGAACTTTGCCTGAGGACCGATCGCCAGGATTGAAACCACGTTGGGAATGCGGCAGCTGTTTGTAACACAAAGCAGCACCGGCACGCAAGTTGAAAACTGTTTTAAGAGAGACAGAAAGCAAAGAGGCTTAAATCAGTTATTACAGTGTAATACCTGCCCTGCTCCCTCATCATGGCTTCCAGAATGGGAGTAATAATTCCTGAACCATTTCAAGAAACAAATTCAATCCTTTTCTTTTGGTGGGTCACAGGTGAAACCATTTTCATGGTTTTCTTGCACATAATGTGAAAAGTCAAGCTTTTCATTTATTAAGATGGCAGTCCTATCAGGGTTAAGCCTGCATTCCTGCATTTCCCTCGGTGTTCACGCTCCGACGGGCGCGTTTGGCTGCACGTCCCGAGTCGCTGAGCTCAGCTCCAGTTGCAGGCGATGGGACCGAGGGCTGGCTCTGGCCATAGAGTCACACCAGCAATTAGCAACTCCTTTAGTGGACGCTTCCATTTTAAAGGCTGCTCTCACAGTGTCACAAAGCTGTAAATATAATTCCAGAGATTATGGAAGAGCTCAAGTCTGAAGCTTTAGCTCTTTTCAGACTTAAACAGTTTAACGTGAAAAAATGAATCGTATGGGCCTTGAGACAGGTTCCATTTTCCAGTAGTAGGTTGTTGATTATTCAGGATTACGCAGCCAGGCATTGAAATCCTTCTTATGGAGCAGTTGCCATTACCTAATGTTCATGTAGCACAGGATTTCCTTTATGTATAAAACCATAGTGTTTAATTGGAATCAAGGCAGAGAGCTATACAGAGTCTCTCAAAACCTCTAGAATTTAATAAAGGATAATTGCCTTTCTACAGAGTATGTTATTAAAACAAATCTTAGAAGAAATTCTATAGCAAGGACATGAATATTACAAAATTCTAAAGGATTGTCCAAAAAGCTTGTGGAATGATTATTACCGTCTAATATTTTCTGTATATTATGTAAGTGTCAGTATTTTCCGTGGATAAGTCATTCTGGTGCTCTGTGCTCCTTAATGGAGTGAATGACTCTGTTCACAAAGCTTGACCTCCATGAGCTTCAATTGCCCTTCTGGTATGTGATACTGAGCTGAAATACGAGGAGCGTCGTGTATTTGAGAAGTGCTGAACATCACTATACTTTACTAATTATCCTGTGATTTTTTTCATTGAAATTGAAATTCCTTTAAGAGATACTAGAAAAATCATTTTTCTCATGGAAATGCTTTCATAAATATTTAAACATTTATGTAACCTTTGAATATTTTAACAACATTTACATTAGTATAGCAGAAATGGGCAAATGGGTTTACACACTGAAATACAAGATTCTGAACCTGGTGAATACAAGCAGGACATCTACCATTATCATCTAATTTCTGTTCAGCCTTAAGGTTCTGAGCCTTTTTAAACCTCAGGGTGTTTAATTAAGGGAAAGCCACACAGACATCTACCTAGAAAATGGACAAATGCCTCACAAATTTGCAGTGTTCGTAAACCTCGTAGGAATGCTGTGTTAAAAACTTCTCTTTTTGTCCTTCAGAACTGTCCTCCAGACACCTGTTGGTATGGGCTGATGTCTGCAGAGGTGAAAAATCAGCAGGACAATAAACAAGCTTAGACTGGGCTCACAGAGTCAGCACCACTCATTCCGTTTTAGGTCTTAGAGTTGTACTTTCCCCTCCTGTGTACAACAGATGTGAAACCAAAGAGTGCTTTGAGTTCACCATCTTTTGAAAGACAGTGTTAGCGTATAGTTGTCATGAAATCTCATTTGTAAACTATCTTCCTCTGTCAGTAATTGAGTGAAGATTTTGCAGCAATCTCTACTGGAATTTAACCCAGCAAAATGGGGTTATTCTCACAGAAGTGTCAACAGCCCCTCAATGGCTGCAGAGGCCAAGGCTGGACATTGTCACATCCTCATGGTGACTCCAGGCAGCTCATGCTCCCTTCTTGCAGCTCTGCAATACAGAGCTCATCGTGGGATCGAGACCTTGATCTGAAAGGAGTGAGGAAAGGAAGACACGGAGGTTTCACGTTCGACTGGTAACAGGGCTGGGAATCTCCTTAATATTCACTGCAGCGAAGCTGTTCATTACCAGATACATTCACTCCCCAGATCACAAAGTCACATCGTGCCGTAGGTGATGATTCAGGGGTGACTCTCTCTTGATTTCCAGGTAGTAGTTTTTTCCCCGTCAAGTCAATAAAATGTGATTTGTTGCAGAGAGAATCTATCCAAGTCACTTGGAGAGGCAGTGGCCTTTGTTACAAAAGGACACAAGAATATAATGCCAGTAAAAAGAAAGACAAAGAAGAAAGCTCTAGGGAATTCTGCTTAGCCCTGCCTTTTGCTGTCCAGCATCTTCACTTTAGTTTTAATCTGGAGAGAGAAGTTAGAGAAATAGAAAAAAGAAAAGGGGGGAAAGTAGCTGAATGCAGCTTAATGAGTTGAACTACTGAAATAGCATCAGAAAGCTCTTTAAAATGCAAAACTTCTTGCTGATCTGCTACACAGAATGGGAAAAAACCAATCACTTAAAGGTGGTGGCTAAGCAGGCTTTCCCCTCATCATCTCTCACTTCTGATGCCAAAGATAAAAAGCACTTTCAGAGGGAAAATGCTTTTGTAGTAAAAGCAGAAATACTAGAGGAGATGAGAGACAGGTCACTGTTGACAGTCTGCAGCCTCTGCTAGAAAATTCCATAGACGCCGGTGGGCAGGAGCTTCCAGAAGCATCCAAACCCTGCGGGGAAATGAGGATTTCTGGAACCTGTGCCTGAGTCTCTGCTGCAGGAAATCAGGGAAAAGGAACCTCCCTAACGCCAGTTCTGCTTTGGAGAACTCCACAAACAAGTTGACTGTGATGTTATTTCCATCCGAGTTAATCTGCGCTAAGGGACTCTGTCGTTGTACCACATAACCCTGCCTGTTTCTTCTTTAGGGGGGGTGGGCGTCTGCTTAGCAAATCAGACCTTACACAAACTTGCTGATGTTGTGAATTGCAGCAGAATCGGTACATCTGGATTTGTTCTGAGGCTGGGAAATCCTTTTTGTTTCTTTTTTTAAGTGACACTGTGTGAGAGAAGGACAAAGCAAGCGAACCCACTTGCTGTCATTCTGCTCAACCTGCTATAGCAGAGCTTACCTGAGATGTGTGGCTTACAGCAGCTGCAGACTATGGAATGGCTCTAGCTGAATATTTCTTGAGAAGGTGTGTCCTTAATCCTGTACGGCTGGAGAACACACATGCATTATCAATCAGACACTGAGATACTGTTCCCTTCTCCCTTTCGTCCCCTGTATAGCACTAGTCGGGAACTCTATTGCCTTTCTTTGTCAGAAGCAATCAGTGTTGCTTCAAGAATGGATACCTGAAAACACAATAGTTAAAATGCATACAATAATGTAATACAATATAAGCTTTTCTCCTCCTGTACTCGGTGTGTGCAACCTCTTTATCAGAAATTCAGGAACAGAACAAAGAGCATGCGTAAGGACATTAGCAATGCTTGTACGTAGTGAAAAGAGTAATGTTTTTCTCAATGCAACTCATAAAGAGCTGCCACTATTGCTGATGCACGTCCAGTAATAAATATCCTGCAGCAATTTAAAGGCTCCGTGGTAGCTACAGCAGCCACCTCCTTAGGATGCTGTGTATATTTGTTTAGCCATTTGTTTGTTGCATACCCATGAAAGCATATACCAGCTCTGCAAATACAGATGGAGATTGGATCTCAGCCCAGAACCATTTAGGAATTGCAGTTTTGCTACTATTGTTACCATGTTTTTTTTCCTGACAGTCGCATTAGTTTTGTTACTGACAGCACTGGGCTTTAGATATTATTCAATCCTACATCTAGACCAGACCTGGTCAGTCTGAAGCTGAGTATGTTATCAGAAATTTTTACCATCATGTTCTTGTGTTTTACTATGTGCATAAATAAGTATCTTGTACAACTAGCTCAGAACGTTCCTTCATTTGTTTTTGAGATCAACTCCGTAGAAATGAATAGGATGGAACCAGTTTCTGGATGGCAATGGCTGCTGCTCCAAGCAGAATTAAATTAGGTCTTATTGATATGCCTCCCAAAAGCTTCTGCTCAAAGGAAGACAGGGCTAAAGAAAGAACAGCCTCTGAAGCTCCTTCGTCAGATGTTGCAGACACGGGGTCTTCTCTCTGGGCACACTCACTGCTTCCCATTTGGCTCGAGCAGTTGTTCTGTGCCCCACGTCTCTGTGCCCCAGGTCTCTGACCATTGCTGAGCAAGGCTCCCTGGCTTGTGTTGTTTACACCCCTTTCTGGATTGCTGTTCACGTTCATACATGTAAAAATAGGGCATACCATTCATGGTGGTAAGGTGAAATCTCTGCCACCTGCAGCCTTTTAAACCTGGCTTAGATGGTCTGAGGCAGAAACCTAAACAGACACATGGGTCTGGTGTTGTAGTATGTGGTACCATTTTCAGTCAACAGAGCCCAGTTACTGCATAACCCTCTTAGGGAATGAGTCATAGAAATGCTTGTATTATGTTCTCTGAAGTTTCCTTTTGCAATCCCACCATCAGATATTTTGCGAGAATGTGAGCAGTGCCTAAACCTGACAGAGGATGCAGCAGGATGCCTACGTCAAACTGGGAACAATTTAGCTCCTGTGTCTGTGGTCACAGAGAACACCCATCTGTTTGATTAGCCTGGGGACATGAGCATTTCCAGCTGATAATCCTCATTTGAATAAAATGGTATCGGGAATGGGAGTGGGGATAGAAGGGAGCAGATGATAATATAAATATATGTTCAGGTAGGGAGACGCATTGCCGCCGCTAACGATGCTCATTATGGGTGGTGAAATAGAATTCTGATGGGATGGAGCAAGAGTAGGAATTGAAGAGATCTGCTGGGTTTACTGTTAATTTCTGCAGACATACCAGCTCATTTAGTAATGTAACAGCTCCTGTTGCTAGCCACTTAATGTATGATTAATGTGCCACAGGATTTCCCCAGACATTTATGACACCTTTAGGAATAGATGTGACAATGACTTTATCACGTGCAGTCACTTCATACTATCTGCATCCCTCTTAATGATTTATATATTCAGGAGTGATTTTATCACTACTACTCAGTAATGTAATAAATGAGAAAACTCAATGGTCTGTAAATTACAACATTGATTAAAGAAGTGATTACTGATATAACTCTTACATGACTATGATAATGCTTGCTTATATTTCAGGACAGCATTTACATGTTAATGAAAAATCTACTGCAGTGTTTAAGAATATTTTACAGCTTTAATCAAAATGTAAACATTTATAAACAGATAATGTTTATTGTGGAGGAAATAAGGAGACTTCTGTTACTGTTTGGTGGATGAAATGCACTGCGGAGCCAGCTTTGTCTTGAAGACCGAAAGCAGCGTCACTCAGCAGGGCAAGGCTTGGATTTGCTACTTGATTCCACTGGGACCTGTTTGGGTTCATTGGGTTCCCCTTGACCAAGCTGTGAAGGAGCCTCGCTCGTTATCAATTCCACAGCGCTGTGATCTGCAAGTGGCATAACAAACCAAAAATCAGCCACCAGCTTCATCAATACTATCCAGTCTTTAGGCATCTCCAGCATAATTATGCCTCCTGAGCCAATGAAGGATTTTTGTGTTCAGCTGCTCCCTTTGCAAAAGGCTATCATTAACATGCATAGAGAGAAGGGAGCCTTTTTTGTTTGTTTTTGGTTTTGAGATGCCAGGGTTGCACTTTGAGCTTGTTTTGTCACAGTGATTACTTTTTCTTCTCTTTTTCTCTCTTCCCCCCGCTTAGGTGTCTGACAGATGTGACTATGTTTTTGTCAATGGCAAAGAAATGAAAGGCAAGGTGAACGCGCTTGTGAACTTCACATATCAGTACCTGAGCGCTCCTCTGCAAATCACAGTCTGGGTTCCCCGCCTGCCTCTTCAGATCGACATTTCGGACACAGAACTGAGCCAAATAAAAGGCTGGCGTGTCCCCATTGTCTCCAACAAAAGGTGGGTTTGAGTTGCTAAATTTCTTGGGTGTTTCTGTAAAATGAATGGAGTTGATTTTAACTCTCAGCAAGAACAGCTGCAGCAGCTGCACCCAAAATGCAGCATCTTTCCCTGAGGAACAGCAGGACTGGAATGCCCAGCTTTGTGGGGGGGGGGTGTCTGTCCTGGGGAACAGAGTACGGTGTGGTGCTCTGTGAGGTCCACTTGCAGAGCAGCTGTTCAGACATGTCAGATGCAGAAGCGCCACAGTCCGTCCATCATGCTGGGCAGCGATGAATCAGCAGTGGTCCCAACACAACAAGCGGGAGGGCTGCTTTTTGAGGGGGTTACTCTCCATTAGCACTCCAATGTTAATCTTCACTAATATTCTTGAAAACATTTCTTTGTGCTTCATTTTTTTAATGAAAAAGACCCACCAGAGACAGCGATGATGAGGATGAAGATGAGCGAAGAGGAAGGGGGTGCACCCTGCAGTACCAGCACGCCATGGTGCGAGTCCTCACGCAGTTTGTAGCTGAGGATTCCAGCCCTTGGGGCCAGCTGAGCTACCTGCTGGGCTCAGACTGGCAGTTTGACATTACAGACCTGGTGATGGATTTTATGAAGCTGGAGGATCCTCACGTTGCCAAGCTCCAGGAAGGCAGGATTTTGATCGGGCGAGAAGTAGGAATGACAACGATGCAGGTACAGTGCTTGGGAATCCCACATTCTGCCATTCCCATAGAGAACCTGTGTGTGGGCATAAATCCAGAACAGCGCTCTGCTAACTTGAAGCAGGATAATTTCCCATTACATTCCTGTGAGCCTCTCGAGGGTGACACGCAGCATTAACCCAATGACAGGGATCTTCAGGACAGGCAGCACTTCCAGGCCCAGTGAGGACCCAGAGCTCTTGCCCCATGGATGCAGGTTGCTACAAGTCAGCTCACGGTCGCCGTTTTGACTTTTGGAGACACAGATCTTTGGATTGTGCCAAGTTTCTTTTGACTTATTTAAACATTAATTAAGGAAAAAAAATGTACAACCTGGTTAATAACCCTGAAAGGCACAAGTGGCCAACACCACATTCCAGTTCTGCCGCAGCTGAATCCTGGCTAAACCAGTGCACAGAGTGGATACAGCTAATCTAGGCTGTACATATGAGAAGAGGAAGGTGGAGGAGAAAGTATGAATAAGAACTAGATATCCCTAGTTCACTGAAGATAGCAGTATAGCCTTTAGTTGCATTAAAGGGAAGGATAACTTTCTACCTTGATGTTCCATCAGAAACAGAAAAGAAAGAGAAATCAGAATTTCGAACCAGAGAAGTGAAGGACAAATGCTAGATGTTACTAAGCTCTCTCTCAAATAGTTGGAAAGTAAGTCTGATAAGCTCTTCCGTACTGGAACACAGAATAACAGGGGAAGAAAGGTTTGGATCAGCTCTTCTGGTGAAATAATGTAAATAACACAACTGAGGTAGTAGAGCTGTCAGTATTGGATGCAGTGTGCTCAGCCATAACCTCTGTGCTGAATGTTTTTCCTGCCCTGCTAATGAAATCAGACTGCCTTTTCAGTGTGCTCTGCCATTTCATTTCTATGCATAAAGCTTTGGAGACAAGAAAGGATGATGACCTTAAGAAAGGTTATTTTAATTGATCGGCCTTTTCCTAAGTTGATTTTTTTGTGTTTCTCCAAAGGTTTTGTCTCCTCTGTCTGACTCCATCCTGGCAGAGAAGACAGTGACTGTGCTGGATGACAAAGTGACCATAACAGACCTGGGGGTGCAGCTGGTGGCTGGGCTGTCGCTCGTCCTGCAGCCAAGCGCAGCAACTAGTCGGGCTATTGTGGCCACAACCGTTGCCCAGGAGCTGCTTCATACTCCTAAGCAGGTAGTGTACACTCCGTATTTACTGTTGTTGCCTTTTGGGATGGGACGGTGCTTTATCAACGTGAGGTACAGATGATAATTCATAACAAGTTTAGAAATTAGACTTTAAAGTATGGGTGTAGTACCTGTCCATGTCAGTTGCTTTGGTCTAGAGGTACTCTGGAATCTGCTTCTCATTCCTTACCTTCAAATATGGACTTAATCTGCAGTAAAAGTTCTGACTACACTGAAGTTCATCTAATTTATATTTTTAATACCCTTTATTTAAACGATGCAACATCTGTTATGTTCACAACACAGTACAGTGATCCTTGTTTGCCATGCCAGAAACCACAGAGCTTGGTGTGTCACAACACTTTAATATTTTGAAGAGCTATAAAATAGAAAAGAAGATTGGAGAATAGCAGCAGATCGAGACAAACAGTTGCTCTGGAACAGACTAAAATCCAGGGTCAGTAGCAGTGGAACACACTGTATGTTCATTGTTCTTTCAGTCAGTTGATTTGAAGAGTGGAACTGGGGACCATGCAATTAACTCTGTCCACCATTACTCCTCTCACAGAAACTGTATTTCATCTTGCACAGATAGGGAGAGATCTCAAGTTTTATGGCCCATTTTCGTCATTATTGCTACCTAATTTTCTGGAACATAAAAATAATTTAGATTGTTTTATAACTTAGTGACAGGAAAATGTCCAACCTAGAAGGACATGCTGCCCGTCTGTTCCATTTACTGCATCCTGTAAACATAAGAATCTTATGTCATTAACCCATTTATAGCCTTCTCCAGGGCTTAGAAGCCGTGTCTGACATATTGCCTTCAGACAAAGACGGTAAAAGCAAAGCTAAAGCACGCCTAACCCAATTCTGCTATGTAGGACAGAGCACCATTTGTCCTACAGCATCATTGGAAAAATCATGGCTTTGATTGCAGATAAAAGAGCTTGTGAATCTGGAAAGGTTGCACAGATGTATTGTCAGCTTGTCAGATTTATAGGTGATCTGTCTTGAGTATGCAAAGATATTTATCAACATCAGGTTATGGCATATTATGGCAGGGCATTTCAGTAGTGCACAGCAGGACATCTCCTATTGTATTGTGGCATGGCAATATGATACGGTGTCACTACAGGTGGCAAGTTATGAAATAATACAAAGGAGTGGAAATGTGTAAACGTGGTTTGTTTTGAAATGTTTTGTTGAAGCTGATGTTCTTTCGTAAGAGAATTTGCGTTTCCTCAGAGCGGCGCGTTTCTGGTACAGCAGTGGCTGGGCACACGGGGCTCTGGCTCTGAGCAGGGCCTTCTGCTGCTGGGATGCTGCTGTCCCTCTGGTCCCTTCCTACAGACAGCACTACTGCGTCATGCTCACTGAAGATACCAACTGGAAAACAAGAAACAAGACAACATCAAGCACCTTTTTCTTAGCAAAAGAAGTTTAAAATCTAATGTTTCTTCCCCAGACTCCACCTGGGAAAAACAGCAGCAGGACCTAGACTCTGTTAGAAGGCAGTGGAGAACCTTCTCTGCACTCGGATCTGGAACACCCTAGGAAGTCTAGCTGCTTAGGAGCAATCCCCAGCTAGTCAGTTTTTCCCACTCCTGTGCACAGCGTCTTGTGTCCCAGTTTCCTGCAAACACAGAGCAGCGTGTTCTTGTGCGTCCCACGGAGTCTCTGCCTCTCCTCCCAGCAGCTCTAGCCTGGAGCCTGCCCATCCCCGTCGCTTCTGCTTGTCTTCCCACCCCCTCCTCTTCACCAGGAGAAGTGTCCTGCCCACTTCCCAATGGCTTTGCTGGGAACATCACCCCTCGCTTTGGGGAATTTGGGGAGGTCAGTTCCTGCTCAGGCACCGTGATGGTTTGTGGTCCTGGTCAGTGTGGATCCTGAGCATGGTCCTGAATCACCAGGACGCTTGGGCAGCATCCCAGAGGCCTGAGCTAATTCCATATACTGGAAAACTCACTTTATACCATGCTATAAGCCAGTCATTTGTTCTCTGCTATTACAGATCTTTCAATATCATAGGAATGAATTCACTAGTTTTGCTATGACTTTATTTCAATGAATATAATGACTAAATTAGTTCCTTAATTATAATAACTGCACCACGTCTGCGTAAGTAGCACAAAGTAACCAAAACACGAGTCCTGAAAAGTTGGCAGTTTCTCCAAATACTTAGCAATCTAAAGAAGATAAGCTTTTTTTTTTTTTTTTATACCTTAAGTTAAATGTCTTTGGCTATAGTTGGGCAACTAATTACCTGCGGTGACCTTGGGGCATGCTGAGCCCATACTTCCTTTTTGTAAAAATCAATGAGGAGCTCACTGGCACTGCGAAGCAGATGAATGGTTTAGGTGCCTAAAAATAAATGCAGATTGCCCAATTTTTAAATATCAAAGTCGGAATATTTTCTGAAAGATTGCAAACCGTAGCTGTGAGCAGTCTATTTGTAGTGGCCATCTGCTCAGGTAGGAAAGCTGTTCCACTTGGCTTGCTGATGGCTGTTAAAATCAACACTGCCGTCTTCAAGGCGTCTCCAAAACGTAGATAAAAGAAAAACCTACAGTGTTTGAGTGTCTTCTGATCTGAGTGAGCTTCAAGGACTCTTAAATTTCAGCTGGCTCTGCAGGGAAACTCTCAGTCATATCACAGCTTTTCATCGCTGTAGGGTACTGCATGTGGGCTAATGAACTGAAATGGGAGAGTTGGGGCAACAAGCCGGAGCTGCTTGCACGTCCCTGCCTGTTGGATTGACATGGCACTGGCCTGGTTTAGCTTATGTCCTTCATACAAACTACTTCTGGGAGTTCACTGACATAACTGATATTAGGAGTATTTTTAAGGTATGGATTCATTACCCCATTCTGGCAGTATAAATTACACTTAAATTGTGTTTATACCTTCTTTAAACTGACAGCACGATGTCATGGCTCACAAGTATGACAAAGGAATTAAGCAGCATGGGAAAGGGGGAAAGTATGTATTGTTAGATAAGAATCTGGATTCTTCCCTTGCAAATACAAGCAAATTCCCACTGGAAAGGAGTGTCGCATGAGCAGACTGGACAGAAAGGAGAGAAAGAAATACACAGTAGGGGAATGCATGGTTTGAATTAAGATCTGAGTCTTGGCTGCCTTTCATTCCACATCATAGTGATCAAGCCCAATTTTTACTACACAAGCCACAGGCTTAAAAATAAATGCATCTATAATACTTTGATATTTCATGTGATAAAATTGCTAGGGAAACCCATATCAGTATTCAGGTCCCCAGATAAAACAATCAGAGCTGGTCTAATAGAAGCTGCTGCGAACAGTATTCCCTTGCCTTTTTATGAGGGAGGGATGTATTTATTTTTTGCAGAGCCATCCATTTCTTCCCTTTGGTGTCCCGCCACACTCCAGGACTGTCACAGCTGACCCCAGCAATTGAGGGTTTATTCACAAATACTTTTATTTGTGCTTTAGTGAATCAAGGCCATTAAAAGAGCTCTTTATTCTAGGCATGGAATAAAATCAGATATACTTATCAGTCCTCACATCTGTGTTTCTAAGCAGCAGAACTCTCTAAAACGCAGCCAGTCCCACACACTTTACTCCCCTGTGTTTTGCTTGAGGAATACAGGGTAGGATGCCCTGGTACCAAGCTGGCCCAGTGTTTTGGGGAAGCTTTGAAGAACACTGTACAAACTTGCCGACTGTGATGCTGCAGATGAGCTCAGTGGAACATCCTAATATAAGCAGACATTCGAATGCTGGATGATGCTTTAGAGAGCAAAATAATCATCACTGTGGCACCTCGTGCAGCTCCCAGCGCAGTGGGACTCAGTCTCTGTATGGTGGGCTGAGCTTCCCACCCAGCTCTGCTTTGTGCAGTCAGGTTGCCTTTTGGAGTATGAACCTCCTTGTTTTATCTGGGTGGAACAGCCATAGCCAGCAAACAATAGTGTTTGTGGTGACTCGTACGGCAGAATTTGAAGTGTTCCAGGTCAGGCAATACAGAGCTCCTTGGGGACTGTTGCTTTCTATTAGTGCCGTATTACTTCTGTACTCTGGTAATATCCCCTTTATTTTACCCACCTAAAGATAACAAATGGATAACAAGAGAGATAAAAGTACTCAGAAAAAAAGCAAACCGCAAATTTATGCAGAAAGACTTACTAAGTGGCATCTTTGGACTGAAAAGCAGCAAAGTAACTCAGGGCCAGGAAAGGAACTGCAGGTGGAACTGCAGCAGATCAAGAAGAGCTGGTCTAGTGTGTAGTGGTACCTGGAATGGAGGAGGAGAACAGCAGAGGCACAAGGGGAAATATAGACAAAGCGTGTCTTGATAAAGAAAGTTTTTAATAAGCATAATGTTTGATAATCAACACTGGTTGTGGGAAGCAGTTTCTTCATTGTTCGTTTGTTCTGAGCGTGCAACCGAGTACGTGTGTGTGTGTGTGTCCGTGCGTATGTGAAAGAGGAAAAGTGGAGGAAAGAAAGATTGGAGAGCCCAATAATCCCTCAAATTATTTGTTTATGCTTGATAATTAATGAACACAAGCATTTGTCACCTCAGTGCTGAGGGCATCAGACTAGGGGTAGCAACTTTGTAGGTAAGAAGGCTCCAATCCATCTTCGTCACCTGATGGTAATTGGAGAACCCTGTCAGAGACTCAGAGGGGATTTATTGATGCGGCACATCAGATTTGCAGAAACAGCTCTTTGAAGGACAGGGTACTAAATCATTTCTTTTTTCTTTCTTTTTTTTAGCTGTTCAGAATTTATAATCATGTGGAAAATTCTCTTCCGTTACCTGCCTTCAGCCTTCCTTTAACAACGTGAATGAAAGGAGATGATCTGGTGCCAAATAGAGTTTTTGGGCTGATACAATATACTTTGGCAGGATTTGAGATCCTGTCCCTCTTTCATTTGTTTTCTTTCCCTTTTAATTACTACCGTCCATAGTACAAGCATGACAATGTTGTGCTGTATTGTAAAAGAAATAATAATAATAAATTGGTTCTTCCTAAGAAATAAAGGTCTCTTGGAAACAAAAAACCTCAATGCTGGTTGAAAATAATGGCCAAGCTCTTGCAGAGCTCTGTTATCTATAGTAAATCACGTGTGTGCCTGGAAATTTTGGCTGACTGAGATTTCATTTTTCTCTATTTCTGCTTCATAAAAGCAGGAAGGCAGAATAGTGGAGAAATAGTGTAAAGAATACAAGTTGTTTTGAAGTTGCTTACCACTTTGTCCAATTCGAGCCATTTGGGCTAAATTTTTCCATGCTGGATACCTCTTAACCTGAAAGGTGCCTGAGGGCTGTTAAAGCAGAAAGGAGACAAGGTAAGAAAATCAAACAGGGCTGTAAATATCTTGAAGAAGACAGGAAAGGAGAATATATGTGTTCCAGTCCAGTGTCCAGGCAGAGACCCCAGATCCCTCAGAGGTGCTATTTACCACCAAGAAAGCCTAATTGCATAGCAAGGGCCATAATCAGGTCTGGGGCTCTGTAACATGAGGTATGTTGTGTTTGGCTGTTAAGGAATGCAGAAAGGACTTAGTAATGTCAATCTTTTTGTAGAGATGTGGAACCCTGGGAGTCCCCAGCGGAGCTGGGAGGAGGCACAGACCTCATAATTTCCAACCTTAACCCTATGAGATTCTGTGCTTATTTTCTCATTTTGCTCTCTGAACGAGAGCACTGCGGGCAGACAATGTCAAGCCTGTTGCGATATAGGCTTGAAGTGATGCTGGTGGTTTTGCTTTCCATAGGTTGATGAAAAGTCAGCCTATCTTGCACAGCTCCCCATGGTACCCAGGGCTGATCTCCTGGTTTGGGCAGGAGGGCACCAGGGTGTTGAATTGCCGCAGGAGCTGCATCTTTATCTCTCTACACATATCCATTAAAAAATCCTTTACTTTCCCACGTCTGGGTTTGCTCTACTGAAGTTTTCTATGATATAAATAAGCTGTGCCCTGCAGCTTTGTGTTTCTGTCTGCTCAGCCATTTCAGGGTGGTTTCTCTAATGAAGGATCGGCTGGTTTCATTTCCTTACGCAGTTCATTTGAATCACCGAGAACTTTGCCGTCTTTCCTGTGGTGCCACCACATTTTTATCCTGCCAGTCCCTCAAGCACTTGCTGATAGCACTTTGGAAATCAAATATTTAGTGTAGAGCAACCTTGTGCACAGCTAAATGCCCCTTGCTGCTTTCATTGAAAAGCTTTACATTTAACTAGAAGGGTGGCAATTCCCTGTGTTTATAACCATAGCGTAACAAATTGTAGCCAATTGAAAACCATATTAGGCTGTAAATTTGCATTATGACTGGACGTTAACAGGGTGCCAATGTTTTTCCCTGATGGTGATTTTCAGCCCAGTTGTTCTGATGCTGGCGAAACAGGACAGACGTAAAAACAAAGAAATCTCCTGCAAAGAAAGCTACTGAGACGTGGAGAAGTAAATATCTATATCATCTGGATGGGATTTCAAATGGCAAAGTGCTGACCTCTAGCTTTGTATTTGCTTCTAATGATGAATCCTAACAGTGCTACCTGCGGAGAACAAAGACGGTCCAATTAAATCCAGGCCATTTGTATTTTTATGGTAGCAATCAGACCAGAATCCCCATCCTCCTCTCCTTGATGTAGAAACGCAGTGGACTTTTTAATTATCTCAAGGATAAAGTGTGCTATACTTAAACCTTTCTCTAGCAAAATGGCAATTGTTCTGTGCGTCTTTTTCTTTCAGGTGAACCTTCTGCTCCAACCATTTCCAAGATACTGTGGTAGCTCCTTATTCTTGCTAAGATACCTATGCCTTGTTTAATTTGACAGCTCCCTGTAACATCTGTGTATGGGGAACATGAGGAAAATATGTGTTCAAGTGCCTCTAGTAATTTTTCTGGTTTGTCTCTTTCAGCTTTTATATGACAGGAATGACTTTCTTTATAAATCATGTAAATTGTAGCTTGTTAATGGGGACTTCGGTATTACGGACATCTCATATCAATTATTTTATATGTTCTTTTGCAAATCATTTGCAGAAAGGATAACAGTGGAACCTTTAGTGAAAAATGTGACCAATTTTCTACCCCATCAGTTGAAGCTTGGTTTGCTTTAAGTGCAGTGCAGAGCCATTGTCTTCCATTTCCTCCAGCTGCCATTCAGAGCTGAGAGATTGATGAGCTGCAATGGGCTGAGCTGTTTTATTTAAGACCCTGTCTTTAACCATATCCCTCTCCTTTCAGGAAGCTGTAGTAAGCACCTGGATTCAGTTCAGTGACAGCTCTGTTACTCCGCTGGACATTTATGACCCCAAGGACTTCTCCCTTTCTGCTGTATCATTAGATGAAGCTGTTGTCTCCATCCACCAGAATGCAGCCTTAGAATGGCCAGTTGTGGCAGCAGAAGGTGAAGGTCAGGGCACGTTAATCAAGGTGGACATGATGATTTCTGAAGCCTGCCAAAAGTCCAAGAGGAAAAGTGTCCTGGCTGTGGGGAATGGCAACATCAAAGTCAAGTTTGGCCAGAATGATGCAGACTCGGATACAGGTGGAGATTATGATGCTGATGAGATTGAAAACCACGCCAGCGACCGGCGGCACAAAGCGTCGGATCAGGACCGGTATGGCCAGGATGGACGATATTATGGTAGCTCTTCAGCAGAGCGAGAGGAAGGTGCCATCAGGAAAGTCGGCACCACAGCAAAATCTGTAATAAAAAATAAAGTAATTAAAAACAATAGGCTGGATGGTGGCAAACTCTCGGACGATAGCCAGCTGCAGAACATTCCTATAGACTTCACCAACTTCCCTGCTCAAGTAGACCTCCCAAAAGGCGATGGGGGCATGGAGGAAAATGACCTGGTGCAGACACCTAGGGGCCTTAGCGATTTGGAGATCGGGATGTACGCTCTGCTCGGGGTCTTCTGCCTGGCAATTCTAGTCTTCCTAATAAACTGTGCAACATTTGCACTGAAGTACCGTCACAAGCAGGTTCTGGTGGAAGGACAGGCCACCATGACGCATTCCCATGACTGGGTCTGGCTGGGAAATGAAGCAGAACTGCTGGAGAACACAGCAGACGTCTCACCTCAGCAGGACGAGCACACAACTATTATCGACCGGGGCTCGGGTTGCGAGGAGAGCAACCAGCTCCTCAACGGCAGCGCTCAGAAGAACATTCAGGGCCAGGTTCACAGGAGCGCTGACTCAGGGGGCAAGCTCGGAAAGGAACAGAAATCTGAACCTTTACATTCACCGACATCTAAAAGGAAGCGGGTAAAATTCACGACATTCACTACCATCCCACCCGATGATGGTTGTCCTACTGTCAACTCAATCTTAAGTAGCAATGACGATGACATTAAGTGGGTGTGCCAGGATATGGACCTGGGGGACTCCAAAGAGATACGAAACTACATGGAGAAGTTCAAAGACAAAGTGTAGCTCCTCACTGTTTTTTTGGGTTTAACCACACCTTGATGCCTTCAGTTCTACAGTATATATTGGGACAGAAGAAGGGGAGGGGAAGGAATCACCAGGAGAAATGATGAGGCAGTTTTTATAATCAGGGAAAGAAATTTGCCAAACTGTCCATGGTTTGTTTTTGTTTCTAAGTTTGTTTTGTTTTTTCCAGCAGTTATTCTGCTACTCATGGATTTAGAAAACAGAATACAAATAGCAGAAAGGAACAAGGAAATGGTCTGACCAGTATGATGAACTGGGCAAAATGAGGTGGTGAAAATTTGCTTTATGGGTCATACAAACAGTAATGATAGTAATGTTTCAAAGTACCAAAAATATTTGTAAAAATGAAAGAGAGGATATAAGAGCATGAAAAGAATAAGCGAGACACAAACAACTTGTGTGTATTTCTAATAAAACATCACAGTTATGGACATATGACCCACAAGGAGACTTTTTAGATAGTTACTGGAGTTGTTTCTTTTCATTCCTTCATGTGAAGATGTGTCTTTGGTATTGCATATGAAGGAGAAAGAAATTACCTGCTATTTTTATTTTTTCGTTTGTCTTGTAAGTTGAAACAGAATCATTTTCCCTCTTGTATTTTTCTTTTAAATATCTTAAAACCAGGAAAATTTTCAATTCACTAAGTTCACAGTGGACCAAGATCATTTTGTTTCTAAGTTAGCTATAAATGTCCTGTCATTTATAAAATTCAAGGGATAAGTGTTGACGAATAATTTCCATGTGGTGTCTGTTCTGAAAGGCGAAGCCTCCGTTGTTTCACCCTAGCTAGAAATACATTCTGTTTGGGAAAAGTATTCATTTTACTTTCAGCTTTGGATTGTTTCTTTAGTTGTTTGTTTTCAATTTCCACAACCAAAGTTCCCGTGTTTCACCAAGGGATGGAGGTGCTGTTTTATTTTAGCTTTTAGCAGTAACTGATGCCCCACTGGTGCATTTCATGTGTACCTGGAACTGACGCCATCACAGGCCAAATATGTACAGCCTGGATTTGGGTTTTTTTTTGCCAAGTCCGTGAATTCATGATTTTGTTCTGTAATTCTCTGTTGATGCCAACGTCAGCAGCTCTCGTCAAGCTCTGAAAGCTACAAGAATGGACAGAAAGACATTGATTGTCCCCAAACTTTGATTTTCTTGTGCTGGGAGAGCTGGCCTCTGGACAGACTGTTGGGAGGGAGGGAAATATTGCTGAAGCAAAAGCAAGAAATAACTAGAGGTATTTTATAGATTTTTTTTTTTGCCATTGGACCAGCTAAGGCTGAAAATTTTAGACTAGATTGTAAAGCTGATGTTTTGAATAGAAAAATACAAAACCAGTAATAAATCTGAAGCAAATACAAGAGTCGTAGAGTTGTTGTGTGAGCCGGCAGAACCGTGTTGACTCAAGTGCCAGTTTACACTGATAGAGGATGCAGATTGAAATCTATACCATGAGGAAACCACTGTCATCCACAAGCTTTTGTAACTGAAAGGAAGATGGTATATCTAGCCTTTTGGAAAGCAGTATTATGTCCTGACTGTTAGCTGGAA
Organism: Streptopelia decaocto; assembly: GCF_964273445.1. Lineage (NCBI taxonomy): Eukaryota > Metazoa > Chordata > Aves > Columbiformes > Columbidae > Streptopelia > Streptopelia decaocto. Next base: position 2,422,117 of record NC_138670.1, on the reverse strand, counting down.
GCACTTGCATTGTCCTGTCTTTACCCATGTATTTCTTTTGGTTTTTATTACTAAACTCAGTAGTTTGGTTTTTTTACTTGGACAAAGTCAATCCTGCCACCCAGTAACATAGATGGACATTTTAACAAGATATGCCTAGTATGCATTGTAGACTGAAAGAATGTAATATTTATTTATATATGTTATACGAATTGTAATTAAAATGCTTTACATGGCTTGACAAATAACCTCTCTTTTCCGAGGGGAGGGGTCTCCTGTCATTTCTGTGTTGATGTTCTGCATCCACTGCCAACAGCTCAAACAAAATTTAAGCCGCTTTCCGAAGAGAGGAAAATAGAGATGTATGAAAGATTTGCACTGCTCTGACCCTTCTTTTGTGAACCGCTTCCCCTTCCCACCCAGCATGTGGTGATGATGATGGATGGCGGGAGAAGACAGCAGTCAGGCACAGTTCATGGCAGTGTCACTATTCATCTTGCTCATCCTCGTGCCTCCCATCAGCACGAGCAACGCCAGGGCTCTCCCTTCTGATGTGTGCAACTTTTGTGCGGCCCAGTCATAATTAATTACGTTGCTTCTCTGATTGATACAGTAGGTTCAGATGGGAGCAAGTTTCACTGAATCACAACTGACATGTACAAAGCACCCTGTATCCCAGAGGAGCCCGCGCCGCTTTGCAAGCCGAGCGCGGTGATGCATCAGCCGCACCTCAGGGATCAGTATATCTTCCCTGGAAAATGCAGGTGTCTCGGAGGTGAAAAAGGCACTTAGAGCACAGAGCTGCAAAAACACAGCAGCAGAGGAACAAGAGAGAGAGTGTGGAGAAAAAAATAATACACCGAGGTCGCAGAGAATATGGTTGTTCAAAGTGCATTTTTAAGAAGGCTGTTAATGTGCTGAAGAGCCCCTGTTCCAGCACAGACGAACGATGGCATCTCCAGTAACCCAGTGCTCCCCAGCACCTCCTGGGATACTGGTACAGCGCTGATTGGAGAGGAAAGGGCCATTTAATTACTAAAACACTGTTTCTAGTCCAGGCGCCCTGAGTTTGCTCTTTGCTTTTGGCAGCTGAGGCTTTATAGGATCAGAAGAGAAAAGGGTATCTCCATCTGACATGAGCAGCTGACTACAGAGAGAAAACCTTGCGAGGAAAACTCATCTTGCTCTGTGTTTCCATGATGACATGTGCATGTCTTCCATCTCACTGCATTGTCCAAGAAAAGTATTCCGTAATGAATGAAAACATTATTCCTAATTCCCCTCCTCTCCAAAAGCTCGAGTGCTATTTTCATGAAAGAAAAAAGTGTCCTCATTGAAATTAAAAGGGAGGGAAATAAAAGTTTCCCATGAGAAACTACTTTGCAATTCCTTTTCAAAACAGTGATGTAAATTTTTGTTGAAAGACATATTCCTGTATTAACACAATTCAGATTGGCTTCAACATTGCTGAAGAAGAGCACAGTTCTTCTGTTATGAATAGGAAAATTATAGCTTATTCATTGTTTCAGTATTCATTGAAATAATCACCATGTTTTGCGTTTTGTTTGTTGGCTGCATGTATAGTTCTCTGTTGTCGGTGGATTCAGACTTAGGCAGTTTGAAATAACTACCCTATGGAACAATTAATGTTAATATATAGCGATGATCCTTGTGACATTGGCCAATACACCCATGATACCCCCTTGGGAGCCACATAACGTTAATGATTAGCCATGTGTCAGTTCTCAGTGACAGTATTTTGTCATTATATTTCAGTTAGAAAAAATAGTCTCTGGATAGTCTCTCCGAGTGGGTGGTGTGGGAGGCTTGCACACGTGGGGTCCATTGGCTGCAGCCCGTAACCCTGGGTTGGATGCTTGCCGTTCACAAATACATACGGCATTTTACACACACTGCACATCACCATGGACATTTGTCACATTTCTGACTCACCCTTTAACTTCTCTGTGCCATAATAATCACTTTGCAAGTGACAATAATCACATGCAACATGAGCACGCACATGGCCAAAGGGGGTGGCTGAAGCAGCAGTTTCTAAGTGCTGCAGGACTCAGGGCAGTCACTGTGGTCACTTCCCCAAAGCAAATTAAATGGCAACGTGACATCCCTGAAGCACATCACATGGTTTTCTCTGGTGTTTTTTTACTAATGTATACCTGTTATTGATGTCTTATAGTTCCTGAGTTATCAACTAGTGGACATTGGCAACATGGTGGGGTTTTAAAGAAGACACCTGAGTGCTGCCCATCGTAGTATGACATCGTCCTATAGCAAAGAAGGAGAATCGCTACTCCAGGTTCTGTACCGTATATGTGACAGTAGTTGAAATATGGAAAATACGTTCAGACAGGGCATGACGTGTTTAACAACAAGCCCACACGATGCAAGGCCTGTGATGGTTGGAGGGAGGAGGACTTGGGAAGCCTCTCCATCCCCATCTCCATCCTCTCCATCCCAGCTCTTTTGTTAGTGACAACTACAGCATTTCTGTCTAGATCCACACCTGGGGTAAACCCCCATTGAGTCCATCTGCTGGAGCCATGCTAACTGACAGCAGCCAGGAATTTGATTTAATATAGATGAGAAGTCCCTGACTGTTTAGGAAGAGTTTTAAAGCTGCTTTGCCGTGTGATAGAACTGAATTTAAGTGCTTCCCAGGATGAAGGGGTTGTTTGCCCCTGCCAGGAAAGCAGGAAGATAACGATCCCAAGAGTGTTTTGGAGACATGGCTGGGACTGGGTCAATGCCACCTCTCCTGGCACAGCCTGCTCTTCCTCAGCAGCAGGAATTGTTTCATGTGTCTTGATATTTCCTTGGCTAACGCCTGCCAGCCTGTTTCTTGAGGACATTGCTTCAAACAGAGCAGCGAGAGCATCTCCTGCAGCCGAATGTACCTGCTGCCTTGGTCCGGGCTGGCTGAGCTGCAGGGCAATCTCGGCACTGGTTCTGTCTGGGCTTTCTGGAGGTCTTGAGCTCCGAGGAAGCTTAGAAGAGGCCATTGATTTTGACTCCTGTGACTCATGTCTGAACAGGAGCATGTCTTCAAAATCACACTGTCTTTGCAAAGGAAGACGAGCTGAATTTGAAGAGACAGCAGAGGGAATTATAAAAAGGGAAAAACTCAGACCTGCCTTCACATCTTATTTTTCTGAAGCTACAGAACATGGTGCTTCAGAGGCAGATACTGAAATTTTTCAATTTGTCTGGTGTTGACCAAAAATTCTGTCACAGCCCAATTCTGAGCGAGCCACCATAAATGATCATCTCAGCAGGGAGGAAACCACCGGGCTGTGAAATATCATTTATTTGAGAAATTCACATCGGGTCAAATGCCAGAATTTACATTTCTTAAGCTTTGCTGTGCTGCAGTTACAAAGGCCCAGGGACGGGGTGCAGAGAGCTGCTCTGAACATCACTCCTGGCAACGCGCCTGACTTGCCAGATGAGGGAATCTGCGAGTGCCAGGGGCGCGTGGCTGCAAAGATAACACGCTGCAAGGTACATTTTTCTGTCAAGGAGCCAACATGGAAATTCATTAATAATAATTTGCACTTAGAGGAGCCTTTCATCTGAGAAGCTCAGTGACTTCCAGTTGTTGGTAAAGGATCAAAATGTGAGCAGGCTGAAGGGGCCCTGCTTTCCCAAATGAAACGGTGCTGGGTGAGCACGTTCCCCTTCTCAAGGCTGGGAGCACAGCTGTACCTGGGCCTGGCTGCTGGAGGGACGCAATTAGTGGAATCACCTGGTGCCATCCATAAGTAACGAGGAGGGCGAGCATTTGGGTGGTTGCAGATGAAGGTCAAGCACTGGGTGAAAACTGCAGTGCAAGAGAAGGGAGTGTGTGAAGGTGAGAGAAGTGAAGCTCTTCTGTTGTTGTCAGGCTGTGGGCACAGAATGGACCTTGGTGGAAAAAGTGAGTCCTGCTTTGTTTGGTTTTGTCTGTTTTGGTGGGGTTTTTTTGATGTTGCTACTGGGTTGTGTTTGTAGGGCTCATGCCTTACCTTTGGCAAGGGGAAGGGCACTGCTAAGGAATAAGGTGCCATTTTCCCAGTATATATGCATAGGAACACCTCATAGTGCAAAGTGAACATGGTACCTCCTGGATCAGATGCTGGATCCTGAATCCTTTTGATATGCCTTAACTGCTAAGAAGTCCATGTTCCTTCAACTGGGGAGCATGCTGACTTCCCCTCAGCTTCTAGAAATACTTTAATGTTGATTAAATTTGAGAGATTACCTGAAAAAAGCCTTTGGTTTTGGAAAGCAAGGATGCTGTTAGTTCATGGTGCTACACCCAGCTTGTTGGGTTGGAAACAGCTTGGTGGCCTCCAGTGTCTGCATAAGTTTTTCTTCTTTCCTCCTTGCCAAGCTCCAAGGCCAAGTAGCCACAGCAGCAAGAGCATTGTTCTGTTTTGGAAGACTCCTAGGCTGGATTTCAGAGCTTAAAAAGTAAGCTATCAGCAAAAATGCAACAGCAGACAGAGATAATGATGCAAATAACTCTCCCTCTTGATTACTTGTTTTGGACAAACTCAGCCCCATTCTTTTTATGCTTATGCTAGGGAGGGGTTACAGCTCTTTGTGCAAGTGATGGTGTCAAAGCCAGCTGCAAATGTCTTGAGACAATCTGATGCTCAGCTGAGCCGTATCAAGTTGCAAAGACACCCTGTGTGTATCACCCCCTTGGCTGCTGCAGGACTTGCTTTGTGCAGCGTCGGGCACGTTGCAGCCCCTCGTGCATCTTTCTGGAGATGCAGTAGCATGTTTAGAGATACTTGGTGACTTCTTTTAGCCCTTTGTTTGCTCCTCGAGCCTGTACCTGAAGGTTTTTCAGGCAGCTGGTTTCCAGCATGCTCTATGGCTGTGTAGGGTGGTGAGTGTGGGGACACCGAAATTACTCTGTGCTCTGGCTGGAGCTTCTGGTCCCTGCTGAGCCCTGTGCTGTGAGATGGCTGCAAGGGTCACGGCTGAGCTCCTGAGTTCAAATAATGTGAGGAGCAACCCAATTCCTGGAAGCAACAGTGTAGGTTGGAATCCTTCATAAACAGATTGCGGCACCGTAGTTATCTGGACGCTTTTGTCTGGCTACAAATGCGGGATAGGAGGGAAATCTTGGAGAAAGGCATTTGGTAATTTTACCACCATCTCACACGTGGCCTGGTGGAAGAGGCACCTGGCTGAGAAATGCCTGTTCTGCTGTCAGCCAGGTCAAACTGCTCACTCGCAGTTGTTTCTGTGGCCGGTGGATATTTAAAGCTGCCATCTAGCTTCCTGGGGTTGCAGATTTCGCTTTCAGCATCACTAATGAAAAGCCACTTGGCACAAATTCATGTTATTCAGATCTGTGGGCTGTGGGGAGAGAGAAGGTGGAAAGAGATGTGGACGGTTTATAGTGTAGAACTGAAGAATGAGAGCAGAGTCCTATGAGAGAAAAGATGAAGACTTAAGATATGTGAAGGCTAAGATTGCCTTCTGTAATGCGTGTATAATTTCCCTGGTTGGGAGTGATAATTTTCCCCGTTTGGGGGTAAGATCTACACAACCCCTCTGAGGCTTATCATGTACTTAGGCTGTAGCTTAGAACATGCTTAGCATATTTCCATTGCTTGGCTGTCTTGGCGTGGAGTGGGAGCATCACCTAGGGCTGTAAATAAACATCATCTGGCTGTATGTGATAGTGACTTATTCTGGGGACAGTTCAAAATTGCATGTTTTCTGATGATGGGGAAGATTTTGGTTTCTGAGCTGAGTTGTACAGCTTATGAGGCTCCAGCTGGACGAGCTGCACTGCAGGCAGAGAGCCCCACTGGGGGCAGACAGGCACCCGAAATGCTGCGTAGCTGACAATTGTCACTAAAGTGTCATTTAGTAGCAATTGCTATAGGAGCAGAATTATCTGGGGACTCTGGTTATGGTGACACTATACATCTTGTAAAACTGAGCTGAGGTTACTGTAAAGATGAGACTCTATTAATTTAATATGATATTGCTACAGGGTCTGTTCATGGATTGTCTGAAAAGATTAATATTCTTTAACAGCAACACTTTGGCAAATCAAGGCACCATTTCCCATTCTTCCACTCCACCTTTGTGTTTTGGGATCTGCCATTTACTTTTTCCATCATCCTCTAGGTTCGTTGCACCATGTTCATCAGCTTCACACGAGTTTTACACCCTTTTCTTTAATGTGCTCCAAGAATATCTTCTCTGCTTTGTAGGGCATTGTGTCTTATTGATTTAAAGCCCACCATTACCTGGAGTTGGCCTGACACTTGTGGCTGAAGGGCAGATCCACAGACATGTGCTTGTGAGATATCCAGCTTATCTCCATAGAAAGAAATTAAACATTTATATAAGAATTACAAGTGTGTGACTCTAAAGTGGCCAGAGTGAATTATCACCTGTGATAATGTGCAATGATGAGTAAGTGCTGTGGTTCATCGTAGCAATGAATGGTTATGAACTGTAGCATTTCCCATTAAGTTTCCCAGAGCTTCATGTTGTGCAGGTCTCTGAGTGCAGACCTCTTGTAAAGCAGGTTTTTGGAGAGCCCTGCATGGTTCCGGTTCCCTCCTGGCAGTCCTTCAGCAGCATCATCTGGCCATGAAGTAATTGCTGTGGTAGGGCTCGTATTTATCCAGCTGCTACCTGTAGAAGGAGCAGATCAAAACAATTTTTTTCTGTTTAGAAAAGGCTAAAGACACTGTGGTTTGCTTGCTTATTCTCTTTGAGTCTCCTCCCCCTTCTACCTACATGGGAATGAGCTGGACTGAAAAATTCAGCCTAGTTAAGCTGAGGTAGCTGGAAGTGCAAGGCTAAAGATGCAGATGTGCCTCTTCTCAGTGTCCTTCTGTTTGCCAGCGCAGGTGTGTGGACCTGCAGCAAGTTCTATTCCCAGTTGCATAAGCTACTGGGGAGTGTTGGGGAGGAGAAGCATGTGTGGAAAGGACAGAAAGAGGAGAGGAGGCTTGTGTGCCTTCCCAGCTTTTGTTGTCTTATTTTAGTTCAGTATTTTCAATATCCTAATTTAAATTGCCCTTAGCTGTGGGTTTATGAACCTGGTTATGCTTTGATAGAATAACCAGTCCCGTGTACTTACAGGTTTTATTAAAAAGGTGAGCCAATAAATCTAAAATGAAATTGGCATTTTGCTAAATGAATGCAGTACAATTTCACCAAACTACCAGAATGGAATAATACAGCAATCAAAGGCTGCAATTAAAACCGAATCCATAAATAAGTGGATTCAAATTAGCAATTTGCCAAATTAAACCAGCAGGTAATCAGATTCAGTGATAGGGTTGATGCTAAGAGGAGCTGCTCTGTGTTGGTCTCCTTGGAAAAAACACATGGAGGAGCCAAGTCCTTTCAATAGATATAAACCAGTGCTCTGGGCAGCACAGCCCTTCAGCTGCTGGTGGCATCAGCACATGGGAAGGGTGTGCAGGTGGGACATCACATGAAACCCTTCCCAGGGACGTGCCTCAATGCAGACGAATGCGGAGAGTTGATTTGCCTGTATGTCTTGCATGAAGCTGTCAGGATGTGCAGCAAACGTGTGGCTTGTTTGGGTCTCGTTCTCTTCTCCCAGTCCTGCCCTTTTACCCTCAGTACCTGAATCTTCCAGCAGACTTGGGTATCGGGGTAATGCTGGAGGAGTTTCAGGAGACAAGGTGACTATTTCCCACCTCCCTGCTTCCGTGTGCAGCAGGATCCTGCACCGCCAGCGCCAGCCTGTAGTGGCACAGGGGAGGTGATAATGAATGACCTCCTTACTTCACAAAACCTGCTCAGTTAGCAGCAAGCATATGTTCTTTCAGAAATACTCTGATAGCAGTGTGAGGGCAGAGAGGGGGAGGCAGCCAGGAAGCTTGATGTCAGCCTTCCAGCTGAGGTAATGGACATAAAAATCTCCATATGCTGAGAAGTCACTTTAAGAAAAAGTATTAACCTAATGAGCCCCTTTGTATTTTCTCTCATCAAGCATCAGTTGTTTCCTGCCTTAAATTAGGAAACCAGTACAGGTAATGTCATAACTTGTGTTTTGGAGTTGCTAGAACAAGTTGATTTGCCCTTTAGAGTAAATTCACTTCAAATTCTGTCTGCAAATGTGTCCACTTTGTCTGTATGGACCAGGGAACTTTGTCGCACTAAGTTGGCGTGGTGAACACTGGATTCAGGAACAAACCCATGGCCCTTTAGTAGGAAGTTCAAAATAAGGCAACCAAAATAATAATGACATTCAAAACAGCTTTTATTGGAAAGCAGGAATTCCCTTAGAGGTGATGCAGGAATCGCCCCAGGGAAAGGCGGTCAGTGGAGGCGGCTCACAGGAGCAGCGTCCGTGTGTTTAACCAAAAATGGATGGTTGAACAAGGCTTGATGCAATTTGGGGTCTAAAAAGGCCTGCAAATATGATTGCTGGCAATTTCCCATCAGAGCCCTGTGGCTTAATTAGACAAGTTTAATTAGTTCCGTTCCATGCAGCATCATCTGCAGGAACTGGAGTTTCCTGAATCTTTCTCAGATATTGGTGGCATGATGGTTAAAAATGCAATTTGAAGGCTTTTGCAGAACTCTCATTATTGCGGAGCTATAAGAATTGACTCTCTTCAGCCTTGAGCTGTTAGTCAGAATTAAGATGGGGATCACTGCTGAACGCTACAGAAGCTACTTAGGACATGAAGTCTTTCACTGATAAGCGCCTAAATCCTTTGGTTTAAATGGGAACTTGGTGTTCCTGGGTTCAAGGATGTGATCTAGTAGGAAACAGCAAGCACTCAGTTCTGAGATAGTAGAATTCAGCTCCAGAAAATCATGATCCTGAGCTCATCTCTTTGAGCTCTACATCTAAAAGAAATATTAGCAAGTATGTGGCAGAAAATCAAGCTGAAAGAGCCGGACTCGCTTGGCATCGTGCAGTGCCCCATAGGGCTGGGCACTGTCTGTCCTGGGCTTCCGTCCAGAGGTTTTGTCACTCTGCTTATGAAGAAAAATTCTAATGCATCTATTATAAGAAAAAGGTAGCTTTAAGATTTCAAGGTTAATTAAAACCAGACTGACAGTGCGGAAGATCAGGAGCTGGTGTATTCCTAAATAGCCAAGAAAAAAATTATTATATCAGGAATGTAAGTGCTTACTTGACATAGTAAAGAGAGAGTACGGAGTGCAGAAGTCTTGGGCAAGATTGCGAGAGGAGATGAGCTGCTTAACCGGTGTTCCGACATCAGACATTGTACGACGGCTCCGCACCCAAGCGCACGCAGCGGGACTTGCCAGGAGATGGCGCTCCAAGCACGGAATGCGGCGTGTTCTGCAGCCCGGGCTGCTGGCTCCTCGTCTGTTGGGGAACAGTGTAATACAGACGTAGAGCTGATGGAGTTCCGTATAATAAGCATAGCCTAAGGTTTTGTAATCAGATTGGCAGTTAAAGGAGGAACAACTTTAGGGATTATATAGGTGGTGTGTTGTTGGTCATGTAGATATAAGCTTAATTATTGTGCGAGTGCTTTCCAAAAAGAATCGTAGAGCAATCTGCTATCAAAGTGGATTAATTTTGGTACTGGAAGTTCCACACTCTCTTAAATCACTTGTGATGTGTTAGGTAATAGAAGTAAAGCGACTTTTTGTCTAAAGGTATAATTCTCCTTGAATCCAGCTTGGCTTGCATTTAAAATCCTCATGAATGAAAAGTGCCTGCCTCAAATGAAAACTTTGAATAAAACAAAAGCTGTTTGGGCAAGTTCTGGTTTTTGTAAAAGCTGAAGCTTTTAAAACTCTTCAATGTGTAGCAAGTGGCTAGAATGACTGAGTTTCTGGAGAGATTCCATGCAGCAGGTGAATGCTTTAGGGTTGATTCTGGTTTTGTTGCTCATTTTTTATGATTACTTTGGTTTAGTCTTTAGGGATTTCTGGTGGTTCAGGCAGCGGATGCACTTGTGGAGTCCTTGGGCAGCTTCGACTCGTGCTGTTCTAGTCTGACATGACCGTGGTACCCAGGAACCGCCTGCTTGGCAAGGATGCTGGTGATGCTGAGGGATGCGCATGGGAGGAAAGCTTATCCCAGAGAGGTGGCTGCAGAAACACAGAAGCTTGAGGGGAGGCAGGCAGCTCCCCTGCTGCTTCTGATAATAAAACAAAACACAGAGAAGCAGAAAGGGGTTTTGATCATGTTTTCCTCCTCTGCAGGATTTAAAGGTCTTTAACAAGTTGGCAGATGTTAGTGGAAGGCGTTTCTTGTGGCTTCGGGAAGAATCTGGACCTTGAAGCCTTAATAAGGGCTGACCTCTGAGGACGCCAGACACGGTGGAGCGGTGGGGGCTGCCGGCTCTGACCCGCTTCGCTTTGGTCTCGCACTTTGTACCAAAGAGTGTCTGCAAGACGTTCAGCCAGCCCAAGATACAAAAGCCTCGTAACGAGGTGGGTAGAACACATGCTCTGTTACCAGACGCTGTTTTGCCCGCTGTGACCTGGAAACGGAGCAGCCAGAGCTGCACATCTGAGCTCTGGAGGGGACAGGAGAGCGTTAAACCCGAGTGTGGGTCCAGGTCTGTGCCTGCCCAGCCGCTCTGAACACAGCCCGTGCCCGGCCCTGTGGGATCACTCGTGCAAACCCGGCTTTGCTTTTACTGTGGACTTTTGGATCTCCAGGGTTGCAGCCCCGTGTCCTGCTCAGCCCAGCCTGCATTCCAGCTTCTGCTAGCCAGAAATCCTTGCATTAGGTGCTTTAAAACAGTGGAAAAATTCATTAAATACTGTAAAAAAGCTAACAATTTGCTCTTTTTACAATGAAGGGAAACTGAGTCTAAGATGAAAAATGACCTGGAGCAAAATGACATTAGAGAATGTGCAGGTGGTACCTACCAAATGTATTTGGTTCAGCCTCTGAGCAACTCATCTAATCAGGAGACCTGTCCCTTCTCCTTCCCACCTGAGATTCTCTTCAGAAAGGTTACTGCCACAATAATTCTGCTTTCTGTCACAGAGCTTTCACTGTGCTGTAAAAGACACCTCCTGTTGTGTGTGCTCCTCTGACACAGATACTTACCCAGCCCCTCAGGGCCAACCTTGTTTCCCAGCTTCAAAGCATCGTCTCCTTCATACATCATCACCAGCAACAAACAGATATTAATAAAATTCAGATGGAGAGAATGATTATAGTTGGTTATGTCAAGTAAATTGAAACGGTTTTCCCTCTTTGGTGTGAATCACACCCAGCAGTCTTATTTCATGAGTGATGCCAACTCCCCGGGACTGGAAGGTTGTGACTAACAGCTGGTGTTTGTACAGAGTGACTTGCCTTGGCTGGAGCAAAACAGGCGGATAAATGTAACGTGATTTGCAGAGACGCTTAGCAGGGGCTTATCAAATGTGACCATTTGATCACCACTGGGATCACCACCCCAGTGATGAATGTGGGCCCTTTGCTGGTTTGTGACCAACAGGAGCTTTTTGTACTGTCAAGTTCAGCTCCTGCTTTGGAGAAAGCAACTTCTCATCTGACAGCGCCCTGTGTATTCCCACTGCAAGCAGCATCAGATGCAAGTCTTGAATTCAGTCCTGAGGCTTTGATTTTGGAAGTAGCTCTGTCTCATAGGAGAGAGAAAGCAGATTGCGGGTGGCTTGCAGAGGACAAGCCTGGTGCCCGCTGAGGACAAGCCTGGTGCCCGCTGAGGACAAGCCTGGTGCCCGCTGAGGACAAGCCTGGTCTGGTGCTTGTCTGGGGAGACGGGGGAGCTGCTGCTCGGGGCTCCCTGGGCCTGGGGAGGCCCAACCGCCCTGCGTGTGGCAGCTCCAAGTTTTCTCAGTTGAGTGTTTGTGTTTTAATTCAAGTCTAGGTTGTGTCTTTAAAAAAAACATACTTAGTGTGCATCCAGCGTGAGACAACCTGTGTTCATTCAAATACACTGCCTGCCCTGAGCTGTACTGAGTTCCCAGAAGATTATTTCTGTTGTAAAGTATTTAACGAAAGAAAATGTGAGTAATGAGCATCGGGAATAGGAGCATCAGGAATAGGAGCTTCCAGGCACTTCTGTTAAACAATCATTTTGCCTGTTGTCTGGGTGTTAAGCAAGGCACCATTTCTCCCAGTGGACTCCTGCCCTTCCCTATTCACCCTTGCAGCATTTCTTGTATGCACCAACCTGTCTTGTATGCAACCGATTCCTGTCTCTGTGCGTGGCACAAAGTCCAACAGTGCTCCTAGAGGTCAGATGCTGATGAGCTCAGAGCATCTTTTGGCCCCGTTGAGCTCAGGGATCTCTGGTGGCCGCTGTGACCTGGGCGCTCAGCTGGCTGCCGCAGCTTAGGAGAAGCTGCTGATCCGTTCTCCTCGCTCGGGGCTTCTCTCTTTCATGCTTATTTGCCTCTAGCAGCTCTAACGGCACCTTTTGCTCTGCCCCCGTCATTTCATTAGGTACTAACAAACCATCCAGGCACTCGAGTTGGAGGCTTTGACACTCAGATTGTTTCGATGGGAAACTTGTTCCTGCACAAGAGGCTTGTTGCCCTCAAAGCTTCTTGTAAACAGTCTTGGTAATTACAGCTCTCTACAGCTGACTGGATTTTCTGCTTGACATGCTGATGGCCTTAAAAATTAGGAAAGAAAAAGACTGCTAGAGAGCTAAAAAGCTGATTTCTAAAGCTCCAGTGTGTCCTACAGCTTGTTGGTTGTGTTAGTAATTCGGTTTTGTTTCTCACTCACAAACCAAACTGAATAGCTGGGTGGCTGGCCAAGGGGGTTTTATCTGGGGAGAATCAAAAATCACTTCATCCTCCCTCATCCGTCCCACTAGAACAAGTCCACTATGGGTTCATTGCTTTTCCAATGTGAGATGGACCATTGAACTTCCTCTTATTTAAACTAAGATCATTCCTAAGCACAGCTGTTTTTGATACAGATTTTTATCCCCCAGACCCTAGTTCAAATGGCTTCAGGTTTTGTTTTTAACTATCTATTGGATGGTGGCTTTTCAGAAGAGGCCTCAAACCACCTGTACGGAGGTTGCTTTGCAGAACGTGACCTGGCAGAGCTTAAGCAAGACCCTTCTCCGTTTGTTCCCAAAGTGAAGCTGGACTTGCCCTTTTGCTTAAAAAGAAAGAAAAACAACAACCAAACAAAAACAACACAGCCTCTCCCAAGTCTGCGCTTAAACACATGGGGTTGTTTGATCTGAACAAGCTAGACTGTCTCAAGCTTTGTCACATTTAATGTAGGGTTAACTTGACGTGCAGGAAGGATGTTCCATGTCTGTGTAGATGGTGCACAGAGTGGTCGCTGCTCCCCAACACTCAGACTCCTGCGTGACACCACTGGCCTTGCAGAGGGGTGACATCGGGACATTGGGGCATGTCGCTTTCGTACCAAACACTTTTAACTCCCCTAAAAGCAGACAATAGCTGTGCTAAAATACTTAGGCTCATAAAATGGAAGAGGAGGTAAAGAACTCATAAATCTTGTGACGAGAGAAGGCACCTCAGGACTGCTGCTGGTTATACAGCCCAAAGCACCCACTCAAAACTGTTTCTCATAGAGTAAGTTACACAAAGCTAAGCAAGGCTAGGCAATAGTGATGTGGGTTAAGTGTTGGCTCTTTAGTTCTTTAAGTGTTAATTAGTTAATTGTTAATTCCCTGTGTCACCATTGCCAGAGCTGTCAAGCAAGAGCCTCTTGGCTCAGCTGACAATGGGTGCTGAAGTTGGGCTTCTTGCTGCCAGCACTCCTGAGCTTGTTTGGTATTCAGGGATGCAAAGAGGAACATAAATAGTTTGATATTCATCCTGACAACTCTAGGCACTGCCATAGTCCCAATTTCAACAATGTAATGGACAGTATGTTATCTCATAATGTGTTTTGAGATCAGAGCTGATTTAAAGGTTATTCATCCTGGGAAAAATTATGCTGTAATTGAATTTATCTTGCATTTATCTATTCAAGGAAACATAAGTACAGTTTAGGGGAGAAAAATACATCAAGGAGCTAAATTTTTATTATCAGTTTGTATAAAAGATACAAATTATTCCAACAACCTTCCTCCACTGAGCTGTGTTATTTGCGGCATAATTGAAGTCCAGGCTGGAAGATAGAGACTTCTTTCAGCAGATAAAGCTCTACACCTTTAACTCAAAGGATGACTGAAGATGATAGCGGGGCAAAACAGCACAGAGCATGGAAATAATCAGATTTATGTAAAATGAATTAGAAAGTTCCTGTCTAGGGTATAAGGGAAAAAGAGTTGTTCACCTGTGGAACATGGAAACAGCTATAGCATCCCCAGCTTGTGAAATGGGTGGGGAAAATAAATGATGGTAATTTATGTCCATGACTGGGACTGGAAGGCGCCCGTGTTCAGGTTAACAGATGGGGAGTGAGCGTGTGAGAAGCTGCTGACTCTGAGAGTCGTGTCCCGGGGCTGCTCGTGACCAGCCTGTGTCCCTCCAGGGCACACACGGGCTCCCGAGCGTGGTGGCCTGGAAATGGGGCAAGAGGTGATGTTTGAGCCTGTCATCTGCTCTTGGCAAGCGCCGCAGCACGCGGCAGCAGTGCAGTGACACTCTCCCTCTGGAGCAGCTCTGAGTGCTTGACCAAAGTCAACACAGCCAGTGGGGTGAGAAGGGTGAAGCGATGGGACCAGGGACACAGAGCAAGGCAGGAATGGGCAGCACATGCAGTGATGCTGCACACAGCTTCAGCAGCTTGGAGTTGTTTGACTTGCATGGTGTTATCACAGAATAGTTTGAGGTGGAAGGGACCTTCCCAGCTCCCCAGTCCCCCCCTGCCATGACAGGGACATCTTCACCAGCTCAGGGTGCTCAGAGCCCTGTCCAGCCTGGCCTGGGATGTCTCCAGGGATGGTTCAGCCACCACCTCTCTGGTACCCAGGCCAGGCTCTCACCACCCTCAGTGTAAAAGGATTTCTTCCTCATGTCCAGCCTGAATCTCCCATCCTTGGGTTTAAAACCATCACCCCATCCACCCTGATGACAACATGCCTTTGTCTGCACACAGTAAATGCTGTGTTTTTATCAGGTGGTGTTGTGACAGATGAGAAGAGACGGTCTGAAGCTATTGCTTCTCCCCAGCAGCTGCATCCACGTGGAATACTGAATGTCCTGGGCACTCACTTGCCCATAACTCTTTCCAGAAGCTCCCCAAGCCCTGGTTGCACTGTTTTCCCGCAGTGGCCAGACCTGGGTTTGAACACGGGGCTTTTGCTTGTGAGCCCTGGCAGGTGGCTTGGGGGGAACGGGAGGATGCGTTCTGAGTTCTGCGCTGTCCTGGCAGCTTCTTGGAGGGCAATTTCAGCACATGTGGCTTTGAGGCTTCACATCTGCGACTTTCAGATGTTGAAAAATGTTCTGGAAGAATTAGACATCATTCCCGTGGCCATATTATCTCAACAAGCTATTTTTAACTGGAACGTTGCCCTTAACTGATCAAAACACTCCTGAATGTGTGTCTCTATATCTTGGTTTCTTTACCCAAATACTCCAATTTTGGTAAAGGGAGAAGAATTCATATACCTCTGAGATAACAAATTTTATGCTAAATTTCAGCCAGATGGTACAGAAAACAGCTGAGAGATTATAGCCCCCAAACCAGGCTTTAAATAGAAATGATAAGTTGCTATAAAGCTGCCACTAGCACTGTTCTACCAATGGAAGAGTTATTTCCCTCATTCACTTTCCCATTCCTCGTTATTTATGTTTGGTTTTCGTTATCCATGTCATTTCACCCCTTCTACTGCTTGTTACAGCAGAGGGAAGGACTCTGGCCTCAGGGAGTCTCGGGAGCAGCAGAACTTCATGCTTTGCTTTAAAGTTTTGTTTAAAACTCATCTTTTGCTTAACAAAACTATTCTGAAAGATGCAGCAACCTGTGATGTTGTGCATCAGATTTGCTCCAGTACTAGGGAGAAAGTTGCTTGCATGGTCTTGGTGGCACCAGCCCTGCCCATTGCATTGGAATGTTTGTAGACCAGCCCGTGCCTGTGTGTTCGAGTCCCACTCTCAAAATGACTGTGGGACAATAACGCTCTTCTCAAACTGGGTTTGGTTTTGTTTTTAAAGCTGCACTCCAGCAAAATATTTATGCTCTCTGAGCTTCCCCAGCCTGAACTGATGGCACAAGCACTGAATGTTGGTTTAGTAGCACTTGAGCACAGTCAATGTTTGGACAGTGCCAAGAAACCACCAGCAGCCTGAGTGACGCTCACGCACCGAGTTTGTCCTCGGTGTTCAGGATTGCTCCCTGCTGAGGCTTTTGCCTTTCTAAAGACAGTCACTATGAAAACAAAGTGTCCTGGAAAATCCCAGCTCTGCGAGGCTCTCAGCTCCTCAGAGATGATATAAAAGCAAATAGATGGCAGAGCAGCCAGTCCTATGAGGGACCTGCCCCTTCTTCAGCACGTGGGGCTGAGCCCCGAGAGGTCCCTGTTCCTTGGGGACAATTGACAACATGGGATCCTGTGACCCCCAAATTTACACAACCATCCCTAGTCAGGCTGCTTTGCTTTGTTTTATTTGTGATACAATCTGTGATCGCAGTGGTGTGGCTGTGGAGTATGGGTGAAGTCCTGGCTTTGTTTAACTGGGGAAGAAACATTCATTTATCTCTTATATGCATTGATTCTGTGAAGGATTCCAGGATCGGGGGGTTAATGAATTGCCTGAGTTGTACTTGTGCCACTGCTGGAGCTCAGTAGTCCCCCAACCTTTACATTTTTTTTGCAAACAGCCTTTCCAACATTATTCAATAAAATACCTTTCCAGTTTAATGCGTCATTGCCTCTAGATGACCATAAACTCTGAAATCACATCCAAAGCCCAGATGGGTTTTAATATTTTAACACATGCATTTTCATGTTGTGGTTCTGTGACTTTTCACCCGGCCCGTGTCCCTCCGGGTGCCAGCAGCGCTCGGCTCCGCTTCACGCTCCTCGCCCCTCCGCGCGGAGCCCAGCGTAGCACGGCCGACAGGCAAGAAATAGAGCAGCAAACGCATTTACTGGTACAGAGCAGAGCTGGAAAATCAGTTTGATGGAAAACAAAAGGAGAATACCTCTTGGCGTAATAAAATTTGCTAGTGGCTAAGCAGTTATCACCTGAGCTGCCCTGGGGGAAAATGAAGTTTGATTTCCCAGCTGGAAAATTTCACTGCAATGTTAGTGAAGGGTTTAGGTGGAAATGACTGGGGGGGGAGGGAGAACATATTTCCTTCAAATGCTTCCTAATATACAGATAGTGGAGTGATAGCAGTGACTCTTGAATTTCATGAAGCCTGGAACGGCTCCTGGGAGCAGAAGCTGCCATGCAGAAAGTGGTGGTTTGGCTCTGGGAATGGGGAGTGGAATCAGTGCAGGTCTGTACTTCAAGTGTGACTGTCAAGGGAAAGCTGAATCCCCTTTTTATCAGTGAGAGAATGCAAGGAGAGGGGGATTGAGCAACTTGGGAGCAGTCAAGGCAGCTGATCCTCCTAAATTGGGGTGCTGCTTCCCCAGGGGCTTAAATGAGAGGGGTTTGTAGCATGCAGGATTGAAGTCCAAAGAGAGTCCAGCTGCAAACAAAACCAGTTGTCTCTTAGCTGGCTTTTCTAGAGAGCCTGAAACATCCAAAATATGGATTTCCCTGCAGACACCAGCATTGCTGCCCCCAGGAGAGGGTGGGCTCATCCAAACCCAGGTGAGCACTCGGAGCCGGGCCCATCCAGGCTCAAAAAGCCGCTGACACAGCAGGGGTGAGCGCCAAGTGTGAGCAGGATGGCAGACCCGGCCTCCGCATGGCGGCTCGTCAGAGCTCATTAGTGGTAATCAGCTTTTTGTCTGGCTGGGGAGAGTGACACAAGTGCAGATCATCACACAGGGTGTACAGAAGTGGCACCAGAAAGGTGACGTGAATATGTGATTCCCAAGGGGAAAGTGTGCTGAGCGTCGGGAGAAGGTAACGCCGGGCCAGGTTTGGACTTGTGTTCGTTCACAGAGAAGATCTTCCCCATCAAATCTGGCCAAGGACTGTTGATGTGTGGGCTTCCTGAAGGGGGTTGGACTGGATTCCCTGGCACAAAGTCTTTTGGAGTAAGTGTGCCCTGGCCTTGGCTGTTTGGTGTGGAAATCCTGAAAAGCCGTGAGTGCTGCCATGCCACGGCTCCTCCCTGGTTCTGATCTATGTACAGTTCTCTAGTACTGAATACTCGCTCTTGCCTCTTTGCAGCTGGAGGTGAGACGCATCTGATACACAACGGGTGGTGCTGAGTGTATGGAGCGTGTGTGGAATGTGCAGCCGTGAGCTCTGGACTGGAGAGCAGACGCTTCTGTGCTCTAGTTCTGGATGAGCAGAGTGTGGAGAAGCTTTTGCTGGCGAGTGAGGTGCTGCAGTTTCCAATGGGGTATAAAAACCTGTAACAGCTAGAAGAATTTCACATGTGGCTACGCTGATTATTTATTTGTCTCTTGGAAAGGAAACACAATAATTACCTAAGCCTGTGATTACAGTTTACATGAAGAAGTCTTGAATCTGACAAGATGTTGATACTATCCTAATTCTTAGTTTAATCCCTTAAAACAAAGACTCTTAAGGTACATAAACATAATAATGAACTGAAGAGAGCCCCAAGATGCCCCATCAGATAAATCAGAATCGTTATACAAATGGGAGAGCTGAGGCACAGGTGATTGCTACAGACTTGTTATTTGACCTTGAAGAAGTCATGTCAGGAGTGGAACGAGGTGTCCCCACTGCTCAGGGTGGGATCCAGACGATGCTCCGTGCGATGTCCCCATCCCCGCAGGTACGTCCCTCCGTGGGCTGCGCGGTGACTTCCACAGGCTGACAACACAGAGTCACAGCGCTATTTCCATGGGGACAGGAAGAGTAGCGGTAGGCGGGAGCAAAAAGTTGGGCTGAACAGATGCCTTGGATGGTAAGGAAAGAATGGGATGCTGCTGAAACGCGCTGTGCAGCTGCATCTCGGGCCGTGGCTGCTGTGCAGTGGGAAAATGCCGAATTACAGTGGTGGTGAGCGGTGAATTGCTCAGTGGCTCATCACGGAGAGGCTGCAAGACTTGTGTGAGCGGACCGAGGCCGTTCGGCAGTGGGGATTGGGGGAGGAAGGGGAATATTCGGTTTATGCTGAGCACAAGATTTACACAATCACTCCCCGCTGGTACAGGGAGATGAGGCCACTCACTGTCCCTCAAACATGTAGGATTCTTCAGCACTGGAAACAAGACAAAATGCAAATGACGCAGTAGGTTGGGTCAGTCTCAAGCGCAGTCTCATGCTTGAGGCTCCTGCGTCAGCAATATTATTGTCTGAGGAAATCGCTAACAGACAAGCCAGGAGTGCTCTAAGCACTGGAAAAGCAGAAATCCTGAAGTGTCTTTTATTTCCCTCTCGATGTGCACTTGGCTGACAGAAAGATGAGAGAGCGTTGAGAAAGAGGAAAGTGATGCCACTTCACACACAAGACGGCTGAACTTTGCCAGTTTTGTTTCTGTAGACCTGACAGTAATAAAGAGGCTGATTCCTGAGAAAGGCTGTAAATATAATTTACCTTTTAATTGTGAGCAACCATCACAAACCTGAGAGGGAGGGGATGGATGGGGGGAAAGGGGAACAGTTGGCCTGAAGAGGTGTTACTTTATTTCAGTTCATACAGGAACAGAATTGAGTTGATTTTATTTAAGAAAAAGCAGTAGTGGAATGAATGGGCATCTTCTAATACCACGTAAACCTGCCATCTGTTTTAATCTGTATCTTCTGCCAATAATGATGGCTTAATTGCAACTGTCAGCATCTCAGTAGACAGTCACTTTACTATGCTCACTATAAACAAATCTATTTCAAATCCTGGCAACTGGGGCAAACATCCCTATGGAATATCCAGAGCTGGGCAAGCGCCTCAGCCGGCCTCTCCTCCCCTCCGTAAGCTCCACTGGAGCAGAGCTGGGCTGCCCTCGCATCGCTTTGTGTTCCCTTCCCACGGATGCTCTAGTTCTGGTTTTTGCTGGCACATACAGGGCTCTTAAGTGGGCGGAAGGAAATGTTAATGTGAAGTGTTTCTCTTGCGTGCTGTCCCTGAGCTCCCAGCCTCCATCAGGACGGGGTGAAAAACGACTAAAAATGTTCAGCCGCCTTCCTCCTCCCCACGTGCTTCCCCGCGGTGGATACAAAGCATTACCAGAACTGCTGTAATTTCAGCAAAGCTTAAGGGAAAGCAAATCACCGTGGGTTTTTTCCCCTCTTTGTACCTTGACAAAGCTCCGGAGATCTGGCTACAGCAGAGAACTGCAGGGACCTGGGACTGGGGCAGCGCTTCTGCTCTCACAGTCTAGTGTTTAACATCCCAATGAGTTTCAGCAGTAATAACCTCTTTTTATTATTATTTTTGTGGGCAGACCTTTTGGTTTGCAGGCCCATAAGCAGTCTGCCAGCCTTGGTTTCCCATCTGCAGAGAAAACCCTTTTAAACAAAGAATCCATTATCACCTGTGTAAACCTGAATTGTATAAAAGACAAAACAATACTGTGGGCCTCCCATTCCCAACAGCTTGTAGCATCCTGCTCGAGATGGAAAAGACTAAGATCAGGCCTGGCGCTGTGTTACTCTGGCCTTGCTTTAAACCCGTAGGTATGTGGACCTCTTGGGAGCCCGTTTGCTCTCGGAGGTGTGGGTGACCCCATAGCGCTCTGCCTCTCCCAATACCCATTCCCTGGTGTCATTCGGGGCCAGACGCTCTTGTGCTCCACTTGCACCAGGCTTAGCACATGCATTAAAAGCTCCTTTGTGGGTGAGCCCCCAGCTGGTCCATGTGAGTGGGGTGGGATAAGTTCTGAGCAGGCTGACGAGGTGCTGCTGCTGCACGTGGTGCTGCCGCTCCATGGGGAGAGCTGCTAATCACAGGATGGTTTGTGTTGAAGGGACCTCCCCAGTGCCCCCCCTGCCATGACAGGGACATCTTCACCAGCTCAGGTTGCTCAGAGCCCCGTCCAGCCTGGCCTGGGGTGTCTCCAGGGATGGTTCATCCACCACCTCTCTGGTACCCGGGCTGGGCTCTCACCACCCTCAGGGCAACAGTTAATTCCTCATGTCTGGACTGAATCTCTCTCCTTTAGTTTAAACCATCACCCCTTGTCCTACCCCAACGAGCCCTGCTAAAGTCTGTCCCCATCTTTCCCATGGGCCTGTTTCAAGCACGGAAAGGCTGATCTGTTGGAAGCGCGGATGCTGTTTGCAGCGGCTGGGGCTGTGTCCTCTTTCCAGCACTGCCCTTCGCTCCTCTTTGCAAAGCACAAAGCGATTCCTACATGTCCCACACACAACAGGGACAACGAGCACATGCGGGACAGCCGGGGACATTAACACCCCCTGCCCACGACTTGTGTCTGCAGCCGGGCGGCATCTCCACCTTTGATTTCACATTTTAAATTGCTACATGTGTATGAAACCAGACAATAGGGTTCTCTGCCTGCCAGGGCCACCAGTCAGGTCAGGGAAGTGAGAATAATAAAATATTGTTTAATATGCTGCAATAGACAGAGCAGATGTTTAACTTCCTTGCAATAAAAATGACCCTGTATCATTTTATTAACTTTAGGGATGCGTTAGTCTCTTCTTCAGAAGGCAGATGAAAATACATCTATTGTACCAAAAATTAAAGAGGAAATTGAAGGAGATGTTATCATGGCATATTTTCCCACTACCGCGTCTGGGACTGAGTGACACAGTAGCACAATTTTAATTAGAGGCAGCTCATGTCAGGTCTTACTTATATGTGAAAAACCAAACAAAATGAATTTGAACCCTGAATTAGGCATCTTTTCCAAAATCAGGCTGCTGGATTCAGCACATATGAACCGCTGAGAAATCACGTGAAATTCCTTAGAACTTCTGTGGTGCGCGCACAGGTGGGCACACGGCACGTATGGACACGTGTAGTAAGAGCACGTGTGCTGGTGGTGGCTGAGAGTGGATGAACTTCCATTGCGAGCCAGCGGCTGTCTCGAGTGTGGAAATCTGTACAAATGAGGGCAGTGTAATCTGCAGATTGCCATCTTTTCTTTCACCGCACAAGAGCGAGATACCGACCTGCACTGGTGGGTGCTCGCGAGCACAAACCTCTGCTTTAACTGCACCAACGTAGAGACTCTCGCTTCAGAAAGCTGAAAATGACCTGAAACTATTCTTTTTAAAGACATCCCAAGTGCTTTTCTCACTCAGTGGATTGTATTTGGATATCTTCCACTTTTATTTCAAAAGGCAATTTGACCACATTCCAGTTTGACATCCTTCTACAAATATTTGAAGTGTTGCAGCAATACGGGAGTGCTTTGTGAAGCACGCAGCTATGTAAAATGATTGTAGCACTTCACGCTTTTATAAGCAAAAAGCAGTGAAGAAGTTATAAAATGCAATAATTGTTCATTAATTTTCAAGCTACTCACCTTTTAATTGTATATGGCATAGTAAAAGCTTGGGTTACAGCAGAGATGGCTTCTGCTGCTTTTATTCAACTCTTTTTTTCTGCCATTTTAAGTAATTTACCTCTCTCGGTGCTTGTGCTGTGTTTCCCAGCACAGGACACCTGGTTCATGTTTCTGAGTTCTGCCTTTGAGGTGGAATGTCTGCTGCTGGAGAGACATCATCTGCCTCCACTTAGTTCTGCAGGCTTTGAAGTGGAAACATTTGGCTTGTTTTGAATTCATTTATAGAAGAATCAAGAATAAATTTACCAAGTCTTAAATTGTAGGTTGAATAATCTAGAGGCTGCTTTTGTTTGCAGAACAGATGAAATACACAATGAGCTTGTTTCATCCAGACTAGTCTGCAGGGTTTCAGACCTTTGGAAGCATCTTCCTCATGCGAACCCGGAGCAGAGCGCTGCTCTGCACACCTTTGGTTCGCAGCCGTTTAGTCTGCGTGACAGTAAAGCCACTTGTCATTATGATCAAGTTAACAGTTGTTATTACTTAAATATGCTATAGCCATTTTATGTTGATAGATGGTATTATCCAGTTTCCATAGCTACAGCGGACAGAACAATTCAAGACCTTGGGCTCTCCTGAGAGTTCAGAGCCAAGAGAAAACTACTTTTGAGAAGGTGGTGGGATAGATAGAGAGATTGTGCATGAGATGTGCAGAGATAGCCGAGTGTGTTTCACAGCTTTTGGAAAGCACGTTATCTGCCTGAAGTTCCATCTTCAAAAGCCTAAGCAATATTTGCCTTGTTTTCACTTGTTCATTAAAATGTTCTAATCCCTGTCAAAAGTGATTTATGGACTCTGTTATATCACCAAATCTCATTACTGACTAACACTTCCTAGTAAGAGAGATGAGAAGTCTTATCAGTGCAGTAATGTAGCAAAGCAGCAGTGCAGTGGCTCCCTGTGCCTGTGGTTAGTGTGGGTCAGATCCTGGGCACTGGTGGGACCTGCGTTCAGGTCCTGTCTCTGCTCGGAAGCAGCAGAGCCAGCCCAGGCTGGTCGCCCCAGCCCAGGCTGGATCCCCCAGCCCAGGATGGTCCCCCCAGCCCGTGCTGTAGCTCTGCCTGTCGGGGTCTCGTCAGCTTGGTCTGAAATGCACTCACAGCTTGGCTGAGCACAGACGTTCCTTCCACCACAGGACGTCCATGTTACATACGTATTTTGAACTTATTCACTATAGGAGAATGGCCTGATAAAGGAAGCATGTTTAAGAAAGATAATACAAAAGTACATATAATGGAGTATGGAATTAATCAAAGAATGGAAAGTAAGCTTTCATCCTTCAGGTACTTCCCAGTTCTTTCTGTTCTGATCGTTCCTCAATACACTCGGTTGTATTATGTTACCTCCTTTTTCAAGTGTTACTACAGCCACTGGCAGAAAGAAGGTACTGGGTGCAGTGTAATTAATTCCCAGTTCTATGCTTGTAAAAGTGTAATTTTTTCATCCTTCATTATGATCTTTTAAGTCCAGCAGACTGTAGGTTAGAGATGACTACTCGCATAGTAAGGTTCACTTGAAAAGTGGATTCAATTACTGTATAACTAGGTTTTGACAACTATTCCTTCCACCGACTTAGAGAACAAAATCTATGTTGTGAATACTGTAATGGAAAAATTAATGCCAAGATGGAAAGGACCATTAAACCATATTGTGTATGTAACATGAAAAAACAGCCGAGAGCCAGATGTTATTAACTGCCACTAGACACTCTGGGCTGGAAGCAGCGTTCAGTGCTATGCTGAACTTAGTGCTACCTGGAGCGAAGCACCTATTTACATACTTATCTTTCTATAGCTTCTGACCTGGGTTCTCTTCTATTTCCTTTGACCGCAGGTACATGGTTGCTCTGGGCCGGCCGGTACCGCGCTCTCAGGTACGTGCGTTATCCCACCAGCAGCACCCAGTGTTGGTTTACAAATCCGCCGCTTGCTCAGAGGTGAATTTGCATCTCGCACTATTGAGTGTTCAGATGGAAAGCATTGTCATCTGTTCCCCGAGGGCTTGGCTGCGCTGACATCACTTGCCCTGCATAGAAACAAAAGAGCTAGGATAACATTTTTCAAAAAGCAATTTCAAACAAAAAAACAAGTTAAGAACTCCATGCATCTTTTAATACAGGTTTATTGCTGAGCTGAAACCTTGTTTGACAAGTGTCAGCCCTGAGCAACTTGTGTTAAAAAAAATGACCCCAACAAAACAAAAGCGACTCACAGAGTTGGCTACGGACTTTTATGGGAAATATAATAGATGCCTCAACTACTGTGATTAAACTCCCTCTGGAGGTTCATATAGGCAGAAGAAATTTAAAAAAGACTCCTGTTTGCTGAGGAGGGATATGGGCTGGAGACACAAAGGATTGAGGTAAACAGTCTTGCTGCACTCCTGAAAGGTCCATGGTGAAACGAGCAATGCCTTGGGATACCCTGGAATCTCATCTGAACACAGCGGCCCAGGCGACTTTTCATCATACATGATTAGGTTATAGCTTGCACAGGCATTATAAAAGGTCCATGCTTATCCTTTTCATAATTCTTTATGAGTAGAAGTAATGATCTTTAATCAGATACCTGCTCTTGTGTTGAACAATACTTACTTTTCAATGTATTTTGAATTTAAGACGCCTGGAAAGACAGAGGCTTAGAAATGTCCATTGGGGTGAGTCCTGTCAGATCTTTCCATTGCACTGGAACAATCTAAGAAATGAATGTAACTAAATTCAAACTGTACACTTCAAGGTATCTCATTAATGAGGTGCAGTGCTCAGTCACAAAGCTAATTGATTAGTTTTATTTCTGTGACAGGAGTGGGACACTAAAAGGTGAGATGGGGAGGAGAAGTCAGCTAAGCCTTTGAGTCACAGAACGGCCTCATCCCTTTGATGAGAAGCGTCAGATTAATCTTCATAAATGGTCATAATTACTTGTGCCTGGAGCTCAGCCAAGTCATTCCAAATCAAAATTAAATCATACAACTGATTGCATGTTCAGTCTCATCTCCAATGTTAGAACCACCACAGCCCTGCAGAAACCTGCAGCCATTGACTGTATGTTTGTAACAGGGTAAAAGATATTTGCCTAAATATTGACTAGGCTAGCCTACTATTTATTCATTATATTTTTCCTTAAATAATAGTTTTACCGAAGTTTTACTGAAGCTTGCCTATCCAGTTGCTGTTAGACACCGAGTTGCTTTGGTAATCCATAAATTATCCTCCATTCTTCATTGAAGTCAGTTTGAACTATAATCAGCAGACCCAGCTCTAGAAATCTAATAGGATTCCACTATATATTTAGGAAATAGAGGCTAAGGAACAAAATATTTGTAGTATAATTTTATTCGCCTAGAAACAAAGAGTCAAAAGTCACAGCATGGAAGTTCATTTTATTTTGTAAACTCATTTAAAAGATGTCCATGTACAAAAGAAGGACATTTTAACAACGTAAATGCAGACAAAGGAAACTATAAAAATTCAACACATTAATAAAAAGTTGAGTTTTTATTTTCTTTCTTTCTGCATAATTCCTTGCATCTTCCATACCAGTCTACAGGCAATCTTAAGTACAGTTGTTAGAATCATTAAAATTCAAGAGGCTGAACATAAAACCACTTGCTCTGCTAGAGGAATGTGTTGCTGGAAGATCCAACCCCTGCAGCACATTAGCTAGAAATAAGACAAAAGACTGAAAGAACTGGCTGAAAGGCTTCTAAATAGTTATTGCGCATTCATCGGCTGGGAATTCACTTTGCTTTCTGCAAATATTTAGAATATTCCTTAGGGAAGTAACAGCGTTAGACTGAGCGGTGCTTTGTCAAATGATCTATGTTCCATCCAATGCAGGTTCAAAAATAAAAACATCTCTGAAGTAAAACCATTTCAGTCCCAACAAGCGTTCATTGTGCACCACAACTTACAGCAGCTACAGGACAAGCTCCTGTGACACATAATTCAGTCTTCAGTATTGGATACTCCTGACTGCAAGTTTGGACTTCAATCCTTGAGACACTGTCAGTGAAAGGTCAATTAAAATACCACATTTCTTTTTAATAGGGGCTAACTTGTCTCTGTTTCTCCCCCAACGATGACCCTCAGGACTGAACATTTATTCTTGTAACCACTACTTGAGGTTTCTGTAGAATGTTTTCTTTCCTGTGTCCTCCACGCAGGCTGGAGCGCGTTGAGTGTTCCTCTCTGCTCTTCACTGAGCAGAGTTTTCCAGTCAGAACAATCGTGTCCCATGTCACTTGTTATACTCCATTTCCAAGCCTAAGCATCCCAACTTGCAAGACGTAAGTAAACGTCTCACGATTCACAAAGAGCAATTCAAATGCCTCGAGTTGACACGCTTCCGAGGTTTGGGTTTGTCCTCCCGTGCCAGGACGTAGTGCAAGAACCGACCCCACCAACATAAGGCACTTACCTGTGTTACACGAGCGAGGGGGCAAGAGCTCTTGGAACATGCAAGTCTAGAAAGAGTCTCACCAGAGCAAACACGGGCTGGCGCGGGCTCCGGCGCTTCCCTGCGCTGATCAACCGACGGCCACTCTGGAACCGCGCTCACATCCTCCCGTTGGCAGCCGCTTCGTGAACCTTGGATTTTTGATGATCGTATTTCACAGAAACAATAAGGAAAAGCAAGAGGGTTGCTCCTTGGATAGCGGCCAGCAAAAAGAAATAATAGTTTAATTGGCAGCCATTAATATTGCCTAGAAAGGATTGGGGAGAAAAAAAAAAATCAACATTAATAAAGATGATACAAAAAAGCTCCCAGTGCAATGCAGCATTCGAACTATGCTCATAAAAGCCAGTAATTTAAAGCCTTTGCCATCTTCACTAGATATGCTTTTAAGGAGCCTGGAGAATACAGTGAAGTGATAAGGCTTTAGTCAAGGAAAAAATAATAAAGTCTCTTATGTTCTACAGCTTAATTGAAAGAGGTAAAAGTATGATTGTGATGTTTTTGGTCCTGTATATACCAGAGTCCCCTCCAGCAGGCTTTTCAGCCCTGCTTGGTGCTGGATGGTCCTTCTGGAGGCCTGGAACGCCCTTCTCTGCGAAGGCAAAGAGGAAATCGAGAGAGTCAAAACCCAAATGCTACTAAGGAAAAAGTCTGGCAACTCTGTACATACAAAGAAAGCAATTACTGAGATTTTCTCTCAGCCTGCTTTTGGAGTAACGTTTAGAATTCATTAAACCGTATGTGGTTTCTTTTTGGTTCAATTCACCTTCAACACTCCCTCAAAGTTGTTATAAATTAGTGATTCATACCACATTAAATAATGTTAAATTAGGAAAGCTCATTGCTAAAACATTATTCCTCTATTAAGAAATGAGCACTAACTATTGCTGTACTTCCAAGAACAATCTATTGTGGCTCATTTCCAACATGCCACATGAGCCACAGCCAATTGGACCATTATGATTATCAAAAAGGTTAGAGAGAGTAGCAATTGTGAAGTATACATCGATCCTAACAAGCTGTGCATGCAGCACGCCTATAAATGTTCAGATTCAATTACTTTTAATTACTGAAACTTAAGATTCAATTAAATGAACTTATAATAAAATGCAATAAAAGTAAAAGGAGTTTTTCCTTGACATTTAAAATACAATATACATGTGAATCTCCATTTGAAGAGCAGACGTGTATAAAGAATAGTAATTATCCTTTATGAGATGGGATATTAAACCCAGGAAATCTCAGTTTTTGTCAGACAAACAGCAGTGGCAGGAACCACCACTCGAGTGCCAGCAGAGGGATTTGCTGAGCAGATTTTGGAAGCAGTTACCACAAACCACAGACACTTGGTGCACGTGCTTGTGGGTATTACAAAGCATCTAATGAAAAAATCCAATTCATTCATAAAAACGATTCCTTACAATTCCCACCCTAGAAGACCTAAGAAAATATCACATAAATGTAATTTGTATTAAATTATTATCTTCCCACTGAGCTCTTATTAACTGAATTATCTGTATAGAGAATTGCAGAAAAAGATGCTTTGCTGATTTTGAAACTAACTGGGGGAAAAAGTCTCAAGGTGATCAGATTTTCATGTGGTGAGGACACGTCCATGAAGTTAAGGCTGCTTGTCATCTTGTGCAGTTTTTTAAAGAACAGCTTTAAAACTAAAGACAACAATTTGTGGCACATGTACTGTTCCAGACAACACCACTGTTTGGTAGCATACAAATCAAGCTTAAATGGCAAATTCCCTCATAACAAATTAAGAACTCTTCGCACTCCTTCTGTTGGAACTAATTAGCTCATTGATGACGGTATGATTTTCTGAAATTCCCAAGGTGCCACCTATCAGTGCCAATAATTAGTTTTAGCTTCAGCTGGCAATACAGAGCAGATGATACATTGGACTCTTTAAGAGTATAAATAGCCAGCAGACAGAAATGCAGAATTAACTCATGGTAATTCCAATGAAGTCTCTTGAAACTAGGAAGCTGAATAATATGAAGAGAGATGGGTACATTTTACTCCCCATAACTGCAGAAAGTAATTTCAGTACTTTACAGCAAATATATTCTTCTTCTACACATAATTGAAATAGTTTTTACTAAAATGCAAAGATTTACAAGTCATTTCTAGTGATGAAATGCAGTCACAGCTGAGCAGGCAGCTGACAGGCCTTACAGAGGCAAAATACTCCCTGTGTCTCCCCTGCTTTCCCGAGGGCAATATATCCTTTGCATAGTCACTTTACTTCACACTTACATGCAAGATACAACTTGGTCTTTAACAAGACAGTAGACAAATTGATATTTTTAAAATAACAACGGTTAAAACAACAACTCACCAGCTCCCCATGCCTGATGTTCCGCTGCCTTCTACCTTACAAACCACGAATATACTGAAAATGACTTACCAAAGTCTGTGTGATTACTCATCCAGCCAATTGCTTTAATAGACACCAGTGCCAACAATCCAGAGCCAACAAATGAGCCAATCCCCGAAAAGAAAAAAAACAGCCCCATGATAGCACTCTGCATGGATTTGGGAGCAGCTGAATACGCAAATTCTAGACCTGTATTAAAAGAGAAAAAAATGCTATTGGAAGAGCTAAGAAATAACATTAGTTTGTTCTGGTTTTGGCTTGCTGGCCTGTTCTTTTTAAGGCTTGTAGGACTTCAACTTTAAAATATCCTTACTCAAATTTCAACCAATAAAACATATCAGTAGCATCAATTTGAAAATCTGTGCTACTGAATTTTAGTACCGCCAGAACACACTGAGCTGGGCTCTGCCTTGCAAAGACTAATGCCGTGAATAACTCTGCTTTTTTAGAATAATACTCCTGTCAAAAATCAAATGGGATTATTCACGAGAGACAGTCAAATACATTCTTAGCAGAGCTTTTCCTCTGACAGGTGAAACACTTGTTTCAAAACAGTCTACTTCATACTGAAAATTAATGTTACCTCACCTAACATTTTTCTTGGCAAAGAGAACATTATAGACCTGCAAATGACACAGCTCTTATGTCTTGCATAACAAAGCCGTGCTTTATTTTCACCGTTAATTCTATTTGACTTTTGCTAGAAATGCACTGGCGTTTCTTTTCAATAGCAGGGCTAACGCTCCAAGCCAGAAAGGTCAGTTTGGGTGTTGCGAGGGAGCAACTTTGTTCTTGTCAGAGAACCAGAACTCTATTGTCGCTGCCCCAGCGGCCTCCTGCAGCGCCACCCCCGACACCTCTGATAACCAGCACCCGCTTCTCCTTTCCACCCCAAAACACCTTAGAATGAGCCACCTGCGACCCGCCTGTGATTCTAGAAGGGAACTGAAACGTTGGTGCCACTTGGCTGGGGAGCTGCTGTCAATTTGAACCGTAAGCAGAGAATCGCTGCAGGGAGACCTGCAAACGGGGAGGGGCAAAATTACATTTATTTCGAAAATTAAAAATGTATTTTTCTTTCTAGTCTTTGCCACTAATATAACAGTTCAGGTTTTTCAAGAAGTATTTATCTGGCCAATCTTACTAAAAGGAAGAAAAAAATAGAGTGCTCTCAGGATACATTAACTTGGTTCTTAACCTCTTGTTAAGTTATAGTTGCCACAAGCCTCCAGTGTATCAGCTGCATTTTGGTCACCAGGCTTTTGTACGTTCTGTCCAAGTTAAGCTCAAATATGTCACATGAAAGGATACTCTCCTGTTCATTTCACAGCTCTACTGGATGCGAGTGGTACTGCTGGAAAAAGATCCTAAGACTAAAATCAAAAACCAAAATGGGTGCAACACCATGCGCTTTTTGCAACAAAACAAGGCACGCTTCTAAACTTGAATAATGTTTCCAGCAACCCTAATATTTAATTTAGCACAAGGAATATAAAATCTTTGCCTTCAGAGATGGTTTCGCCTGCTGGCAGCCATTGATAACGATTTCATGCTACCTCAAATGAGCAGTTTGGAAATGAAACCTTCTAGTTGGTGTTGTCATGTGAGATTACAATGGCCCGTTAAATGAGGTGGCTTTAAGAGGATTGACAGAATAATACAAAAGATTAATGCAATGTGTGTCATCTTTTCAAAGGTACCTCAAGTGTGACTAATGTGGCTTAATAAGAATATGCTTAGTTTTGCAGTAAACAAAAAACAAACATGTCTCTGCTCTTATGATATACAGTCGCTTTTTGTTCACAAGAAACCTTTCCAAATCACTATAGTTTTGTAACCATTAACACTTCACTTAATTTAAATCTGAATTTCATAGCACAATAGATGCCTTTATCAAGTTTTAATAGCAAATTAGTGAAGTATACTCCATTAGGTCTTGAGAAGCCTTCTTAAAGATAATAAGAATTCAGTTTAGATTAACATTCAGAAGGCAGGAAAAAAAAAAGCTTTGTAAAACAAAACAAATTAAAGTGTAATACACAAAGCAATTAAGTTCTGCATAGAATTTCTGGTTCAAAGGAGGAGAAGCATTTGCATTTTTCCTAACATTGACCAACAGTTTTTGAAGTTCTAAAGCTGTTGGCAGAGACTCCGCAAGTGTGGAACAGCAGGGTATTCACATAAGAATCGTGTACTTTGCATCTCGTGAAGTCCACTAAAGCAGCCGAAAAAAACAGTCCTCGGTTTGGAGTTCAACAGAGAATGCATCAAGCCCTTGACCTTTCTACAAGCTGCAGAGAGGTTTGTTATTTGTTCCTTGCAAACACCTATAAACTAGAAACGGTGCCTGACAGAGAAACGGAATGCGTAACAGGAAAGAAAGGTATTTGTTTTTGCATTAACACTTGCATTGCTCGTAAGTCATCTGTTTATCTGAGTAACTCGACTAAGCAAGACTTCCATTTTCAGATTTCCATGTGGTAGATTTGTGATGGCTACTGTTCCCACGTAATAAATGTACCGTGATCCAGGACAGCGGTGACTATGCAGGTACGTCCTCCAGCAAAGGACAGATACCAACTGCTCTGCTAAAGCATCCTTCCCATTGCAGAATCTAAAATGTTTAGCATCGTGGGTCTTAGTGTGCTTTAAAGACAATGAACGCTCCCCACATCTTACGAGTTGCTTATTGAAGCAGATCAACCGAAGGACTTGCCACCTTGTTTTATTCCCTGACAGTTGCGATGACAGGAGAACACATGTAACCAGAAACCTGATGCAGTAAAGTTCTGTGTTCCACTAAGAGGGGAACAAACGGGCCGTGTGACAGCTGGGGCTGCGGCCAGCGAGATCTCACAGAGCTAGAGAATCGCGTTTAACCCACTGGGCCTGCCCAGAGTGAGGAACGAAAGTAACCTCCTGCCAGGGAAACGAAACCAGGAAATTCTGTCATAGGAACTGAAGAAAAAGAGCTGAATGGATGATCTTCAAAGTTCAACATTCTGAAACAGTATTTCAAAGTGTTATTAACTCTAGTTAAGCAAATACTAAATGACTTTTAAATCAAGTCACTGGAGGAGTTCCAATATATTGCATCAGGTGGCTTTGTAATTCTATTTAAGTAGTATCAGAATAGCTACTGCTATGATCAGGAAAGGTTTCTGTTACTGGTAACTGAGCATTGCTCCCAAGCACTAGATCTGCAAACACTGTGCTAAGAGATTCACAATGGCATTGCCCTTGTTTAGTCACAGTAAACCAGTGGCAAGCACACCCAGTGCCAGCAGATAACCTGCCTTTGCTTTCCTCCTGCACGTGAGCCCCGCATGTCTACGAAACAGAACAGAAAATAAGAATATAAGAGCAGCGTAGGGGAAAGGGACCTGGGGGCCCTGGGGACAGCAGGGTGACCATGAGCCAGCACTGGGCCCTTGTGGCCAGGAAGCCAATGGGACCTGGGGTGGGTTAGAAGGGGGTGGTCAGTAGGTCAGAGATGGAGTGGAGCATCTCCCTTATGAGGAAAGGCTGAGGGAGCTGGATTGAGAGTCACATAACTTCTTATTTCAGAGATGTAAAAACTCAAGTAACATGAATTTAAACTGGTGATAAATCTTTCTAATGATGTTTTTTTTCTTTTTCTAAGAATCCATCATTAATGATCGATATGAAAGCAGATTTAAAACACACGAAGACTCTTACCTGCTATACTTGCAAATATTTCACTGAATCCGATCAGCACGTACTGAGGAATCTGCCACCATATCGGCAAATCTGCGGCGTGGTATGTAACGTTCCCAATTGTCTGATTAATTGTTTTCACCTTCACAATTTTCAGTCTGTTGCTTTCCAGAATTCCTACATGGAAAGGGAGGGGAAAAAAGATTGATCTAAGATACAAACATTGCTTCTTCATGTTAAGAATTAAATTAGGATTCAGTCCTGCATTGCAATTACAGATTATAAACCAGGACTACATACTACTTATCTCCTAACATGACGCATTTCAGACTACTTTTGCTATTGTTATATCAAGACACAGAGTTCTTCTGCAATAGAAATAGTGATTATATTCATATTCAGTAGCAACAATGATACAGACACCTAACCCTTTTCCAGATGGATGAGCCCAGAGGTTTCTCATCCAAAAAATGGTTTTGGTTTCTTTAAAGACAATCTGATTTTCACAAACTACTACTTTGCAGTGTTGAACCATTGCATCTGCCACCACAGTACTAACAAATTACAGACCATTTTTCTTATTGAAATGGCTGTAGAACTATGAAAACCCTCTAGGAATATGATCATGACATTTATATGACACTTATAATCTCAGGAGATCCAAAAGCTCATTACAGCTTGATTTACAAGCAACACACTGCATAGAAAGTACTTCATGTAGAATGAAAAACAGACATCATATTGTAAAATATAACCATTTTTAGCTTGCTCAACACAACAGTTTAGAGTAGAAAGTGAATATCAAATAATGCTGTAGCGGTTTTGCTGAAGTTGCCCAGATTAAAGGACTTGCCTTATTGTTACATAAAATTCACAGAATAGCTAACAGTTAATCAAACTCCCTGCTTCACCCAGGAAGGACCTCTGTGAAAGGAGTTAAAATGGAAATACAGCCCAAACAAATCATTAAGATACTTCCAAGACTGAAAGTTAAGATATTAACATCTTCATGCATTTACGATTTTAATCAGTATCTCTCTCTGAGGCAGAAATGGTTGACAGTGATGTTGTAATTTAAGAATATTAAAATGTGGCTTCTTTAAATATAATTTAATGAGAAAATAAACATTTTCTGAAACATATAAACCAACAGCAGCTTCCCCTCTTGCTAGAAATAAACAGTTTCCTATGCCCCAAATTTGTTGCAACTGAAGTTCTTAAATTCACGTGATGATGAAGGGATGTAAAGTTACTCCAAAAGGACAAACTTTCCAACCAGGTTGCAGATAATCACCCAAAGAATTCACCTTCTCAGTTTCTACAGTGGAACAAAATAATGCGTTACATTTGTAGCTGAATAGAAAACAAGAAGGCATTTGACATTTTTAAGACTTTTTTAAAGCCTTCTGCTCTATGAAACTGTTTCCCAACTCAGCTTGAGATGTTATTTTTTCCCCAGTAGTAATAAAGACAGATATTGCTGCTGTTGAATTCACTTCTATGTGAGCCAGCAGGTTCTATTTAAAGAGTTGACATTTAATTGTTTTACATCTTCTTCTTCTACTGGTAGCAGTGTCCTAAGTAACACACAATCAGAGAAACAGACCTGTTTTAAGTTTAAATGACTTTGCTTTAAGAACTTTATTTGACCGCGTACAAAATGACCTTGGCTTAATAAGGTAATTATCTTTCTCATTGAGAGAAATCTTAATAGCTGTATAAAGTGTCCTTCTCTCTAAAATATAGGAGATTACAAGTGCTGAAATTAATGTATTTAATGCTATAATGCTTGATCAATATGTTGACGGCAGTGATGCTGTGTGAAGGCTCTGGGTTCCATGACGCATTGCTCAGAGG
This sequence comes from Streptopelia decaocto, assembly GCF_964273445.1. Classification (NCBI taxonomy): domain Eukaryota; kingdom Metazoa; phylum Chordata; class Aves; order Columbiformes; family Columbidae; genus Streptopelia; species Streptopelia decaocto. The sequence goes on along the minus strand of NC_138670.1, from coordinate 2,387,255 downwards.
TGTTCGGTTCCACACCAGCAGTGCTTAACAACTTTCAGTCATCTCAAAGCAGCTGATTTATGGTTCCACAGTTGCCATTTTTTCCTTTCATGCTATAGCTAAGTTAGTTTACACTACAGTAATTCCCAAACATTAAGGTAGGGAACAAAAAACCTAAAGGGGGAGGAAACTCTTGGTCAGCCATAATCTAACTTCATTATTTCAGATAAAGGGAAAGGATTTTAGGTGAAATTTCACTTTTTAATAGCTGGAAGTCAGACTGTTTCTTACCTGCAGCAAACGCAGAGCACATCACAAAGAACATCCCAACGGCAATCCTCTTCAGCGAGGAAGGGAGCAGGCCGTTCCTCTTCAAAATGGGGTCCACCAATTTATCTTTTAAGGGTATTAGGATAAGAATAAGCACTGCATCAAACATAGTCAGCCAGGCTGCTGGAAACTGAGAGGCCAGATGACTTCAGTTAGCGATTTCAGATTTACAGGTTGATTTGTTCTATTATTTTGCAAAGGAAAAGATATTTTTCACGAGACGCTGAGATCCAAAATAAGGCACAAAGAAAACTAAGAGTGTGTGAAGATATATAAAAATGTCCTGGTTTGAACAGTGTGATACTGTACTATGCATCATTCCGACCCTTTGACCCATGATACAAGCACTGCTTGATACATGTGGTTTTGATGCAGATTCAGTTTTTGATTTCAACTAAAGAAAACATGCTTTTCAGTTGTTTTGCCCTGCTTACCGTATGAATAGAGTTGCTGTCATTTGATATTTCGGGAATTTTCAGATGGAGACTTTGCAATACATACGTTGTCTGCATCTAGCATGAGGAAAGATGAGTTGATGTTACTTGGACAAGGAGTACTGAGAACACAATATTTTTACATTTTTAATAATTAACAAAGATTATACCAGAGATGAAATGCTAATATAGCAAACCAAAAAGAATTATTGATAGAACACTGCAAGGTTTTTTAACCCTTACATTTGCTTTTACTTAAAGCACAAAGAATCATTCATGTGACTTTATAAACAATTTCTGCATAGTTTTGCCCCAAACATATTTGCTATCCTAATTTATCTCACTAAGACAGAAGAACCAGAAAGGAATTAATTAAAATGAAACCCAGACCTCTTGCCCTGACCAATGTGAATCAACTGCATAATGAAACAGAGTGCAATATTTAAGATATGTTAATTTGTACAACTGTTAATTTCAACTATCATTTTAATGACTTATTTTCCTTTTTATTATCAAGCCAAAATATTTGAAAGTATTCTTAGTAGCCACTTTTCATCCTTCAGTGTCAGGGTAAGTTTCATATTTATGAAAGAGCCCCCAGAAAAGTGTGAGATGAGATGAGATGAGATGCTCTGGCATACTGGTAAGCTGATACAGCTTTCCATCACAATTTTATCCAGCAAATAAATAAATTCAGAAGCAGCTACCACCATGCAGTATTATTTTTGCAAACATAGTATTATTAAAATGATTGCTAAAACGCAACCCCAGGGGTGTGAAAGACAAGTAGTTAACATTATTGAACACACAGGTGCTAAACAAGTCGAACTGTCCATACCAGAACTCTGAAAAATCCACTTCAATATTCATCTTCTCTAGAGTCATGCTACTGAATGCAAACTGTAAGTAAACCTATAGAACAGTTTCCCCCCAACAGCTTTTGTGTGTTTCCTCCAGGTAACTGCTCTGGGGGGTAATTTTCCAAAATGAGTTAAGATTTATAACACAGGCTCAGAACTGCAGAGCTAAAGCCCCAAGAACTTTCAAGTGCAACTGGGAGAAGAGGAAGTTATGGCTCTTACACTAGAAATCATGATTTTTAGACACATAAAATAAAAATGTAACCATTTGGAACTACTCACCTGAAAATACACTGTCCAGTAAGGTATTAAAGCCAAAAAGACAGGGATAATCTTGACGAGAGCTTTCACATCTTCTACTTTATCTTCTCTGAATGGGCCCCCACGGGACAGCTTGGCCATCTCAAACAGGCTTTGCTTGCGAGGCTGCTGAAGGACTCCTTGGCCTTCGCTTTAGAAAAGAATTTGAAAGGTTTAGTCAAACAACAGCAAAAACTGACATAATGGGCAATCTTGTGACACTTCCTTTCATTATAAAAAGCTCATACATTTCCAAAACAAGCTATATAAGTTACAGCAAAACAACTAGGCCAGAATGGACCATCAGCAGATGAAAGCACAAGCTGAAAACTTGCATTACAAAGGTTTCCTTATTTCCCATCTTCCCCCCACCATGCATAAATAACCGGCACTGCAATTTGCAGAAATTAAGAAAGAGTATCACAAAATAGAGGTTATTCTAATTCATTGAATAGTTTTGCAATCTGAATACGTGAAAGCCTGTTGCAGAGGAGGCACCTGACATCCCTCTGATCAGTGACTAGATTCAGCCACCAGGTTTCCATGGGCATCTCTTAAAAGTGGAGTAACCACTTGGAAAGCAAAAAGCTAGTACACGTTTCAGCTGCTCATCAGGCCCCTCGCAACATTAAACGCAGATGATAGCATTTTCAAATTAGAAGACGTCCCATAAACATATATGAGCAGGGAGGAAAGTTAACTAATGCTTAAAAGCATCGTACTTGGGTTACATTACACTTTCAGAAGCTTTTCACTGGCAAGACATAGCATTGAATTGCAAACAGCAGACTTGATCTTACAACCTGGAGATCCAGTGATCTCAAAACATGCCTCTATTTCACCCCAGAATATATCTCCTGGACTCCAATTTTCCCATTCTGGTTCTCAAAGCAAAATTGCTTATTCTAGTGTGTTCTCTAGTGTGACTTCCTACCAGCTAGTTTGAACTGCTAGTTGCAACTCTTAGGCTGATTCACTGAGTTCAGACTATACAAAAGAGCTCTTTACAAACCTCTGAGCTGATCGTTCCACGTGTCTCTTTCTTGAGCAACAAGAATATGCGAGGATTTTGAACATGTCTGTGAAGGCACTCCCGTCAGGCGGTTTGGTGATGAAGAAACTCTGACCACATAAGAAAACCATGAAGGAAATCCCAATGCAAACCGTTGGGATGCTATATCCAACAACAAAGCTCACGTTCTGTTGAATGTACGCAATGCCTCCCAGAGAGAGAATAGCTCCCAAATTAATGCTCCAATAAAACCAATTAAAAAATCTTCTTGTGGCTTCTGGACCCCGATCTTTAACCTGGAAAAGATTAAAACCAAGTCACCGAATATCTGAAGAAAATTAAGCCTGCTTATTAAAATTCAATCAAGTTCAACACATTGAGGAGTTTAAGTTTAATTTAGAGTCATACTGAAATAAGTGTTTTGGGCTTACCATGGTATTGGATGAAATGACACCTTCCTGAGCTACCCCATTATCTCTGTGACCTTCTACAAGACCGAGATAAGGATTAAAAAAGTCATAGAGCAAGGTCTGTTTACTATGGTTTAGTCAAACTCCTTACAACAGGAAAATACAAACAATATGAGCGAAATGCCACGGCTAGAGTGCAATGCTAAAAAATACCACTGTAGTAAAACAGTTTCAAAGGTGCCCTGAACTTGAATGAACATGACCAAGTATCTAATACACACAATTTATTTGCTCTAGGTAACATTGTTTAACAGATGAGCTCAGATTCAGACATTTTCCAGAGAATTTAGCACTTGGACAGCTGTCACTTATTTAGATCACCTCCTACTGTGTAATACCCAGCCCTGAGTGTCCAGTTCCCTGTTCTGCATCGACAAACCTTACACAGCTGTTTTCCCCACTAAATGGGACAGCACATCATTCGCCAAGAACACTAAGGAACAATCCAGTAGTGCTTCTACTTCAAGACAAATACATCACGACCCTACAAGGAGCATCCCAATTACCCTACATTTTCCTCTTTTAAACTACAGGGAAAATTCTAATTAAAAACAAACCAAAAAACTCCCAAAACCTCATCAAAACTCCCCAAAAGCTACACAAAAAACTCCCACTGAAAACCCCCACCAAAAAAAAATTCGAGGGAAATGAGCAACTCTAAGCATTGTGGCCACAGCTGCCTTGTCGGTCATTGGCCACACATCAACGCTGCTGCTTTCAGGTGGGTCTCCAAAGAGGAAATAAAATACTCTGGCTACTTTCAAGACATCTAGTTCAACTGTCAGAAAGAAAATCTACCCTAACACTTGAGTTTTCTACAGTTCACAAGGTGTTTTTCTTGATATATCTGCTAACTGTACATACAGTTAATCCAAATGCAGAAAGAGCAGCACAGTTACACTCTGAGTTCCATAACTGGGACCTGAACAGCACTGGATTGCAAACCAGTAAAGGAATAGTTTGAAAATCAAAATTTCTAATGCAAAACACTTACATCAGAGTGATTTTGGTGAGATGAGATGTAATTACGACCACAGTTTTCATGATAAAGGATCCTGAGTGCCGGGAACACTATGTTATGGGAATTGTGTAATCATTAGGTTATTTACAGCCGCTTGGAGCAGAGGACACGCCAGACGTGTAAGTCTGCACTACAACTCCCTAAAGTCATTTACGATACGTGGTTAACATCTTACAATTAAAACCAAATTTTAAATGCAACTATAGCAAAGAGTAACTAGATCTTTAGCTACAACACCTGATGAGAAGTCAATCACAAATACCTGACCAAGGGCAACTTCCAACTCTGAGACCTCATTCTGACTTAGAACTAAGATGATCACTTGCTGAATTAGCCCTCCCCTGGATTTTTCAACACCAACATCTTCCTTAGGAGATGACCCAAGTACTAACCCAAGCAGTCTGTACGGCTTGGGACTAAAAATATTACACTGCTCAAATATTAAGATTGTATTGGATTGTCCTGATTTTTCTGTAAAGAGCCAGGCATCTATACAAACATCATTCCTTGTCCACAGTTCTTGTGTTTAGATGCTTTGCTTTGTCACAAAGTCATTTCCCAGTACAGCCAGGTTGGTTTCAAAGACATGGTTCTCCACACAGTCTCTTATTTTTGCCCCAGTGAGTGCCCGTCTGGTGCCCAGCATTCCACAGTGACATCTGACACCATCTGCTCATGACCGCCAGTATTTCCTAAACCCCAACATTTCGGAGTTCCAGTATGTCATTATGTTCCCTCCCTCCCTCCTCACATCACAACAGATCCGCAGCTATGACCTATTTGACTCACAGAAACGGAAAAAGGTTATTTAAAAGTTACTGGCATAAGCTGTTTTCATTTGTTGGTGCAATCAACTGACAGTCACAAGTGACCAACGTAACAAAAACCCCCGAACTTATCTCAGCCAACTATGTGGGCAGCCACACCACAGAGCAAGGATGAAAACGTAGAAGTTCGCCCTCAGCCCACAAAAGTGCAATGCCAACGGTTTCCCACGGTCAAATTTCCATAATTCTGACCAGAATTCCAGCACTACAGACACCAGTTATTCTTTGGGAGCATCTGCAGAGAGCTCGGTGACAGAGCTGTACAGTACTACTCAGCTGCTAAATCATTTCAAAATTTTATACTAAAATTTAAGGGCTGTTTCCTCTCACTCATGTCATATCTGTCTCTGTCAGAAACAAACGAGTACTGCCCATGTGAATGCCACAACTTCGGTTTTCCATCTGAAGTCTGCAGAGTCTTGGATGCCCATGGTTTCCTAAGAAGTTCAACACCAGCAACAAAGTAACTTGCAGTTAGTGACCGTCAATTCTTTCTATGTGATCCCCCATCCTTCCCCCAGAGGCTGGAAAGTCTAAGTTCTACAAATAAATAAAGGCTGAAAATCACTCTAATGGTAACTTTACGCCAGCAGTTTCCAATAGCACCCTGCCTCTGGCCATGCTACTGTGACAACGGTTTTAGCAAATCTAGAAGATTTTTGGCAGGTTTGGGGCTGATACATCTAATTAGTAAGATGGCAATTCAAAAAGAAGATAATACCATGGGTTAAAACTCGCGTGTCTAATCACCATAACCCCAAAACAGGTTCATCTACAATCAGAAAAATGATTATAGCTGATACTAGATCAGTGATCTACTACTAATTTTGGCTCCAGTGCTGAAATTAAACCAGCTTTCACAATAATGAGGGACAGTCAGATTGTTTCCTAACAACAGAAAGTCACAAACTGCTAGAGAGCACAGGAAGTGACCGCAAAACACTCGCTCTTGAAAGGGGAACTGGAAAGTGCCAGGTTGTACATATCACATGATTGTGAACATGTTCTGAGAACCATGGGTTCAGATTTAGATCTGTACGACGGATGAATCTCCAACTTCTAGAAAAACGGCCCTTATTTATAACCACAGTTAAGTAAAGCTGCTCTATACCTGGCTTGTAGTAAGTGTTTTTTTGCTAAGCTGACTGGCAGAAGTTACTCTATACTAAATCTACTTGGTTACTTGTAACACCACTTCTAAAATCATCCATTTGACAGAAATGAAGAAACTATATCTTTGTAACCTCAGATTAAAAAACATATAGGAATTTAGTTTCCAGATTTCCCCCAAGTTACTATTTTCTTCTAAATTAAAAGCCCCCCTCATTATATTTGAGTCCTCCACACAAATTATAGATCATCTGTTAAATCAGAAAAATGTACATGGTAATTTTAAAGAAATCTGCAACAAAATGTACTTAACAATATCTGAAAGGTGGTTCATGTCAGCTAAAGTACACAACATAAAATTCCTATTTTCCTTTGTTTGGTATTTAAGGGAAAGAGGACAAATCTTATCAGCACACATCCAGCCAGAACACGTTTGCATTGTATTCTGACCTCCCAAGAATGTGACTCTGGGAGAGAGACTTTATTCTCAGCAATACATCTCCATCTGCCCAGCAGTTTGCCACATTCCTAGGGAGGGAGACGGCACCCAGGAGGGCCCAAAACTGCACAACAAGGTAAGTGGTATGCTGTAATATATTTAACAATAGATAAGCCAGAAAAAAAAAGAGAAGGAGAAAAAAAAAATCAGTCCTCAGTGGAGCTCTACTGATTCTTATGAACCAGAAAGGAGTATTTCTTTTGCTTCACCCTACATAAATCACTGTGAATTATCTGCAGACCTCGCCAAAAACTGTTTTCTGTGAAATCCTGGGGGGAAAGCCTTTAAAAAATCCAGCTACAACAGCTACACTTCCATTGGCAATGGTTCTTCTTTTGCTCTGCTCCTGTCATTATTTATCTCTTATATTTAACGTTCATAAAGTGTTCCAGGGATAAGCAGTCAGTTTTGAAAAACACTTTACAAGATAAAGTCATATTAAAGCTATTTCACTTGATGGGCTTATGCTGGCTTAAACAGAACCAATACATTGGGGACACACAATCCTAGGCTATAATAATGTTTTATATTTATATACTGCCTTTCATCCAGAACTCTAGAACTTATAATATATGAAATGCCAAAGAATGATAAATGTAAACTGCACAACAGAGAACAGAGGTATGTTTTGAAAAGATATTGTGGTGGATCCCACCTCTCACAAAGAATTTCATGGCATTTCTGTCACCTGCACTAACCAGAACTTAATGGGCCAGTAAACAGACATACAACTGGATCGGCAGTATTTTCCTTGCTTTGTCATCAAGAACAGTTTGGTTAGAAGAGCTGCTCTGTATCTAATTGATTGAAATTCTCAACTATAGAGCAGAAATTATACACCAACATCCACAATCAGTATACTACCTTAGCATAAGACTGAAAAAAAATGAATGCAACAGCACATTCCAGTTGATACTGAACTATGAACTGTCTCTCAAATATTTTCTGTAAATCTACTTGGTTCTGCAGTGATGACCCAATGAGTGATATCACTGAAGTGGATCTGAGTAAGGTCATTTGACAGGACATGTCCTTCTGAGAACAGCCCAGGTAATACGTTTATCACGTTGAGAGCACCTTCCCACCCGTCATGTGGCACAACATAAGCCTGCACAAAAATATCGCTCAAGGGCAAACTGCGGCACACAGAGAATATCTAAGGCATAAAAACTGTTCTCTGTCCTTCATTTATCTCAGGATGATAAAGGCCTATGACCACTGCTCTAGAAGGCCCATGGTATCCTTGTCAAAGCTAAAATGTATATCAGATATTTCGCCTGATGAGCTCTGAGGTCAAATTAACTTAATAGCTGTTAAGTATTCAACCCAGCTCCTGAAGATGGTGATGGCTTAGCCATTGCAGGCACCACAGGTAAGGCTGGGCTATCAGGAAACCAAGGGTCTTAAGAAATCAGGCGCCACACAGACACCAAAATTATATCTAATGGGGTACAACTCAACAGCTTGCATTACACAGGGAACACAGCTGGATGATCTGATTCCCTCTGAGACTTAACATCTCCAGAGCCGTGAATCAGTAGGTGCGCTGTCCATCCCACCAAGGCAGCCCCCTCTGAATGACTGACAGCCATCCCCTGGTTCACCTCAGCACCCACACACAAGCTGTCAGCTGCCAAACGATACTTGACCTGGTCCGCCCCAAAAGGGGTGATGTTGGCCTTGACCGACCCGACGCCCAGCCCCACGAGGACCAGTCCGATGAAGGTGGCGGTGGCACAGTAGCGGGTGGCTCCCACCTGGGAGCAAGGTGCCACGGTGGCGTTGGCCGCTGGAGAGGAGCAGTTCTGCACCGGGAACAGGGGGATGTCCCCGCAGAGGCCCTGGCGGGTGTGCGGTGCGGCGATGACGGGGAAGGCCAGCATGCCCAGCAGGTAGAGCGCCATGCTCAGCAGGATGGTGCCAAACTTGCCCAGGAGGGCGTCGGCCAACCAACCGCCGAACGGCGACACCAGGTAGGTGATGCCCATGAAGAGCAGCAGGGCCTGGCTGGCCTGGGCCCCCTCCCAGCCGTAGGGCGGCCCGTTGAGGAACAGCACCAGGTTGGAGGTGATGCCGTAGAAGGCCACTCGCTCCAGCAGCTCGGCCAGCAGCACGGCGGCGCAGGCCAAGCGCCGCCCGTGGAACGCGCTGGTCGCTGCCCGCCCGCGCTCCCCGCTGCCCAGCAAGGGGCTGCGCTCGCTCGGCTCATTCTCCTCCATGGCGGCCCCGCCGCGCCGCCCGGCCCGCCCTGAGGAACTTCGCCGCGGCCGCGCGGCGGGGCCCGGCCCGACCCGCCCACGCGGGGGGACGGCGCTCGGCCATTGGCTGAGAGCGCTGTCGCTCCGCCGGTAGCGCCGTCACATGGGCGGCTGGGCCGCAGGGAGCGGCGGCTGAGGCGAGACGGGGCGTGGCAAGCGAGGGGGCGTGGCGTGGCGGACCGGAAGCTGCGGGGCGGGGCCGGGCCGGGCCGCTCGGAGTTACCGGTGGTGAGGGGAGACCGGGAGGGCCCGGCGGGGCCTCCTCAGTGCTGGGCTGAGTCGAGTCGTGCGGCCGGTTGCGCCTCGGGATGTGCAGAGCTTCGCTGGGGAAGCGGGGCGGCAGCTTTCCCCTCGCGGCCTTCGCTAGGATGCCGGGCGGGGTAAAGCGAGGGGCGGGGGGGCGCTGCAGCAGTGATTTGGTGGTCGTTGTGCATTAGCTCGGGCTGGGAGTTAGGTTTTAGGCATCAACTGGAGCTGTGCGGCTTTATTAGTGACACAGCCTCAGCGCTGGCTTCCATGAGAGCCCTCATTTTCATAGTTTTATTCAGCAATAATGAAAGCAAAGTTGGAATGTGGTTTCTTTCCCTACTTTGCTGCTCGTTGGAAAAGCAAAAGCGAGGATTGTCCCTGACCAGCAGCTGTTCTGCAGACAAACCCGAACGTGTGCTGGAAGGGGCTCTTGCCTGTGTCCTGCTGGGGTGGCAGGAGAACCAGGCTGGGCTGGCTCTGACCACCGGCCTGGGGTGGTACCGCCCTGGGGGAAATTCGGCTTCTCCGAGGTGTTCCTGCTGTAATAATACATCATAAGTACATGTGGAGAATGAATACTGTGATTTGAGTGGAACAAAATGTACTATGAGAAAATATACATTAGTGGTTGCAAGTTCAGAGCCCTGAGATGTTCTTTTGTTTCACCATCACATATATTGAAGTAAAGATCATGAAAGTATGTAATTCCCTTCAACAGCAGGTCTTGAAGTCATCACAATGACCAGAACAAAGTGGGAAAGATACTCCTGGTTGTGTGTTTTCAATGACAAAGGTAGATTCATTGACATCATGTAGTTAAACCCAACATCTAGGTATGACTTAACATTTTTGGAACAGTTGGTAATTGAGCAAGTGATGCTTGTAAAAGTAACTATATTCATTTAATGATGGGCCTTTGTAAATAACATGCCATAAAAATGACTCATTAAATATATTTGCTCTTTTCAGTAGTTAAACCCCATGACAAAGGACAATGAGGAAAATGCAACTAGCTGTACAGAGACCTCTTTTTGTGAACTACTGTAACATGACTGGTTCTGTAATTAAATTACGTTTCAGCTTTGCCTAGCTTAATACAGTATATAATGAAATTCGGGATTATATCTTCTAAGGGGTCTAGTAGTATTTCCTGGAGACTGCAAAGTAATTAAGCATATTTTGCGTTATTGTGTGTTTCAGTAAATGCAGTTACCACATTCTATGCCCTTCATAATTTACTTTAGTGAGTGGGGTGAGATTTTTATATTGGCCTACCCAGCAGCTCTTACAAACACCTTGCAAAGATGAACAGTGTTTGAAATGTACATTATAAAATGTTATTTAAATCTTCAGGCATCGAGAAGTAGGTACTCTCACTAAAATTCAAGAGCTATTGTTGTAACAAGAACACTCTCTGGAAATGTAGCAGTTTTACAAAGGTGATTTTTAAAATTTTCCTCCAAAAAAGAACGCTTAGCTACAGTATATTTAAAACTTCTTCATTAAGGTACATCTGTGATCCTTTCTTTGAATACAATTAATGCACCTGTGTGTATATAGTGATATATTAGTGCATGTATGTGTTTTCAAAGACACAATAATACTTAGTGCTGCAAAGACTTGTAGATTTCTGTTAGTCAAGGCCTATATAGCATAAAGAACAGTTACCATAAGTAGTAATAAAATGTTAGGACCTCTTTGACTGTTTCCTTTATTTCCTCTTTATTTCCCAGTTGATTGGTTAAGTTTCCTCATTTGTCTTATGGAGCAGGCCTTGTCTTACTTTGATGTTTGCGTTTTTGTCTTTGTGTTATACACAAAATGTACTGGACGGCTGTTGTCTGGTTCAGGCTGTTTCGAGTACAGGGCTGGAGCAACAGGGCCAGGGGGGGTTTTTGGTTGGCACACACACTGCCAACCTCCCTTGGTGCGATGCAGCCGGATGAGCTGTGGTGTGTGGGGGAGACCTTGGGAGCAGCGGGAGGGTCTGGTAGGAAAGGACTTGGAGTAGCAATGTATCAGGAGGCATCAGCTTCCTGCAGTCTGTTTGATACACAACAGGTCCGTTTGACGGACAGCTGGGCAGCAGTGACCAACAGAGACGGCTGGTGCTAGATTTGAGGGTGGTTAAGTGCTCTCAAAAGCCCAAATACGCTTCATATAGACCACTTACAGTGAAATAAACTTCAAGGGTAGAATCCTGGCTGGATTGACAAAAGCCCTCAAAATTTCAATGGGGATTTCGTGCCAGAAACGCTTTCTAAAGTGGCGATGAAAATAGCGTGGTCCTGCCTACCTTTAGATTAGCATTTATGCTATTTTTAGCATTTATGCAAGATTTGTTGCTCTGTTAATTTGTAGCCATCTTTTTTAGTTTGGATGGAGTTTAAAATGCTCTGAACAATGTTGCGCTGAATTATTTCCAAGTGGTAGCTCGGTGAGATGCAGACAGCTGAACACAGCTCTGCAGCACGAAGACCCATTAGCAAAATGCGAGCCAGCGCACTGAAGTGCTAACAATTTGCCAGAATACCCTTCAATATATATCTTTATCACTTCTAAACCCTCAATTCCAGAATACCTGTCATCCTCAGAGATTCACACAAGTTTTTTGAAGAACTACTATTTTTAAAAATCATTAATTTTAAGAGCCTTTCTCTGTATGTGGCATATTTTTCTCCCTCTACCTGACACTGTTGACTGGAAAAGTAATTTAAGCCACAATGACCAGGCCCTGCAGTTAGCAGACCACCTTTCCCTGTCTCCTACAGCCTTGGGGAAGCACAAGCATCCATGTGGCCCTGTGGTGAATTCCATCAGGGAACCTGGCCATGTTATCAGTATACAGGCAAAAGAGTGAGGTTTGTTAGATCAAGCCCTCCTTCTCACGGCCACAAATGTCCTGCATGTGTTCTCAATGTTTCTACAAAATGCTGAGTTAAGTTCAAGGCCATGGATATCTACAGTCAACCACCTGGCCCCTATCAGTTTCCCAACAGACTCCCTGAACTGGCCTCTCGGTCTTGCTGCCTGCTGCCCCACACATCTGCTCGTAGCTGCTGGTTATAATTGGGGTTTATCCTGAAGACTGGCTCGATAATTTGACATAACAGTTGTCATGATCCCGAGTTTGGGCTCTTCCTCTTTCTCTTCCCTGCGTTGTATCTTTGGATGGTGCCTGCTGCCGTGGAGGCTGTGGTTCCCCACAGAGCTTTCCCCTGCTCTGAGACGCCTTTGGCTCTGCTTCAGCAGATGGCCAACCTGATACTTCGTGTGGTCTTTGACCACCCCGTTGCCTTGTTCTTTGGACAACCGCATTCCAACAGCTTTTGTGGTTGTTGGCATTTTACCCACAATTAGTTTTCTCTCCATCCCCGCACTGAATACGAACCACCTCAGGAGATCCGTGGTGACCGTGGTGTAGCTGAGGAACCGCCTCAGGACACCGTGGCTGATACCAACCCCCTCCCCTGGTCATCTTCTCAGGAGATCTCTGAGGCTTCTCCGAGGCCATGATTTGACCACATCATCTTTGTGGCTGTTGAATGAAAAAAACCACAGCGCTAATCAGAGGTGGAGGGAAGGGACCCGAACCTGCGGGCACCAGGCCAGTTTGTGTCTGTAGAAGTGCCCTCTGACCGGGCCCCTCCCGGGAGGGCTCGGAGCCACCTGGGCGGGGTGCGCAGGGGCTGTTTCCGGGCTCCGCGGGGCCGCCGGCAGGTGAAGGAGGCGGCTCCCGGCCGGGCGGGCAGGAGAGGCCGCTATGAGGCTGCTCCTGCTGGCGTCGCTCCGAGCGCAGACCGGCAACGCGACCACCGCGGCCAGGATACAGTGAGTGCCGTCCCCGCCGCGCCGTGCGGGGGAGACGGGACCGCGCTGCCTCCTCACCCGCTCCCTGCTCGCCCCTGGGGATCCCGCCGCTCCTCGGCGAGCCCGCAGAGAGGCGGAGCCGGCAGCGCATCCCCTCACACCGAGGCCGCCGCAGCGCTCGGAGGGGGCTCCGCGGTGGGGCTGGCATTGTGGGGCGGAGGGGGCTGGCGGTGCGGGGCTGAGGGGGCTGAGGGGGCTGGCGGTGCGGGGCTGAGGGGCGGCGGGTCTGTCCGCCATGCGCTGCCCCCGCCGGCGCACGGAGGCGGCGTCTGCGCCGCGGGGACGGCCGGGCCGGGGGCGTGCGAGGGGACGCGGGGCCTGCTGGATGTGAGGCCGAGCGTGTGTCCGGGGGGGCGGCCCCCGCCGCGGCTTTGCTGCGGCTCTGCATGGGCAACGTGTGCCCCGTTTGCCCGTGCAAGGGAGGGGGAGAAGAGGGGTTTCCCCCCAAAAAAAACCCCACGAAACCAAACAAAAGACCTTTCTGCTCAGGGCAGTTTGCTGGCGCATGTGTCCCCCCACAGCCGCCCCACCGAGCGCTGGCACAGCTGGTGCTGGTGCTGCAGCGGGTTTTCTGAGTACCCAGAGTATGAGAAGTCCATGTGGAAAGCTCTGAAGTGAGGAGCTTTCCTAGAGCTGCTCCAGCAGTGCCCGTGCTGTGGGATCAACAGGCGGGGGGTGATGGACAAGAATCTGTAGAGCTTCCAGATTCTTTGGGCTGACAGAACTGCATCAATACCGACTATTCGTAATGGCCCCATTTAACGTTTTCGGTGAAATGTTGTAAAAGGATGTGGCTGATAGCATTTCTGAGGGCTTTGCTGTGCCTGTGAGCTTTGTTTAAAGAAAAGAAGGTCACTGTAAAAATGAAACCATTTCTCAATGGTTTTGTCCTCTTGAGGCCCAAAATAAGGACTTGGTGGCTTCTTACCTGTCAAAGAGTTTAGTTGTTTTTCTCGGGATTAATATATTCTGCTATTTAAAATTTTCGCAGATCTTGATCTGTATATTATACGTTATACAGAGAAATAGTCCTCTGACATGGTTTAAGTTTTCACACTAGTCGTGTCATACCAATTTCAGTCTTTTGTGCAGGGCTACTGTATTGTATAAGATAACAGTGGAACGTACGGGCTGCCTCGTGTCAGTCACCCTGGCATTGAAAATATAAAGCAAATGGAGCATAAAGACCAGAGAAAGCTGAAGTTTTCTTTATTTTAAAAGAAGAATTATTGATAAAATGTTGAGATAATTATGTTCTAATGTTTATAATACACATTTTTTTACCTGTATGTCAGCAGAGTTCACGTGTGGTAGTTTGTGTGGCGTTCTGTATTTGCGTTCATCTTTTTCTCACTGGATAAAACTACTTATTCTTGGGGATGTCTGTGGATGTTTCTCCTCCAGAAGATTATTTCTTCAACCTTTACAAACTAAATATTTACTTACCTTCACCTTCCATGTCAAAATGAGGGAAGTCAGACAAACATTTAGACTGTGGAGCCATTCAGAGGTGAACTAATGGAAAGCTGGTTTTGCATTATTTCTAGTTAAACTAAGCCTGAATAAGGCAGACAAACACATGTCCACATATTATTTCAGTTTGTCTTTTAACTACAATGAGGTTGTGATCATCCTGCATCGAGATATGGTGGTTCAGCAGGGGAACCAGCAATTTTGGGTAACCCTCCCCAGCTGTGACTGGTGCACGGTGGCCTGACCTGATGTGCTTTAGTACAGAAGAAGGCACAGACTCAGTGAGATTCAACAGCCCAGTTAACAGATGGTTTAACATATTACCACGTTAACGCAATCATTTGCAGCTGTGTGAACACATCTGCAGTGATCTGTGTAGAGTACATGGACTTGCTTTAGCATCCTTACCTTAGAGAAAGTGGATGCTACATAGTGAAAGGTCAATTTAATTCATGCTCATAATAAAGGATTCTAACAGAAATAATGTTTAAGATTTGGTAATTTATGTAATGTTCGGTTGCTATCTGATCACCTACCATAAATTTTTTTTTAGTAATAATATAAATGAGCCTGTTTAGGAAAAAATGATCAAGAAAAAATGAAAGAGTATCAGCTAGCAATTAAATCCATCTTCCTCACTGAAAGGCAATTCAAGTGACCGCTATCACTAAAACCATCCTGTATAGGTACTTCCATCTAATACTGGTTTTCTTAAGACTTTATGCCATTTGAAAAAAAATATATATATCTACATGTATGGCCAAAAGCTTGGTATGTCACTTCTTGCACTGCTCTGCCATACCCAAGGTGAAGTGCATGTGGTAACCTTTGTAGTGTGTGTGTTAATACCCATAAAATATATATTCCAATTAAGGTTTGGCTTCAGTTGCATCTGTGAACATGCTCATGAATTTATTTATTCAATTTTTTTATTGAACCATGGCAACTTTTGGTGAAGTATAAATGAAACAATGAAGTTGTCTCTAGGTTGGATGCTTGCCAGCGTAGATTCATTTTATGGCTTAATATCACTGGGTATACTATGTTTATGATATTACAGCTGTTCCTATAACTGCTTAATCTTTTCATAAATAAGATACTCATTTCCTGAGTTTAAAGTGAGTGGTGACAAAGATACTAGAATCTAATTTTGTTAGAAATCAGCCTCCTAACCCAAGTGATATAATGAATGTACTGTGGGCTTTATTCGTATTGGTGTGCAAAATCTTTATTCACCTTAAAAAAACTATGAGGGATGAGTAGAGAATAAAACACTAAGCAAAAGTCTTTGGTTAGGCTGCCATTCTTCAGCCATAGGAATGAGCTCAAAGAAGGTGTCAGGAAAGAAAATAAATGAATATTCTCTGCCAGTTTATAGGCTCCATTCATCTTTTATTGCTTGGTAGTAAGGAGGAATAGAAATCTTGAATTGGTTAATTAGAAAGATTTAGATGAAGTATTTGATCAATATGTAAATATCTTTTCTAGAGGGAGAGTTTGTTTCAGGTCTCGTTTGAAATTGGACAGTGGAGGTAGATTCTGTAAATCTCCAGGTAACCAACTGCGAGAGAATTAAACCCACAAATTCAGTAATGCTCATCATTCCTCTTTACAGTTATTTTTCATCTTAGACATGTATTGGAGTAATCCTGAGCCCCAACTTTTCATCTGCTTATTCTTGCCTTATCTGCTCCCATTGGACAGACAGAGGAGAGTGCTGGTGCAGCAGATCTCTGCTCCCCGTGGCCGTTCCATGGCTAGTCCTGTTTATAAGGCAGGGTTAAACTTCGCAGAGTGATTTTGTCCTTCTAGAAGACAATTGCTGACTTGAGAACACAGAGACAGAAGGATTCTCTCCTCATTTGCACTCACATTTTTAATTTCTCTTCTTATTCACAGGGAATTTTATTCATAGTTTGTTCATGCCAACACAATTTGTCTGTGTTGCTTAAAGGAGACGTTTGAGAGAGAAATAAAATGAAGAATATTTTAACAAGTGTGAAAAAAAATACAAAGAAAACAGAGAAGATCAAGCAGAGTTTCAGCTCTTGTAATTCCATCAAGTTCAGTGGGAATTGCAAGTATCCAGCTCTGGCCAAGTCTCGGAAATGCAGAAGTGACTCTGCTCGCTTAATAAGCTTTGGATTGTGCTGTATAGATTTAGCAGCAGTTGTTGCATAGCTCCTTTACAGAACAGACAGTCCATGGAAAGAGTTAATTAATATTTTTGGATGAAACCCATTTTGTGCTATTCACTGTCAGTGTATCTACCTACCACAAGCTTTTTTTGAAATCAAACATTCTTTGTCTCCAAGCAATTCCATTGAAATATCAGTTGTAAAATTAGGACATAAATGTTTTTGAGAGTGAGACATCACAGAAAATAAAGCAAGTTTCAAAACTATAATACTTCAGAAGTAAGAATGACTTGAACTTGCTCGTGTTTTAGCTTCAGCCAGGCTTTGTTTGGAAATATAAAACTGGTTTTGTATATGAAGATGTGTGAACTGCAGATTCGGGTTGAAGGAGGGAAGACTGACAGCCAGGACAAGTGAGAAGTACTGATCAGGAATGTAGGAAATCAGAAGAGAACCATTGTGAAACATCACCGTGTATTTCATAGTTGTGTTAGATAAAAATGTTTCTCGATAGAAATCTTTAATAAAGTGAAAACATGCCAGAAAAGGGCTGTACCTTTTAGCAATATCTCTGCACACAGGGTGGATCCAGAGCAGACACAAATTTCACTCGTAAGCCTCATGATTTCCAAAGAGAATAAAAAATATGAATTTCCTGAATACTAAAATCAGTGGTATATTGGGAAATATTTTGTCCATTATTCAGACGTGTATAAATATCAGAGTGTAAGCAGTGACTAATATAATATCCTCTAAGACATCCTCCTCGAGTAGTGGCATTGGCTTCCACGAGAGTTTTGGTAGAAGGGAAAGATACGGCAGAGCGAGGCAAATTCTGGATCCAGGCAAGTCAGTGCTTGTTGAGATCCTTACCTGGAAATTTATCTACCACGTACAAAGTGATGGAGAGAAGATGTAGCCTAGAGATTGAGCATTTTCAGGGTTGTCTTAGATTCACAGGCAGCAGGAGACACGTTGATTTTTATTATTCATTCTGAAAGTTTTGTTTATGAAATGGCAAAGTAATGTGAGTCCACAGTTGCCATGAGGAGGAGAGATATGGGTGACATCTCTTGTCTTGGCTCCATTCAGGGACATCTGTGACCTCACAGACAGATGAGCTTGCAGGAGGAATCTCCTGCAATATCTTTGCAGCGCCGTCTTATCATGATCCTTGAGAAGAGCGTATGTGTGAAAATCATAGTCTGCTTTTTTTGGTTATAAAGATGAGAAGCCATTTAGAAAATATGAAAATATCACTGTAAATTTCAGCACTTAAATACTACCCAATACCTCTGCTTCTACGCACGTACCTTTCCATATATCCATAATCTGAAACTAATCACATCGAACTCAATGGTATGTTTATGGGATGGAGGCTTCTTTACATTTGGGAATGCAAATTATTGTGGGAATAATCTGGTAATTTTTCCTTAAGCTGTATGCAAATTTTTTCCGTGCTCCGGAGTCATTCTGCATAGAAAATCAATGGAAGTACTAGAGGTGGTGCAGTTTGTGAGCCTTGGGAGCACTCGGGGAGTCCCCCTGTCACTGCAGAACCAGCTGCCGCTCAGCTGCAAGATTCGGAGCTCTGGAAACTGGGGAAGAAAGGAAAAGCATTAATTCCTAGTATATTTAAAAAAAAAAAAAGGCACTTTATGCTGCAATTCCTAGTCGAGTTGCTGGTTTCTTCATGTCCTGAGAGAGTTATTTTCAAATTAATTGTGATGTGCAAACATATTGCTTGTACATGATAGTGATTTATGGTAATGGGAATACTGATGGGAAGAAATTCTTTTGGACTATTTAATGAGCACCTGTGAAATGATGGAATGTGTGCACGAGCATCCCGGGTGTTTGCTCCAGAGATTTTCTTCCCACATCCGTGAGATTTGGGCATCGTTATTCAGATATAAATCGAGAGCCTCTTTCAAAAGGCAAACAGGTACTTGGTACAAGTTCATGGGACAACCCATGTAAATAATTGCTCAACAGTGTAAATAAGGAGCTTACAATCTGGCTGCATTGTGTTATTTATTAGTACTTCTTATAATTTATTGGTCTGGTTTCAAACGGTGAAGTTAAAAGTAAAATGAATTTCTTTTTAGAATAAGGAAGAAATACAGCACCATATGTTGTGCCAGCGGAGCTCTATCTGATCTAGTGCTAATACATTCCTGCCAAGGCCTCGAGACATTTTACAACATTTTTAGCACCAATTTGTGCAGTAATGACTAACTTCTGCAGGACAGAAAATTACATTCCTTGGGAGGATATGAAATGATCAGGAAAGAGCTGACGTTATCCAAGAAGCTCTTGAGTTAGCAGGAATCTAATGCCAGAACAATTAATACGCCATGAGAAATAAATCAACTGGAACAATATGTAATAAGCAGAAAACATTCTTGTGGTCTTTTTATAATATTAAAAATAATGTAACCAGTACATGTCAGCAGATAGAGTGTGCTAGTTTCTATCTGAACATGGATTTTTTTCTTGTGTGCTTTTCGACTGATGTCATTGGTAACCTTGATAACTGATTCTGTTTTCAATGGGAGGAATTACGAGCATACAGAATAAAAGGAAAGATTAATACACAGCCTGAAGTAAAGCTCCCTGAAATCAATCAGTTTCCTGACTTTGGCAATCTTTTCATCAATGTTTTCATATGATGAACCACTGGATAGACAGATAAATGGGTAAGCTGACACTAGAATAGGGGTGGTTGTTTTTTGATCTGAGAAGAGCCTGGCTCCATCCTCCTGACACTCCCCATTTATATATCTGTAAACATGAGTGAGTCACCCCTCAGTGTCCTCTTGTCCAGCTCCAGAGCCCCAGCTCCCTCAGCCTTTCCTCACACGGGAGATGCTCCACTCCCTCCAGCATCTTGGTGGCTGCGCTGGACTCTCTGCAGCAGTTCCCTGTCCTGCTGGAACTGAGGGGCCACAACTGGACACAAGATTCCAGGTCTCACACACTCAATTCAAAAAGAATCTTTTCAGCATATTGAGCAGCACCTCAATCAGGAAGGATTCTGATCATGCTTCAGTTCTGCTGGTTTCCAAAGGTGCTGTTGATACTTTGTAGGCTTGGGCTGTAAAATGAATGCAGATTATGTTGCTTGGAAGGGAACAAATATTTTCCATGGGAAAACAAACAAACAAGTACAACACCAAAACCTTGTAAATAACTTCATGGTTGCTTGAACAAAATTAGCATGAAGGTGAATGTTGGAGCAATAATTAATAAGGAAAAACACTTTGATGATGTTTATTTAATATACTGGCATGCCTACAACATTAATAGTGTTTTTTTTTTCTTTTCCTGTTTGTTCTGATAATGAAGGAGTCATCTCCATGCTGCCGGCCATATCTGCGTTCTTAGAGATGCTTTCATGTATGAAAGTCCAACCGAAATAGCAAACCTGACCTCCACAGACAAGTTCAATGCGGCCCTGGCCATTCATCTCTATAAAGCCGGCAGACTTCTGCAAGGTAATCCTCCTCCCGTTTTGCAATAAAAACACCTCTGGAAAGGTACTGAAAGAGAAGAGAATGAATACAAACAGTTATAAATGGCTATAAATGTCCAAACCCACATTTAATATAGTTCTTCTGTTTATCCACTTCAACAAATGTTCAGAAATGCTGGAAATCTTTCTCTGTGGGAGATCTGATCCAGAGAGGAGACAACTAAATAAATGTACTTTTAAACACATAGCACATTTTGGAATTAAGTACTTTAACTACATTAAGATAAGAACCTCATATTAGCGTTAAGATGCTTTCAGCAAATGTGTTCTTTCAGAGGACAGTGGCTTGGCTAAGTAGAGCTGAGGTCAAATAGGAGAAAGCAGAGAGGCTAATTTGATTTTTCTGCTCAAAAATGAATCAGGGTTTTTTGGACATGAAATAACTGAGATGTCGTTCATGCCAGCTAAACTGTAGGAGACAGGATGTTATCAGACAAATAATAAAATTTTCTATTGTATCTAACCATGTAGAACAAAATTTTAGGCTGCCATTAATGATAGAGGAGAAGCACTGGCTTTCAAAATTACAGACACTGTCACCTACTGAAATTGCAAGTGTGTATCCGTTTTTGAGATCGCATTCATATTGTACAAATCTATTCACTTGGACAAAGGTGTATAATTTGATAGTTCCATCAGCTCTCCCCATAACTTGTATTGTGCTGGTTTCCAGACTTCAGAAGTCCCCCCGCAATTTGTGCTGGTGGGTTTTCAGAAAGCCTGAATTACAATGTCTGGCACGTTTGTGGCTCTTTTGTTCCAATGGAGCTGATTTCTGAGTCTGTAAGGTGATCTCTGCTAACATATCTATTAAGACTTATTGGAATACAGAGATGATTGGTTTTGTGGCAGGACCTAGAATTGTTTTGGAGGAGGCTTATGGAATGTCTTAGAACTATCTTTTTTTTTTTTAGAAGGACCTTGATGTGTTGGCCAACTTCTCATTGCTTTGCAGGCAGCAGAATTCCTTTTGGAATCATCTTCGGTGGGACAGATGTAAATGAAGATGTCAAATGTGAAGAGAAACATCGGGTAATGGGAGCAGTGCTAGGAGAAGCCAGGTAAACGCATCCGTGGAAGGTTTATGATGGGAAATTGCTTTTTTGGAATGGCAGATGTTTTAGGAACTGTTCCATAAATGCACAGAATCACTGGGAGATCTGTAGGCCAGCGGACAAGGGATAGAGGACTTGAAATCCCTACGATCTCTGCATATTATTTTATGATTCAGCAAGGGATGTTGAATGGTTTCTTCATAAAATATAGTCTGTATGTAGTCTGTTCATTTTATATTTCCTTTGTTACAATTGTTTCATCGTATTTGTGGGTGCAAGAGTTGGCAGATGTGGTGCTGAAACTTGGTCTCTTGGGCTGTGATTTTTCAAAAAGACTCAAATCCCATTAAAAGCTAATGAAATCTGCGCTCTTGCTAACTAATCCTGTGCTTTATCTTCTGAATCATGGGTGTTTTCTAGAATAATAGAACTATGCATATGATGAGGGTATAAAATTCTAAGGCAGGTAAATGAAATGAGAAAAATAATAGCAAGAATACTTAACCTGGGATTCGGCATCATATTGCTCTGCAGAATAATCTACTTTATGGGTAGACATTATAAAGACAGCCTTTGGTTAGGATAACTGTGGACTGTAGCAGCTCGCTGTGGTTTATTTGAAGTGTTTGTAATGGATACCATTTTATGCAATCAAGTTTGAATTTATGACCAAAATGACTGATATTTAGTATTTAAATAGTGAATCTTTAGTAGTGGAAGTGGTTAACAGTGAGTTAGTGGTGGAGGAATGATTATATAATAGCAAATCTTTGTTAGTGTTGGAGGTATGAATATTCTCACTAAATCTTATTGTAATAATATTATTAGCCTAAACACAATTGGACCCCGTTTCCCAAGGCTCTGTGCCAGAACTAGCAGTTACTCCAAGTTTGGGCTTTTTTTATCTCTGTTTCTTAGTAAATTCTAGTTTATGTTACATATATTCAAACATATACAGTATTCTGTATTGGAACTAGCATATTTTATGCATTAAGTGCTACCTGTACATCCAGACCAAGGTGCCCAGCAGTTTGGCTGAAGTGAAACAACAACTAAAACTAACCGGCCTTTGTCCTGTTGCATCACAGAGTCAGACCGGTTCTGGAGGCCTCACGTGTAGCTTGTTGACACAGAGACTGATTGAAAAGAGCTTTTGTTCTTTTTTCCTGCTGTCGCGATCCTGTCTCTAGATGCATGAAAAAGCGGAGACTGAAAAATGTCTTTAGGCAAATTCTCTTGGTTTTTTAGGTGAATCGACAAGGGGGAATTTTCAGGATGTTTTAAAGTCCAGAAAAGTTCCAGTGACATGTCAGTGTAGCCATCAAATGTAATTAAAGAACTGATCAGAAATCAGAGCAAATTACATAAATGGTGTAAAATTGGTGCTTTTTTTTTTTCCCGCTTAGTTTCTTACCACTTTAACAAGAAAAGTCGCCTTGCGGGAGGACTCAGGGAGGGTGTCTGTGTGACAGGAGCTGCCCCAGCCCCAGGGAGCTGCACCTGAGCCCTCTGAAGAGCCGTCGCTCCACAACTGGGTCTGCCTGAGCAAAAAGGGCCCCTGAGTGTGCCCAGGTGTGATAGAGTTTAAACATCTGGACTGTCTGATCAAATCCAGTGGTACCGCTTGCTTACGTAGAGCTTGGCTATCTGGCTGAGCAGAGCTTGCTCAGGATGCTCTGCTCAGGATGCTCTGCTCAGCGCCGCCTCCCCGCTGGCAGATCACCGGCTCCGGTACGGCAGGATGGGGTTTGGTTCCTGCTCGCAGTGAGGGATTACGTGCAGCAGGGTTGTATCTCATGGTTTTATCTTGGCTAATACCACTGGCATAGATATGCTGCTCTGTCTATACTGCCCTATAAAATGTGGTAGGTAAACAGATTTTAAAGACAGCACTTAATCACACTCATTGAAAAATCATTAGGGCATGTTCTTGCGTCTCAGTGTGATTTGTAGTTGAAAAGGAACTTAAGGCCCCATTCAAGGCAAAATTTATATACTTGTTTACTTTTGTTATCAAATAATCAGAAGTTACTCTTTAAACGGGTCAGGAGGAATAGAAAAAATACATCTAATGTGTCAATTAAATTTCAGTACAGCGGAGAATGAAAAGTATATAAAACCAGAATCTCTAAGTGTATCCATTTAATACAGTTCTGTGTTTAAAATATGATTTGTCACAAATATAGCTAAAGAAAAAGCTCTGCTTTACCGAACGTTTTTTTAATGATAATTAAGTTAGGAACTTGAAGTATAGTTTAGTAGCTTGGATTTCCTATTGTGTTTCAAAATATATTACTGCATCCTTATGCAGTTCATAATATTTTCTCTGCTACAGGAAAAGCAATTCAGTTTTCTAGAAGTTATTCTGAGTGGGTCTCCTCTCCAATATTATCACCAGCATTATTCATTGCATAGTTATTAAAAGAAACATTGATTTTTTGTTTTTCTTTATTGATTGCAGGGTTCTAAGCAGAAAGCATCATGAATTGTAGATGACTTGTCCAGTACAATATACCACCACATTCCATAGGACTGAGTATTGAACACTGTCTAGCTTTATAATGAGTGTTTCATTTTTAATCAAATTCCTCTAAATGGTGGTTGTAGTCCTGTAGGTTGTTTTTTTTTTTTTCTATTGAACAGTATTTTGTAGACTTGGGAGCAACAGTTTTTTGTGCTTGTTACTGTGATGTATTGAAAGTATAATTGCAATAACGGGGAAGGGAGCATGTGCAACTTGACAAAACAAGCATTTGCAAAGGCTTTATTAACTTTAAAACTGTCAGCTTGTGTATGTGAAATTCATTGCAGCACCATAAAGCAGATACTACAAAACAAATGTATAGGAATAAGGTTTGTTTCAACAAACAGAAGTAGGAGTTATAATTCAGCATTTATGAGACTTCCAATGAATGACGGTGATTTCAAGCCCTCAAATTATGACCTGATGTTGGCAATGGAAAAGCACTTTCTGGTGGTGACTCAGCAGTGGGCTGACGTGGCAGGGCTGGCTCAGGACAGGGACATTGCGTTCATTCTGTGAAAAAGAAACACCGAATCACTAATGTAACGTGTGATAACCTCTATTCTACATTAAATACCTATAAAGGCAATTAAAAAAAAGGATTTTGTGGAGCAGACACATTGCATCTCATATGAAGGAGGCATTCAAACATTTCTGTGCCACAGGACTGATGATAGTCTGCAGAAATGGTCCCATTTGTGATTCCAGTTAACACTAAAGTTCCATTTAAGAACCGTCAAAGCACGTGTTTATGTTTCATCACAACTTAAAAGCTACATTACAGCCCAGCTCTGTTCTGTCTGAACAGGGATCCTTTGTGAAGTGACTCACTGAGTATCTCATGACTTGTCTGTATTGCACCAGTATCCCAGTAAGAATAACTGGTTTATCTAGTTACGTTTAGAAATCAGACTTGTGTGGCTGAATTCTCTCTGTAATGAGACACCCAAAAAAGAACACTGTTCGTATCGATGCTGCTTTTAACTGGTCTCTGGCATAACTCTTCTGTTATATGGAATGATGGAGCGCTACCTCCATTTCTCAAAGGCACATCAATGGAAGTCCGGGTGAACCATTAGAAACAGCCACAAGGGAAAAAGTGGAACTGAGCTTGGGAATAGGTTTGTCTTCTCCCTCTCCAGCCTCCTCCATGGCCATTAAGTTGTTCAAGTACGCTTTGGTTTGCTTATTCTTACTTCAACGTTATGATTTATACACATTGCAGAGGAGGAGTAGAAGGTGTTCATATACTATTGTACAGTTCATTCATTTAAATGCCCTTCTTATAATGAAGAAAAGCCTTAACCAGAAAACAGTCAAAATGTCTTTCTGTCAGTGTTATGTCTGACTAGTGGCACGGTCTCTTTGCCTGAAACGGTGACTGTGGTCAGTCTCATTTCTGCGCACCCAGTTGTCCCCTGTTGATGACGAGGAGTGTCAGGTGTGTGACTCAGCGCGGCACGTGTCGTCTCCACCCAGATCTCCAACGTCAGAGCTGAGCGTCCGAGCCCAGAGGTTCCAGAGGTGAAACCTGGGCCCCGGATCATCTCTCTGCTTTTAACTTGCAATGATGGAGAAACAGGCCATGCCAGTGCGCCACTGCAGCCTGTATAGATTAATCCAGATAAACTGGGGGATGTTCCTTTCATTTGAATTCTCTGACTTTAAGAAATCCTCACTTGTACTCCCCAAGAGCTCTAAGTTGTAAAGCCTGAAGAGATACTATGTGTTTTACCAGTACTTTCTGCTAAAACAAATAGCAAGCCTGCTTTCTGTCTTTTCATCTGTAATCATTTTTATAAGCCTCTGCTCTTTGTTCTTATAAAGATGTTTTTCTGAATACGTTCCTCTTTTTATGTTTTAGAACTTTAAGCAGATGATCCCAACTATTTTTGTCCTTGTCACTAGGTTTGCAGTGGCTTTCACAGTGAAAATGAAGGAACTGGCAGCAGCAGAATGGGTACGTTTATGTGATGATGCTTATAGTATTAGCAACTCTGCATCCTCCTAAAATGTGTTCTAAATAATGCTAGAGAATTGTACTAATCTTCATATTCTCTATTGCTGTTTTTCCTGTCAGAGAAAGCATTTCATATTTATGTACTTCAACAAGTCAAAGAGATCTGGCATTTAAAAGCTGTTTAGTATTTGAAAAGAGTATGCAGCAGTTTGGAAAGTGCTTCTCTGTAACATTTAAAACTAATCATTGCTGTTGTTATCGAGTCTCTCTGATGCCATGTGCATATATTGTTTCTTTTTGCATCATTTAGTAAACTGTGTGTTGCCAAAATTCCACTAAACAGCCTAACTTACAATAAGGAGTTTAGAAGAATAAATTGAAAATACTTGTTTTGTCAACACTGGAAAGAGAATGAACTCCTTAAGGTGAACCGCAAAGCTAAAACCGAAGTTACGCTGCGCCCAGCAAAGTGTCGCGTACAGCCCCGCTGCCCAGGCCGTGAGGGACATGTAGCGCATAAATAGCACTTAATTTGCTTAAAACTCATCTCTCCTTCTGAAAACAAAACACACTGTGCTGAATGATACGTGGAAAAATACTGAATACAATTATTTTCATCCAACGGTATAGTGGTTAAATACCAATGTATTTTAAGGAGGTTATTTGGCCAGCAAAGAACTGACAGTAATAACGGAAAGATCCCAATAATATTTCGATATTTTTATGAAAAATATATTCCACAAATTCATGGTTGGAGTTATAGAAAGATACTGAAATGAGAACTTGCTTATTTAATTACCTAAATTATGTAACTAGCGTAGTAGCACTTCAGGAGTAGCTTTGGAAGTAATTACCTCTTCTACTGCAGCTATTTTAAAATAATTTCTTAAGCAATTTTTATTTGGAAATATTCTGCAATAACTACTACTGGCAGGTTTTCCTATATAGTCAAGTCTACAGAAGTTTGACGGCAATTTTTGAAAAGGTTAGAGGTAAGTGCGGTTTATTTCATGCCTGATGTGTTTAAAAAACTTGTGTGGATAAATGTAGATTGTGGTTTCAAAGCCAGCTACAATTGTTCTTTCAAAACTAACACATTTTTGGGAACCAGGGCTGTTCTGTAGTTGAAAATATTTCTATTCTAAGGAAATATTTTAATTTTCTGTGCAATAAGCAGGTTAATGATTATGAGAAAGGATACAGAGATAAACTAAAAATGTGTTTGTACTAACTTGGTAATTGCATTCATTGCAAAATTGATCCATTGATACTGTAAAGGTTCGTAGTAAATGTACGTTAAATTGCTGGCTGGCGTTTGGTGTTACTTAAATGTATCTTTCTATCTTTTACCAGTGAAAAGAAAGTCACGCTGATATGCATTTTGTTATACTAGTTGGGTTTTTTTGAAAACTGAACAGATTCTTTTATGATGAACTAGGAAAGTGACTTTTCTTCTCCTTCTCTTTAAAGCCAGATGCTAGGAAGAAAATCTATGTCCAAACTCAAGGTGAGTTTTGAACTATTGACCAAGACAGTCACTTTATTTGAATCAGGTGTTTAGTACCTGGATCTTTGTGTATCTACCTTCTTTGCCCAAGAAATATTTTGCCTAAATTTTCAACTCGTTTGGTGCTTTTAAAGAAAGTTTTCCCAGATGTCGAACAGTAGGAGACTGAAAGCTGAGGCAACACCTAATGTAACACGAAGCTTTCTTCAAAACATAAGGAAGTTTTGATGCTGAATGAAACTCCAAATTCCTTTAAATGCTTCGAGTTCCCAGCTTAAGGACACCCAACAAGTACCTAATCCAAAATATAAGATATTAAATATATTAATGTGATAGTTTCATTAGTAAGGTAATTAATCTTTAACATAAGGTGAAACAAATACATTTGTATTCAGTTTATATTAATATTTTATATAAATTTAATTTACTTTCTTTGCCTTATGTTAAGGACTTGGGTCTTGGCAAACCTGTATCTGTTTTGGAATAATATGCTCCCTTAGATAATGTTATTTAGGGTTTAAAAGGCTGAATTTAGCATGGTGTAAGTGAGCTTTATTCCTGGGGTCGCTAAAGAAGCTCGTGCACTGTGTGATCGGGCAGAATTTTCAGCTGAATTTCAGTCAGATGACTATGGACGGATTGTGCGACAACCTGACGTTGTTGGGATGGGAAAAGCTTGAGACGGGAAGAGCTGTATGTGGAATTCAGTGTGATTGACAGAAATACTGTTTTCTTGGGGCAAGACAGCAAGAACCATAGTCCAGCCATCCAGGGACAAGTAAAACATATTGAGTTTCTCTTTTTTTTTCAATGCAGGAATTAAGACAACACCAAGTGAAACATTTGACTGGTACAGATTTCTGCAAAATGCAGGTAAAACTCACTTTTTTCCCTGTATTCACTATAGTTATTCTTTGTGGATGTCGATGAAAGAAATTTAGAATGTGACGTTGATTTAGAAATTTAAAACCTAACGTTGGCAATGCTTTAATTACTCCAGTTGTCTTTCCCCAAAAGAAGAATCTGTAGGCGTTTGACTGTGGTAAAACTATTTCAATATTATCCTCATCAATCTGATCTCTGATAGTACGGCTGTTCCCTCTGTTACAAATGATTCCTCACTGGTAAATTGCTTTATCACATCAGTAAATGTCTGCCATTATTCAAAACCAGTGTCCAATTTTAAATTGAGCATTGTGGGGTTATTTTGTTCTCAGTAAATCACGGCGCACCAGCACAGCACCACTAAGATTAATAATTTTCTGAAGCGAAATGATTTGTCACTTGCTAGCACAGCCTCAGTGTTCATCGGATCTCATGTCCAACCATTTTATGATTAAAAGATCCGTCAACAGCTTGAGGAGGGGGATGCTCCCCCTGCGGTGCATTTCATCTAATATATTAGAGACAGTTTTTTTGCCTAATGCGTACTAATGCAAAAGTGCAAAATAATTCATAATGCACATGAAAAGCATACTAAAGTGTGACTCTAACATCTGTGCCTGTTAAATAATAACTTGAAACCCGGCATCAGATTATTCAATATTGTTTTTTGTGACTGTTTAATCTCATTTATTTGATCAGTTTTGCCTCTTTGTCCAGCCTACAATTTCCACTTCTTTTAGTATTGCTCATGGAGGCAGATTTTTTGGCTGTACCTTTGCACCTACCACGGCCTAATTAGGAGTTCCCAATGAATTCTGTGATAATCGTTTCATTAGCAGTTTTAGATGCTTCTCTATAGAGTCGAGAGAGACAATGATAGTTCGGGCTTTTGCTGTGATTTGATTGACAGAAAATCACAAGACAGTCTCAGTAAATGTGAAAACTGAGCCTGATCTCCTGTACCAGCCGAGCCCAAGGATGGAGCGTGGCTGCTGCACATCATGGGCACCACAAGAAAAGGCTCCTTTTGAGTTCAGTGGAAGTGGCTGAAGCTTGTAAGATGTGAATGCTAATAAACACTTGGGCATCATATGATTGGAAGATGTAGATAACTAACGAAATCTACACTAATGAACTGAGAAAGCTCGTTTGCCCAACAGATGAGACTAAAAACTGGTTTCCGGGAAGGTGACAGAATCATGGGATCGGATGCTTATTGCATCTGATTAATTATTACACTTACTAATGCTTCAGAAATGATTTAGGCTTTAGTGTTAGCTGTCTGTGTTCATGTTTTGTTGTCCTGGCACCTAAGTATGGACTTTTATAAAGGCCAAAGTGTATCATAGTGTGCCATAATAGTAAAATAGTTGTGACAGTTACACAGTTTCAGATAACAAACAAGGAGCCAATGAAATCTTCAATAATAAACTGCTTATTGCCAGTGTTGCATTATGAAAAGGTTTTCGGCTTTTACTACACTCCATTATCTCATTCTGTCTTGCAAATGAAGACCTCAAAACAGTTTACCAAAAGTTCAACCCAGCGCTGCTGCTTCATGTCAAGCAATTTCTAAACCTGCTTGCAGACAAATGGGTAAGTCTAGATGGACACGTGTAGATTTGACAAACTTTCTCCAGGCTACGCCATGACTCAGAGTTACGGCCAGCAGGAGAACATGAATCCTGAGGATTAATCACATTTCATCTATTAGCCAATATATTTTGTGCCAGGTTCCAATCCTATCAACAAATACCCTGGCACAGCAGTTGGATACCCTTTTGATCGCAGTTCCTCTCTGAAACTGTAAGAGCCAATGCGACATTGCTGTATTTCAATTTTGCGCAGTATTATACCACCTCAGCTCCGCACAAAAAAGGATTTGCATGACTGTGGGAGTTCCATGTCAGGCTTCATCTTCCCCGGTGTCTCATTTCAGCTCACCTGCAGTTCATTTGTTCCCATCCCCGTGGTCCTGGGCAGTGTATCAGGACAGAACACCGTCCAGCTGATGAGAGGAATGAATTTTCATCATCCTCTCAATCTCTGTTCTAGTTTTGACCTCTCGCATCTTGCTAAACAGGTGACATGCTCAGCAGATGCAGGACTAGCTGTGACCAACGTGCAGCTGGTGTTCATAGATAAAGCCAATATAACAAACCAGACAGCAGCCACAGACAAATACCAACAATGTGTGTTTAAAGGAGCATCTCTGCCCGATATTAAACAATTATTTTTGACACCGAAGTAGATGTAGATTACAGTGGCAAGGCTTGACGTGTGTTTAGCGTATAGTGATTCTGAAGGACACCTTCCTGTGTAACCTCAGCTGGGTGTTCCTGCTCCATGGGGGATTGCACTGGATGAGCTTTCCAGGGCCCTTCCAGTCCCTGACATTCTGGGATTCTGTGAACCATAAGCTGGTATCAAGTTTGCGTGATGTTAAGTTACAAATGTTAGCAATTCAGTGATGCTGTGTGCTGGTAGCGATGTGACCTGGCCTGGTGCGGGACCCGTGTGCTCGTGTCCCTCAGACACCTGCAGAGCGGCACTTGGATGCTCCTTGTTGAACCGCCCGGTGTTAGATAATCCATCTCATCCATCCTTGCCATGAGCCCCATCAATAGGTGAACTAAAGGACAGCGAAGTGATTTGTTCAGTACGGTAAATCAAACGTGAACATTCCAACCCCTCTGGTGTTTATTAAATTATGTTGTTGTTTTGTGCGTGTTCCTTCAGCAAGTTGTGAATTATGTTGGTTTATCATAAACACATTTCACCAAAGTTCATCACGTAGTGACCCTTCTCCAGGAGTATGTTGTGAATTAATTGTGCTGTCATAGAGCCACTGGCACCTGCAGTATCGTACATCAGATCTTCTTTTTCTAACACGGCTCACAAAATTGTTTTTATGGGTTGTTGCTGTGTATTTGCAAGAGAGATTTTCAATGTTAAGAACTCACATGTTGAAATTTTTTTCCCAAATTATTTTTCATTTGTGTTTCTTTGCAATAAGGTTAAAATAAATGCTTTGCAATTACATAACTTTAGTTAATTATTCTGCAGCAGTGCTGGCATATTAGGGATAGATAACTATGGGGAGTTTACCTGATCTTTTGTACAAAATGTGTCAGATCAAGAGCTCTAATCTCTACAGCCATTGATTAACTAAACCTCACAATATCCTTGAAGCAGGTGTTGAGTTACTATATGGATGCAATTTTTTTCTTCTTATGGGTAGAAAAACTGAGAAACAGGCTGATTTGTACAGTTGCCTGGTCGGTCCAGGCCTGGTTCTGTTGTTCAAGAATACGCTCGCTGCCTCTGAAATCAACTCCTATAAAATGATGTGCATGATTACGTTTTCCACGGAGCTGATGGGAGGATTGATGTGAGAGCAAGAAACAGAGGGACCAATAGTGGGAACTTTTGGGAATCCACCCTAGTACTGCTTTTACCACTCTTTGTGTTTGTTCATGGAACAGTTTGGAGTGTTCAGCTTTTTTACCTGCATTCAGTCTTTAAAAATTATTTGTTGCAGACATTCCTACAGATACAGCCAGTTTACACGTGTTTCTGTTGATATGCGGACTTCGAAGAGTCAAAGATCCTCTCTATTTAGTAGAAGTATTTTCAGGTAGGTACTTGCTCTTTGAATATCCTTGTTTTGTCCCTGGGTTCAAATGCATTTCTTTTAATGCTTCTAAGTTTGGCATAAGCTATTTTATTCACTGCAGAAAACTTCATCATATATTTACATTTTTAAAAAATGCTCATGTAACCATCGATCTGTTCAACACATTATTTCTGTACTGCGTCTTTTCCAGCCTGCTGAGAATAACAGAGCATTAAAATCAAAACAATATGTGGTTATTTTATTTGCTGGGAAAACTATTTGGCTGTTGCATACAATATTAATGGAAGACAAAAGAAGAGTTCACCTACTTCAAAATAACTTTTTAAGTCACTGTCCTGTGGATCTGACACCAATTTGCATGTGTGCTAATTAATATAGTTGAAATTACAAGCAGGTTTGGCCACCCATCATCGTGGCTCAGCACTGTAAACTAGGCTGAAGTTTCCTTAGAGTCATGCAGGTGAATGTTTTGCCAGGTTCTGTGTGTCTGTGAAAGGTTCAGATATTCCAAGTTGGAAATGCAGCCCCCCCTGTTCACTTTACTTTTCTAAGCCTTTACCACCTTGTGAAGCTTAGTGACAAATGTAGTTTATTAAAGTCAAGTAACTGTTTTTGTTCTATTCTGGTGTTGGAAAAGTGGCACATTTCTCTTCCACACACAATAAGTAAGTATTAATTACAATGGTTGCAGTTGTTTCCACACATTTCTTCACATAGGAAGACAAATTCAGATCATTTTGTCTTTGTGGCCAGAGTCACTGCATTCTATAGAGCTTTGTTCTCTTGAGATGTTTCAAAATTAATATCTGAACTTAGTTAAATAACCCTTGAATCATAAGAGATTGCATGAAGCAGAAATGCTAAATAGTAACTATCAGATCTGCTAATCATTGGAATTCTGAGGAGTAAAGTGAGGGCTGAGCATGAAATCTGGTCCTCATTCAGTCTTTTAAGTAGTAATATAATATTTGCCTAATTCTTCTTTGTTAATGGAACTATTTACATTGATTTCAGAGAAAGAATTAAAATTAATAATTTTTATTAATAAAATGATGTTCCTCTTCCATTTTAGACTGGCACAGAAGGGATCCCAGTGTCCATCTGGGCATAATTGGCCCTGCAGTAAGTTGTTGTTGTAACTTTTTATTTTATTTGTATGTTTATTCCTAAATACTTTGGTTCACAGAATCCCAGAATGTCAGAGGTTGAAGGGACCTGGAAAGCTCATCCAGTGCAATCCCCCCATGGAGCAGGAACACCCAGCTGAGGTTACACAGGAAGGTGTCCAGGCGGGTTGGAATGTCTGCACAGAAGGAGACTCCACAACCCCCTGGGCAGCCTGGGCCAGGCTCTGACACCCTCACTGAGAAGAAGTTTCTTCTCAAATTTAAGTGGAACCTCTTGTGTTCCAGTTTGAACCCATTACCCCTTGGCCTGTCACTGGTTGTCACCGAGAAGAGCCTGGCTCCATCCTCCTGACACTCCCCCTTTCCATATTGATCCCCAGGAATGAGTCCCCCCTCAGTCTCCTCTTGTCCAGCTCCAGAGCCCCAGCTCCCTCAGCCTTTCCTCACACGGGAGATGCTCCACTCCCTTCAGCATCTTTGTTGCTCTGCGCTGGACTCTCTGCAGCAGTTCCCTGTCCTGCTGGAACTGAGGGGCCACAACTGGACACAAGATTCCAGGTGTGGTCTCCCCAGGGCAGAGCAGAGGGGCAGGAGAACCTCTCTGACCTACTGACCACCCCCTTCTAACCCCCCCCAGGTACCATTGGCTTCCTGGCCACAAGGGCCCAGTGCTGGCTCATGGTCACCCTGCTGTCCCCAGGACCCCCAGGTCCCTTTCCCCTACGCTGCTCTCTAACAGGTCATTCCCCAGCTTATACTGGAACCTGGGGTTGTTCCTGCCCAGATGCAAGATTCTACAATTCACTCGCATCTGAGATTTTTTTTCCAAACGGAACCAAAGTCAGAGGACTTGCAACCACTGGATTGCTGTGATTTTCTGTTTAGCTCAAGCACGTGACCTGGTAATGCTTCTCATCTATTGTGGACTCTTAGAGCAAAGCCTTTAGTGTTTCATTTGACTACCGGATCAACTTTTGAAGATAAAAAGTATAAAAATACTTCAGTTTTAAGATTGGCCTCTGGTTTTATACTTGCAGGATAGTACAAAACTATTTAGAGAATCAATGGTGCCTTTGTCCAGGGAACATTATGCTAAACTGACAAAACTAATTGCAGGACTTTCTGAAAAGAAACCAGTTGTGCTCCATGTGTGTCCATAGTGGCAGAAGCCCTGAAAACACAGCTGTAGCCTTAATCTAACCGGTGGAAAAGGTACGAGTAGGAAGCTGTGTCACATGAAAGAAACTCTTGCTAAAAGGGCACTAAAAGCTTCACTTTTTCATCTCCATAATGTGTTTGCGTCCCTCTATAATATAATCTCATCTCTGATTCATCTTCACGTGAGCCTGAAAACTCACAGGCAGTCTGGTTTGTAAGAAAATAATTAGGATCTGAATGGTCAAATAAGAACTGTTTTTCTATTTTCTCACTCAGTTTTGTTCTTTGTAGATTTTGGAACACAGGGCTTTATTTTTAGAAGTTGTTTTTACATTTTTATTTTATCTGCATTGTTTTCTACGCTAATACACAAAGTGATTTGGAAGTGAACTGGTGTGGAAGGCGAATCTAGAGCAGGTGTAATGAAGCCGGGCTTTAGAGTCCAAAGATGCACTTGCTGCCTCCAGTGAGGATTTTAAACATTTTTGTCATCTTTTAAAATTTGCTTCACTTTTTCAATAGCTGACGTCTTTACAGTGAGCCACCAGAAATAACCCTGTGGCAGCGCATAGGGATCCAGGACTGAACCTCCTTAAAACACCGAGAAACATATTTCTCCCACAGTACTAGAATATTGCTGAAGGATGAAAATAAATCTCAGCTCTGTTGGTATTTAGCTGTACTTTTCTTACCCATGTTACTTCTCGAACCACAAAACCTTAAGAAAATCAGTGCCATTATCTGTGAAGCAAGTCATGTTTGCTGCGAATATGGAAGAAATACACATTATTATTATATTAATTAAGAATATAAAGAACAAAGGCCCACACACTATTTTCTGCTTTGCTTCCATAAGATTATAACCTTTTCCCTGCATTTGCTATGCCTCATTGTCTCAAATGGCGCAATCTAAGTAATTTTGCGGGAGTGGGTCCTGTATAATGTAAATTTTTTTAGCGTTTATTTCCTCTTCCAGTTTCCCTTTTGTTCATTTCTGTAATGAAATTTGAAATAAACTGTTTTTTCCCTACGAAGTCTAGAGGGCCACAGTAGTCCCAGCATTATCATGAAGATGCCTCTGGACTATTGCTTCTGAGTTAATGTGTATATGACAGCAATTTAACATAGTGTATTTATAGATTTGCTAGGTCCTGATCGCGGTGGGCCCTGCACCCAACGGGCACCTTCATCTTGGTGCAGCATTTGACCTGTGTCTTTCTGCCCTGTCCCACACGTCTCCGCTGTTCCTGTGCCCGGGGGCAGAGCAGAACGTCCCCGAGAGCGGATCTGGTTCTGTTTGGTGTGGTTTCTCACTACGTACCCACTCCACTTCCCATGTGTCATCTTATCTCTTCTGATAGAAACTATTCATATAATACAAGCTGCTTTCCTCCGATCCCTGCTAATTGAGGAAATTCGCAGCTTTCCGAAGGGTCTTCCTCTGGATGGATGATTTTTTAACAAGAGATGATGGGTAACTGATGTTCATATTTGCCTGCAATGTTGATAGGTAACAAAATGTGGCAACAAACACTCTACCTGTACAAGAACTGGATCTTGGAGACATTTGGGGTGGCAGTAGCTTTATTTTCTTTTCAGTAGCTTTTTCTGTGCCTGTGCTGAGTTCCTCGGCATCCTGCCATAGCCACCCGGCTTTGGAAGCACTCACATCTTTTCAGTGCATTTCCAACTTACCGAACAGCTTCTGTTGTATCTAATTTGTGTTATATTGAGCCTGTGGTTAGATAACTGTGCCCCCACAAGTTCCTAAATGTAGCTCGGGGGATCACGTCTTGAAGTCAGTGCTACACCCATCCTGCAAGTAATATTTTAACTGAGTTCTCATATTCAGGCCAGGCTTCTTGGAATATCTACCAATAGGAGAATGCAGCTTAAAGGATTGTGCTGCTTATGAGGCAGATGGCAACTTCTTGGCTTCCACAGAAGTGCATGGGATAGAAATTAATATCTTACAAATTTTATGAGTCACAGGCTGTCGTTTTTCTCATCCTTCTGAAGGGAGAAGAGCGAAAGACCATATCCCACTGCTCTTTAAATCACTTGCAAGTGCTCCATTGATTTTAATGGAAACGGAGAATAGTTCCTCCTGAGAAGAACTCAGCATCAAAATAGTACTTTGGGGAAAAAGCTAAAATGATGTTTATATAGAAACAGCAATTGTGAAGTTCAGTATGAAATATCCAAGGAACCTGTGACTTGACACACTGGTTTAGTTATGGGTCTGGACAGGATCGGGTAGAGATTCAGACACTTGATTTTGGTTCCCCCCCTGCTGCTACCAAAAATACTTTCTTCAGCAGTTATATAAGCCTTTTATTTCTTGCGTTCAGCAGGAATTAATTCCTTGGTGCAAGAGTGATTTGCTTGAATCTTTTAATTTCTGAAGCCCTGTTTTCATAAAGTAATTAATTTGTGTTCAAAGTACACAATTATAAAATAAATTCTGACTTTTTTCCAGATGAGTTTTCTGAAATATTTTGTTAGCGTTCTCTATCTCATAATGTGAAATTAAGAAAACTGTATATTAACATGCATTAAAAAAGTAAGCCATGTTGTTCCCAGTACTTCCAACTGCTGCTTGCTGTGCAGCTGTCATAAATTAATCTAATATAGGCACTCTGCCTTAATAAAAAAAGTCTAGTTCTGTTCTCCATGTCTTGTTAGGGATTTCCAAGTTCTGTTTATTTCTTTTAGTCATGTTAAATGAAAATAGCAGACATAGTTAAGCTTTGTAAATAAACCTGCTGGAGTTAATTGCCCAGTTTAGGCAACTTTAATAACACTACCATGCCTTCGTGTTAGACCATAGATTAGAATTTTGTGTTTATTAGTTCTGTAATATTTCTGGCAGTGCATGACACCTCTTTGTCTCAGGTTACATGGGGATCGTTTCCCGTGTTAACTAGAGACCGAAAGGTTCCTTTTCTTCCTCCCGCTGGCTGCTCCAGCCCTGCAGGGACAGGTGCTGTCCCTCAGACTGTAAGTTGTCAAATGGGTCATTTGAATCGGATGAGCCTGAGCAGAGTCCTCTGGAAATATAATTCCCATTCAATCGATGCGGCTCTGATGAGAACCTGCAGCCAGAGGGGTGTCGGGAGCAGCAGCGGACCGGCCCTTGTTCTCTGCACAAAGCTGCTGTGCTGGCTCAGCCCAGCTGGCTGTTCTGCGTGTCCATCGCTCACCAGAGCGCTGTCTGCAGAGCCCCCTGGAACCGCCACCTTACAGAGCTGTGCCACGATTTTAAAGCTCAGCACATTTGTCTATTGAAATATTTTTGTAAAATACATGCTAAAATTAATTTTTCTTTTCTTGGTATTTCAAACATATGCTATATTCCTAAAGCAATGCCATATACCTATGCGTATATTCCTTTCTAGGTTGATCCGCTTTTTACAAGTGAAGTTAAGGAAAAAGTTAAAAGGTAAGAAGTTAATGTTAAGCCTTTTATGTGCTGCAAGGGAAAGCAGGTGCCTGACGAGCTTTTTATATCATGTGTGTAAATGCTCTTTTGTATATACAATTGAACATACACAACTCTTTATATGACTAACAAATTGGGCATGTAACATTCTCACACACTTAATATTTTAGAATAACCAGTAGATCTCTTCATCTGATTAAATCACATCTGATTTAGCATGATTTCTGTTATTCTTTTGGGTCTTCTAGTTCATCCTGGCTTCTGCAAGGTTTCGCGTGCTTGCTGGCTGGTAAATGAGAAACCAGACAAGCTAACACTGTACAGCTTTTCTCTGTCCCTAGTTTATATGTTTCCTGATTGAAGGATATTAATGTTAGAGAAACAAGACATTTTTTGTGTGCCTGCAGAACCCGGAATTGTCTGACTTGAACACAGCAACCATATTATCTTTGATTGATCACACCTGATAACAAAATCTGCATAGAATATGTGTTTTGCAATTCCATTTTTGGAGCGTGAGGTACCGCTTTTGTTTTCTATGATGTTATTCATGGGAAACATGACTCCTGCAATAACGGATTTATACGCCAGTTCCTATAGGTGTTTGTCTTTACAGAAGCTGATGTTGCTGTGCGATCAGAAAAGCAATGTTTAACCAACAGGGAGTGATATAACGTCAAATGCACTGTGTTTCCATCTGGCTTAGTGACCTCATGTGGAGTTACAGAGGCAGGGGCAGGCTCAGCCAGCGGAGGAGCTTTTCCAAATGACCACCAGTCCTAAAGATCTCCTTCACTTCACCCACACTGAGCGCCCCATTGCCCTGTTCTCCACCCTTCAGGACAGGAGTGCTTGCAATAACCGAGGAGCAGAAAAGGTCTTTCAGAACCACCCCCATCCCCAAAAACCAGCATCTACTGCAGCTGACCATTCTGATGATTGTGCTCCCTTAGTCCCTAAGTATTTAAGCTCTGTGTTTTTCATAAATCTCTGCGTGCATCCTCCCTCTAATACACAATGTTTTTAAGGGAAAATTGCACCCCTATCCACTCAACTCAGCTCCTTCGTTTATGAGCCTGATTGTGGTGAACAGAGCCTGGGGTTAAGTGATCAACTGTGAAACTTCAGAACAACAGACAATGAAATGGCCGATAGCAATGGATTCTGTGTTGAGTTTCTAACCGCCTTTAGAGACAGAAAGCCAACAAAAGCACGGTGGAGTGGCTTGCCCACGGACAAGTGATTTCTTAGCATCAGAACCGTGTCTGAATTGCTCTGACCACCTTCCAGCATTGCCCTGAATTTTAGGAAGAATTGTTAGAGCACGTTCTTAGGAGGTTCCCTATTTATGTGCCTTTTATTTCTAGGGCCCCTGGAGTACATTTATTACAGGAGATGCCACAAGATGATCTTCATGCTGCTATGAAAAGGTGCTTTGCCGTGGTGAACAGCTCCATTTCGGAGGGGATGTCTGCGGCAATCCTGGAGGTAATTGCATCTTAGCGGGCAGGTTTGTCACCGAGGTTACAGTGAAATGTGTGTCAACGTTTTATGTCCATGTTTCAAAGCTAGTGAAGACTAAAATATATTCTTTTTACAAGTGTTGGTAATTAAGGTTTTCTTCCCATGAACTGACAGTTTTTATGTTTTGTCTATTTATTTTTTAAAGGACAGAATGTGATTTTATTAATCCTGTTAGATTAACAATACAGACCTGAGATACAAGAATCATTCTGATTTATTGGAGTTGTCACTATTCTTGATTCAACATCCACTTCCTTATAATGTTGCTAGAATAGACTTTCAATTAATTTTTACATTCTTTCAAAAAGCAATCAAAGAGCTGTATTTGGTTATGTAATTCTGAAATGATTAATGAATGAATGGCATGCTCAGTTGTTTTGGGTTGGTTTCGTTGCCATCAGTATTGAAAATTAGGTTTATTTCATACGTGTTGAAGTAGAGCACTGCTTAGTGTCAAACGCTTTCTAAGAAAATATAACAGGGATCAAAAGAGCTTGATGTGCTTTCAGAAGCCTGAGCACACGGGTTCAGGTGCACACGGGTCACAAGCAAATGAGTTACCAATTACCGGTGACCCTGAAATCTTGTATGATAGGAAAGAAAGTCTAATGGACAGGGCACCGGTGGTGTGAGACAGCAGCTCCCATCCCGGCTGCCTCCGGACTTTTTACAAGCAGAATTAGGTCTTTATCTTTTGAGAACCTACCTGAAGTTTGTCCTTTTTAGTGCCTCAGACCTGTTTGAATTCCTCTTCTAAAGTTATAAGGGGTATTGTGTATTTTTTTTACTAGACAGTTGTTCAGTGGGATTTGATGACATGCTTATAAAATATCCTCCTGCAAAAGTCTCTCTCTCAGAGGAAGTGTCAGTCTAATAAAGTCAAGTCCCCGCTTGAGATGGCCAGTGGTAGGAAGGGCCATCTGTTAGGATCTTGTTAAATTAATAAGGCAGAAAACGATGTATAAAAGTCTTCAGGTCCCAGGCCGGAGAGAACATCTTGCCTGAATTGAGAAATGCTACTTTCATTCTCTTCAAACTTCAAAATTTAACAAGATCATGAATCTGTAAACAGTATTTTAGTAGGAGATAAATATAAATAAATTAGATAAATATATAATCGTGTCTATTTCAACCTGTCTAAAAGTATGAAAGATCTAGAAGCCATGACTAACCACTTTGTCAGTAGTACTGTATCTCAGAGATTTTGCCGTAGCCGGTCTATTTTCCGTTTGGCATTTGAAGAAGAGAAAACAAGCATTATAGTGAGCGTTTAAAATGTGTTTTCCCAGGCATGTGATGGTGAAAAAGGCACTACTGGAAAATTGTATATGTTCTTAATATAGTTGCTGTGCTCTCAAGAGTGTGACAACTGTTGTAAAAATCATTGGGTTGTTACACTTGTACCAAAACCAAACCAAACCACACACACAAAATCACAGCAAAGGAAGATGGGCAGACTCGGTTCTGTGGGCAGAATCCAGGCTCAGACAACGTGTGAAGAACCAGCCCAGTAGTTTGCAATGTAAACCACAGCAAACCATAAAGAAATAGAAATGAAGGGATGTTGTAGAGCAGTAGAAATGAAGAGAGGCCAACAAAAAGATGTATAGGCTGGAAGGAAGAAAATGAGGGACAGTCCAGAAGACAAAATAGTAAATAAAACCTGTATTTTCTCCATAACATGCTTCCAAAAACTAAAATTTACACCCTGCATTCTTCTGAAATAGCATTAAAACATATTTGCAGTCAGAATAATGTAACAAAACAGATGGCCAGTGGACTAAAATGTTATTTTATGCTATTATTTGTAGAGCCTGGGTCAGTAAATTATACATATTTTCAACAATGCAAATGATGTTTTTTACTGCTTAAAAATAGACTAAGTATCTAAATTAAATTCTAAGCTACTTCATGCGGTAATTATTTACAGCCCAATCCATTTGTTTAAGGCTCGCTGGTACAAAGCCAGCCCCTCATCTTATGTACGTGGCCATCTGTTCCGCTTTCAGCGGCTGGAATTCATGGGTACCTGTGTGGTTTGGGACTTCAAAGTTTTCCTGTGTAGCAGTTACTGCCTCCAAGTCTCTGAGACAGAACTAATGTGTTTCCCCTTAGAGTTCAGAAATTATTATGCAGGTAACTGCTTGTGGGGACAGTGGCACTTTGAACCGTCAGTCCTGGGGTGGTTGTGCTGGGGTTTGGGTGTTTTCTTTTTCTTTCTTCTTTTTCTTTCTTCTTTTTCCTTCTTCTTTTTCTTTCTTCTTTTTCTTTCTTCTTTTTCTTTCTTCTTTTTCTTTCTTCTTTTTCTTCTTCTCTCTTCTCTCTTCTCTCTTCTCTCTTCTCTCTTCTCTCTTCTCTCTTCTCTCTTCTCTCTTCTCTCTTCTCTCTTCTCTCTTCTCTCTTCTCTCTTCTCTCTTCTCTCTTCTCTCTTCTCTCTTCTCTCTTCTCTCTTCTCTCTTCTCTCTTCTCTCTTCTCTCTTCTCTCTTCTCTCTTCTCTCTTCTCTCTTCCTCTTCTTCTCTCCCTCTCCTCTAATCTTGAATGGACAATCACTTGTTTGGAAAGTAGCCAGTCCTGAATGGACAATCACTTGTTTGGAAAGCAGCCAGTCCTGAAATACTCTTACATTTTTGGTTTTGTTCGAAGGAGAGCTGCGGGGAGGTGAGGAGAAGGCCTTAGGCAGGTGTCGATGAGTGTGACACACTTCACTGCCACTATCAAGCCCTTGATTTTCAGTTCAGAAGTTCAAGTAAAATATCTTCACTCCCTGTTCGTTGAACATCTTTGAATGAGACTGAACAGGAGCGTGTTTAAGGCTGTCAATAGGAAGGGCTGAAAAAGAACTGAATCAGAAATTCTGTCTCTGAGATGTTGGTGCTTCTGTGTCTCAACTTTAGACACTCAGACAATCTGGTCTGTAGTTTTTATATTTCCCATTTATTTATTCTGGTCAGTTCATTAATCTGTCTGAATTACCTCCAGCTGACCCACTAGTTTCTGATACAAAGTGCAGAACAGGTTATTTCCTTAAGAGTTACTATTATTTTTCAGGCTAACTGCTGCAAAGCAGATGTTTGTGCCAGAAGGACTCTAGAATTTCTATGTCCAGAGTAAATTCGTCTGCAGTGGTGATTTAAACAGTGTTTCTCCTAGCAACATGTCTTAATAGCTTAAAATATCTAAGTCACAGCAGTCCCTCTCTGTTCAAAGCATAATTGGTTCTGTACGTTATCAGCCAGGGTATTTTTGTCTTCAGTTTTGTCCAAAAGGATGTTTTTTCTTCTTGGAGTTTTGCTTTCTTGCTATGTAGGCTGAAGCAAATTTGCTCCCCATCTGGGAGTGTAATGACAGTAATTAAAAATGCATTCACTCTGAAGTGACAGGGAATCAGTATAAAGCAGATTGAAGATTAGGGGGAGTGAATTTCCTTCTCTTGTTTGACGCTGTGATAATTGTACAATATGAGTTTTTCTGGTTTTACAGTCAGTGCATCTCAAGACTTCCAAATCAATCAATAGTAATTAAAGTTTCAGATCAGGCTGTGCATGAGTAACAGAGTTGAGTGGCCAGGGTCTGCACACTAGTTACTTCAAAATCTAAGCTGTATTTCAAAAGCTGCCAGGCCTTAGGTGCCTTGGGAATGGTTTATATTTTGGAGAAGCTCCATATAGAAGATCACCTTAGACATGGTA
Source organism: Streptopelia decaocto (assembly GCF_964273445.1). Lineage (NCBI taxonomy): Eukaryota > Metazoa > Chordata > Aves > Columbiformes > Columbidae > Streptopelia > Streptopelia decaocto. Next base: position 2,344,380 of record NC_138670.1, on the reverse strand, counting down.
TTTTTCCACCTAAAAAGCAGAGACATGGGAAAGGAGTTTGGTTTGTTGTTTCTGCTTTTCTTCCTGAAATTGTCATCGTGAACATCTTGAAATCCCTAATAACCTCTTGTTTCCTTTTTCTATGTGCCCCTAGGCAATGGATTTAGATATTCCAGTGCTGGCAAGGAACATTCCTGGGAATGCAGCAATAATAAACCACAAGGAGACAGGACTGTTATTTTCAAATCCCCAGGTAAGAAAACAACAAATCCTTAGCTCTTTCCCTTCCAGAGCTTGGCTTCGTTGTCCATTATGTGCTTGTGTCTGGAAACCTGGCTCTTCCTCAGATTCTCCTCCAGTGCTGGGTGCCAGGCTGCCTTGGTTCCGCTCTGCTGTTCTCACGTTCCCTTTGCAGTTCTGCAGACTCGTACTAGGTGTCAGCCTTGCTGAGCGTTTCTCCAGCCTGTGCTGCTTTAGAACCTGCCGTGGGAACGGGGTCGGTGCTCAGCGACTTGTGGCACTTGAGCTTTGATGGTTCCGTAAGCGAACCCGGGAAGATGCTGCGTGTATGTCGCGCTTCAAGGACTAACTGAGATATATGACCTTATATTAGACAACTGGTCGCTAACCAAAAGAGAACTATGAGCCTGAAGTTTTAGATAATATATTATCTATAATTTCTAGCAGTTAGTCTTAATATAAAGCATTATTAGGTCCCAGATATTGCTCAGTCAAAAAATAATTAGTGACTAAAATTAAGTGTTAGAATGGAGTTTCTGTGAAGATAAGTAAGAGCGGGGAGAGAGGGAACACTCCTCGTATTTAAATGCTGGAAATGTTAATTTCAGTGTATTTTCCCGCATTATGGCTTTGCCGCTCCATGTTTGTGTATGTTATGGAAATGCCTTTCAGACACGGATTCTCTGAGTGTTTGGATCTAACTCAGGATTAAGCAAACCTGCAGAAGAATAGTCCGTTAGATGATTTTGCAGAGTAGAAAATGTATTAAATTTATTTACTTTGTGGAGAGTGTGGTTAATGCATCCTGTTAAGCTGTGTTTCAGGAAGGTGCATTCGGTTAGTTTGGGAGGCTTTGTTAACAGAAGAATTCTTGCAGCATGTTGTTTGGTTTGGTTTGTGTCCCCCTGCCTCTTGCTGTATCATTTGCAAATGGGGACTTCCAGGCTCGTGAAGGCTGAGATGTAAAGCTATTTGTAAAATTATTTGTACATGTATTCCCTGCAAAAAAAGCCCATTGACTTCCATATGCTTCTTCAAAACTTCAAAGCAAAGCGGTGGTGTTGAACACTCGGACTGATGCATCTCCTGATACCAATTCTGATACGTTCTGTTGTTTCCTTCAACATGCTGGTTATGTTTGGCTTGGAATTCAAATACATTATTCATACCAGACCCAATTAGCTTCATCATACATCCTTCTAAGAAGCCTCTTCTGTGATCTCCAAGCATCCTACATTCTAAGTGTTTATTTGGAATTCAAGATCAATTTAAAATATGCTATATATTGCCTCACTTAGAGGAAAGTGCAATTTTAAGCACAGAAGTAGTCCCAGTGACATCCGTGACTCTGTACAAGTGGCTGAGGACTTTCTTTTCTATCAGAACTAGAGTCACAGGTGGTAAATATGTCTAGAACACTATAATCTTAGTTTATATAACCCCTTCTGTCTGAGCTTCCTTCTCTGCACCGTGCTATGCCCGAGATCAGAAATCCCCTTATTCTGCTGCAGCTTGTTGACCCATTTTTCTGTTATTCTATCTCAGAACTCCACCGAATCTCCTTTTAAGTGGAGATGGTAACTTGCATTTCCATAGTGGCTGTTGTACGCCCATAGCAGTGTTTTTCCAGTTACCCTGTCTTTGAACTGATATCCCTGATATCCCTTCTTTCTCTATAAAACAGTAGTTGTATCTCATTTATTAAAAGCCCTTTTATACTTTCATTGGTGTCAAATAATATATAAACTATCAAAGTCTGCAAATGGGTCAGGAACAGATCTGTGTACAGGGTAATGCTCTAATCCCACTGCAGAGCTGTTGAAAGAACTTTCCTCTTGCAGAGATGAGCTCCGAATGCGAATCATCGCCCATGGTTTTAAAGATAAAGTTACCATTTACTCTTGTTCCTTATCTCCCTAAACCATGTCAAATACAGTTTCTAAACCACTGTACACAGTTTATCAGGGGTTGAGAGTTATTAGATCGAGAAAATGCGATTAAGTTAGAACACTTACAGTTTCAAGGTATATCTCCTAATTTTATCGGTGGAAGATGGAACAGTGTGCCCGTGGCACTGTGAATGCTGCCTTAGATGATTCAGTCTGACAATAGGGATCAGAAAAGATGTTCTGGGAAGCAGTTTGCTGGGGTTTGTTCCTCTGATGACTTTGACATCTTAAGTATCTGGTAAACTATTTGCTGCTGTAACCTCAGTTGCGTCAGGTTAGTTATGGAAATGCTTTCAGTCATACAGAGAGATTAGTGCCATGCTCAGGTGCTTGGGAAACGTGTGTCTTGAAGAATCTGGACCACCAAAGATTAGAAAATGTCAAAGGAATTTCCATTCAGCAGATCCGGTGTGGTTGTGGTGACACAGACTGTAGCACAGGTCAGGAGTAGAAAACACTGCTTATTATTTTCAAGTTGTTACTGATCTAGGGAGGGAAAGCTTTACAATACGCTTGGCTTAGATATAAGCAATGATGTCTGGTCCATGGACTATCCTATCTTTGGAAAGTTAAATGAGAGGGATGTAAGTTGAATATTGTGCAATGACAATTGTTTTAAATTGTGAGTGCTGTTGGTTTTCTTCTTCTATTCTTGCTGCAAGTGAGCTTTTGTGGCTTACGTCAAAGTAGGAAATGTTGTGTGTGATTGTCATCATCATCAACCGCTGGCACACAGGCTTCGTGGCTGCCAGTAGAGAAACCTTTGCCGATCGCTGAAGACAAAGGTGGAAGCAGTTAATGTGAATGTGAAAGCTATGAAACGTTTGTCCTTAATACTACATCATCTGTGCACATCACTTTGCAATCACAGTTTGATCCTGCCGCTACTTGAATTTGCAAGTTTACTGAATATTCAACACTAAATTTATGGACCCTTAAATGAGAAAATAAGTGAGAAGTAAGAATAGCCAGTGGCTTTTGGGCAAGAAATGATGCAAAACCGTGTTGGAAGGGAAGACCAAAGAGTTATTGAGCATGCTAAGTTTCAAAATTAGATGTTTAGCATCTGTAAAAGCTTAGAGAAGCTGCTAAGGAAACAGGAGGAGGTGAATAAACTTGAAAGCCAATAAGAGGGAGGACACAAATAACCAGAGTCTGAGGGATTCAAGCCAGAATAGAGCCTAATTTTGTAGACCTTTGAACCTTTGCTCTGAACAGCCTAACTGGCAATTGTTGGCAGTGCCAGCGATCAGTTTGTCCCCCGGCCATCCCGGCCCGTTGCCCGCGAGGCCCACGGCTGGTTCTGCTTCACCTGCCGCTGGGCAGATCCATTCCCAAGTCACATCCTGCGCTCGCCCTCCCCGCGGTGAGTCTCTGCTGTTTAAGAATCATGTGCTGTTATCTGCTGAAGCTGCTATGAAATGGTTTAAGTGCAGACTTACTTTCATTAACCATGCATCTTCTTTTCATTACGTGTGAGCTGCGGCGCCAGTATAGTTCTCATGGTAATTGAAGGAATATTCATTCTTTTTACTGGCTGCACTCATTTTCAAGCTTCATCTCCCATATACCTGTATTTCTGGTTCTCTGCAAAACTTTATACAGAATTTCTTTAGGTACTCTATAGAGAAACTGATATTTTCTTTTAAGAGGATTGGTCAGTTTACCAGGAGAAAAATGTATTATGGCTGTTGCTGTTGAAAAATGCCTGTGTTTGAAGTGAAGTACGACCCATAAAAAGGGCACATGTAATATTAGTTCTGGATGTACGTAAGATGATCTTCTCCCGTTTTTTTTCTGGGTTGTGGCTAACTACTGAAGTTCACCTTTTCACTGTGTTTGTCTGTCGCATGGATGGTATTTATAGCCATTTCTGTACGTGATGGTTAGAAATATGGATCTCCCGCGGGTAGTAAGTTAGCATGCAAATCACCTCCTTCAGTTATCATGTTTGATAATTGAAAAGTCATTTGTAATTTTTGTCCCCCTCTCACCAGAAGTGAGGCTGGCTTCACATGTACACCTAAATACGGGAGCGCACAAATATTTGTGCAAATATCACTTGTACAAATGGGATAACAGCTGCTAGAAAGGCACGTATCACACTGTAAGTAGTTTGTATATCATGGGCTTCTAGAAAAGAAACACTAAATGCAGATTCTGTGAGTGTGGGAGCCCGTGCTTCAGACTTACACAAACCCGCACCTGCAACGCGAGTCAGCTGGAGTTAAGGGGGGCACCTGGAGAATGAGGTTGTTGCTGGGTAAAGCCGAGCGGCCAAACCTGCAAACAGGCTCAGCCAGCGGCTCGCAGAGTCGGAGCCAAAACCCAGATAAGTCATCGTGAATCTTCCCATTGGCTTCCACTCAGACTGCAAGTGACTTGTAGGTGGTCACATCTGATTAGCACAAGAAGTGGGGATAAAGCTGGGAAGGCCTTTTTCTCCATCTCCTGGTATTTTTCCATTTGCTGTTTCTCCCTCCTGCCGTTTCTCAACTTCTGTGCTTTGGACTCCGTTTGGCATTTTCCTGAAATTATCCCCAGCATATTAAGTACTGTAACTGTGAAAAAGGATCTCATTTCTTCTATCATTTACATGTTTCCAAGTTTTTGTCCTCTATATCCACATTTTAAAGGAATGCTAATAGGACTACCTGTCAAGAAAAGTTACATTGCTGCTTCTGTTCTTAGGTAATTTACATAAATTATTTTTAAACATTACTTTAAATAAAATCCTCCACAGGAGCATAAAATTGAAGTTGGAATGTAGTTCAGTGTGAACGGTATTTATCATGGTGATTATACAGGCGAGTGGTTGAAGCACCATAAGTCAGGTGAGACCTTCCCACCTTCCCGGTCTGTGTTCCTGGCAGCGTCTCTGCAGTTGTAGGTGCCACGTCTGGCAGACGCAGCCTCAAGAAACGCTCTAGACCAGCCCCACGTATGTTCCTTAGGGCCGGGACCTCAGCAAACAGCCGCTTTGCAGCTTCCCTGTGAGGAACGGAAAACCCGGGACAACTCAGCACCGCGAGGTGCTGGGGACGGAGAGCAGCTGGAGGCCTCTCCAGCAGAACCCAAGTGCATCTCTAGTTACATTTCACAGCACTGATGCATCTATTGGTAGATGTCTGGTCAGTGAGAGTCCAAGCAGAGATTATAACGTGTTCAATGTGATTTCACGTATCGGTGTTTCCCAGGGGCCACGTTATCTTTATGTATTATGCATAACCATCAATTGCATTGCAACAGCAACATTGATTCTGTGGTAACCAAAGATTTTATATCTGTGGGTGTGTTTATATACACTGTGTACTTAGGTTTTCAAGTATACTTTGGTAGTTAAATGAGTGTTGATAACAACTCCGGTCTTATTTGTTATATTTCCTTTCATAGCTGACAGATTGTGTAAATAATATATCTCTTTCCCTCATGCTTTTTGTCCCCCTCATCCCTATATGCTGATCTTCACTATCCATTGTGTAGAAATGCATTATCTTCATTTTCCATTGACTTGATAGCTATCTGCTTTTCTGAGCTGAACCCAGACACTATTTTGCGAAGATCTAAGTACATTTGTAATCAAGCTGAAGTATTGGAAGTCTCTTGATAAAAAAATTAGACCAGCTGCTCAGAATAGATTAGTTCAGACATCAAATCTCCTTTCAAATGTTTGAAGTTCACTATTTCTCTTCCCTGGAACTAAATTAGAGTGGCAGAGGAGCCAGCAAAGGAATAGGTGTGATCTGTGAGGTCCAGTATTTTGCCAGTAAATTCATATGTGGCTTTTTTTGCAGAGCTTGTTGCACTAATGCTGCTCTGGAAGAGCTTGTTGCTGATGCCCGTCTTCTCTTCCTACTATGACTATGTTTATGTAGTGGTTTGTTTTTCAGTCTTACCATAGAATTAACTAAAGAGATCATAGGAGCAATGCGATGTAAGTTTAGCTGAGCTGAGCTCAAACACCTGATGCCAGTTGTCTTCAATACAGCAGAACAGGTGAATTTTCATTTACAACCAGCCTAGTTTTCTAATACCTGGGTAGACAAACAATTTTTGGATCTTTAAATTTGTTGCTCATGTTTGTCTTAATGCTCTTGGGATTGCCTTTGATTTTACTTATCTTGGTTGTTGGGCTGTGTAAAATAATATATGAAATAATTATTATGGCACTTGACCCTGAAAAATAACTTTGAGTAGATTCATGTATTGGCTCATAGTTGAAGCGCTTTACAGGAATCAAGACAGAGGTACAAGCTATTTCAGTATCACTAGAATTTCAAGGAACTTTTGTTATTTTCTTTATCTTTTTCAGGAGTTTGTGGTGCTCTCCAAGAGTTTGATGAATGACCCCATTATGGAAAGAGAAATTGTAACAAGGGCCAAAGACTACGTGAAGAAGCATCACTCATGGGAAAGTGAACGAAAAGCCTATCAGAACCTTGTCCTGAGGCTCCAGTGAACTGCAAGACTACAGCTGCCACCAGCAGTCTGTGCAGAGCACTTTAGTGATGGATGTGTAATTAGCTTTGGGTTTCTATTGGTTTCTTTTTAGAAGAGATAGTAAGACATACATTCCTCTTCTGTTTAAGCATACCAACGTGGCAGGAGGCGCCTGCTACTTCCAACTACCCAATCCGTCTAATTCCACACACTGTCTCTAGTGGATTAATTCATCACAGACCAATCTAATTTTGTAACATCCCATAGGGGAAGGCAGACACAACTGTTGTTGTAAGGCCTCAAAGGGAGGACGATTGCTCGTGCACAGTGGTGTGTTCTACTACACAGAGCTTACAGCGAGCGTTCCATCACGCTGCATCCGAACCGACTGCAGCAGTTTTCTTTCCCATTACACCAATCAGAATGTATTCAGGTATGTGACACACATTTGTGTTCATAAAACCAAGATTAGTTGTATAAGAAGAGTACAAAATTGTTAGGATGAAAGCTGTCTTAAGACTGAAAGATCAACATAGCTATTGACTGTATGATGAGCAAGGGGCCAAAAAGCAAATGAAATGGTGATGTTTGGGGAAGGTTTTGTGCTGCCCCTTAGCAGTGAATTGCTTTCAGCTGAGCTGCTGTGGCCAGGCCGTCCTGGGGTTTCTGAGCCTGGCTTCACCTTCCTGCCGCAGCAGCTCGACCCGCTTGCTCCAGCTGCTGCGTTACGGAGCTACCTCCGGGTTCGCCAGTTCCTTTAGTACCTCTGGGATTTATTTATTTACTAAAACACCTAAAAGATTTATGGAAGCTGTAAAAAGGGATGAAACGGGGAAGGTATTTTCAGTTTACTGTGTATTTTGGTACTGTTCATTCTCAGTTGTGGCTTTCAGGATGTATTGCAATATACTGCAGGCTATTTAAAGTGAGACTTACCTGTTATGCTTGAAATCCATACTAATCATTCCTGCCAGCCCAGCGAATCCATAATTGGTCATCAAAGGACTTATGTATACAGAAAAGAAAAAAAAAAGGTCATATTTTTTAACTATTTATTATTAGGAAATGCTATTTGCTTTGTATTGGCTTGATCCTGCCTCCAGTGAGAACCAGTGGGATGTCTTCTATTGATTTGAATGGCTGTTGTGTCAAACTTTTCTTTGTAGTAATAAAGCTCATGGTGTATTTTAAACTTTCCTCTTTATTTTTGATATTTTTTGCTACCGTTGGGACAGTAAGCAAAAAAGTAATTTGAACGTATTTGTTTGACTTCTTCAGAATTTCCTCCCCTTTATTGCAACAGGTTCTGCTCGGCCTTGCCTTGGCTAACGCAGCCCTCGTGGGCAAAACGGGCCTGACTGGCAATTCAATAATTGCTACGCTCCCTTTTGAGTACGTTTTTCCTCATTATTCCGGCACGTCCTTCGACACGCAGGTGTGTAAGCACATCCCTGCTCGTTCTCATTTGAAAGCACTGAGCAGTTTCTGGCTCTGCAGCTGGATCAGCCGGGTGGTCCCTCGGCCATCTCTGGTACCAGTGGGGTCTCTGCTGGGAGTGCGGCGTCTCCTTTGGCCACAGCAAACTCTGTACTAAAGGAAGAACCTGCAACATGGATTTGCAGCAATAGAAGAAGATGGTTTCTAGCTACCTGAGCCGCCTGCAGGGAGGCCCACTCTCTCAAAACATCTCCCGGTGTCTCTGATAATCTGCTTGTTTGGCTTTGATCCTTTGCCATCCCCCTCCCCTCCTTCCTGTGGTATTTCTTGTCTTCTGAGAAGTACAGATTATTTAAAAACAAATAAACAAATACGGAATGTGGGATAGAAGCCTAAGCATTGAGCTAATAGGAAATGATTAGTAATAGTAATGATTAAAAAGCTTTTTCTAAAGCATGGTATATTTATTCCCAAGCTTCCAGCAACTGAACGCATTGATCTGGAATTTGCGCTATTTCTAGCAAAACAAAACATGTTCAAGTGATAAATTCTGCTACACCCTCAGAATGTAATTAACATAGGATTTTGCAGGCTGTATTTAATCCATACATATGGATACATACAGCATGATCATTTGCATGTGATAACCATACCAGAAGCACAAACACCCCTTCTGCAATATATGCGTTAAGAAGACAAAAAAGGGAACAACCCCAATTGTGGTGAGCGGAGCCCGCAGGACCGTTGAACAGCCATCAGCCCCGGCAGCGCTCAGCGATCTGAGCGTTTAGCACACGGGCTCGTGTTCTGCCTCTGTCAAGGCTAAAAGGTTGGGCCAACAACTGCTGGGGAATTTCATCATCATAAATTGCTATTGAATTTATGTTTCAAATTTCATCCAGCCCTGTGTTCCAGGTCCATAAATATTCAATGAGTCTTACAAGTCCTTGTAAAGAAAATATTAGACCCATGCAAGCAATTTTAGGTATAATTATCTTGGAAGCAACTTCACTCAAATGATTTTATATTTAAGAATAATCCTTTTGTTGTCCCGCAGCCCTAATTACAGTATTTATCTTCCTGCTCAAAGCCCCATTTCTTCCCCTAGCAGCTTTCTCCAAGGCACAGCTCGATGGGCCACAGATACGGCTCCAAAAATAGCGCTTGTGCTCACCGACGAACCTGCACAGTGCATTTACCCATGGCTAATTCTGCATTTCAGCCCCTTGAAATGTACTGGTAATTAATCCAATTACATGCATTTTATTTTGCAATTAATTCTGCCATTGAACCCCCAGGAACGGAACGAGAGCAGTGACCTGTGCAGCGGGTGCCGCTCTGCTGGGCCCCTTCTTGCTGCGATTCCTTCTCAAGGGGAGACAATTCAGCAGCAAATCCCCCTGCGCTGTGCACCCAGAGCCGCCTCAGTTCGGATTGCTCTTTACTTAGCCCTAAAGCATATATATATATATATATGTATATATATATATGGGGAGGAGGACGCAGCTTTCAGCGCAGCCTTGTCTGCCTGCAGACAAATAATCAATACTATTGGCAGGAACTATTGGCTCTGCAGTCCCTATTTACACACCTGGCACAATCCAGCAGCAACAACAGTTGTTTAAAGAGGTAACGCACTCTAATGAGGGACTAACACCGTCAAATATCGGTACAAAATACCCGCACTTTGCAAGGCAGCGCTGCGTCCCGAGCCTGCCGGCGATGCCGTCGGGACTCCCCCCTCGCTCCTCAAACAACATCAGGCGCTTTGGGATTAAAGGTGCTCCAAGGCACGGGAGGCCGGCTCACGCTTTGTAACGGGATTTAAAATAAGTCTGTCTTGGCCAAGCATTCGCGACAATCTCCCGGTTTACAGACTGGCTGCAAGGCAGGCAAAAAGTTGCATCTTTTCGTGTATCCAAGTACAGCAAAGTAAGAGGTAATGGGGAAATATCATAACCATTTGCTGGAATAGGAGAACATTAGTATTACACGTTCTGAATATTCATCATCTTTTAATAGCGTTTCACTCTCTTTTTCATCTCAGTATGACCCTGGTAATGACTCTGTTCGGAACAGGTTGCAAGTCTCTCACAAAGCCTGTTGCTCATCTTTGGTTTTGTATTTACTGTGTTTTACTGATTACATCTCTTATTGTTGTAGCCTTGGGAAATGCTCCAAGCTGGCCGTGGAGCATTATGCATCTTGTTACCTACTGCACCTTCCATCCTTTTTAGTTACTTTTCTATAGCTTAATGAGATCATTTTTCTGTCCCCTCCACTCTTAAAACATTTGTCATTTGTTTGAATGAAACATCAGGATGTTTTTAAGCCTGCATGGGGGGAAGTGTCCCAGCGTCATTGTTCAGGTAACAATATTCCAGAGTGAATCTACTTCTTTTATCCCACTGCTTGCCAAGCTCACATTTTGCCATCAGTCAGCTCTACAGCAAGATCAAGTCTCCTAACCCCGCTCACATATGTTACTATTTTTTTCTGTATTTATATACATTTAAAACTATCAATAAATCCATCAATTTTGCTATAACATTTGGGGAAGGAAATGCAATCCGAACGCTTTGCAAAAACTAAATTAGATAACTTCCAATTGAAGAAAAGTTTGTTTCCCGAATCACGGCAAGCCAGGCTTCTACTTTAAGCAAAGAAAACATGATGGATTGAGCTCAAGTCCCACAGGACGCAGCGTCCACCCTTGGCTGTGCTCAGCGCCGGGGTGCAGAGCCAGAACAGCTTTACTGGGCCCTTCCTAAAGCGTCACCCTGGCTCACCTGATGTAAAACACGCTCCTGCTCCACTACGGCTGTCACACAAACAAATGCACGACTTCCATTAATATGTCTTCATATTGGAAGATCTCTGGAAAGACAAATTTAATCCTGGGAAATGGAAGCCTGGGGACGGAGGAGGCGCTTTTGTGAGGCTCTTCCAGAAGCTGTCACGTAATATAGATGTTATTCTGCTCAGCACCTTCTGAGTTTTCCCTGTAAATGCATGTCCCCCTGTTCCCATCTATTTTTGGTAAGGCCAAAAGTCCCCCAGAGCACTGTAATTATCTCCCTCAGCAACGTCAGAAGAGTTTAGAGCTGAAGCAGGTGCCTGACCAGCACGGGAGAAGCAGGTCCAGCCTCCTGCCCATGGGGAGCTGCCAACGCAGGGCTGCGCACACCGTGGCCAGGGGAGGATCGGGAATCTGGCGGGGCAGGTTTGTGGAGCATCGCTGCCTTAAAAAAGAGAAAACAAGTCATCCCTCTGGGCTTTAACTTTGAGCCGTTAAGGATTGAGTGAGCTAAACTTATTTAAAATAAAACCTTGTTGCTTTGTCTGTTGGAAGGGACAAAAATCAATGGGAATGGAAATGCAATAATGAGGATTCACTGACGATCCTTTCCCTGCTTTTCTCTTTGTTTATTGCCAGTTTTCCCTGCAACAGATTCCAGGTGAGAACCTCTCTGCATAGCAGTCTGAAATAAGTGAGGTTTTACTTGACTTCTGTTACGGCAGTGTTAAAATTCAATTACATGAAGTTTTACGTGTGACTGAGTATCCATGCACATGAGAAGTGAAAACTACATTTTCAACAACTTGTCAACTGGCAGAAATTTGTTAAGAAATGTAATTAAAAAATAGAGAGGATAAGCCTTGCAAAGACATTTTAGGAGGACGTTAATGGCCACGACCTCGTGTTCAGATTTGGGGCATGAAGAACACCACGTAGATGCCAGGCTACAAGCAGCTTTCATGTGTCTTTGCTCTGAGGTGCCAGGGCCTGATTTCCAATGGAATTCCCATCTCCCACTCATTTTATGAAGAATATTGACTGCACAGCCCCCTCTGAACTCAGACCTTTGTGTCAGAAACTGGGCACTCGACACTAACTCCTGCTTTAAACTTGAGCATTTTAAACATCCCATCTCTTTAGTTATTTTTCAGGCCAACAGAAGATTCAGAGAACTCCAGAAAAGAGCTGCTGTGACAAGCACGTTGTCATTTGCGACAAGCACGTTGTCATTTGTGACAACGCTGGGCATGTCACCACCGAGCCAAAGGCTGCAGCCCTGGGGGTCCCACTGGTCCCCGTTCACAGATGAAGCAGATGATTAACACCCTAAGCCACCAAATAATTTCCATTGTGTATGTATGCGACTGCGTGAACAAAATACCCATGTTTTCCTGCATATTGTGCTCCATTATTTCTGAATACAATAGTTCCCTTGGCATGAGTACTAAATGAATGGTAAATTCATTTCGTCTGAAAAACTAAACAAACAAGCACTAACAATGGGTATAAATCAGATTGCTGCAGTACTTTCAAGTAGCTGGTAAAAATATTTTAATCAAATAACTCGGCTGTAGCCACCATGAACTACTGGGAAGGTTAAGGCTGAGACTCAGAATTCTACTGAGAAAACACACAGAATCGTTCAAAACACGCAATTTCATCCCCACCGCTTGACTCGGATTAAAAGCAGAAGGTGGCAGGTTGAGATTCTACCCCTGCTACCAAGTGGAAGCCACCAACACCAGAGGTTAATGGAATATTCTGAGAGACGGGCGATGCTGAAAAGCAATGGAAACGCTGCGGTAGCACCGTCCCGAGTGCTCTGGTGTAGCTAAAATTAGAATTTAGGGCTGAAGGATTTAGCGCTCACTGAAGTCTGTGGGAATCGTACCCCATGATGAATGAGCAAAATATAGTTTGAAACGTGTTCTCAGTTAACCTCAGGGAAATGAGAAATAATGTGACCGCAGTCCAGGCACTTGCATCAGATTAAACCCAAACCTTAGCATGCCTTAGATACAACATAGTTACTATTCAAAGGAATTAGAGCTGAATAAGAGCTGAGAACATTGTTTTTTGCCTTTTTTCCTACAGAGAGCCCTACCCAGAGACTGCCAGATTATGTTTTGAAACCGATAGAAAGCCCTACGGCCATCTAATTCAAAATTATACAGAGCAGTGAACCTCTGGCTTTGTCAGCCTGGCCCAGCGGCAGCACCTGAACCAGAACATCGCTTCCAGAGAACACCCGAAAACACCAGCCATAAACCTGCTGCCATCCTTGGTGACCTGTTCCCTCACTACGAGAAACTGGTTCTGCACATGCACAGCTCCAGGGTCATGCCCTGGTGGTCACGTCTTTGCCTATGGATTAAAGAGTCTCTTAAATTTATGTTCGCCACATAAATCCTTGCAGGTTGTGATCAAAGCACCACGTAAGCTCCGTTTGATACCTGACGGGGATTGCACTCTTTGCCTCTCTCGCTCTATGAGATGTTTTCCCATCTTTTAATCATCCCCCTCTCTGAATCCTCTACAGCTCCGAGCCAGCGTGACTCCGGCGCAGCGGCTGGACCTACGAGGAACATCAAGTCCTACACTTCTGAAAATGTTTCACTTTAACTCTTTTTTGCTGCCCTGTACCTGCGAGAGGCTGCAAACCCAGCACAGCCGGGTCTGCTGAGGACAGCGGCTCCAGCACCAGCCCCGTCCCTGCGCTCCGAGCTCCGGATCGGGCTCGGAGCTGGAAAACGTCTGATGCCAACCAGAATAAACCCCAAGTGATCAAAGCGGGTGCCGGGCAGCCTGCGGGAAGGCTCCACTGCAAAAGGTGCCAGGCAGGACACAGCTCACAAGGCTTTAAAAAACACAAGTGGCTGCTACATAGTGATATTGTATACACTAAAAATCAGAAAATAATTCAGCTGTTGGTCCATGTGTTACCTCCAGATTACTATTCATTTCCCCCTCTCAACAATACAGACCTTTCCTCCGGTATTTTGGCTTTGGATGATGAACAGCAAAGAGAAATATAAGGACAAAGAGGTGAAACCTAATATTTTTTTACATACATTAGGTAAACATAGAACCAGCTCTATCACTTCACTCCAATAAGCTTAACTATGTACTTAAAAAGACAAGCATGTGTTGCAGAGCACGAGCCTAAGCTGGAGACACAGCTCAGTTTTGAGTGTCCTGGCCAAGACAAAGCTCAAGGCATCACCACAGCCCCATGGATGCAATATATTTATTTGGTGATGGTTTTTTATTCGACAACCACCCACAAAGTCCAGACTCCGATTCCCAAGCGGCCGACATGTGCTCCATCAGCTGTGTGCTCCTGGAACCGCGACGTCCTGACCTTTTGATGTTAAACTGCCAGCAAGTGTTTTCTGCGGCATAAATCAAGGAGCGGGACGGGCTGCGCGGGGCTCCCACCCACCGCTCTCGCTGCAGAGTCCGAACCGCCGAGCCCAGATCTCCCCGTCCCGGGGGCCATTTGTGAGCCACACCTGGCGGGAAAGGTCCTGACACCCAGACAAACCAGAACCCAAAAACCACACGACCAAACCAAACATTTCACGAGACTGATCTTCTGCATCCATGAAAACACTGAAACAGGAGAAACTGTAGTTCATTTTTCAGTTCTAGTAAACAGGAGTTTATGCATTTTCTGCACATTCACACTGCCTGTAAAGCTCTATGTTTTTTAATTTGTTCAAGACTTAATTGTTCTGAGTATTTACTTACTACATCTACTACACGCAAATGATGTGTTTTAAGCTAGTTGTACTCTTTTTTCGGGGGGGGTGGGGGAGTGGGAAGGAGGGAATCCTGAGATCAATAAAAGAAGTTAAATAATGCACAGCTGTCCCTTTTATAGAAAACAAGTCTATTCCCCCACCTCCCCACACCCCATATTGTTGTTGTTATACTATCGGTATGAACCAGGCACCGGCAAGGAGACGGGGAAAAAATGACAGGACATTGTAAGAGAATTTAATGAAGTGGCTCCAAATATTGTATCAAAATAAATGAAGTGAATAATGCAGGAGATCATTCCAGGTCCCTTCTACAACAATATCCATTGTGTGAGCAGCATATCTGAGGAGATGGGGATGGATGGATGAATATAAAGGTGCCACTCCAGCACATTACAGAGCAGGGAACAATGGAAACTCTAAATTGTTATATTTAATTTCAGTAATACTTCGAGTCCAGATACTCAAGAAGAAAATAGCAGGTGGTAAAAGAGGAGGAGGAGGAATTATCAGCTTTTCTGATCTCAGTTAACTATTTTGCTTCTGCTCAGGATGGAGGAAAAGGGGCTGATGGCAACGCCTGCATCTCTGAGCTGGGGTGTGAGCCCAGCGTGGGTTTGGAGCCCCCGTGGGTTTGGAGCCGGCAGCCCATGAGCTGCTGGGGCGAGCACCCCACTCGCAAATTATCTGCCTTTGATTAACAATATATACCATGGCGTGCAATAGGAGCGAACCTGAGCCAGAACACGTGGGCCTGCCGTGGCAAAGCGGCTCTGCAGTCCGGTCCGAGCCCAGCTCCAGCGGCAGCTACAACCGGCCTTACCGAGGGTATTGTCACCTTCGCCCTGAGCCGCAGCGCGCTGGGTTCGGTGACACTCTGGGTCTGCGCTCAGCTGAGACCGCAGAGCTCGCCATGGGCACAGGGCTCCTCGCCACGTTCCTGCTTTTGCAAATGTGGCCGCTGATTCACGTTCCTGATGACACAGGGGCAACGATCCCCCTTGTTTGTGCAGTTGTCAGACAGGGACTTCTATTTGGACACAGAACCAAGCACAAGGATCCAGACATTGACCTGTTCTCAAATTACTGTGCTTTCCCATCACTGGCAGTACCCAGGGGACACTCGCTATTCCCTGGCTCTTTGCAAAATGCCTTTTTATTTCTCCTGTCTATATGAAGAATCCTTCACACCAGTACTGCCGTTCTGGGAGCGCGTTGAACGCTGGGGTAACACACAGTGCCGGCAGTAAAGCTGTAGTTCAAGCTTTCAGCCCTGTCCCTGCACCTTTCAGTGCTGTCCCCAGCTGGGCACAGCCAGTTACACCGGGAGGTTCTGCAGAGACCCCGTCACAGGATCCCAGCAGCCAGGAGCAGGGCGCAAGTTCCTACCAGCCGAGACAGCCAAAACCAGGGACGCTAGAAATGCAGGAGCCGAATCAGCAGCCAAAGCCATTACAACTGTTACCTTTGCTTGTAAACGCTCCATGTGCCTCTGCTCTAATTTTGTCTGACTACCTGTATTGCCTGTATTGCCCATCCCCTCCCAGCTCAGCACGCATCCTTCCCTCCTCGGGACACAGATCCCGCACCCACCGGTGCTGCCCATCAAGCCTCCCCTAACCCAATTGCATTACACTGACAGCTTTACTTGCAAATTCCCTCTCTGCACAGCTCATGCTAAGAACCTTAATATTCCTGCAGATTCAGAAAGGGGATTTCCAACAAGCATTAGGAAAATTAAACTTCTCAAGAGCTGTCTCAATCTGACAAGCTATTTCTAGCTCTTCAAAGTACAGTAAGTGAAAATATTAAAATGGGGGATAGGGAAGTTGTAGTAAGCAAATGATGAATTAATTCTGGAAACAAGGACGGCGTAAATCTACTTTGCATATGCAGAAAGCATACGTGCATGTATATACAAACAGAGAGAAATACGTATTATTTAAGGCTTCCTGCTGCCTTATAATATAAAATTATAATCACCCACCCTTTGCTTCCACCCAAAGCCAAAGCAGCAGATACCACTCATGAGGGGGGCATTTCCCTTTCGCTCCTCTCTCCCCGTCTCTGCTGCTTTCTCTTCTATTCCCTACAGAGCTTCCAGCCCACACCCGAACGCTGAGACGCTGTTTATAGCCGGGGCCATTGCCGGGGTTGAGAAGCTGAAGCAGGTTTTCAAGCTGTCAGAGTGCGACTCCGAAGGAGGCGAGGGGGATGTTATTTTTTTAGGAGCAACAAAGCAGCACGATTTGGGTGTTCACAATTTTTTCTATGCTCTGGCATGGCTCTTGCTCCAAAAACTTGAAATTCTCTCTGGTTTAAGGCCTGACTTGAATAACAGCGCTTGGCTTGTCTGTCTGTCATCTCTCTCTGCTGCTGCTTTGCAGCAATCATCCCCAGTAGCCTCACAAATCAGATTAAAAGTGGGTTAGAAGAGCATCCTCTTCAATTACAGTCCCTGCTCACTGGTGCTTTAGGAGTGGGGGACACCGGCTCTGTACTAGACACCGGGGACAAAACAATTGGAAGAGCTGATTAAAATCCTATTGCTCTTCAGGGGCTGGTGTGATTGTGTGAGGGCTGTGTGATGTGATGAAAAACCCTTCCCGAGCTTGCACACGCAGCCTGCCAAGAATGCCGCTTCAGCTCTATCAACTGGTCTTACAAATGACATGTTATTGAGTGCTGTATTAAAGTTACAGTCAAGGCTCTGTAGAGAGCTAGATATAGAGCTAGATCCAATCAATACTTGAGATTTTTCAATATTACAAAATATTTTGCATTACAGCATGGCAGCCTGATACTATTTATTTAAGGGAGAAATACAAAAGGAACTGATTTGACCTTGATATCCTGACTGGCAGAACAGAAGGGAATGCCAAACGCTAAGAGTGAAGCTATTGATTACGCCTGAGAGGGAGGACGGATGAAAGAAAGCTGTAAAAGGTTAATGGCAGAGTGGAACAGAGTGATTTTCGGTTTTGTCTTGATGACAACAGGGTAGAAAATGGGTATCCACAGTCAATCAGACCAAGGATTCGCTGGAGAAAAAGGGAGGCATGAGATGCATCTGTACTGGTGGGAGAATCCCCCAGGAACTCAGCACATGGATGCAGATGGTCCTGCCAGGGGCGGCAGCAGCGTCACCTTCCACCAAAGGCCATTGCGGTGCTGGGCAGCTGAGCTTCGCCAGGCAGGGACGAAACGGGGCTCCCCGGACCCGCACCGGCGGAGCCACAAACACACGGGGGCAGACGGGGAGAAGCTGCAGTGGAAATGCACAGCGAGCACGGGGCCCACACTGCTGAGGACAGCTGGACACCCCCGGCGCTCATGGAGAGCACAGCCCCTTACTCCTCTCCTTATTTCTCTCCCATTCTGTTCATCTGTGCTTACTGAGCACAGTGAAAATGGGACTCTTGGTCATCTTTACAGTCTCCTATCATCAGGGCTGAGCAGCGAATTTCCTTGGATTGGTTTTTAGGTCATTAGTATGTTAACTAACTGTAGAAAGCTCTAATTTAATTACTAGGAACAAAGGCCTGAACATGAATAAGCAAAGTCCCTGTTACACTTCAAAGCCACAGCTTTCTGATGCTGGTAATGTTGGTTTGAGTTCTCTCAGGTACCAAATAGCTAAAATCCGGCCACTGTCCATGTGCCAGGACAGCACCAGCCAAAGCCAGGGAAGCATCTGTAATTGCAAAAGTGAAAATGCAACAGGAGGCCTCATTTGCATCAACCAAAACAAGGGGAAAGCAAGTTCTGGTAGACTGTGCAAACAAACGTGGTTCAGTACTAAATGGGTCCCTCCAGGCTCCGGGGGCTGTTTTAAGGAGGAAGATGCAGGAACTTGTCATATATAATCTACCAACCATCTTTATAGTGTGACAGGAATTTCTTAATGAGCATTGGCAGTACATACAAACAGAGTAGCAGTGCTGCTTCTCCAGCCATTAATATTACATACGTGGGCTGCTTAATTTGCTGTTCCTCACAGCACTGGAGTAGGAGGCCTGAATAATGAAGGATTTGTTGACAGAGGTCTTCATATCAAATCAGCAAAAAAGGTAGGAAATGCTCCAGTTTCAGGCGTACCGGCTTGACTCACGTAACCTTGGCCCTTCCTACACTCCTGATTATGGACACAACGTACCAGGTGCTCTGCTCTTCTCAGGCCACTATCTATCGCTGCCACTTTTGACCTTCATCTATTAAAGCTTTCACCAAGCCAAACAGCACAATAATACTCACTAATTTCACAGGAAAGAGGCGTTATTTATGCATGAGGAAGATGATGGCTGCTGAAAACCAAGCACCCATTCAGAAAGGTGCTTAACCGTGTGCCTGGTGTTAAGTGCATAAGCAGCCCCTCCTGTGAGATTTCAAACAGTGAGAAGTGAACTGGAAGCAGAACACAAATCCTATCTCCTCAGCACTTTTCAAGTGATATCCCAACTCATTCTAAAGATTCTCATTCTAAAGAGCTCATTCTAAAGGAGGAGACAGCTCGTTCTGGGGCTGGACACGGCAGTGAAGGATGGTCAGTCCTGGTACCCCATATGTGGAGCTCAGGTGGGCACTATGTAACTCTCCTGCAGGACAAAAGCCTCTCCTACTACAAACAGGTACATTATCTTGTGTACTTCTGATAGTCTGAGATGGTAGCAACATAGAACTGATTTTATATAGTAGGCATTGTGCTATAGGCAATAAGATGTGTTGCCGCAGTGCTTTAATGCTGCGTGTGGATAGGATATGGTACTAAAATAAACATATAGAAACATGCAACAGAGTTCCTGGGCTTTAAAAGACTAAACAAATTCACCTCTGAAGAGTTTTCTTAAATGCTTGAGGCATTTTCTAAACACAACATTTGGCAGCGATAGCTCCTTGCCACAGTTAATTCCTCAGTGATGCTCCCTGGACTTGGCTTGATCGATACACACCTGAGTCCAACCGACACTCTCTCCTAAGTGACACACGTGTAAGACTCTTCTAAGTTGTAGGACATGAGTCCTCAGCTCTCGCTAAGGATCGTCCACAAAGCAGCAGCCCCAGAGCCCAGGGGAACGAGACAGGCGGGCTGAACACACACAGAGCCGAACTGACGTGTCTCCAGTGCGCTCATTTCATTTACATCTCCTTCATTATGGAAAAGAGGTGTGAAAGTAGGTTCTAGAGCTACTTAGTGCTGGCTGCACATCGATTTAATACCTATTCTGGCTTTTCAAGTCAGTTACCTCCACAGAACTCTTGTTCCAAACCAATTATTTAGCTGCATTCCTCAGACTTCAAACTCACTAGTGTATTAATGCAGCTTGGTCTAAACCACCACATATTAAAGACTGCTGAAGAGGAAGCTTTTAAAATGAAGGAAGACAATAAAGAACCAGCTTACCTGATTTAGAAGACAACCGCATTTCTACTCCTGATTCTATTTATGCATTAAGTCTCTAAAAACAAGCCAAACTGCATCAGATCCATTTCCTTTTGTTACCATGCCTGTACCAGTCTAGCTACTCACTTGAAAAGAGACTCAAACATGAAAATAAGGAGGCAACTGCAAAAAAAAAAAAAGGTAATTAATAACACAGGTGACTTCTTGCTCATTATCAGGCTCAAGAGATTGCCAATGGGAGCCACAGCTGCAAACTATTATGTGTTTGCAGCATCTAAACACCCTCAGAATTCAGCCCCCTTCACTTGCCAAATGGGATTCTTATGTGTTTACCTGAAGCACAAGTTTCCCCCTTGAGGTGCTCCATGGTGCAGAAGCTCTCACTTAAAAGTCTGGGTCCTGTGCTATGGGAAAAGTGAACATAGACAAACACACACCCCCGACAAATAAATAGATATATACATACAAAAAAAATTCTATAGGAAGTTGATTTATTCTGCTATTAGCAGATCAATTAAGAATGTTTGCTTGCATACAGATGGGCACAATCCACCCTGGCGTCTCCTGGAGCGGAGCTCAGGGTCCTGCTCGGTGACTGCGATGCACTGAAGGGTGAGCGATGCCTCTTCCTGCTTTGGCCATAGATTTCCTATGGTACTTTGGGCAAATCACTTAACCTTGGTGTTCTCCACGTCAATAAGGAATCCACCTTGCTCAGAGCATTTTGAGATCTGTGGACAAAGAGCACTCTAAACACTAGGTATTATTTATAGCATTGCCCTATGGATAATAGCAAGCTACAGCTGTTAGAGACAGCAGGGACCTCAGAGCAAGCAGAGAGGCATAAATCTGAATGTCAGTATCCTTAGCACTGTAGCTGGCGGCTGTTTTGTCCTCGGAGAACATTTCAGTGGTTTGTGCTACCAGATGAACTTGCTGTTAGTTCGTCACGTTCCCCAGAGGCGGTTAACGCAGAAATCTGGATTTACCACAGCAGCTCACTGGTAAAGCGATTGTGACAGGCTGCTCCCAGCGTGGCTGGTACCTGCTCCTGCCAAAGGAGAAAGGCTGGCCAGCAGTGCCGCTTGTGCAAGGCAGCCTTGCACGCACACACATCTGCTCTGCACAGCCCGCCAGCTGAGGTTTGACCACTTCTCCCCTGACCTCCACATTACTAAGGGTAAGACTCTGTGGACGTGATGTAGCGATGTGTAAAAATCGCCCCAAATGGCTCTAGAGTGTGAGCTAGAACAGTGCGGAACCTGCTGGGAGGCTGCTCCCCTCACCTGAGCTCAGCCTGAGTTAGTCTGGGCCCTGCTCTGAGCTGTCCTCACGCTGCACCTTGTCCTCGAGCTCCAGTAATCCAGGCACCGATGAGAGATGCTGAAAGAAAGCAAAGACCGTCTGATGTGCAAGTATTGATTTCCAAAATCTTGGGCATGTTTGCCTTATGTACACCAACTTACTCTTTTAGAATTGTCTTCAAAGGCGTTTAGCCAAATGTGGATCCTCCCAATCGCACCAAAATCAGAAACTCACACATCAGGCTTTCAGGCTAGAAATATACATGTGGATTTATTTGCAAATAGTTTCAAATCTTGGAAGGGTGACTTGGTGCAAATACATTTGTAGCATAACATGTTGTTGATGTTATATCTTCTCCACCCAACATCGCACAATGTAAAGCTTTGTGACCAGATTGTGCCAAGAGCCTTAGTTGGCTGTTTCATCAAAGGACAATTCTCCATGTTGCTGCCAGTCTCTTTTAGGGTAAAACTTCTGACAGTGAAAGGAAAGAGGCGTTAAGAGTAGGAAAAAAGATGAAGCCACTAAAATGCAAATTTTATTCACAGTTGGCATGTTTATAAATATATATATATTACATTCTTAAAATCTACAGTACATTCTAAATATAGAGGGATCCAATCTAAGTGTTTGTGGGAGAGCGGGTGTGTATTAAACTGAGCAGCCTAGATTCAATGACAGAGACTTAATAATAAAAGGAGGGCAAAGACTCACTCTGGAAAATAAAGGGCAACTTGAAATATAAGCTGGATTTTAGTTAGTGCTTTGGCACTTTGCCACTGGTCATTAGAGACTGCTTGTGGACCGCACAAAATATGTCATGGTTTTAGGGCTGGAGGGCACATCGGATTCAAAGGGTAATCACTGAAATCCTACCATATGTACATCCTTATCAGAGGACAACAAAAGATAATCATCACCTCTGGGAGAAACAAATGTTATCTCCGGAGTTTCGCTGTTCGGGGTTCAATGTCGCATGTGCAGCTCTCCTCCGTGACCTCCGAGCGCCCTCTGAACGTGCCCCGCAGGGTCTGAAGCAGCACCAGCAGAAGGAACTGAACAACCTGACCTCTCCGGGACACGGGACGGACAAAGCGGCAGCTGCTGTTGGTGTCCGAGTCCAGCACAAGTTACACTGACCCGGGAGAGAGCGGCCAACTTTGGTAAATGACAGCACGCAAAGCGAGTGCCAGCGCGGTACCCACGGCGTCCGTGCTCGGCCAGAGCGGGCGCTGGAGCAGCGAGCGTGCGTGGGAGCGAGGGACGGAACCACACGCTTCCCAAGTGCCCTCGGGGTGCTGGACGGGGAGCGCTCCAGGAAATACAAATTTGAAACAGGACAATCAAATCAAGTGGGCTTTGAAAAATAGCTTGTTCTCTCAAACTTTCCAAAACAGACCTTCCTTTAGATGAGTGATATTCTGAGTATAGATTATATCTTCTCCTATTTTACAAATTAAGAAATACAGAAAATTGGCTGGCAAAGTTTATTACCTTGGCATCTACTTAAAAAGAGAGTTTCAGTTTTAACTGTATATGTGTATCCATTCTCAGCGCTTGGGAGGCAAACATGCTGGTTTGTAAACAGCCCAGTTACTCCTTTTTCCCATCCGGATTCTTTGGAAACTCATGACTTTCCAGCTCTGGGAGCTGCTTTGCTCACACTGTTGGTTTTTGTCAGCTTTAAATTAAAGTTCAGGATGGATATGCTCTGCATGTGGCTTGAATGACATGTTCTCTTCATGGATCTATTTATTCTGAAACCAATTTTTTGCTTTTAACCAAAGCTTGCAATATTGAACAGTAGAGCTGTGCGAACTTTGTAATATCCAAACTGCACTGGAGTTTGTTATATTTATTGATTTCCTGGGAAAGCTCAGAGAATGAGACAGTATTATTTTGCTAAGTTTTTTTTTCATGTTACCATGCATCAAAAACCTACACACATCTCTCACTTGCATCTCTGAGCACAGAGAAGACTTGAATTTTAAGAGCTGTCCAGGATCTCTGCTCTCCCAGCTGCTTTTGGGTGGCTTCTTGGGGCTCCACTGAGTTATTATCCACCAGCTGATTCTTGTTATCAATATAACATTTTGCCCCACTACCCAAAATTAAAGGCAGAAGGTGAGTGAAAAAATGAACAAATGAACAAATCAAACAGAAAAGTCTTTTGTATCTCATTACGCGTTTTCATGTAATCTCTCCATATAGTTTTTAAGTTCTTTGCACTCCCCCAGGTCCATATCCTGGCAGACCCATTTAATGTCATCCTCACTGCTCATCAAGATTGAGTTGACAGTTGGACACCCATCATCAGAGGAGATGGTGGTGAAGGTGGTGAATTTAACCCGTTTCCTCTTAGAGGTAGGAGAAGTAGTTGGTTCACTTTTCTGTTCTTTCCCTTCAGTGAATGTGGACTCAGTAGACCTGAAAGATTGTCCATTAATATTTTTGGTGGTATTTGTGTTGAGGAGATATTTGCTCTCTTCGTAGTCCACTCCTCTGTCAATGGCTGTGATACGTTCATCTTGTTGGGATGAGAAATTTATGTGATTCTCCAGAAGTTCTGTCCTGTTGCTCAGCCCAACCCAGTCATGCGAGTGGCTCAAGCCTTCTTGCTCTTCAAAGGGAACTTGTTTGTTTCTGTACTTCAAAGCAAAAGTGACACAATTGATAAGAAAGACCAGGATTGCCAGGCAAAAGACTCCCAGAAGAGCATACATCCCTATCTCCAGATCGCTGAGTCCCCTCGGGGTCTGGACTAGGTCATTTTCTTCCAAGTCTCCATTGTTTCTTGGCAGATCCACCTGTGCAGGGAAGCTTGTGAAGTCTATTGGGATGTTCTGCAGATGACTGTCATCGTCCAGGAGGCTTTCTCTGTCTTCTTTTTTACTTAAAATAGACCTCTGAGTGGTGGTTCCTTTGCCTTGCTCGTGGCCCATTGAGGAGCTGTAATACTGACCGTCTAGCCCAGCTCTTTCCTGCAGAGTGGTTTTCTGCCGCCGGTCACTCGCGTGGTTCTCTAGGTGGACACCAGCACCACTGTGTTTACTGTTGCTGATGTTAGGGTTGGCATCGCTCTGCCCAAACTTGACTTTGATGCTACCACTCCCAACAGCGAGGATGCTCTTTCTTTTGGATTTCTGGCACGATTCACTGATCACCATCTCCACCTTCACCAGAGTCCCCTGGCCTTCTGTCTCAGCAGCAATCACAGGCCACTTGAATTTGGGATCATGGTGAACCGAGACCACCTTCTCATCCAGAGATGTGGCTGACAAGGAGAAGTCTTTGGAGTCATAAACATCCAGGGGCATGACGGACCCATCACTGAACTGGATCCAGCAGCTGATGGCTGCTTCCTACAATATATAAAACAAATATATGCACGCTCAGAATAAACACTGAGGGAAATATGTTCTGTCCTGGTCTATTCCTCACAAGATCCATATAACATTTATAACCAGAAAAGAAATAAACAGGGAAAGCAATAAAATTAATATCTTGCCAAGATATGAAGAAAAACACTCGTTTAAAACACTCATTGATAATAAGATTTGTTTCCCCAAAGGTGCTTAAAGGAGCTGTATCCCCTGGGCTCTGCAGAATCTACTTCAGCACCATAATAAATTGCATGTCAGAAAGCATTACCAGAGACTGAGATCATTTACTGTTGTATATTTAAATGAAAGAAAAAATTACATTATTTCTAAACTGCTTAAAATACAAAGTCTCCTCTTGTTACACATAACACATGTTAAAAAATACCTAATATAGCAAGGAGGTCCATACATGGCTCCATACCTTCAGTCCTTGATTTTTGTCTCAATTAAATAAGCATTTTGTACAAGCAGAGGAAACCCATCAGTTGCTTCTTTAGGAAACAGCCAGGGCAATTTTCATGCTTGTTAGCAATTAAAAGCAAGACAATAATGAAGTTTAATCTTGTGTTACAGCAACACAGATTGTATACTTAGGAGTGCATGGAAGTTTACTGAGTTTAAATGGGTCAGACCTGAGTACTAATTCTGTACTTATACATGTGCAATGGTGCAGTATTCCTGGGAACCTTGACTTTTGGCTTCTAATCTGAAACATTTTAAAGTATTCTTAGAGTTTAGAAAACATGCACTCACCCATTTTTGAAAATCAGGTCCTCTAAGGACTCTCCAATGGCTACAGAAAATTGCTGTGCTACCTGAAAAAATGTTGGCATTTGCACATAAATGTTTTCCAGACAAAATTCAGATTGCTCTCCTGGAATGTAAATCCTGCTTCTGGTGGTCTGACTTGCTCTGTTTTGCCTGGGATATTAGTACCTCGTTAAACACCCGAGAATCCACACCAGAAAGACTCCTGGCTTGATGAGTGGATTATTTGGTGTGTGAAATGATGTGAGCTCTGTCTGGTAAGAACTGGGATCATCCTGCTCTGCGGGGGAGCCTGACAGACAGACAAACACCCAACCAAAAGATTAATACCCATACTTGCTCAAAGCGTGATTATAAAAGTCTTCTTTCTTTAAATAAGCAGGTTTTCAAACGGATGGTATTTAGATTATAACCCAACATATATAGAGAGAATAAATATTTATCGTTATCTTTGAAATTGTTTCTAGCACATAGTCATTCACCAGTTCAGATCACAGAGAATAAGCCTCTGGTCTTTTGGGATTGTATTGTGCATAATCTACCGGCCTGATTCTGAAATCCTTACAGCCATAAAGCTCCCCCTGCTTCAATGGGAAATTTTCTTCTGCCTCTATTTCAGGACAGAGCCCTAAGACTTTGCTGACACTGTCATAAATCCCGGCTTTGTGTTTATTAATCTTTGGATATTTCTTGAAGGCTGCATAGAATTTATGTCATCAACTCTCATCCTCCCACTGTGTTGCTTAACCCTGCATAATCGTTTAATAATTTTGCCTTGCCTTGCTTATAGGGATTGTGCTCTGAAAATCTTGTACTAAGCAACGGTAGGGATCAGATGCTTTTAAAACAGAGTCGGTCCTGGCAGGGTAAGGGGTGCGCATCTTCCTGGCTGGTTTAACGCTGATCCGATGTTGTTCTGACTGTTCCTCGGCATCCAGAGGGGGACTCAGGCAGACTCCGCTGCTGGGCACTGAAATGTCAGTGCTGGGCAGCATATTGGGACTAAATGCCATCAACCCCAGCTTTTGGGCTGATTTCAAGGTAGTTTGTTTAACTCCCCATGTCAGCAATGGATTAGCTCACTGGCCTTATTTCTAGCTGCTTGGCATTGATTTCTTAACTCCTGGAAGACTATGGGAGCCTGATTTTTATCACCCTGTAAAGACTGCAGTTCTGCATTATTTCTCATCCCACACCCCACAGGATAAGACCCTGTGACGAATTAAAGCATCTCAAGAGTTCGGCAGGTTCCAAACATGCACGCCATGATCATTTACCTTTAACGCTCAGAACATGTTTAAGCATTAAGAGCCCAGTGCATCCTTGATGCACATCCCAGACTGATGGATTTGGGTTGAAAATCAAAAGGTTTAAATTTCAAACATAGACAGAAGCACAAGGAAAACCATCAAGCAGGAGCTGATGGGGCCATGGCCAAGTCCAAAAGCCCTTGGTAACCTCGCACAGGGACAGTGACAGCATGTGGGTGGCTCAGCATAAGGATTTCAGATCTGTGAGAGTCTGTGTAGTGTGGGGTTTGAGTGAACCGCTCCCTGCACCAGAAGAGGGCAAGTCTCCTATTGCTCATGGAGGAACCCCACAGCAAAGGCAGAAACAAAGCTGCTCTGCAGCAGAGAGAAAACCTTCCCATTCTCCTCAGGCACGATGTAAGATTTATCATGTCAGGGGGAGATCTGAGTGAAGAGAAAGGGACCATGATATGATAGTGATCCATAATATAGGAACTGAGAATAACAGGAAGAACAAATTGGTTTATGAAATCATAAATCAGGAAATGAGTCAATGATGCTGATTCATATTCAAGTAATGAATCAGAATGAGAGGGATGTTCCCCAGCTTCTGAAAATGCTCACAGAAAGTAACTAAAGGAAGGAGAGTTGGCACTATGCAAAATACCTTCTCATTTAAAGACAGACTTTTGTTGTTACCCTTTGGTTGATTTGATTTGCCTGTGGTGGGAGGCTGGACTTGCAATTTAGGTGGGAATGTCTCCTGTGATCTACCAGGTGCTGGGTGGGACAGAAAGGGAGACGGGGGCATGTGTAAGGGGACTTTTGTGTCTTAATTCTGACACGTCATTGACTTGTATGTGTTATTTATGGGATGCAGAGACAACAAATGTTTGCTGACTGAGCTTGTGTAGGTATAGTGCCATTTTTGTGGGATCTTCGTTTTTCTGTTAAGGCACCTTGTGGCCTTCAGAATAAAGTGCCCATAAGTAAAACATTTTCTTATCATATTATTAATAAAAATCTGCTTGATTCCATCAGCTTGTAATGTTCAGTATAGTGAATCAGAGTCCTTCCACAAACAGCACCTGTGGGCAGTAGTACCTGCTTTGGAGACTGAAGCAGCTCCTGTGCGACTGCTGTAGCAAAAATGGCTTTATTGCTGCCCGGACTGAGCTGCAGAGACAGCGACAATCCCGTCACCAGCTGCACCCCCAGGTCCGTTATTGTCACCTTCTCATCCAGAACTGTCACTGTCTTCTCAGCCAGGATAGCGTCCGAAAGGGGGGACAAGATCTGGAAAGAAATATCCAAGTCAGCAGCAGCCTTTTTCCATAGCACCAAGCAAAACGGCTGCATGGAGCTACTGCGGTACAGATAAGTGATATTTATAGTAATGGGCAGAATTACTCTTAGCAGACAGATACTATTAAAATATGCTTTAAAAATGGTTGGTCACATTTGATAACTCCTTCACAATAATAGGGTGCTTATAACACCTTTTGCCAATGTAGTTTTAATCAGCTACGCCATTCACCTATGAGATACGCTAATCATGTCTGTCGCAGATGTATTATTATTTGTGAATGTAATCTTTATGTGACATGCAATTATTTTAATAATGATCAGGTTTTTATGTAGCATATATTTCTCTGCAATCTGTAGATTTACATAAAATCCATAGAATAAATAGTATTTATTTCTATCCTATAGAAAGAAAGGCTAATGTATTGCTACAATGAACAGTCATGATACTGTAAACAAAATCGACAGAGAAAACTTATTTTGGTTAAAAAAAAGTGCGAGGAGGTCAGTGCACATGACATCCAAAGACACTCGTTAGCAAGCAAGTTGAATTTAACAATCCATAGAGGGTGCAGAGCATTTTGGAAGCAGTTGATAAGAGGTATTCTTTAAATATAACGTGCTTTCAGCTTTTTTTCCCTTAGATTTTTTTTTGTTGGAGCACTGAAAGCCCCAGAGCTCTGGAAAGTCACTCAGAAAACCTTCACAGATTTTGCAGAAAGTCAAAAATCTCAGATCCC
This sequence comes from Streptopelia decaocto, assembly GCF_964273445.1. NCBI lineage: Eukaryota > Metazoa > Chordata > Aves > Columbiformes > Columbidae > Streptopelia > Streptopelia decaocto. The sequence continues at coordinate 2,315,622 of NC_138670.1, read as the reverse complement.
ATTTCTCCAGCCCTGACAACCTGTGTTATCGACAGGTGTGCTTGCTGCTTTCTGCTTTGACAGTCTGGGATCTTGAGAGTGTTTGGAGAGCTGGGCTTTTTTTCCTGTTCAAGTGCTTGTTAACATGTTGTCTACTTTGTACTAGCAATGGATTCATCTAGGCCAGTATTTCTCTGCACAGCAGGAGGAACTCTACGTGAAAAGCTGCCCACGACACCGGGCACAGGTTTAGGTGAATTACTTCCAAATGGGGACACTAAGGCACAGCCACATATCCAATGCTATTTATAGGCCATATTCTTGGCCATACTGGCTGAAACTGATGAAGCTAAACCTGCATCCCTTGAGAACGTAGCTTAGTTGTCACTAATCAGTCAGTCATTTAACATCATTCTAGAGGTGCCACTTATTACTATTGCTTTGTGCATATTCTGAACATTTATTTGTGCATATTCTAACATTTATATTTTGTAACGCACTGCAAGATGTGCAGGGATTTGATGCCACAGGACTCACATTCTAGTCTCAGTCTCTCAGGCACCCCCTGTTAGTTTTTACTTTACCCTTTGCTCTGTCAATGTAGGCTTTGAGAATACCGAGCTGCTTCACCTGCTGCATGCCTGTGATAGCCCATATACCGGCTCCAGGTCCAAAAACAGCCTCAGGAAAAAACAATCAGAAAACAGCCTTCAAGTACACAGGTTGGGCTAAATTTACTAAATCTATCTACGTCAGGGCACAAGATAAGAAGAGAAAACCATCTTTTCTGTGTCTTCCAGTCCTCACTGCAACTCCATTCAAAAGTCCGTGGCTTCAATATCTGTCACTAATGCAAGAAGCTGCTGCACGGCTGATCAGTGCCTCGGTTCCCAAAGTGGTGGGTTAATGGAGGAAAAGGATTAAGCAATTAATGTTCCCTACCTGGATGGTTGTCATTCCAAGCTCCTGCCCAATCAAGACCTGTCCGTCCTGGAGCTTGGCGATACTTGGCTCCTCCACCTGCATGAAGTCACTCACCAGGTCGGTGATGTCCACCTGCCAGTCGGAGCCCAGTAAGTAGCTCAGCTGCCCGCCGGGCTCCGGGGCCTCCGCCACGAACTGGGTGAGGACTCGCACCATCGCGTGTTGGTACTGAAGGGCGCAGCCTCTGCCCTTACGTTCATCCTCTTCTTCATCGTCACTGTCCCTGGCTGGCCTGGTAGGACACCAAGAATCAAAAATTAGTCGGAACTGATGCTGGGAGAGCTTGCAGCAGGAGAGCTCCTGCTGACAATAGTCTGCAGCCCAGTTGCTGGAACAAGGGACCTTTGCCCCTTCTGTTGCTGCGCTGAAGCTGCTTCCTTCAGTGCATTTCTGAAATCAGTCAGGTTCCCCCACTTTTATCCTGTTTCCCTTGTTTACAACAGCATCCATGCCGCCTGTATCTTTGAAACAGCTGCTGAGATCAGCCTGCTAGCTTCGCTACCACATCGTCCTCTCCAAACACCTCCCATTATTTTCCATGTTAAGTCCTTACTTTCAGGACCTTCACACTTTTCTCTATCTGGATCTTCCATAAATATCTCTGTGTCACCATGGAAGTCTCCCCTGTCTGAACCTGCATATGTCCCTTTCTGTGGGGCACTCAGGTTGAAGTCAAATCTCCATCAAAATCCCCATCTCTTTGCTGTGATACTAACAGAAACCAGGTGATAAACGATGTCTTCATAGGTAGGTTGGAATAGCAAGTACCTGCTTTATAATTTGGTTCTTCTTGTTCATAACAACAATGACAACAGATACAGTCTATATCTGCCTATATCCATCTCTGTGCTGTCATTTTCACGTCACTGACCTGTGGGCACAGAAAGTATTTTTAAAGCCCTAGTGTATCACTTTGGGACACTCATCAGTGCCACTGGACCCTACAGTGATAAGAAACAAGTATTTGCTAATTGTGGTCATTAACGATGAATAAATTAACTGGAAGGGCCTGTGAACCAGGCTGGAGATCAACCAGAGCTGGTCCTTGTTGGTGTCCTCCTGCTGCCTCGTGGCTGGTCCTGCCTAACCTGACCAATTGCAGTTTTTCATCACAGTCACTAGCGCTATAATACAAAATTGATTTCCAATGTAGGATAGTGCAACCTGCAGCTTCCATTTCCTTCATAAGTCCAGTGCAGGAGCCTATTGAATAAATGTCTGGTGACCTTCAAATTTACACCAGAATTGCATTAAGGCCAAATGAGCATGTTCAGATCCACTGGCCCTGACAGGTTTTTGGCAAGTGCACAGCCCAGAGTGAACATCCTCTAATGAAACCTACCTCTTATTAGAGATGATGGGGACTCTCCACCCCTTGATCTGATTTAGTTCTGTGTCAGAGACCTCTATCTGCAGCGGGAGACGAGGAACCCAGACTGTCATTTCTAAAGGGGCACTCAGATGCTGGTAAGTAAAATTAACTATGACATTCACTTTGCCTTTCATTTCCTTCCCATTGACAAAGACATAGTCACATCTGTCAGAAACCTGAAAAAATGAGACAGAAAACCAAAAATTAACGAGTCTCTTCACAAATTATAAAGTACACCACATGCTGGGAAAGTGAGTGGGAGGAAGAGAAAGGATATAGGTTTAAACTAGCTCCGAGTTCAGAGGACAGCTAGGACTAACAAGAAAGGTGCCTAGTGTGTCCTTAATAGCCTGTATAATTTGGCATAATTTTATCAGGCAGGCTTTTTCTGCTATAAACATTTCCAGTATAATCTAAGATAGAAGAACAGCTTCTTTCTGTCCTTAGTTCCCACTCCAACATCAGAACAGCCCTGGCATTATTGGCACCGAGAGGATCCCTCTCTCTCCCCAAAGCTCGGGCTCTACGATCCTCCTCTCCCACGTGTGCAGCCCCAGGGACACCACGAACCTGTGAGGAACAGGGAATTGCTCATAGTTCATACAGCATTGAGTAGGGGATGAATTTCTCTAGTCAACCCCAAACTGGGACAAAGGCTTCTTCAGGAGTCCCGTTGCAGGTCCCAGGGCATGGGGTGGTCACACCAACCAAAAACTAATCCCAGGGCAGAGCTCACTGATGCCCAGCGGTGCTCATTGGGAACCGCCACAAACCTGACAAAGGTCTCAGACAACATTAAGCTCAGGCTAGTCCTGATGTCACTTTATTTATTACCAATGTTGCTGAGAGTTACTAAATCTCACTCAAGCGATTTAGCAGCTATTGCGAGGATCCAGGTGAGCTGACAGGACCTGCCCATTACAGCTAGTTAAAATATACAAGTAAATGTACATGTCAAATAATTTATTAACTACCACTTTACCATATTGATGATCTGAAGGAATGATCTATTAAAACCCTGAACTCCTTTCAGAATCCATTACCAGCCAGACCTTCTATTCCATTCTGTAGAGGTATTTAATATTTCTGATTCCAGAATGCATAGTCTTATCCTTATCTAAATTTAATGCCATTTTCTACTTTTCTGTTTAAATGCTAAATAAATTTAAATCGTATTTAAATATCACCAGCTTTTGTAGGATAATTTGCATTCCTAATATTATTGTCTTTAAACAACAACAAAGCCCTTTACAGACAGATCCATAGCAAATCCATTTCCAGCCTTGCTTGTCTGAGCCTAGGTAACCTATCAAAGAAGGTTATCCTGACTTTTGCAATGCTTCTCTTGCAAACAATGTCTGTTTTACAGTTGCCATTGGTTTCAGCAGGAAAGTAAGGAGTTTATTTACAGGCAGAATTAAGTTTTTCAGGATATTCTCGTGTCGGTGTGTTTTAAACTAGCTCTTAACAGCTCCTGTCAGGATCCAATCTCATTGTGCTGCACAGCAAGAAAACTGGTTTCTGTCAAAAAAGCCTGAAAGCAGGGGAGTGTGCGACACAGGGGAGCGACCTCGCAGCGGCTCCGGCTGGGGGCCGTGTCCTCATGTAACACCCGCTTCACCGTAACGCTGAGCCCGACTGAGCTGAGCAAGATGAGACTCCGCAGAACTCCGGGAGAAGGTTCACGTGAGGCTACAGAAACGGCTACAGGGAAGGCTGGAGGCACAGGAACATCCCCCTTCTGGGACCAGCGTGTCTGGGCAGCAGCGAGAGAGCAGACGTTGCCCTTGCATCCTTGCAGAGGGCACGCTAATGTAAGTGTAATATTTTCAGGCCAAGAACTACATCATGCTTCCTACCTGCAATGTCTGCTGGCCTGTCTGACGGACGGGAACGTCAGAGACCTTCGGGCAGTGCCTCGGACACGTGCTCCTCCTTCCACCCATGGGATACCTTGCTTCTGTCTGTGAAAGTTGTCTATTCCTTGCTGGCACTACACTTATACCCATTGCCTTTTTATATTTTAACCAGACAACTCTCTGATGTGCTCATAAGCTCCGTCTGCTGCTTTCTACCCTTCCTCTTTCCCTGGGATGCCAGTGAGAAGAAAAACTGGGCAGAGTCTCAAAGTGCTGATTTCCACCCAAGAGCAACAGATCAAAGCTGAAGACAAGGTGGCCCCAAGGAAAATATTCTGCCTGGGAGCTGATTGCCCTGAGGTCCTTCATTCGCCTTTGTGCTCTGCAGGCTGGACCACACGCAAGCGAACAGCCTGAAGACTGCGATTTCCTTTAGTAGGGCATATTTAGCTAATTAATATGAGGCAATTAAATGTCCCCATGGGTCATCAACCTACGACTCAAACCATTTCCTAGTGATTTAAGGTAACGGGTAAACTTGAGGGCCTTGCAGCACAGAACTCAGGGTTGAGGGATGTTTCCAAAGCAGCGCAGTGTCCCCAGCAGAGCTCTGCTGATCCCGCTCCACGGGCAGCTGGGCTCCTTGCATGACCTGCCAAACATCCTTCCACCAGGGGAGCGTTTCCCTGCCCCAGCAGCAGCTTTTCAAGCACACTTAGCCAGCACAGGTGGGATCTCGCTGTTGTGTTTATTGGTCTGTGCGTATGAAGAGCAGATCAGCACACAGAGGCTGGAACAAGGCTGAGACTCTCCCAGGCAATAGAGGTAACTGCTGAATTACGTTAGTAAGAGATGAGAATCAGACTCCCAGATTTTAAGCTCATTAAGGCTCAAGGAGTAGCAAGCGAAAGGGAATCTGGCAGACAAACAGACCTCAGGTCCAACTTTATCAGAAAGGAGAGTTAAAATAAGAATTCATCCCTAAAAACCTACTCTATGAATAATTAAATACATATCATGACCTTGTGCTTTCAAAGATTATGATTTATAAAACAAACTGATGGTGAGGAAAAGAATCACTAGGCCTGGGATACCCGCTTTCTTCTGTTTCCCTTTCTCTAAGTGCAGACAGCAACAACTATGAGCTTATTCAGTTCCCAGCCAGCCCTTCACTGTTTGAATGAATAAGCATCACTGTTCTGCTGCAGCTTGCATGCAGTCCTAACAGAGTAACATCAAAACATGGCGCAAAGTACAGTACATTTTCATAAATCAGGCCAGGACATTCAGAAACGGATCATCAATAGACGGGCAGATTAGCCATGCCTGTGTTACCGCAGACACATCCGAACCATTCATCTTCCAGCACAAGAGAAAGACTAACAAGATGTAGAGAAAGAAGAAAAATCGAGCTTCTCTGTCTCTTTTGAGATTGAGTTTTCTAAACTGTTTCTTGGAAATGAGCAAATACTTGGTGAAATGAGTTTGACGGGACTCAGCGGAGGCTCTGCAGGACAAACACGCACACGAGCACAGAGCCGGCAATTGCAGCTCAGCGCTGGCAGCCCCGGGCGGCCCCGCGGCCAACACGGGCGGGGGAGCGGCCGATGGGTCCCCCCTCCCACGGCTTCTCCACCCTCATGGCGATGGGGGCAGCACAGAGGAGCTTCCGCTGCCACCGCCTTTTCCCAGCCCGCATGTCTCCTTTTCAGTCTGTAATGGATTGCAGTTCTTCAGTCTGCTGAGCAGCTCCTTTTCTTTAGTGTTAATTCATATAAACAGCCTTTAACTACCAACCCTCCTTCCTGTAGTACAGTTCTTGCTTTACACGCCTCACCACACACATCAGAAATGGCTGTGGTTCAAGTTTATTAAACGCATGAACGGAGTGACCGCGCTTACCCTGGGATATGTGTGCGCAGGAAAGAGAGGGTCTGTGCTAAACCAACAAACCGCTTCCCGACAGTCAGCTAGGGAGGGAATTATGAGGTTGCAAAGGCTTTGTCCCAAAAGAGATGGATTTCAGAAAACTATTAATGACATTATAAAATGCAACAGGAACTACAAAGGGGCTGGAGTAGGGTGGGCAATTTGTAGAGAAAAATTGTTTTCTTTCCAGATTCCAGGAATCCCACCTATATCTCCTTTTCCCTTCCTCCCACCTTTGTGTTTTGATATCTCAGGGATGGCGACTCCAGTTGTCAGCAAAGGTGACAAGGGCTCAAGAGGGAAAGAGTGGATTTGCTTTTACTGCTAATGTACTGCTGGAATACATCTCTCTGTGTTGTGGCCACTGTAATTCAAGGACATTATAATACCATTAAACCCTTCTGGTGCTGTGCTCCCTTGCTAAAGCCTTTCTGGGCTTTGTGTCACAGGAGCTTTTCACACAACTACACTGAGCTGCCTTCCATTAATTAAGGGAGGCTGTACTTAGTGCTCACAAGATGCTCCAGAAATTCCCTCAATACAGGGGGCTTTGATCTCTTGAGAGAACTGGAGTTTGAATGGCTTTTTTGGGCAGGGACTTGGTAGGTTATAAAAGTGCTTTGGGTTTCATTTGGCTCCTGCAGCTCCACCTCTTTTTCTTCCACCAGTGAACAACTGAGACAGCTTCCCCTGAGTCACACGCACACATTTAATCTCCGGGCACCAGGGCAGCAGAGGTCAGAGGTCCCTTATTGCCAGCACAGCACAGAATTAGGAATTAGATTCCCGAGTGCGCCATGTACATACCAAACACGTGGCTTCTGGCAAGCTGGATGTCGAGTTCAATCACCACTGCCACTAAATGGGCAGAGTGGAATATTTCAAATGTGCTCAGCGCTGCATTTAATTCAGCCCCCCAGCCCTATTGGCAGAAAGGGGAATAGACTGAAGTCACTGCTGTTTCCTACAATAGAATCCTCGCTGTAAATATTTGTCAGCTCCACATGCCGCTCTGTACACTGGGCACCTCAAAACGGAGCCCAGAGCTCAGCTGGTAGCCTTGCAGCTGTGAAAGTGATGCTGCTGTGTCACTCCAACACAGGATCATTTCCTTGGCAAGCAAATATTGACCAGAAAAAGAGGGGAATATTGCTGGTCCAAGGCGCTGCTTTGTTTTTCTGTTTACTTAAAAGACTTCTTTTGTGTTATTTGAAAAGAAGTCAGCACTCTCCTTCAAAACACCCCATATTCTGTATGCTCTTCAGGTGTGATCACAAGCAAGGAAAATCAGTTTTTATTAATTTCTCTTATTTTATTTCACAGTTTGCAAGACTCTCTGTGACAGAAAACACTCAGCCCTTTGAAGCCTTGTAAGTACCAGGACTGCAGCCAGCCCGGGAAAAACATGGAAAGAAGCAACAGGGCCCCTCACAAATCACACGTGATCCCCATCACGCTGACCTCCTGCATCCACTTCTGCAGTGCAAAATATTGCCATCCCTTTCCTGAAAGGATTTTAGCGCTTTTCCCATTACGCTTTTGCAGAAGCTGCCTATGGTGGATGCAGGTTTGTGCGGCTGACCCTTCCTCTGCTCCCATAAACTCCCTGTGAGGTTTGGGCTGAACAGAACCCAAAGATCTAATGGGAGGGAGGGAAAGGGGAACGTACATCATCCCTCCCAGAAGACATACCCAGCATTTCACTGCTGGGTCTCTCAAGTGGCTGTAACAGTCTTTCCCCACCTCATTATCATTATCATTATTAAATTCCCATGGGATAATGGTAAAACCCTCACAGGAAACTGCTTTTCTGCTGCAGTAATTCTGCCGGAACTCTTATGAAGTCACAGTGAATAAATCTTTGAAAATAAGATGTACCTTGAGCAGTTCTGGCTTAGACATTTCAAGGGTGGCCAATTAGGAAAGTAAGTCTCTGATATTTCCACGTAAAATCTGAGTTTTGGAAACACTCTGGGACACCGTCCCCAATCCACGCTTCCGTAAGTGATGCTTCCCCCGTACAAGTGCTCTCTGTTCATAATATACACCTCAAACACAGCCCTGCCACCGTGGCAAGCTCAGGGGATCCCTTCTGATTTATCACTGCACACTTTTTCCTTGGTCTACCAGCATAAATGGCGATATTTAGTAACATAAGTTATGGTAATGAGTCCTGCCTAAATCACTGCCGTCAGAAGAAGAATGGGGGAGGCTCTCCTAACCATTAAAAATGAATGAGGAGGGAAATAAATAAGCAAAAGCAGCTCATTTGAGCTATAAAAGACTCCAAAACACAAGCTGTGTACCAAGGTACAAAAGGATGAGGCCATTATTAGCTCTGTGAGTCACTTATAAATGACCCGGGGGAGCTGGAGTCACCTTTAATCACCCACACCTAACCTGCGGAGTCGGAATGAGATTCCTTCTTGTGATAACCAAATCCAGCCTGAAATTACGCATGGCAGAGATAAATGACTATAACGAAGCAGCAGCACAGGAGGCAGATCAGCCCTAAGCCCACTATATGTCTCGAGAAGGGCCCTGTCCTGCTCTGGGATTCTGTGAGGACCCTGAGGGTAAGAAATCCCCATCCTCAGATCTGGTGGCAGCAGCAAATCTGTTAAACCACCCTGGATGCTGCTGGAATTAGGAACAGCCACTGAACAGCTGCTCTTGAGGAATAATTAGAGCACCTCCTGTGTTGCAGAGAAGACTTTTTTTTCCCCCAGAAAGGAACAATAATGGTAAATGGGTATCACATCAAGTTTAGGGATGCTTTTCCTCAGTTACCTAATGACTTGCACATTCACCAGGGTTAATGCCCCAAGCTGGGCTGCTCCTCAGCTGCTGAAAGAAGAAAGATTCAGCTTGAACCCTAGTGATTGGATTCCAGACAGATTTCCCTGTTTGGGGGGATTTACACTGCATAAGGTCTTAATTTTAAATATTTCAAATTTAGACTGTATCAAAATATCAGCCAAAATCTGAAAATTCCGTTTCAAAGTCAGTAAACTATGAGCTGTGTTCACGAATCTTCACACTATGAGGTTCCTTTATAGCTGGTTCTCCACTCTCTGCAGAAAGCTTGTGCCTTTTTTAGAGGAGGTGCTGTACAACACCAAAAACACTGTAATCTACAGCTGTAGCTGCTTTTTTTACCCAGAGAGAAACATCTTCCTTAGTTTCTAAGGGTCTTAAAAGGTTGTTTTCAGCCAGGCATCCCCACAGTGTCCTGGTGGAAGGACACCTAGTGCTGCTTCAGAGGGAGTTCAGCCATAAATCAATATTAGCAGAGACCCATGCCAATGAGAGATGGGTTTACTGCACTAATCCACCTGCAGCACATCATAAGAGCATATTGATTAAGAGAACTCTGATGGCAATTAATTTCTAAGAAATTTTTTACTTTGTTCTACAGCTTTGTGGCAAATGTCAATGTGTTATTCTCAGCAAAATACACCTGAGCGACATAAGCAATGGCACATTTTAGAAGGACTTACAATCCCGGGCAAGCACCCAAGTCCAGCTGCAAGTTTAATGCTTCCTTTGTGAACGTTATGAACCTGACACCGTGTTTGCAGTGTGTTGGTGTTACTAACTGAAAAACGCCCTCGTTAAAAGTGTCTCCTCGGGAATCACCTTTGTTTTGCTTCGTTTTGTTTTTTAATCAAGATTTAGCATGTAAGATGATGGTGGATTTTTCCTTTTGTGTTGCTTTTACACCCATTTCCACCACTAAGGTCATTCCAATTGATCTCGTCCCGCGGGTGACGTGTTCCCCCCTCCCATGTCCTGGGTGTGGATGCTTCATTTCAGGCTTTCAAGACACCTACGTTCAGTTTCATTTTTGGGTCATGCAATTCAGTTTCATTTCAATTTCAAATGATTAAAATTATGTACAAAATACTGTGACATCAAGGAAGAAGTTATTTTAAAATGAAAAATCAAAACATTTCATTTTGGAAATGTCAAAACAAGATGTTTCTTCGACACAACGGGAACCTGCTAGCATCCTTTTCTTCCTTTTTCTGTCAGAGATGAAATTCCAGGGAAATCAGCATAATTTTATGGAGCTGTTTTACACAACTACAAATTCTGACAATATATTCTGCCAAATTTTCCCCCAATAAGCCATAATCAGCTGGGGCCACAAATCAAACTGAAACCATCACAATGAAAGTCTGCTCAATTAAAATACAATCACATGAAATCTGGAGCACCTTTAGTGCAATGAATAGTGCAATTCTCATTTGTGGAAATGAATGTAAAGGCACAGAACAACCTTTCCAAAATCTGGGATTAATTCCCAACTCCATCGCACACTTATTAGATGACTGTGTGTAATTTATTGAGATCCATACTCTCAAGGATATTGAAGCAACTCAAGGGGAGTTTGGTGGTTAAATGTCTTTAAGAATCTGGGCTTTAATCTCCGGCTTATGTATTTGTAAAATGAGGATACTACACCCTTGTTTTACAGGTTTTTTGCAAAGCTTAATCTATAAGAAACAAGACAGAGCTCAGGTGCTCATGTTACACGAGTATATCTTTCTGTTGCTTAAATTTCTCTGTAGTTTAAGGACAGTCCTTCACTTTTTCCAGCCGCACCAGCATTCGATCACAACCACGCCACGGGCACAATCCAGTTCTGTGGGATGCAGCGTAGGGTGAAACCGTGTCCCTGGCAAGCAGGCGATGCACAGAGAAATCAAATGGCTTCATTCGCTCCTGCTGTTCCCCGCTCCTCTCGCCGCTATGGCCATCCCTCATTTGCTGTTGGCTGGGCTGCAATTCCTGCTTTCCAGCTGGAAAAGGAAGGTGGCGGCTTCCTGCCCACCTGCTGCTATTGATATTCAGCGAGCGGCGCTCCTGCCAGCACAGGATAAGCAGAAGAAGGAGATGGCTTCGGTGTCTGCTCCTCTAAATCAGCGGGACACAGGAATGTCAGCGCTGTCACGTACGAGAGCTTTAGACAGGCAAGGACTGTCTGTCGAGGAGCCGGAGAGCTGCTGAGCTCAACCCACCACCTCGTACTTTAGATTTTAGAAGCCACAATTGGTTGTAATGAATGTGACAACACTTTCTGGCCTATGTTAATTAAGTTACATCTTCCTCTTTCTCTCTTGATCTGAAAACTGCATACACTGTGTATCACTCACGGCAGTCATTCAAGTGGAGTGGGAGAAGGATGTTAAACACATCCAGTACCCCAACCTTTTTATTACTAAACTGAGAATGGCATTTCTCCTTCCAGTAAAGCTTCAAGAGGAGTAATAAGAATAGAACAATTTTGCTTCACACTTGTGAAAAGAAAGGAGACACACAAGCTGCTTGTTTGTCTGCAGGTAATAAATACCTGACTTCCAAGTGACACGGAGCTGATAAAGAATGTGACAAATTGGGTGAGCTAAACACCGAAAAAACCCACACTGTAGAGGGGATGGGTCAGTCCTCTGGATTTGTCAGATCCAGATAGCGAAGCAATGCTGGGGAAAGGAAGGTAACCAAGCTGCATCCAGCCTGGAATAGCCTCACACTGTATGAGAGGACCCCCACTCTGGGAGCAGCTAAGAAGAAAATGGGCAGAACTGCATGCAGTACGGCTCTGATTGAATATACAGAAGAAAATGGGCAGAACTGCATGCAGTACGGCTCTGATTGAATATACAGAAGAAAATGGGCAGAACTGCATGCAGTACGGGTCTGACCGAAGGTACAGGAAGGCCAAGTATTTCAAATACCTCCTATATTCTCCCAGGGCATCTGAAGGACCACAGGAGACTGAATCTCCCCGAATGCAGAAAGGGCTGGCGCAGGAGAACCGGCAGTGCTGGTGCGGTGCAGTTACTGCCGTCAGTAACTTTGATTTTGTCTATAATTATCACGACAATAAAACTAGGTGTGCGAAGCATCTAATTGCCATATCCAGGATAATTCATACTCCCCTCTTCCATAGGAAACTAAAAATTTCTGCCAAATCCTTTCTGTTCCAGCACATGATTCAGCTGAAGGTGTACCAGTTTTTTCACTGTATTTCTTTCATTCACAGATGGTCAAAAATATTTCTATTGGCTACCATAATACTTATTGATTTTACACTGCTTTGTACTGTATTAAGCAACAAATCTGTATTTGGATGAATTTACCAGGTGCTTTATGCCCTCATATGCTGACCACATAAAGTATGCACATCATTCCCAGCTGCCTGCTAGGGCAACAAACATATTGCTAAAAGAAATGTTTTACTTGAATGCTGGTTGTTCTCTACAAAAACAAAAGTTCCTTTTAAGCAAAGATTTCCCTGCATGACAACGAGATCTCTCATCTGTGCCACCCGGGGCGAGTGCAGCCTCCCAAAATGTCCCTTCCCACTGCAGCAGGCTGGGGGCTTGTCCTCCCACAGAGACCAAGGCTCATCCTCGCCTCACAAGCTGGAGATGTGCTGGTAGCACAGCTGGACTAGACGACCCACTGTTTACTAAGCCTTTCCTTAATTGGGAAACTTCTGTTTCATCCATGCTTGAGTCCTTGGCTCATCCCAAACGAGCACCTCTCTGAACTCTCCCTCCCTGTTTGGGGTGGGTGTACCAGGGACCCACCGCTGAGGACCACACATGTGCCTCTGCTGTGGCCTCGTGACAGGCTGCTCCTCAGTGAGGAATGGTTTCTGCAATGTGGAGATCATTCCCCTTTGATAACCACCAAATACAAACACTTGTTCCTCCTAAAAATGTTTGATTAACATATTGTAGCAGCACTTTATAGTCACAGAGGAGATGAGACCCCCGATACCCAGCTAGTGATGTTCCCTTCACAAAGCGCTCATGATATCTAACCAAGGCAGAAAAACAGCCTTTTATTTACTGCTTGAGACATAGAGCAGAATCACGCAGAGATCAAATCACATGCCTAAGGCTTCACAGAACATTTCCGACCCAGTCAAGACACGAATCCAGAAATCACAGGGCTCTCCTCCCACAGTGCCCTCTCGTTCCAGCCTGGGCCAGGCCCCGGTCTCGCAGTCGGGAGTTCCCTTGTCCCCCCACCCGTGGGAGCCCCACGCTTTGCCTCAGGCACACACGCTTCTGCTGCCCTCATAGCTTCACCAGTCATCATACCATTTTCCTTTTGGGGTGATGCACTATAATCATGTAGGCTGATGTACAGATTGGACTCTGAACCTCTGCAATATCTGCATAGTACATTATTTCCATTGGCTATGTTGAGCTTTCATTTTTGGCACCGCCATCACATATATTACAATTATGTTAACAAGTCTGTCTTTCTAAAGAACTCCTATTTTTCTCTTTGTTACCCTGAGACACGCTTCCAGTCATTTCTCATCTACCCTTACGAGGTCATTTTTGATGTATTGTAGATGTGCAAAGGAGAGCTCTCCTTCACGCGCAAACCCAAATGACTAGTGCACACGTGCTGCTTGAGGGTGCGGGTGGTGGGAGTGGAGCAGGCGCGATGCGCTGAGCCCTGTGCATTGCGGCTCCGCCGCAGCCCGGCCGCTCCCACGGCCAGACACGCGCTGTGATTTACCTGCCCTGCCTCAGACTGAGCTCCTAACTCAGGACGTCCCCAGCTCAATTCTCAAACTGTCAGCCAAGGCGACGCTTCTTACATATTGACCTTTCTAACAGCCCCTGAAGAGAAACCCCTCCCTCACCAGCAGACGAGTTTCTGCCCTGAAATGTGAGCACTAAAGGCCGCTGAAATCACTGTCCACCAACAAAGAATTCACATCATATCCTGAAATTTGTTTCTGTTACTCAGAACTGAGTATGATTCAACACTGCCTCCAATTAAATTTAGGTTTTCTCTCTCTGTTAGAAAATATAAGATCCTCTTCTAAGGGGTATTAATAATTTTACGGAGAATTATTACAAAAATGAAAAAGGAATAAAATACAAAAATTCCTTTGCATCAAGTGATACAAAAGAAATTAGCACCCTTTTTGTGGCTTTAAGCATGACCGCTATGAGACTTGCTGTTGGTTTGGTCCAGTAAAGAGAGAGAAATAGAGAAGCCAGCTTAAAATACATTTTCTTTAAGGCTATAAGAGAAATGTAAATCCTTATAGACCATTTTGAACTTCTAAACTAGTTAGAAAAAGGCACTGGGCTGATATATTCTCTGCCTCCTTGGAATCACTCATCTTTCATTTCCATCACTGCATTGCAGACTGGAAGCTTTGCTATTTTTTTGACAACATTCTCATTTTTCCAGCTTCCAAGAAATCTCTAGACAGGGATTGTCAGTTCTAATTATGCTGCTCGTGCTGCAGCGACAGGTGGTTACCGAACACTCAGAAATGACACTTTGACTTTTGCAAATGGATTATAAAGTTTGGCCCGTGTTCTTAACAAAAAGAGCCATAGAGAAGGGAAGACAGGAGAGGGTGAAAGCAGTTGCATGGAACCAGGACGACCTGGTTATATTGCCTCCTCTGCCAAGCCTTCCCAAACACACGTGTGCAAGGTGCACCTGGGCTGACTATGGATGTGCCAAACCTCAAGTTACATTAGCTATGGAGATTCACAACATATCTAACCAGTTGAGCACTGAAATAATAGTTTTGTGTGTGTGGCGCTGTGATCACGAGTCAGCTCCATACCTTGCTCCATAGAGCACAGCATTGTGTAGACTCAGTAGCTTGGGTACCTCTGTGACATAGGCCATGGCACATCAATGACGTCGCAGGCATGTCACATCTCCAGCCCTCCGGCAACAAATTGGATTGGATGTTCAAGGATCCAGTTTTTAGCAGAGCCATTTTCCAGCCATTCAGTGGAGACAACAGGACTTTCTACTTCATAGGAAAACCTTAATGTCTGGAGCATTAAGGATGCAATATTTCTGAGCAAGGATTTCATCCAAACTTCAGATAATTCTTTGACTCTGTTAAGCTTTGATCCTACCCTAAAGAGCCAGCACTTCTGCCCTCAACAAGAAGTGTCCTGCTCTTCTGATTTTTTTTCCACAGAATAATGGGTTATACACAGATTTTAATTATGGACACCACTGAGAACTGATCTGACCTAAGACAAGTATGAGACCAGACCTCCACAGGCTTTAAGGAGGTGACAGCCACACAGGAGGAGCGAATGAAAAGAGCCTGCAGTGAGAAGAGAAATGAGATGAAAGGCCAGGAGTCTGAACTCTTCAGTGCTCTCAGACTCCAGTGTCCCACAAGCACGGAGCTGCGGGCAGCTCCTCGAGTTCAGCCACATCAGCTGGTACTTAATAGAACAGCGACCAAATGCTGCTGAAATTACTTGTGTCACTTAGACACCATCCTGAGCAAGGGCACTGCATTTCAGTCCCTCCAACACAGGTTAAAGGAGCTGAAATATGTTTAGCAATGGTAGGCTTTAGAAGTTAGAGCTGCAAGGACAAAGACATTTCCATCTTGGTAATAGGATGACTTCAAAGAGTCTTGGAAGATTCAGTCCTCTTTCTGATACTGAGTATGTGCAGGCAAAGTCTAGTTCTTTTCCTCTGGCAAGTATTCAGATATCCAACAGTACCACTTAGGAGAAAAAGGAAAAATCTGTTGCAATATACGTACACTCATGCACACATGCCAGGCTCTGGAATGTTGGCCAACACCTTGCAGTAACCGGAAAAAAATAATGCAACAGGAAAGCACGAAAAATTTCTCAAAGAAACCTATGCCTTTTTAAGCCAAAAATCACTTGCAGAGAAGCATATCTAAGCAGGATTGTGCTCCAACAGCAGAGCGGCAGCCGTAACACACAAGTGCCAGAGGAAAGCTGACACCAGCCAACATGGACAGGCTGAAATGCCAGAGAATGTTTTCCAAACAACACTTGCTGTAAAAGTGACTGCAAAGTTTGGACTGGAACGGGAAAGAGCATCCTTCCCCACTGGAGCAGTGGGCAAGGATGGTGAGCAGCCAGAGATTTCTGTCCTCACTTGACCCACTATCACAACCTTCTCTTTCTCCAGTTGCCTGTTTCTGGACAACTGAATGCCTTTGGTTTCTTTGTAATGAGGAAACAGCAATAAATCGAGTGGCGTGTATGTGTGTGCATGTACACACCTGCACATGTACACAAGGCCAAAGTTGGGAACGGGGCGGGAGTGATCCCAGTATTCCGCAGTATTCCCCAGTATTCCCCAGACTGTTCGGCAGTGCTGTTTCCATCAGGCTTACGGGAAAACATCATCATCATTCTAACATGCCTCCCACCTCTGCAGACATCACTGCTGCTAATGCTTACCTTTCATTTTCCATCTCCAAACAAGCCCCTCGCGGTGGTGCTGAGCTAAACCCGCCCCCTCCAGCATCTCTCTGGGGAGAGAAATAATCCAAAACCACTCGCTCCCCACCGTGAACAAAGGTCATTATTTTGACAAATTAGTTAAATCTCTCTCAGTCAGCAACAATGACCCTGAATTATTCAGTGTGCATCTGTCTTTTTCCCTTAACAAATATGGCCTGTAAAGCAATAAGTGTATTTCACTAGAACCACTTCTTAAAGAGGTAAGACACTTTGGGTTTACCCCAATGCCCCTTGAAATCAATGGGAGTCTTTCATTTAATTTTCATTTAATTAATTTCATTAAATTTGCAGATGATGCCAAGCTGGGAGGGGTTGTAAGTACTTTGGGGAACAGGATTAGAATTCAAAGCGGTCTAGATAGTGTAGAAAATAGACTGAAATAAATAGATGCAATTCAAGGAAGGTAAGAGTAAAGTACAAAGCTGGATAAGAACAGGTAAGTACAGGATGGGGAAAGATTGTCCTGGTGAGAGCAGTGAAGAAAATCACGTCCTGTTGTACTAGAAAATGTACTTTGCACACTCACAGACAGAACAAGGCAATCCATGTGAAAGGCACCACGTGAAGCTCTTCTGAACGTCCAGCCAGGAGAGGACAGCAGCCTGCAGCACTTTCTGGTGCCCTGCGCCGAACTGAAGCCTTTGTAGTAATGTCATTTACGTTGCTAGAATGCAATTAAATAAGTTTGCAGCACAAAAAGTAAATGTTATTTCATACTTTCTTCTTTCCTTATAAGATGTGATAAAATGCTAAATGTATTATTCGCACCTGTATTTATAGCAACACTGGTGATAATTTAGGTCACTTTGCAAAGTGTTCTGATGTGCAAGACAAGCCATTGCCTGCAAATTGATTGCATTTCATTAAATCAAGAAAATTCAAGGAAAAAACATATTAAAAAGATGGGAGCATAGCCATCCCGTTCTCCTCATAGACCTAAAAAAAGGCCTGATTTAGGACCAGTTAAATTACTATGGATCAATACTGTTTAATTTCCGTATCTCTTTCCTTGTGCAGCCTAATAAAATAATAACAATGGTGATGATGATGAACATATTATATTAGAACTATTCCTATTACCTAATAGTGTCTCAGCATTTTGCAAAAAAATCTCCCAACACCACCTTGTAAAGCACATCATAGTGAAGTCTCAGTGTTCATGACATAAACGTGTCTGTGTGTGCATTTTTTCATAGAAATACGCCTTTATATAATGTAGAAATTGTTGTCCTCATTGTGGAAGTGAATGAATGGAATGTTTACGTAGCTTCCCCATGGTCACAAAGTGCTGGGGAACACTATCTGCAAATGTTATTTGGGGCTAGAAACGAAGCCTCATTACTCCAAGGTTTGAGAATAATTAACCAAACGATGAAAACAGCCACATTTAGCAGAGATAGGAAAGGCAGGCCAGAAACCATCTCCTCTCACAGACATATTCCAGAAAAAATTATGAAACAAAAACCACACTCATGGAATGGATAGAAGTCCAGGTGATGACAGAAGAGATGCAGTTTCAATTTCATCTCTGCCATTTGACCTCACAAAAGGTTTTGTTTTCTGCTCATTTCGATCATTCATTCCTTTGTTCATTCATGTTTTATTCATAGCTGTTCAGAGTCTCACAGGACAGTGTCCGATAGAGAACTGCAGTGCCTGATCATTGAGAGCTGGTGCTGCTGGAAGATGCAGGTGTTACCATCATATAAATGTACCAAAAGAGACAGTAATAAACATGGTAAGAGCTGTCTTGTGTCTATGGCTCTTAGTATGCAGAAGACAATGGGCCAGATATATCCAGGACTTGAGCCACAATGTGCTTGGGGCTAACAGTCAGCAAAGCAAAACAGATCTTACAACGTGCTGAGGGTCAGTATAAGATTGGAAAAACGTCAGCTATTCTCACCGTAACCAAAGAGAAAGCCAAGTTGTGCTGGAGCTCTCACCTGCCAGCCCTGTTGCAGCTAACAGGGTTCCATGGTGGGGCTGTCAAGGTGCCACTCGGCCTCCAGGAGAAAAGCAGTTGATGCTGCTGCTAACCTGAGCCACAGCTCCCCTGGGCTTCCTTTCACCGTCAAAGAAATGACGAGAGGAATGCTTTTAATAAAACATTTCAGGAGCCCATTTCAGTGAGGATGAGGAATCGAAGGTGGAGGATAATTTGAAAGCTTTTTGTAAGATTTTAGCTGCTTTTTCCGCACTGACTTTGATGGGAATCATGTTGCTTTGATGTTCTAAATGCTTTCATGCTCTTTCCCTCCTGACAAACACTCATACAGGGTATCTGTTTACTGTTAAACCCAGTCCTGAACTTCGATATCTGAACTATCTTCAAACAATCAAGAAGAAAGAACAGCCAGATTATGAGAAAGGGACTCCATCTGAAAGTACACTACCGTGCTAGATTGACATATCTTGCACGTCCTCAGTGTTTAGGGATTGATTATCTTAATAACCAAGTTGCACAACTGGTCAAGAAGCCCTGGTGAAGCTGCATTTCATGTGAAGACACCAGGGTGCAGGAGCTACAGGAACGAGCGGGTGTGGGGCTGTGTCCTCAGCAACTGGACCTCGTCCAGCAAACTCCTGTTGACGGAGGAGTCGGAGCAGGCAGCAGCTTGGCTGCAAGAAGCAGAGCAGCTCTGGGTTTGCATTCTGCACAAAGACACAAAGGCAACAGGCAACAAAGACACAAAGAAAAAAATAGTTGAAGCCATAAGGAAGCCTTCTAATCTGGATTTTGCCTCCTCTCCAGCACTTACCTTTGCAGGTACAGCTCAGAGGGGAGGAGGAAAGCTGGCAAGGAAAATGCACTTCGTGACGCTGGTGCTTCAGCTTGGCAAGGAGTGCTCACATTTGGGATCTATGTTAGAGATCTGAGATCCTCACATACACCCACATGAAAGAGCAGAACCATTTTGCTTAGTTTTAACCAAGATGCTAATATAACTTCTTAAGTTTAAGAAATTCGCAGGAAGGTAAGTGGAGTAGCTTTTATAGTGAGGATCTTCAGGAATTGCTTGTTCAAGGGTTGGGTGGATACACGAGTGTTTCACTTCTTTACAGGGCACGCAAGTGATATGACAGCGCAGCCTGTCAGATCTTTTCTGGCATTTCACAGATACACTTGCTCTTTTATAAAGACCTCATGGCCCAAACCCAGCAACACTCACGTATTTAGTGCTGATGCTGTGCCAGACACACTCAGCCTTCAGGGCTCCGCTTACGCTAATGTGCGAGTTCCCTGCAGAACGCACCCCGGCCGTGCTGCGGGCACCTGGAGCGGCGCGCAGCTGCAGCCTCTCCTCTCGGGCTCCAGACAACGTGAACAAACTGGACAGCTCAACTATATGCAAAGTTCCTTCAAAAAATGCCCATATTCATGCCAAGCACTCGGCACAGCGAGCTGGCAGGAGCTCCCCCTGGTCTTACCCTTAACATTCACCAGTGGGCTGAGAAGATGACTGGTGCCAAGGGCTAAATATGACTGCAACTGTACTGAGCCCAACCTGGTACCGCAGTTCCAGTTGCTCATAAACTTACCTTTTTTATCTAAAACAGAGCAGCAACTGGGCTCATTTGGTATCCCTGTGCTTGCTGATCATGTGAGTGTCATTGCAGCTTCGAAGCGGCAGATTGCAAGGTTTGCTGGGACCCGTCACTGTCCCTGTGGGAAGGTGCCTCTGCCATCCCAGCTGCACTCCACTTCTAGACCTACTATGAAAAAATGTGCACGTATCTGACAATGGCCACTCATCTCTGTGCAGGGAGAGTAGGACCGAGGAAGAGGGAAAACTTCTTTGTGCGGGGTGGGCTCCACAAAGCCTTCTGAACTTCTCCAAGATTATTTGCTGTTGAACTCCCTATTTCTCCCCCAGGTGAGTAAGGGTTGTCTGCCTCAGGAAGATGCTACGATTATTCAGTTTTGGGTTTTTTTTCAGAAGCAGGGGTGATCCTCATCACACAAAATCACATTCCAGACAGACAAAGGCTGATTACAGTACATATAGCTCCTCCCTGGGCTCTTCTCTGCTGTGTCTTATCCATTCTCTGTGTACATATGTGCATATATCAATAGGCTGTTATACAGCAGTTAAGAAGAGGTTCCCTAATCCTTTTCTTTTTATTTGTTTGGAAGGCAGGACTCCATATAACGGAGTCCTCATATAATGAAAGATGTGATATTTACAACAGAACTACAATTGCTGCAAGATCTGGGTATGCAGTTATTCACACCTATAGGATTGCTGGGAATGAAGCTGCACTCCAAACTTGGTGGCTTCCATGTTTTTTTGCATAAAGCAGTACTAAAAAAGAGTTGTTCTATCACCCTCAGATATTGAGAGGAGATTTTAGCACAGTTTCATCTGGATCTTCGAGCCTTCCTCCCTCAGACATGTGCAGGCAAGGGAGATTTTCATTTCTTTGCACTTATAGATGGGTATGTGTGAATCCTGAAAGGCTTTCACAAGCTAAAATAGATCTTTCCACATTAGCAGACACTTAGATGGAGACATCACTCACATGGTGTCTGTGTCTGTCCTACCTGCTTTTTATGTACCAAACACCATCCACAGAAGTAGCCTGGCCAACTCATTTCTCCAAGAGTGCTTTTTTCCAAATCCTCGTATCTAGCATGGAAATGGTGCCATTTAGGCTCTCTGGATTACAACAGTTTCTCATTGTTATATCTACTTGGAAATCAACTGACAAAATTCATGAGCAAAGATAATTTTCCAGTGGGTCAATGTAAGTTTCTTCCTCTGTTGCACAGCTTCTTAATAGACTGTGTGGACTGCAGAATCATGTTCCCTTGTATTATGTTATTCCTCATGCAATTTTAAAGTTCATCTACCTCAAGTAAATCTGGCTGTTTCAGCTAAAAGTTGTGTAGCCTTAGGGATTCTCGATCAGATGAATAGATGATCTTTTTAACACCTTGGGTTTCTGAATTTCATATCTTTCATTAAATCAGTCTCCCTTTCATGATTTATATTTATGCCAATGCCCAATTCTATTACAACTCTCTCTTCTGCTTTCTCAATTTCCTCTATTATTCTTTTTTGGGTCTATAATATCATTTCAGTGGCCAACTCATAGGCTGTCACTTCACATTTATGAACTGAAACATGAATGCGCATTATTACTTTATTTTTATGAAAATCCATGATAACTAATGCACCTATTCAATTTCTGCCAAGAAGCTTTATGGTGGGTTTCATATCTGGCCTCTAACCTCCATCCCTCCAAACAAACTTTTACATCTATATTTACATATTGGGATCATTACAGTTCTTTTATCTCCCTGTCCCAACGACTTCAGAAGCTCTAATGGATTTAGGTGGGAGTTTAATTAGAAATGGCTCTTTTCTGTATTTCAGGCTATATTTCACGGGGAAAAATATGACTCTAACAAATGAAAGATTTGATGTAACCCCCCAAAAGCCCCAGGCTAGCTAGATAATTCTATAGTGGAACAGGCAACTAAGCAGGGGGAGACCATGGTGGTGCCCAGCTCCCTCACAAGCCAGCATTTATTTTATATCGGTTTATATCCTTGTAACAAAACTGCTCTCAGTAGTTTGCCACTGTTTTACAACGATACCAGTGCAGGCAGAATCGGATTATTTTCAGCAGTTTTTTTCCTATTTCCATTTTTGGTGAGCAGCGAGTACCTCTGAGCATCCTCAGACACACAGTGGGGTCAGCCTTGGGCCCCTGCCCCCTTCCAGATAACGAACTGGTCACTGCACTGTCGGCTTCCCACTAAAGAGCCAAGCTGGGGGTGTTCCCAGGAAGATAAACCACAGCAAACGGCAGGAAAGCCTGCCTGAGTGATGGGCTCATTATGATTTAGCTCATTAAACCTCATTAAAACTTAAGGCAGCCCTGAAGCACCCATGAAATCCGCTAACAGCAAACTGGTCTGCACAGGGACTAGGTTCCAGAAGACAGCAATGTGCCCCTCTTAATTCCAACATGTGCGCTGCAGATACCAGGTGGTTCTGAACAGGTGATTTTACATCTAAAGCTTTTTCAGAAGGAAAATGTAATGATAGCTGAGTAATAAGTCTGAGGATTTAGCAGAATTTTCTATATTTGCTCACTGTGTCTGGCTGGTGAATGAGACTTTTCCTGCTTTTGGGTTGGTGCCTCAATAGCAACCAAACAACCAACCAGCCCATGAAGAAAACCCTCATCTGCTGGAGACCAGATAATAACTGTCAGATCTGGACACGAAAAAGTACAGGATGAGGTTCCTCATACCTATGTATGGCTTTCCTACCCAGCCTGAGCTCCAAAGAAAGAAATACCAATGAATTCAGCCTAGCTGAATTTACTTAGAGGAAAGTGGAAGATGAGATTAGACACACACATTGTTTAACCCGGGAACAAAGGGCAGAATTCAGAAAACGACTTGTCAAGGTGTCTTCAAAAATTAGTATAGTCCACACAACTGTATTGCCAGAGGGGCTGATTCTGATCCCGTCTGCAGGCCTGTGTGAAATCCTTGTGACGAAATTCTCAGCCCTCGGGAAACAGCTGCTTTCAAGATTTGTTACAAGCTTGAAACTCAGCTCAGCATCATCAAAACGTGTGAAGAACTTTCAAGGAAACATGGGCTGACTTACGGCTACGGCACTGAAACCGCTCCAAACGGCTCTGGCTGATCTTCGCTTTCAGCATTAAGCCAAAGCCAAACTAAACCATCCAGTGACGGTGAGAACTGTGCTTAGACACAATAAGGACTAGACTTTCTCTTCTCTTCATCAGACAAAGTCCAGAGCAATGCCATTAACCGCACTGGGTTAAGTCTGGATTTCCAGTGGCAGAAATGAGATCCAATCATTAACAGAAACTGTATGTGTGCACGTGAGACTGATCCTGGTTTTTCCTTTAAGTGACAGTCAAGTGCAATTAATCTAATGCTTACAGACAACGCATAAAATGCATTTTCGTACACATCCGCTGTGCCTTTAGATGCTGAGGCACCAAGGCAAATGGTACTTTCCTTCATTACTGAAGTTTCACTTCTCCCTCTCTGGCTTTTAGCAGAATGAAACGGAGCGTGTAATGGAACGTCATGTTCACGGGTTTCATTTCGGTATCAGCTCCAGGTCTGCACAAAATCTCAAACATTACAACAGCTTTTCACATGCTCACAAAAGAAATTGCTGAAGGCACTCAAATCCTGGAGTCTGAAGAAGATGCTCTAAATTTACTCAAACAAACCCCTTTTACAGATGCAAAATAATGACCTGCTCGCAAACAATCGGGTTATTGTTAATAGTTATTATATGGAAGAGATTATATAAATTGGGAGAAAATATCAGCTTTCTATAATACTCACCTGCTCTAAATACACAATTATACTTTTAACTAAAATTAAAGAGCCATTAAGGCCAGTTTTTGTAGGTGCTTAGGTTTCTAATTCCCAATTAAATTAATAGGATTTGAATGCCTAAACAGCTTCAGAAATCAGGCTTATCACCCAATAACCAGTTCAACAAGGCGGTGCTGCGAAATATGACTGAAACAGGAAAGTTGTTCAGCACTTCCATAGGTAGCTGATGTGAGAAAAATAATAGCACTGATGTCTCCTACAAACAAATACAACATCCGCACCGCATTCTTAGAAAAGGCAATAGACCAGATCCTGTTACACGTGTAAAGCGTGAGAACTATTTCAGATAATTATTATTGATAATAAATGGGACTCCAAGAACTTCTTGTATTCTGACACCTCAAAGCACTTTTCAGAGGTGTTTTCCTGCTCACCTTCTCATGCTCAGAAGTACTACATCAATTCTGTAAGTAACTGCAAAGAGAACAAGTAAACGTGTAGCCGAAAGTCATCATGGCAAACCAGGGGAGAGCTGAGGGCACAAGCCAGGACCACACTGCACTCGACAGAAAGAAAGGATGCAACACCATCTGCTCAGAACATGCTTTTTCCAAGCTATTTAAGGATAGCAATTTTTAAAATTTGATTATGCCACACCAAAAACGTATCTGGAAAAGGGTTAATTGGTCTTTCATAGGATATATTTGCTCTGCCCTAGCTTATGTAGCTCCCGAGGGGGATGCTGAGCACTCTGGCGATGTTAAATAAGGAACCGCAGGACCCAGCCGTGCAGGCAGTGGTGCTTATGAGCCATAGAAGGAAAGAAATCTTCAGTAGCAGACCTGCACAGAGCCCGTTACGTAAGAAATCTGGAAATATCCCTAAATCCTTACTCAGCCACTAGTATTTTATCATGACAGTCACTTTTATGTGCTGTGATTAAGCTATATTTAACAGGGGTGCTTCCTAACAAGTCTGTGCTCCGTCCTAGTTAGGGTTATGTATATTATTAACAATCACAATGATGATGCTTAGATAGTACCTTTTCTGCAAAGATCCCAAGGTAATTTTCAAGGATCTAATATTAATGCTCTTTATCTGTCAAGGTAACTCAGAACCATTCTACATTTTTGTATGTGTCTGTGCTGAGACAGATCAAATAAATAACGTGGCAAAGATCACAACAGCACACCAATGTCACAGCTGATACCTACGCCAGAGCCTGTATTATAACCAGCACATTTCAATGCAGCATCCGAAATATCATCCAATGGGTTATCCGACTGTTATCCAATCTCATTAAGGCAGAGGCTAATGAAATGAAAATCAAAAGCCAAACACTGCAAACAGACTGAGCCCTTATTAGGATCTGTAACCCAACCCAGGCTCAACACTGGAGCAGCCTTCCCTTCTTCATTGCCAACGAAGAAGAGAAACCGGACATGATTACAAGTCCCAGGCTCATTATGTCTTTTGACCTCTTAGCCTTCCTAACACTTGCAAGCACTTTTTTTTCTTCCTATATGTATGTCCTAAATAAGCCCCTTGTTTTTCCAGTTGCCTCTGAGAACTTTAAGAATCCTCCAAATATCCCATAGCAAATATTCAGGATATTTCAGGTCTTACCAGCAATTTCTCTACTAATTCCAGATCACCAGACTAATCTTCATCTAATGTTAATCAGTATCGTACTGATATAGTCATGGGATCTAAGCACATTTAAATCAGCTGAAAGTATCTTGTCACATAGATTTTTCTTTTCATAAGACCAATCCCTTCCATAGCAAATACAATCTCTGGACAGTCCTGCAAATGATAAGCAAAAGCAAAGTAATTTAGCGGCTATGCTGTATCTAGTATGTCCAGAAAAATCCTAACTGGGGCTGAGAAGACAGTAGTTTCTATGGCATGTTGTAACTTTTTACTGCATGCTAATAAAGCAACACAGAGTTTTGTGTTGTGATCTGGAGAATGGCTTAGAGCAGGCACAAAGAGCTATAAATACCACATCTTCTAAAACGTGGCAGACGGTCACTGGAACTGAAGAACACAACGAGTTTTAAAGCTAAAGGGAACTTTTTAAGAGACTCACAAGTTACAATGATTAATGCAAACTCCTGTTTTGCAAACAGGTGCTATCAGATGATCTGAGCCCAATTTAGCTTTCATTTGTACCAGTGTGACATCATGTGCTTCATAACGCATGGCTGGCTTAGCCCAGTGAAGAAAGAACTAATGTCTCTTGTCCATTCCCTATTTCCTTGGCACATTTTTCCAATCTCTTTCCATTGAGATGATGGAGCACTTCTCAATACCAGGATTTGGTATATAAAGCAGCTTCGAAAGCAGCTAAAAACAGTAGGAACGCTATATCTGGCAGTCAGAAACAGGTGAGGCACTGGGAAGATCTTCACCCGTGGTTCCTGAGCATCTTCACGGGGAGCGTTCACCGCCACAGGGCCAGGAGAAGCCTTTTACAAGGATGGTACCACACTAACGATGGGTCTGTGCAAACCGGTAACTTCACAGGCCACTTAAGCGAATATACAATAGAAAGAAGCACTCCTGGCCACCTCTCACCCTTAGCTACTGATTCCCACTCCAATATTACTTCTTTCCCGGTGCTGGCACGAGCTTTGTGAGCATCCGACGTGAGCTCGGAGGGAGCGGGGAGCTGAGCAGGCAGGCAGCTCATCCACCAAACCAAGAATGGATTCGTTTTCACTCAGCTGCACTCACGGTCAGCAGAACGACAGGGATGGCAGCTCCATGTTAGTTTGCTTTAAACATTCGCAGCATTGCACCTCAGCAATTGCTCTGTACATCAGGGACGTTCATCTTTTGGGTTCAGCGAGTGACTGGATCTGCTCGGTCGGCTCATGCAAACACTCAGGCTCTGAGGCTGAACAACCCTCTCCAGAATTTCAAAGCTACTTTCTTAAAAAAAAAACAAAAAAAACAACAAAATAAACGCCGGGGAAAATTAATTAATTAATTAATTAACAAACTATCTCTGAAATACAAAACTTGCAATGATCTACCTGTGAAAAATTACCTGCTCTACAAGTCCAGTCATTATAACTTCTTTCTTACTTCCCATGGTCACAGCTGACTACCAGCTGTCTGTATCTCTTCATAAACTATCAGCAGCTTACAAGAAGCGAAGCCACCATCTCTGCCCCATTACTCAAAAGAATTCCCCACTCAGATCATCGTTGGCATCACTGTTGGGATATTCTTTAGATTTTGGCCTCATTTTTTTCATGGAACTAAGACATATTCCTTCCCATGAAGAACAGAAATACCCACAGAAATCAGCCCTGGCTCTACAAGAACACATTTCCACTCCCATTAAGCACAAAAAGACAGATTTCTTGGTATCTTCTGTAGAATACTGAGAAAGTTGCAATTCAGAAATTTGGATTTTTCTGTTACAGAGGAGCTTTGTATCTTATATGCTTACAACCTTTCATAAACATAAAGCAACTGTAGTCAACAGCAACGGTAGCAGTCACACCGGGATTTTCAGTGTGGATGATTACAAAAAGGCAAACGGCTCCAGGAAAACCTTGTTATTTCTCAAGATTCCCATCAGAATGATGAACTGGCAGAACACCAAAGAGACAAATGCAGTAACTTCAACAGCTGTAGGTGTTTCTGATGATCCCTGGGAGATGTGGGATGGTCAGATCAGTTCGACATGCAGAGCTCGTTTTTGCCATGTCTGCTCTGCATACCAGAGAGAGGGGGGAACACTGCTCCTGCTCCCTTATCACCAACATCAACAGCACATGCACTAAACTCAACCGTTACTACAACTTTTATTTATACAGTGCATTTTTCTAAGTTTGTCCTATCTCCTGATTACCAGAGCAGACCAGGAAAAGTATTCTCTTTTTCACAGTTGCTTCATGCTGAGGTGAAAAGTTCAGAAGGATTCTGATGGCAGGAATCCTGAAACTGACTTGAAATGACAGGACATGATTTCATCATTTTCTGTCGAAATGAAATGTTTAGACATCGCAGGAAATAAAAACATCCCCTTGCTGACTTAAATCAAATGTTTGTTTCAAAATAGATCAAAATTATTTGGGATAGAATAAGGCAGTTCAGCTGGTGAGAGAAACTGTGTTATATTGTGGAAAACCATGGTAGATTGAACTTGATCTTCACCCGGCCCTCAAGGTAGAGATTTATCTTCCTATTATAAAATACAGCCTGACACAACCATATTCTATATGCAAGTGTTTAATCCAGACAAAATCCCATTTGCTGACGGTGATGTATTTTCTTTGATATTATTCAACAAACTACGCTGATTTCAGCTGCTTTTCCTTCTGTTCGGGTGCTCTGAACCCCGAGCAACCCACGCAACAAACTCATCCGATGGGGATACTGCATGTTCTGGTCACCTAGTGGCACAGGTGACATGAATCTCAGATCACCCTTAGCTTGGCTTGAACTCAAGAGATCACAGGGAAACTGGGATTCTTCACACTCTTGTTCTTACATTTTTGTGTATCTTTGCAGTACCTGCATTTTGGGGGCCCATGATTTCGACCTGCAGCCGTGAGGACTTTCTTTGCCAGTTGAAAGCTGGAACTGAATAGTTGTGTAATCACGTGCACCCAAGAATGTGTTGTAAAAAGAGTATCAAATGGGCTGCTGCTGGCAATGTGGTTGTGAAATCTCCAGCGCTGGAGCTGTCAATGCTGAACTAAGCAACAGATACAATCCTGGACCCCATTATCTCCTCCCTTTGATTTTTCACTCTGTCGCCCCACTGACTTTAGGAGAATTCAACTCTGCCCAAAGTGCACCAGTGTAAGGAAGAAGAGAAACAGCTGCTAAAAGCTTAACGTTTTTTTAAAAGGTCTACTTCAGGCTATTTTAAGTGCTCTGACGCTTCAGTTTGTTGTAAAGTCTGTCACCTGATTAAAAACAAGTTATTTTGCCACTGCTAAACCACACTGAAAGATTTATTAGCCTGCAGCAATACTTTACAAATTGCAATTGCATTGTTATCCTCTCTAATACAGTCCAAAGGGAACAGAACGAAGCAGCCACCAGCCCTTCAGTCCATCAGCAATAACTTCCCACCACGGGTGTGTTTGGAGCACACAGGTTTAGTAAAATCCTGCAATACAAAAAAGGGGCAGAGACACTGTACCCTGTTCCCAGAGCTGGTGCCGTTCAGTGTGTGACTCCCCGCAAGTGGCTTCTGGACAGAGCTGAGAATATATTGGAATTTTTAGTTAACTGACCAAACAAAATTAATCTAAATGTGTTTTCATTTCAGGGCAATGAAACACAGATTGTCAATCAACTCATCAAATTGAAAACCCAGAGCATTGCAAAGTGTTGCTTTGGTGACCTTAGGCTTTGTTGAGCCTTGAAAAAAATGGCCATTTTGAAATGGAAATGTCTTTTCAAAATGAAAGATTAAAAGATGTTGACTTTTCCTCTCTCCTCTCCTCACTCTTGATTTAAATAATCTTGCGTATTTGATCCATATCAACAATTCAACAAAAAAGGTCTGGTCACCCATCTCTCTTTTCCATGAGGTCAGTAGGAGTTTTACTATCTACTTCAATCATTTGTCAATAACAATATTGTTTTAATGGACTAAATTCTGTCCTGACTTATTCAACCAAGTCCAAGCAGAGAAGTTTATCTGAAAACAAGTCACCGCAGAATTTGGTATCTTTAAAGTTCTTTGAAGTCTGAGTGAAAGAAATGAGTAATAAATGTGGTCCCTGAAACTAAAAGAAGAATGAGGTATCCTCATTCTGCAAGGAAAATGAGCTTAAACTCATCATCAATCAACACACACACAGAATAAAAGCTAAGCCATAAACACGTAATCAATCTGCTAGATGCTACATGACAGATGCATTGAAAAACAGCAACAGTAAAGACACAAACAGATGTAATCTTAATCTTTATATTTCAACGGGCATTTTAAGTAGACTTTTTCTTCCATTTTATATTCACCACTCTACAGCTCAGAGAACAGAAACTCTAATTACTGTTGCAGGCTGAAGGCTGGCCAGTAATTATATATCTTTATCTTCATTAGCTAAGATGTCTGTGAATAAGGCTTGGTCTGAACCAGAGCAGGTAAACTGGAAACTCGGAGACACATTTTCAATTAAGAGCTCATTAGAAACTGGCAACTCATTTTGGTGCTGCTGAAACCCGCCTGCGGAGGCGGCAGCTCAGGGGCTGTTTGCAGGAGCCCAGAATGTCTTGATCTCTGACCAGTGATTTCCTGTTTTGACATCAAGCCTATCATTAGTTTAATTGTGCAACGGTATATCTATTAATAATATTAAGCACACAAACCTTTATTGGTATATTAACATACTTACAATTAATGATAGATGCACACTTAAGCCGTAGTACCACTTTAACCTCTTTGCGAGGGTTAGAGCTGAGCATACTGCTTACTTTAAACTGATCCAGATTTATAGCACACAAAACCATTTCAGAAACAGCCAGTGAGCACGCCAAAGAATTTGGATAAACTAAAACTTTAGAAAGCAAAACGGATTTTTAAAGTATCTTCCAAATGATCTATTTGTTTCCAAATTCTTTTTTCTAGTTCACTGAAAAAGCTTTAAAGTTAGTTAATCAGTAAGTTAGTGAGTGAAGACTTAGTCCATTTAACTTCTGCAACACAAGGACCCCAAATAATTACTTTACTTTTTTAAACCTAGATTCAGCCCCACTGTTTGCTGTGTGTGGCAAATTTACCACATTGAAAAGGGCTTCAGAGAAGCAAATAATAAAATGTCTCTATTAAGACAGCCAGAAAGACACATTTAATCAGAAAATACCAGCATAGTGGCTATTCAGATCAATAGAAACCCTGCATAGATTCTAAAAAGGAAACACCAAAAATGCTGTGCTTTTAAAATGCTTGGGTTCATCTCAAGAAATTACCATGAAGAGATTACTTAAAACGAGCCTAGAGTGTAAGCATTGCAATTTTTTGACAAAAAAAACTCTGTTTAGAGATAACTCAAGAAAGATAATTGAAACCCATACCCAGCTCTGTTCTTCAGTTACCCAGTTGTCACCCCCCCTGTGACACAAAGTTACTGAAATTCCAGGTGTGTCTCCAACTCCCAGCAGTTTCCCATACAACAGTAAAACCCCCGTAGCTGCACCCATATTTGCCTATAAAGGCAAAAATTGTCCACTAGGAAATATCTGAAAAAGCTGATGGGACCCAGAGAGGTTTGCATTGGAGCTAAACACCACCCTTAGCTGCGTGAATCCAAATTAAAACGAACTAACGGAACAGGCAGAGAGCTTAGCATTCCAGTCAGCTTTAGGCTAAGGCAAATTTCACAAAGGCCAAGTCCTCAATATGGTGCAGTTCACAAAAGTTAATGGGATAACAGTGATTTCCAGCAGCTGGAGGGGTGGCCTGTAGTATTTGTAATCGTTTTGTGACATGCTGGTTATGTTAAAAAAGAATTCAATTTTAACTTTTATTTGTAGCCATGTCTCTCATTTCCTGCTCTCAAGTGACAGCCACAGATAAGTTTGTGAAAAGATAAATGCTGCTGTAGACAAGCCAACATTTCTGTCACCATGTTGGAACATTTCCACTGTATCTCCCACAATCGCCACTGCTGACCGTGTCCTTCCACCACCACTAACGTGCATTAACCATTAACCAAACTGAGTAAGAATACATAGAACTGCCTAAAAGCTTTTGGTAGTAATATTAGTACAAGCTGAAAGCCTTCAAGAAGCAGCAATTTTCTTGAAGGTCCAGTCTCTGAACTACTGCTCTACTGAACTAATCTATGCATAGGGGTGATAAACCTTTGTCTTTCAGCAGCAGAAGAGTTCGGAAGGTGAAAGAACTTGTTATGTTAGAAACCACCAGTGTTTTGCAGGGCCTTTGTGCAACAGAGCACTATGGTCCTACCTTAATGACGTCTTCATCCGACGATCTGCACTCCACAGATTCCAGAAGATCACTCACAGTCCCGTCGTCTTCCACGGAGATCACTTTGACAGGGACGGCCACTGTCTTCCCAGTGAGAATGGCTGTATTCAGGATCTCTGCTTCCTAAGAAACCAAAAAAGCCCATTTAGTCAATACATATTGCTTTATTAGTACCACCTACTTTAATTTCTAAAGTTGTTCTAAATCTATATTCTAAGATTCATTATAATTTCTGAGATTATGAATTGATTTTTCTATTCCAATAACCATTCCAGAATAGACAAATTTCCTCCCTTTAATCCTGGAAGCAAACTCCCAGTTCTGATTCAGGGCTGTCAGGACATTTGTCATGCCCTAATTGCTATTTCGCAAATGCTCACCAAGTGTCAGAGCAACTTAACACCCGAGGAATGACCCTGCACCACATAAACAACATATCCTTGCACATAGCAAGACTGAAATCTCCATCTTGAGGAGCTCACTACTGATTACGCTGATCACATGAAAATAATGTCTGAAAGTTTTGCTGGTTTACCCACAAAACCTTTAGTTCTGAGAGGTTTTCTACAAATATTGAAATTGTATGGCACCGTCACACAAATACTGTCAATATTTAGAGCAAAGAGGCACTGAGCAATTGTTAGGAACCGGTTTGGATTGTGGACAGTCAGCAGTTGCCATGATTCCAGTCCTGCATAAATAACTATTTGTACCACAGCACCATGGGGAATCAGACCCTCGCCAGGTTTTCTAGGACATACCGCGGCTCTCGTTGGGTAATGGTGGGCTTGTTCACAAGTCTTCTTTCCTTCTCTTTTAGCGAGGTCTGTGCAAACCCATCCTCTCCCAAAAAGGAAGGATGGGCTCTTGAAACAAAATAAGCCCTGCAGTGATTTTTGTCACTGGTATGTCGTTGTTGTGATGATGATTGCAAAATGCATTCCTTCTGTTTGCTTTATCATTTCTAATTTAAGAGTGCTGAGTGCTGATTACACGAAGGGCACGAGACCACAGATCACTCTCGGTTACCTGGTGTCACATCCGCCTCGCACAGCGAATATCGCTGATGTGCGCGATGTACGCAGAGAGCACAAACTGATGCCTCCATTCTTCCGCTCCTAATTGCAAGATATTGCTCGTTCCTGGAAAGGTCTCTGAGCTTTGAGAACCGTGCCTGCGAATCACAGCCTATCCTGTAGAACAAGAGGCTCTTGATTTCAGCTGGCTCTTGTGGAATAAAGGCTTCCAAAGCCCCCCAAGTGCTAACTTCTCATTATCTAAATAGCTCACACTATGAGCTCGGGGACTGACCTGATTTTACTTGTGGAAGACAACAAAATGAGAGATTGAAACCAAGTTACCAGAAGATGATGATTCCCCCTACTGCCTCTTGGGCTAAAGAGAAGCTGGGATTTCTCTCATCTAAAGGATACAGATCAAAAAGACCTTTTCTTATTACTTAAAGAAACAGAGACACTTTATTCAGACTCAAAGCAATATTTAAAGAAAGAAAGAAAAAAACCTCAATCTTTTTGACAGCTGCTTTGCCGAAGTTCCCCCATCCTCACCATGATCTTCGGGGGAGGGTGAAACAGCATTTCACAAAAAGAGGAGAAGAAAATCCTCTCCCTCCCTCAGCATAAAAGCCTTTCAGATATTTTGAAATTATAATTCACACAAAGGTGAGAATATCTGCCTGTACTGTAAGGCCCTTCTGTCTTGAGTGCACATTTGTTCTCAGTCGAGAATATATTATTCAGGCAACTGGGGTCTCCGAAAGATTTCTAATTAAGTTTCCAGGTTCTCTTAATTTTTTCAGATCTGAGCTTTGCAGCAAAGTTATTCCTTGTAAGTTATTTAGATACTTTTACCACTCTCCTATAGGCTCCAGAGGGCTGCAAATGGGGGCAGCTTGACAGAACAACTGCCATTAAGCATCCGTGATAATTACAGAATCCAGACATTAGGTCCTGATTTTGCAAACACTTGGGTATGAATCTCATTCCAGTGGGACTGTTCGAGGCCATACCACATGTCCGAAGCCGAAAAGACCCGCTCCCCCAAGCAGGACCGCCTTTCTTCCTCCAGTTGATACATTACAGTATGACCCTTGTGATTATTTTATAAAGCAAAAGGGAGTTTAATAACCAAGCCTTTGAAACAGTGTGATTAATGAGGTCTCCTTACCAAAAGCAAATGTAATTTCCCCTGGTGAGAGCTAGTAACTGAGAATGATACTCCAAAGCTTCATTAATTTCTTTTGAGTTTCCAAATTTTCCAAGTGCTGGCTTTGGATATTCTGAATGCAGACTGAATCCCTGGCATGGAAATGCACACAAAGCCAGGCTCGATCCACAATCAAAGATCCCAGGTTCAAAGTATTTTAGCTTCTGTGTGTAGCCACGTTCTGGATCTACGTTCAGAACCGCGCACAGCCCATAGCAGCACAACGTGCGGAACGTGACCGTATTGCTGATTCCTAGACAGTCAGAAAAACCTCCACAACAATCCTCGTCCCCTCTGTCTCCAAGAGAAATGAGGGAGGTGGGGGGTAAGAAGTAACGCCTGCAGTTCACAGAAATCCCTGCTGTGATTTTCTGACTTTCCATCAGCAACTATTTGTCCGGTCCCAGGAAAAGAAATTGATCCAATACTTTTCTAAAGCAGAAGAAAGGCAAAGCAAGCTGGCAATGATCGAAAGCTGTGTTAATCTGCAGCAGAGTAACTGAGCTGCATGTTCTGTTTGCAGAGGTTTTGGTACCTCTACACGGACCGACTTGGAGGATGAGTTCTTTAGGCACCTGGTTTGCATCGCACCCTTAAACACAGAGGCACAACCACCATTTACACCAATTTACACAGCAGGGGCAGAGTAAAATGCTTCTTCAGACATTTGTTTAATGGCTAGAAAGGGCTTAATGTTTTCCTGGTGAAAGCATATGAAAATCATTGCATTTTGAGGAAACAAACATGATACTTCTTTAGCTATACAGAGATTGATAGTTGAGAGTCTCAGCATGTAAAAACCGTAACTCTAAATAGTTACTAATTTAAAAGTGTTACTTTTTGCTGCTTAATTGATGAAAGAATCTTCTGCAGAAATATTGTATTCCTTATCCATAACTAACATAGATCATAGGAGCTAGAAGGTCAGGGCACTACAAGATGGGAATAGTTATGCTTTTGCAAAGCTATAGCCAAATATTCTAACTGCTAAAAGTTGATTCCCTGAGCAGCTATTAAAAAGTTGCTGAACCTTCTCTATTACATAACGTATCCCTATAATTCACATACACCGAGCCCTCCTATAATAAAATGAAATAATACTAGCAAACAGAGAAAACCATTTTTCTCCATGTAATGGAAATGCAAGACTAACTAACATTTATTCTGAAAATGATACCACATTAAAAAAATAGTAATACTTTTAAATAGGATTCTGGAGTGACCATTCTTTGCCTACTGAAGAGATTCATATTAAATAACTGAGCATATTAAGCCCTCCAGCAGAAACATATTCAGAAGATACACACAATAAGCATCTATTTAAGTAGAAATGCTGAAGTGAATACCTATTAGTTTTTTCAACTTTAATTGGTAGCTTCCCTGCAATCTAATTTCCCTTCGGTTACCTTTTGACTTATAATTCCCGGGGTGACAGAAAGGACTTTAACAATATCTTTATAAATCTTAAGGGATTTCTTTTTCTTCCCTTCATTCTTTCTGTGTACACAACATTTCCTAATGTTTGTATTCATAATGACTTATACATATGTGACTAACTCATGCTGAGCTTTGAGGCCCCAGCTCAGGTGTATGTGACAAACCGGTAGCTGTCAGTGTTGTTTTCCGAGCGCATTGAGCGTCGTTCAGTGATTCAAAGCTCACAAAGCCCACAAAGCTCACGGCACCGCGCGAGGACGAACCCGCTTGTTTGCAAAAGAAGCCCCGCAGCCACGTTTCCTCCAAATAACCGGGGCTGCTCTGCAGCTCGTGCCCCTCAGGACAAGGAATACTTGTCCTACTACAGTACACGTGGGAAAAAGCATTAAAAGTTCCCCACAACACTATAATGCATGTTCTAAAAGAACAGCAGCTCTCCACTTATATTTTTTATCATTGTAGTGGAATACATTTTTTGCAGGCTAAATATCTGACTCCTAAAATCAAGCAAGTTCCTTTCTGTTTGCACAGGTATCTTGCCTTTTAGGGTTTACTACATACAGACCGCAGCAGGGAAGGGAATGATGACTGAAACCTCGTGACATCCAGGACACACCATCAAATATGGGATAGCTGCCTGAAAGTCCACCCCATTTGGCACCCATTAAGATCCTCCATTCTCCTTTTTCTTCTATTAATCAGCCTTTGGAGCATTAATCCAGGTTATCACCTTGAATCTTTTCACTGGTTATTTTAAAAAGGCCCAGATTTTGCTCCTCTCAGCTAGCAGCCATCTTATTTATATCAGAGAATCCACCCTTCAGCCATGCATTACTAATTTCAAATCTTATTTAGCATCAGGTCTCAGAATTAAGAAGCTAAGTGACAGCTGTTTAATTAACTCCTTAAGCTGATTAGAAAGCATTACAGAAATCCCCCCAAGGAAGAGTTTATAACTGTCAAGAGAGCCTAAGGCCATGTTAATGCTTCTGTTTAAATTTAGTAAGCTTCTAAACCAATAAAGTCTCAATGCTTGACATCCACATGGATGTGACCAAATTCAGCTTTTTTCCTCATGTTACCACTGCAAGGAGGGGAAATGAAAACAACAACATAGGAGGGATTTGGAAAGTCAGAAAGCAGCAGCTGAACAATAAAGCAAATAGATGCATCTCTCTAACGGAGCTGCTGCGAGTTCATCCCGTCTGCCGCCCCATTATCCTGGATTAGTGCTCGGCGCTGGAGTAAAGCTGAGCTTGCACCTTAAATGCAGAGTCATCTCCCAGCTTCTGCCTGCAAGTGCAAAGGTTTGTTCATTGGTTCTTAAAACTTAAATCCACCTTTAAGGATAAGATTATTGCAGCTGAAGTACAAGTTTTAGCAGCAGCTGGTGAGGCCAGATACACGGTGGTGCAGGGGAACCGAAAACGCTCCAACGCAAACGTCCTTGGTTGTGTCAGCTCTGAGCTTGCAAACAGCTTCAGTTCAGTCTTAAAATATTGAGGCAGTTGGTCTGAAAGCTTGAAATAAATGAAATAGTATTCCGATCTCTTTATTTGCCCTGTGCTTTCCAAGCCTTGAGGATGCAGGAAAACAAATCTTCTGTGTCCAAAGGAATAAAAGATTTCTGGCCAGAAATAACACAAAATAATTTGTGAGGCCTTTAATAAAAATAGAAGAGTTGTAAGTAGAATTTGAAATACTGCAAATGTGAGAATTGATGGGGAAACCTGAACGCAAAAGTGTGAAAAGACTGACGTGAACTTCCAAGTCAGCTGTTTGTTGTAAATTGTGCACTTTCCATTGCGTAGTGTGAAATCTGAAGTCACTGGGAATAGGAGAGAGGGGAGTGATATAAAAGCAAATTAATCACAGCCAATTTAAGCACTTGCTACCTAATTGGTTTCCTTTTTTCCTCTGTACAGGCAAGAGATCTCCACAATCAGCTGTGCTGACGCAGGGTTAAAAAGGTGCATAAACAGAAACCCAAAGGCATGTTTCTCTGGGTCCATCTACCTGCTGACTCTGAGCGTTCCACACAGCTGCTCCAGAGGGGAAAATGGGTTTTTTTTAATAGCAAAGTGTGACTGCAGAGCCATTGGGGAGAAAGAAAGAGGTGGCAGAATCAATGCCCCAGTATATTTTCCTTTATGTATTTTTCAGTCTCCCCCCCAGCCGTGCTCTCGCTCCTCTGCTGGGGCAGCATCAGGCTGATGGAGGGAGCAGGTTTGGCAAGAATAAACAGAGAAATAGAGCCGCATCTACAGCACAGCAATCACAATGTTCCAGTTAAAACCAGGGAACAGCCAATGGCTGCATTGTGCTGTAGGGAAAAAGCAACGTGGGATAATCACAGAGACTGCCTGACCCTCCTACTGTCACACATGAGGCATTCGGGAAAGGTACCGAATTATAGTTAATCTGAGAGTTAACTTTTGCAAAGCCTTTGAGCTATTTTACATCCTTACTAACAAACTTTTATTGCTGTGTAGATATAATTTATCACTGTTAAGCGTGAGGAGGGAAAAGGAAAAGCTAAAAATATGACAGTGCTGTGTGTAGTACATAGGGAGAGAAGGAGCGAAGTAACAGGTAGATCTTACAAGGGAAAGGTGGGTTCATTAACAAGATGACCAGCAGTGAGAGGTCTCTCATCACACAGCCTGTGATGTTCAGTAAAAAGCTGAAGAAGGAAAGAAAAGCAACTTCGGAGCAAACGCAGGTGCTGCTGTATGTGCCTCGGTGAGTGAGGCTGCCGGGCAGGTGAATTCCAACATTTCCCGTTTGTATGTTGTTACAAGCGGGCAATCCTGGCCTGGGGACACTGCCAGTTATTGCAGGATGCAGTTCCACGTCTGTAATGGCAGGAGACAAATCACCTCACTCCGAGGGAGAGAAAAATGCCTTTGCCTGTTGTGTCCCCTTTCCTTGCCTTTGCCTGTCTCCCATATGTAGATTGGAACTGCCTCGAAACAGGGATCTTTATTTTTTGGTACTGTGCAGTGTCCAGTCCGCAGTTCAGCTCTGAGCTCAAGATGCTGAAGCGACTAACAGTAGGTAACAGTTTTCTTGAAGGTGAAACTTGGCAATCACTCAACAAATGCAAGTCAAAGCAGGGGTGATAGGATGTTGCCGCTGTTTTCGGTGCTGTCATTCACCGCCCTGCTGCTGGGACAAAGGCACACAAGGTTTTAACGTTTCTAACGGTGACTTCATAGAGCAGAAGTGTGTCATTCTAAGCCTGTATTTTCTGCTAAGGAGCAGGCAGCACACAGGCAAAGTACCTGTAGAGGATAACAAGCTATTTAGCAACAGGACAGTCTGTAGCATCACCAGGAAGCTCCCAAGTCCCACTGGATCACTTCACACTCAGCTGAGGAGTCAAATCCTCCCATAGGAATACACTGGTTTCTAGCTACAGAGTAAATGCAAATTTTAACTTGTGTCAAGTTTAAAATGACAAGGTCCCTTTAATGCTTTGACGTCTAACATTTCGGAACTGTGTTAGTTTATTTTGGTGGTTTGCCGGTTTGCAGTGCTAAGCAGGCTACCAGGATCCCGGGAAGCTGTCATGTATGCTGTCTGTTTATCAAAGTCACAGAGCTATGAAGTCTGCAAGTTGTCAGGCTGCGGTTCTTCAGAGGAATTGCTAATTAATTCACAGCCTCCAAACTGTAACTCCATGAAGCTGCAAGTGCGCACTCCAATTTGGTGCCTAGAAAGACTGCTTTAGCTGATAATCAACAAGGTTTGCTCTTAAAAGCAAACAAACAAACAAACTTGGGGAGATCTCTGCTTTGCTTTGCCTAAACAGGCTGCCAGCGCTTTTGGACATCCTTGCAGGAGGGAAAGGCATGTCTGATTGTCAAAGGGAAACTCCTCAGGAAATCAGAGCTGGGAAATGTGGCCCAAGGTACCCGAGTGCACTGTGTCTGATGCCGCCCAACTGCTGAGACTGGGGAGACTGGTAGCGACATGTCACGCGAAATTAGCTAAACCCAATCAAAATTTCACACTTGGGGTCAGTATCTCAGCTCCCGGATTGATGTGCCAGCGTGAGGCTCTTTTGATTCTCAGGCCTGCCGTTCAGCAGCCTCACGCAGAGGTTTGGAGCCTGCGGGGGCTCTGGAGCTCTGTGAGGGGTGGACTATGGGATGCGATGTAGGGATTTCCAGCAACTAAATGAAAGCTCTGGGATATCACTTCAAAGAAAAGATGCCAATGAGACTCTAGCAATGCAATTTAGCAGAGTAAATATTTGGTGCGATGTGTAGCAGAGCCAGAATGACTGGGGTCAAACTACTGAAACAGCTTCGCTTTCATAGAGGGAAGCATTAAAAAACCCCAAACAAATCACTGGTCTTATTTAATATGTGCATTTTTTTCCCCTTCCTTTCTCCTGCAGCTTGCCGCTGTCTTTCCCAGGCTGCACTCCGAGCTGCACAGGAATCTCTCCCATCTTCCACACTGTGCTACCCCCGTGCACTCAGTGGTCTAAAGGGAATCCTGAGGGACACAGCCGGGGACCCCTTTCCCCATCTGCCACACAGCTCCTTGGGGCCCGGCCAACAAAGAGCAGACTAGAGAAGCCCTTGGGATGCAGAAATATCCAGCAGGCAAATCTGACAGGTTCTTTTCTGTCATTCTTTGCGTTTCCGAGCCACACAATGATGAGATCCACATCCCTCCCTGCCGCACATTCTGTCCCCTGTCCCGCAGCCAGCGCTGCCCCCGGGCCGGGGACGGGCTCTGTGCCTCCTGGGACTCCCTCCTGCCCCGTCCTCACTCTCTGCTCTGGTCACAACCACATTTCTGCACTGTCACAGCTGACAAACGACAAGCTGAACGAGAGCTGAGGCTGGGAAGGGTGGCAGACGGGGAGTGGGGAGGAATCTGAGGCAGAGAACAGGGCAGGGGACAGGAGGGCAGGGGACAGGAGGGCAGGGGAACTCTCCCAGTTTCTCAGGGGAAGTCAGTTGCTGCCCGAATACAGGAAAATGTGATGTTTATAAATATATATAGAGAGATTCAGATCCCTCCATGTCTACAAGCTACTTCTCAGAGAGGAAAGCCATTTAGCATTGTCTACAATAACAACAATCCTAATGCGTTTAGCATCTCTAACTTGATTTTCACGCCGTTGTAGAAGTTCTGCTCCCCCCGGCTGTTTCCAGAGGCGAAGGCTGGGCAGTGGGAAGGTCAGCAGGGCTGCCCAAGCCTCCCATGGAGCCGCTGGCAAAGCCAGAAGCAATCGCTGGAGCTCTGCCACCCCACCCCTGCTGCGCATGGAAATCCTGAGAGCAACAGAGGGGATGTACAGAGCAGGGCGGGCAGACAGAGAAAACGCTGCAGTGACAATGAGACAAAAAGCAGATTTGCAAGGAGGAAATCTGCCCCAGTGTGGCAATTAATGTCACCTCCCACGGCAGAGCCAGGGAGCAAGGACCCAACCGTTTTTTTGCATTTCTAAAGAGAAGAAAGAGGCTTGTAAGGAACAAGACAAGTCATGTTCTCCTGGTCACTGTGCAGAGGAGAAGGGACTAAGTTGCCCATTCCAAAGTTTCCTTGCAGAATGGCCTTGGTAGTTTTTGTAGCACATTCATATTTGGGAATGTCAAGCAATAAGCAGCCTGAGCTAAATTGGGACCATCATGGGGGCCCTGGAAACCTGCCTCGAATCCAGAAATTCATTCATGAGCAGACTAACGTCAAAGCAGCGGGGAAGCCTGCAGCCAAGGGCTCTGCTGGGTTTGTAATTAGCTCTTCATCTGAACTTTAAACAGAAACACGAAAATAAACAAAAGGGACATTCAGAAAAAAAATGATGTTCCAGCTCCCATATGGCAAATGGGGCCAAAGTCTGCTCTGAAACATGTGACCGTGACCTTCCTGGGGACACCACGGTGCCCAGGGCAGAATTTGGGTCACAGTTTGGCCTTAGAAAAAGCCCATGACAGTAGCTGGGTAAGGACACTGGTCCCTGCCTGTGGTGGCTGCAGAGGCTGCTCCCTCCTGCCATCGCGGGTAAACTCATCGTCCCTGTGTCACACCACGAGTTGAGAAGGGCATTAACACTGTATTTCTAGGAATAAAAGTAGACAAGTGCCATTTATCCACATGTACCTTTGATTAGAACACCATCATCCCTACAGCTGAGCAGCCCAACACTTAATCTCTTCATATTTGGTCTTGGTAAGGAAATGTATATTTTATTTTATTTTTCCAGATGACGCAGCAACCAAGGTTTTATTTCTGAACCCTCCCTAGTTACAAGTCCCATGCCCATAAAGGTATTTTGGTGCCTGGATTTCAGTGGCACTACTGATTTAGAACTTTTTCTGTGTGACTGGTCCATGACAACAACTACTCTCAGATCCCTTGCAGGTATAAATGGTTGCAACTTAGCTGATCTTGCAGATATAGCAAGAAACAGACCCACACATTTACTTCCCCAGCCATACATAAAGGCTGTGGTACAGGGCGGTATAAGAATCTGAATGAAGACAGAACATATTTAGGTCTGATGAAGTAGGCAGAGAAAGACACTAGTGAGCTCCCAAGTTCTGCTTTGATCATTTAGCCTTTGCAGATTTGTGACAAATTGCTTTTTCTGCATGAATCTGAAATGATACACTTTGACATGAGTAGTTAAAAAGTAATACCAGTCGGGAAACAAAATCCCTAACAACACCACAGAAAAGCAATAAACTTAAGAAGCATTTGGGCAGACAGAAGAATGATCAGAAATGCTTTACAACAGGAAAAAAAATTAATAATGGAGAAAAAGAGTGGCTGAACACTTGTAAAGCTGGTTGTAGCAGGCTGAAAGCAGGGAATCCGAAAGGCCATTAGAAAAAAAGACATGAAGGGTCTTGTAATAATACCCTGGGGAACATGCATGCTGCAGATTCAATGCCTTTAAGACTATATTGTACATTCTGCAACAATTGTTTAATGTCTAATCCCTCTGGAATGATTGGTAGAGAACTTATGTTAGTGTTAGTCCAATGTCCTCAAGGAAATGAAGCTGGACTTGACATCAAATTACATATTTTGTGCCCAGAATATCGGAAGTATTCTCGTAATCTGATGTGTACAGAAATCTCTATCAAATAATTCTTCTGATGTCAGTGCAAGAGTAACAGCTTCTTTTTCTGCCTTTAGCTTC
The DNA here is from genome assembly GCF_964273445.1 of Streptopelia decaocto. NCBI lineage: Eukaryota > Metazoa > Chordata > Aves > Columbiformes > Columbidae > Streptopelia > Streptopelia decaocto. The sequence goes on along the minus strand of NC_138670.1, from coordinate 2,273,041 downwards.
TTCTCATTTTAAATATGAACAAAAAAAAGCATATGAATAAAGCACTGTATTAAAACTAGTCACTCTCTAATGATTAGGAAGTTGTGAACCTGAACAGTTCCAGGATGCAACACTCACACCGATAGGAAATGCAGTTATTTGCCTGGGTTTTCCTATTTGTTCAAAATTTACTACAAGCTGGGGGCCCTGCAGCCAAACGCTGCACAAAGCTCCTGACCTACCTTGATAAAACGACAGTTTTGCTCATAAAAGCCTGTTTTCCAGCATCAGAGTTAGAGTGATGGTTTGCAATGACTTCAGTAAGAGCCAGTTTGAGCTGAGTCGGTAACTTAGCAGTGGTTAAGACAGTAACCACTATCTCCCCATCATTCAATGCTTCCTTCATGGCTTTCTGCTTCCTACATTAAGAACTTCCCACAACATCCCCGACATTCCAATTCCCTTTTCATAAAAAGCAAATAATCCTTTTTGCTTTCTCTCTCTAACCTCCTTTAATTATTTGCTATTCACGTCTAGGACAACTGAGAAAGGCCCCAAAAGGGCTAAAAAGGTGATGCAAGAAAAGATGACAACTGAGAGGCTACAAGAGGGATCCATGGGAGGATCCGCGGGCTGGTGAAAGGGAACCAAGACCACAGATTCACAGTCTCGCATCACAAAAGAAAAAGGGAACCGTATCAGACGGCAGGGCTCAAAACAAGCAGAAGATGATGGTTTTTCCACATAACATAGGTGAATCATGAAATTCATTGCCACAGAAAAAAGGAATGTTTGCTTGCATTGACATGCATTGCAATTGAAGGAGCAGTGACATAATTTAATGGAAGAAATAACTAGATCACATTTCTAGATCACAAACAGGCTGAGTTACATACTCTTTAAAGCAGTTTTCTTTGCTCTTGCATCATTCCCATGGCATCTGCTCTCAGCCACTGTTGGACCAGAAAAGTCTTTGGCCTTAGCCAGTGTGATTCTCCATATAGAAATAATACTCTGTTTACTGTAACTGTAGTTTAAAAGCAGAATTAAAACTTCTTCCCATAGAGTTGTCCATCTATTGTCCTGCTTTCATCAACTCATTTTATAGATAGCCTTGAAGAATTGTATTGGTTAATGGAATGGATTTTGGCATTAGTGGAAAATAATAAGCCCTCAATATTAAATATTACATTATTCCTGGTTAATTCTTTTATGGGCTTGGACTTAAAACTGATTTAATACTTCTGGATAATTACTTCTATTATAACTGTGTCTTTGATTTTTAATTAACTGCACAAAGTTTCTCATTCAAATCTAATATTACCTTTGTTAACACTGTCAACCCTCTGTTTAGATATTCTCTTCACATTGAACTCTGATGCTCAGACCTTAAACTCTGCTTTTCCATAACTCTGTGAACAGATTCCATGAGAGACTTATTTATGCTACATAATCATCTACAAAAAGACTGTCTGCAGTATCCTGACCACTGCTGCCAGGTAACCCCATTCTCTCTCATATCACCTCATCTAACTCACCTGACACTAATAAGGTTGGTCATTTCAGTAATTGGTCTCCTGATTTTCAGCTACTTCACTGAAACTACTGACATGGTTTAAGTGAGGACTTGCACAGAGCTCCATCTTTTATTGCAGGCAAGAGCTTCATCCCTCTTCCTCACTAATGAGCACCTGGAATACCTATCTCCACAATCCTTTATGATTAATCCGAGATAATGAATGATACTGATGCAATGATATGTGTAAGATGACTCAGTTTTTGTTCTCTCTGGCCAGAGAGAAGCCTCTCCTGCAAGAGGCTTCATGATGAAATACCAACAACCTCCTGCCTGTGTCTGTCTGGGAGCAGAGGAGTTTCTGACCAGGCTGTGTCCCGGCTGTAGCAGCATCACCCGTTGTTGCCAGATGGCTGGACAGGCCACAGCACAGCATTTTCAAACTCGTGTGCCACGACTCACCTAAATCCATATTTACAGACCTAATTAAATAACTTTACTCCATTAAGATTCAATACAAGCGAGCTGCCTGGGAATTGCGTGCTGAGCATTTTCAGTGATCAAGCTTGTTATAATTCAGAGCCTGGATATGAATTTAGGTGTCATACTTGAACCATTCACATTAGAATTTGATCCTTGCTTTGAAAATGTCAGTTTTCCTACTTTAACTTCCTTGTAATTAGATTCATATTTGCCTTTGGAGAGATGATATTGACAGTACTTACGAACTCCCTCGAAATCACTGTTTGGATAAAGGGTGAGACATAATATGTAAAAGGCAAAGTTCCAGCGTCACTTTACAAACTCTCACATTGTGACAAATAGACGGAATTTTGCATTTTAAAAACCCGTATCCTTTTTATGTTTTAGAGATTCCCCGAGGTCTCCTTTATTGTGTGCATTTTCCTCCTTCAGCCTCAGGCATCCTGACGGTAGCAGCTCTGTCACCCAGCCCTGTGCTCTCCTGCACAGCTTGTGGGGTGACCCAGAGCTCCCTTTAATCTTGGGGGTTGAGCTCCCACTCACACCAGGCCAGGAACAAGGATCCAAATCGAGTCTTGAACAATCATCTGCCATTTGACAACTTGTTTCCCCACAGCAGCACAACCCGAGTGGCTTCACTGGAGAGGCGCGTGTCACTGTCCCCCCACAGCTGGGCCTGGTCCCACCGCGCAGCTGCTCTGGCAGAGCTGCCGTCCTTTCTGCCACGAGCTAAACCGCTCCGGCAGGGGTTTCTCTTTTCAGTATTCACACATACCTGTTTTGACTCCAAAAGATACAAAATCTCCAATTAATTAGTGCATGGCTTAGTGGGAAACATTGGTAAAGCTACCTATAATGAAATTAAATGTTTTTCTTCAGTACCTAACACTTTTACAAAGGGTAAAGGGTACTGGACACTCTCCTGTTCAGCCTGCTAGCTAAATGCCAACTGCACAGAGCAAAAGCGCCCAACTGGCACCTCATCCTTTGGTGCTCCTGACATTCAGCTCTACTTTGGAAGGTTTTCCATACCAGTTGTTAGGCCTTTCACAGGACTGAGATTATACTGAAGGTTTTTGGCTGGATCTCATGAAACAGTGTAAATGTTGATGTTAGAGAGGATGCATTCACATTTTTGCAATCAATGTCACATACTGGGATTTTTCGGTCTATTTTGCTGTTCATGACACCACCTCTCTTGCAGATGAGGTTCAGAACAAGTTTATGGAATAAGGCAGCAATTATCAAGCATCTAACTAAAAGAAGGAGAGGTGACCTGCACACTGACTCCTACTTCAGTCACATATGCCCCAAAAGGCCTGAAGAACCATAAAAGACCAAGTATGTGGGTGCTAGTGGTAGTCAATTCTCACCAATGCTAAAGAATTTCTGAGAAACCATAAAGATCTGTCTGAATTTCTAGAGGTTTTGAAGCTTTCAACTATTTTTCCCAATGCAGTTAACAAAAACTTGGCAGAAAAACATTAAGAAAAAAAGCAACCACAAGAATGAGGTGCTGCTGCTCCACCTGCACGGGCTGGCACCTCACTGAGCTAAGATCAGGCTCATCGTGTCCCAAGTCACTGAGCTGCCTCTGTTCCCACCTGCATCCCCGAGAGAGGGATGCTACAACTTATTCTGTGGTTAACAAAATCAAGGAAATGGAGCCTAAGAAAATAATTAAGTTGTGCTTGAGGAAATATGGAAATAACCATGAGCTGCTGCATTTAACACACTTTTTGAAATGAAATTATTTGTATTCAGATACGTGCAAAACCAATGATCATTTTTGGTTTTGATCAGCTCAGCCTGTTCTTCGGGGAAATTAATTTGATGCTCTGGGTGTAAACATTCTTTCAAAGTGCTCGCCGCAAAGCAATGTTTTCCTCCTGCTCTCCTTAGCACCAGAGCAATTTTCAATGCATTTCTGTTGATAACACAAAGAAAACAGACAGACCACTTCATCAGGAGGACCAGAAATTGCAATCAGAGAAGTAATACTTAAAATACAATTTAATCTATATTCACATCATCTCTTGGTCTTCTCCAGGCCATATGCAGGTTGTGTGCAGAGACTTTTAAGCAGGAATAGATATATTTGTGATTGCTAAAGACTACAAGCAGACATGCAGCAGCTTCAGACAAAAGCTGGTTTGCTAAGCTATCTACCCAAAGTGAAAGCAAAGATCAACGTTAGACGTTGTAATCTATTTCTAATTAAGTCAGAGGGACAAAGCATTTAAAGCCTATTAATACTGGTAACAACCTACCAGAATGTTGTATCAGATCTAGGTGCAGTAAATTTACCGTCCTCTCCGAGTGCCGTTCAAAGAGGAGGGGACGGTCGGATTGGAAATGGCCGTCTCTGAAAGCTGCCGGTGCTCAGTGCTGGAGCTGAGCTTTGCTTCCTTGCAAGTGGAATAATGTCACAAACACTTGCCTGTGCTGCAATGTGCAGCAGTGACAGCGCATGTCCAGCTCCGGGCTCGTGGCTGCCCAGCGCTGCCCTTTGCTAGACAAGGGCTCTAAGGAGGCTGAAATAGGCCCCTTGCAGGGAAATGGGGCCAGGACTTGTCCTCTCCATCTTTGGTCTTCAGAAGAGAATGGAGTTTGAACTCCTGCCTTTCCCATGTATCACACGAGGACTTCATTTCCGTCTTATTTGGTCTCTGATGTCCAGAATTACCAGTATCAATATCCTCATTCATCTTCCTTCGTTTTTCTTCAATTCCTTCTGTAATTGCTTGGGGATATTAAGCACTGCCAACATCGGGGTCATTATTAACCCCAGGCAAAATGTGCATTGGAAGACCACAAATCTTAATTCTTGCCTTGTTACCATAGTTACACCTGACTAAGAGGTGACACCTGAACTGTGCCTTCAAACTCTAAATAACTGATGACTGGCAAAGAATTAAAGAATCTCAGAAAATGAAATGACAGCATTTGAAGAAGAAAAGGGCGAGCACACTCATGGTGCACACTTGAACATTTTAGGTCGCACTATCAATTTCTGTGAACAGCTTCTAATCATCATTTAGATCTGATAAGATTCTTGCCAGCTCTTGCCCATACTATCACGATACTATGTAATCGCATATTGAGAAGTTCTGCCTTTGATCACAAGCAGCACAGCTATTGTAGACGATATATATATTGCACTCCTACTAGTCTTATTCTGATTTTCTTTTTCCTCAGTGAAATGAATGGTTCTGAAATATGCATCTCAAGTCAGGTAACTTTTCCACTATCACCGAATAAGCAGAAAATCTACATTAATCGATTTCAAATCTGACAGAATGATTAATCCTGGTACTTACATCCCCAGATTTGCCCATTTGTCAAATATTAGAGCAATTCCTATAATACCATAGGTGTGTAAATGCTGGAATTGAACATAAAGTTACTGCTAAAAGTTACTCGAAAACTTGAGAGCGCAGTTCTGTGCATAAACTTACTATTTGACAGCATAAACTACTGCTGCTCTCTTTGACAATAATCTTAAAGTCCTGGCATTTGGGCATTTTTTGAAAACGTTATTATTTTAACATGTTTTAAAGAAAGGCCTTCAGTGCCTTTGGCGGAAAGCAGTGCTGTCTAAGTAATGTTGGAACAAGAGGCAGAAGGGAAGAAAAAGCTGCTTCATTGTTTGCTGGTCTTGTTTGATGTCAACTGTTGGAGAAAACCCTCAGACTCTCACACCAACGGACTGTGCCCAAAGACGCACTTGGCTCGTGGTCATTCTATCCCAGATATGGCTCCGAGTGCAAAGAAAAGTGCCGGCCCTCATACATGCTTTGTTTTAAAGTTACAATTCCCAGCATGGGCTTTCTGAACTGGTGTAGAACTGAACTGGTTAAAGCTAAACAAAAACAAAGCACGTCTCAGAAAACTATGTATCTTTTCACCTAATGTTACCCTTTCTTTTTGACTTTCCCAATTTCTTTGTGTCCTGGCTTCTCCCCACACAAACCAACCAGGCGCCCGAGTTCCCAAGATGCATCACAGTCTCTTACTTTAGATTCAAAAAGATGACTGGGAGGAATTTACTCATGTCCCAGATAAATCAGTCTGGTAGATGCACGACCCCAGTAATTTCAGAGGAGTTCTCCTTGTATGCTGGAGGAGGTTAGATTTGAATCCTAGGAAGTTTGTATTCTGCACAGATCCACATTCCATTATCGAGCAGGTCTACAACGTGCCTTACAGGGCAAACATGGATACAACGAATCTGAAAAGTCAACCTGTCAATCTAGACCCAGGGTGTTCATTTATATATATATATATATATCTTTCAAGGACGTTTACTATAAATCTGTGAAAAGAGAGCTACTTACAGGTCTGGGATTTATAGAAAGTGCGCCTATTTGTGCTCTGTCTTTTGGCAATAGCGTTAAGATTTGCAGTTTGCACTGAATTATCCAATGACCTAAATCCTAGCAAGCTATCAAAATCTGTTTCGCAGATAAAGTCGTGCTGGAGTTTGATACATTTATCAGCGCCAGGCACACAGCAGAGCTCACAAGCACGGCGACTTCTCAGGTCTTCTTCAACAGCAGACAAAAGGGAGGTACAAATGAATTACAATCTATGCACTCCAATGGTTTAAAATAATTATCAGAGATTGGAAACAGAATAATAAGATTCTTGCCTCCTGATTTCACACAAATTCCTGAGTATAATGAGGCACTGTTTATTTACCTAACATAAAGCATGCAAGTCTTACATTGACAACTCCAGAATGATTTATTATTCTTCCACTATGCTAAATACTCGAGATAGATCACACCTCATTATACAAAATATAATCCAATGCCATTCAGCTGAACAGAACTTGATATGGGAGAGGCAGGGTGGTTGCTATTTGTCAATATAGCTTCATGGTGACATATTCTTTCAGCATCAGGGCTCAAATAGTCGACATGGGAAACCTGCCTGTCTTCACTTCTCTCCAACATCAGAAGGATCTTGCTGAAGCTCCGGGAAGTCAAGTGGGAGTTGGATGCAGCACATGAAGGTTTAAATGTATAGAGCTCCTTTGTAAGCCAAAGTGCTCTATAGACTGCAGTCCTGATCTCACAGGGCATTCTCAGGAAAAACTCCTACCAGTCAGATCTTGCTAGGTAGGCTGACTTCCCAGAACAAGGACCAGAGTATTACGAATACAACAAATGGATCAACTGGATAGAGAATATTTTTCATACTCTCCAATTCCAATGTATTCAGGGATAAACTTTGTTTTCAGTTATTTCCTACACTGCCAGACGAATGTGTGTGAGGGTCACTACAATAACCAACAAAATTGCTATGAAACTATAGATCTCTACAATAAAACTACAGCCATGTTCTCCAACACCAGCACCATCAGACTTACACCAGGTACAGGTCGGGCTCAGAAGAAAGCACCTTAGTAGGTGCTTTCAGTAGACTGCATGAATGGGTGGAGAACTTGGCTCACCTTGTAATGATGGCAATGGAGTGTAAGGTCTCCTTTCCTGAACCTCCAGTATCCAACCTCTTTAAATTCATCCGGAGTTTGGATCCTGCCTCAGACAGTCCACTTTATAGCAGCACCTGAGCTTCCCTAAGGCCCAGTGCAGTGTCTTCCTCTGATTTCCAACTGCGCTCCCACAGTCTGCCCTCAAAATTCAACAGTAAAGACACTTCAGTGGGTGACAGACTGTGGCTTTGGATAGTGAGAAAGGCACCAACTTTAGAGCTCAATTTGGAGCTATGGAAACAACGAAACAGAAATGGCTCCAGCATACATGAAAAGGGAAACCAAAATGAGAAAGACACATCCCTGTAGTGATATTAAGAGGCTCCTCATATATTTTTCTCCTTCTGGCAAAATGCAATCTGTATTATAAAAGGCTCCCACCATCTGAGGCCCTGGGAACGTCCATCTGGCAGCACTGCCGGCACTGCTGAGCAGACAGAGCACTATTACAGCCTTCAGCAGATACAGCCTGTTAAAGCACAGCCACCAAAACTCCGCTCAGACATCCTGAGAGACACAGGCCGAAGGCTGCTGGGCACTTTGGGGCTGGTGGGTGCAACCTGAGGCTTTTAGAGAGGTCAAACGGCAAAGCTTCACGTCATGAAAACATCTATCTCTCATCTACTTCAGGGAAGGGTTGTCACCCAGACAGAAGAAATGAAGGAAATGGAAGAGATTTCATTGGAAAAAATCCTGCACTGAGAATTGAAGTTTTTTGAGTGCTTGTGAGAGATTCTGAACAGCATTTGGAGCTTTCTAAACTCTAAAGTCTGCCTTAAGCTACCTTTATATTGCATAAACATTTGCTTTCAAATTCATTATTATTATGAAAGATGCAACATGAACATAATAAATGATTGTGGTATTAAAGCACATTTTACAGCATCATCTTGAGTGCTGTTTCCTTAATGCTCTGCTTACATGACATGGAAGGATTTGCTCTGAAACTGCATTAGGACGGATAGAATTCAATAGTACAGCCCATAAGATTTTTTTCTCTTCTCTCTGAACAATTCCTAACAGCCAAAATACATAGTGTGAAGAATACAACTTCAGTTCTGAAATGCAGAGATGTCAATATTGCCTTGCTGCTTGGTGCAGAGGAGTTTTGAGCTGGAGGGAATCTGGTACTAAAGCTCCTGGCTCTACTTGTATCCCCATGGCCTGTGGCTCATGCTTGCAATGGTGCACTTACAGAGCCAAAGCACAGGAGAAGAAGTGGGAAAAAATGTACTGAAGAAAAGACAATGTCTATATAGGGGGAAAAAAACTAATAAATCGGAGCTTGGCCAGAACGACCCTTTGGATCCAAGACTTCGTCCCGTCTGCAGGGGCTGGGCTGGCTGAGGTCCCCGCCAAGGGCTGGACTGTCCTCAGACCATCCCCTGCATGTAGCTACTGAGCTACAGTCACCAGTTTAGCTTGAAAGTACCAAGCAGAATTCTGGTGTCCAAAGATATTACATTTCCTTTTATTCTTACTGTCCTCCTTTTTTTTTTTTTAAATTTTAATAGGAAAATAGAATCTATTTTCCTAGGAATACAATTATGAAATGATGTAGCATGCCCATAATTATACAATAATAATACACAATATCAGATAACAGAAAGACTGAGTAGTCCATACAGCTTTTGTAGCAAATGTGGTTGGATCCTAGTTAATATACGTTGCTCCAGACTCCCTGTTCCCCCCTGCTCCTCCCCACAGTTAATCTACCTTTGATTGCTGTAATGGTCCCTATAGACAGCCAAATTGTTTTGGTTAACTTGCAGCATGTACATTATTTTTTCATTTGTGACTGTTTCAATTAGCAACGTCATCTATTTCTGAAAGCGTTTTACTTTTAAAGAATTAGGGCTTACCCAAGAGGTTAGCACAAAAAAGTATTTGAAATGCTAATCCAGCATCTCAGTCAAAACTGTTCAATCAAATTTAAATCCTGTTGTTTCTTAAACATATATTGTAAAATACGATAGTGTCCACAGCATACTGATAACCTCTGTGCAACACAAAGAAAGAGGCCAATGTATAACATGTGATGGTTATGAAATGGAAATGCTGACAGGCTCTTAAATATGCTGAGACTGGGCACACTGTTTTAATGAGAGCAATAATGGGCAGGTGGGCTGAGCGCCCCTGCTGCGATGAGATGCTGAGCAGCAAACGTGTCTTTGAAACTGCTTTTTAACATCGTCTGTACACAGGACCAGGCTGCACATTACAGAAGAAAGTGTCTTTTCATGTTAACTTTAGCACTCAGGCCTCTTACAACCTTGTTGCTAACAAACATATAAATTTCATGCCATAATGATTGGATTTCTTTTTTATGTATTTCTTTTTCTAACTACATTCAAATTCAGAAAAGAGGAAGAAATTCGTTGCTTTGGTGCAAACTGTGCCTTATCTCTGGAGTTATGTGCTTTTGCTCTTTTTCTTCATAGATTTCATGTATTTGGGCCTAATTTATTAAAACACATGCTCAGCCTAAACAGCTAGATCCACTGAAGTAAAGCAGATGTGTTAAAGCTTTATTCTGTACCATATACCTAGTGACCATTGTGCTTTATGCACAAAAATTAAGCAGCTACACTCTGGCTCACCCATTTGGACGGCAGCGAGTCCACGGGTCCCTGTTCTGCTGCTCCCAGGGAGCACCCCGGGGCGCAGGTGCCGAGGGCTGGAGCTGGAACCAGACGGAGACACAACTGGATGTGTCTGTCACGTCTCCCTGCTGCTGAACCTACAAGAAGTGTTACTTCCACACAGTGAAACCAGCCAGAGAGATTTCATCTCCCCCATCACACTGCTCTTGCAGAGCACAAGATCTGATACTTGTCCTGTTACTTGGGAATAATTAGTGTCTCCACTACCAGGTGTTCTTCTTCTCACCTACAGGGTAATCCTGTTTTTATGGGCTGCATTAGAGTCCAGAGCTCACTCCCACTCCTGAGCCTAGTGGATCCTCAGAACAGTTTTCACTCATCCTCAGACTGATTCAATAGACTTTAGAGCAGAACTGTGAGCCGGGACAGACGGCGACGTGCTCTCCGTTCTCTGGAGTGTTTATACCCTGCAACATGACTTCGACACAAACTTGCGCACTCTATACTGAGAAAGACAGGCTTCCAAACTCATATCTACATCACCAAAAAGACTGGATTAATCTGGCTGACCCCCATAGCTCTACCTACCCCTGCCACGCCACCGAAGATGCTATCTCCTTAACCACGGAAGGGACCACACTGAGAGGACAAAATCTCTTCCACATTCATGCTCCTACGCAGCCTGAGAAGGAGGTAATGGAAGAAAAGCTCTGCATTAGATATACCCTTCCTGGCTTTTTCACATTTAATTCAACCATGAGTCACTGTTGCACCGATTAACCTATGATGACACATCTGCAGCTCGCTGTTATAAAAAGCAACCTGAAATCAGACCCTTGGTTGATTACAGCAGCAATCAGCTGGTCCAAGACTGACTTCTTGGCTTGAACTACAGTTAACCCATCCTGGAGATTCCAAGCTTTGTTCACTGGGATAATTACCCAAGGCAAGTTGAACTCAAAAGTAAGTTGAGAAGGAGAAGTTTATCAATAATACATAGTTTTGCATTCATGATAGCTCTGTGATTATTTTTGGTTTTCTCACCCTAGTGGCAGGTAATGGATGCAGAACCAGTCCCTAAATGCAAAAACCAAAGGCACGTTGTAAGTTCGCTCTGAATACTGAACTGCTGTCATCCATATTCTGCAGAATCTAGTGCCAAACCCTATTCTTGGGTACCTACAAGAATGGCAACAAACCCCAAAATTGCTCATCTTCCATAGGGCTAGAATAATCCCTGCCGTGGGGGCACTCGGCTCTGCAGAGCAGAGGGCTGGGGACAGTGACCATTTGGGGCAGCTGCCTTACACTCCTCATCCTGCTTCTGCAGGCTCTGGCGGAAACTGAAGCAAAATTGCTGAGCTTTTCATTGTGGCAATGTCTGCTCTCTTCTAAAGGGATGCTTTTCTATAAGAACCAGTAGATTTTGCTGTCATAATACGGTGCTGTTTGAGTTTATCTCCCTCTGCACACCTGGTGTGCCTTCATCCTATCCCACTTATTTTTACAGTATTACACAGAGAGGTTACTGCTATAAAAATGGCTCCCAATAGAGGGCAAAGCAAAACCATAATCACACCACAGTCTCTCTTCATCACCATGGTTATTATTGTTTCAGATTTGCAGGTGCTAAAGGTTTGTCCATGGGAGATACGTACGAACTGAAAAACAATAGCAAAACACTTGACTTCCACATATGCGCTTCAGGGTCAGATTGATACTTTTGCAACCAGAACAAAAAATGAAGCATCAAGGAGTCACTTGTGGAAAAGATGAAGATTTCAGAGGTCTGCTATGGCACTTTGTTTTGGAGCAGGTTGATTGAAGGCGAAGGGAGGTCCATTATCTCACCATAATGCTATTTATGGGGAAATGTCCAACAGCTGGCTCAGGATGTGGGTGAACCACTGTCGGAATAGTTGCCTGGGAAGTTTATGAACAGCAGCTGGCTTGGAAACGCTTTCATATTCTGTCCTTTTCACAAGGCACACACGTAAATACGATCCCATTCCTCAAACACACTGAGAACCAAGCTGCACAACTTCATAAAGGACACGTTAGAGTTATCTTCTGTCATCAGATCATTTCATTGTAGTTGAACTTAAGTAGCTAATGTATCTTGAATTAATTTTCTTGGTGTTAAAGTGCAAACTGGGCTAATAAAAGTGACACATTGACTTTTTCCAGAGAATGATGTTCGGCTTACGGAGAATGGCAACATAAATGAAAATTAGCCTCAAGACAATGTTAATTATGTTTTATCCATTAGTAGGAGGGTAATTGAACCACTCATTTTCACTGCAAAGAAAACCCTTCCGGTTTCATAAAGGGAAACTATGTATTTAATGTGCTAATTAAAGTCTAACAATGTAAAAATATGAAATAGAAAGAAAAGCAAATTGCAGGTAATATGCACCTATAGTGCACTGCGATGACCATTTGGGACATAATATGTGTTATTGCTCTCTTGCTGTGCTTAGGGGGACTTCAAAATGCACGGCAGAGAACTCACCTATCTGAAGCAGCAAACAAGGATTAATGATGTGAACATGAAATATCCTTGAGGACGGGTATTCAAAGTGAAACAAAAGGCTTGATATCACCAAGTAAACACCATACATATAGCTGACAGGAATACTACTAGAATTAATACTACTAATAGTCATCATAACAATTACAGAATGTGGTCTCTGCCCATTTTAAGATCTTCTCACTCATTTCTGTTGTATCTGTGTGTGGCTGAAAGGCTGGTATGTGCTTATTCTTAGATGAAAAATACCCCCAAAGCACCAAGGGTATGCGGGTAAACTCTGGTCAATCAGTTGAAATAAGCAGAGAGCCCGTTCTTTTCCAGTAACCATATGAACAAGTCTGTCGCTGCTGTCCGTAGATCGTCTGCCGCTAAAGTGAATAAATCAGCTCATGCAACCGGTCCTGGGCTGATGAAATCTGCTTGTGTACAAATGCCACAAAGAAATCCCACAAGTGCCACATCACCCTTTGCATCAGCCACGAAACGTGTAGGTGGGACAAGGTTCAGGTGCAGATAATATTATGGAGCATCTGCCCACTAAACTCAATAGAATCCAGATCAGACCCTTGAACTTCCTGAGCCCAGGCGCAGTCTCTGGGCAGAGTTACAGTGAATTCAGAATTCCTGCTTCTACGAAAGCCAAAAATACATTCCCCATCCAAAAATAATAATTTTAAAATCAACCTTTATCATAATATTACCATGAGCATTGAAAAGGATTATCTTATTACAAAAAATGACTTAAATTTACCCTCATTCTTGTTTCCCAGGGAAAAAAGAGGCTTTTTAAAAAAAAAAATTCATTATGGATGAAGCTGCTATTTGCATTTAAATGAAGACATCTGAAGAAGAGGAGGTGGAAAGTTAGGGGCTTTTTCCTTTTGAGGATGCGGTTCCTTTCATTTCAGTAGTCTCCTATAATGCAAACCTAACTCCACCTTCTCCTTCATTAAACAGTCAATCACAAGCTGCTTTCCAAAAATTGTCATAGAAAGCAAGACACTGATTATTCCCAGTTGAGGCTTTGCAATGATGGTAACAATATAGTGTTGGTATCGCTTAAAAATCTGACATCAGCAAACAAATGAGGCATTTCCATATTTGCTGTACAGCATGGTCATTTTTTGATCAAAATCGACGCATTTAAACAAGCTGCTTCCCTAATACTCTGATCAGAAACAGACTTGTATTAAAGCAACAGCTTACAAGCTGTTCCAACATAAACATTCTGAAAAGCATATAGACACATAAATATTTGTGCCAATATTAAAGATATTTTTATGGAAAACACGCACAAGACCCATCACAGCACCACTAACACCTACAGGAAATCCACCAGCTGCCTAAATGGGAAGGAATATGCCGTGGAATGGGACTCCCCCCCTGCATTAAACTTTCATACCAAGTCACATCTGGGTCCTATTTTGAGCACTCAAATCTGGCTTCATATCTGGGGGAAAAAGCCTTTCACAGGCTAGAGGCAACATTTCTGTTACTAACAGGGGCTGAAAAAGCCCAGGACTGGTAGCCTGACATTGTCACTGCTGCCCACGCTCGAGAGCAGAGTTTCAGCAAGAAAAGACATAGAGAGAAACAGTAACAAGTGACACTAAAGGAAAAGTTTACCAGTGAGCAGGAAAACAGAAAGCAAGGTAAGAGCTGTTTTTATGAATCAGCCCGGATGGGCAAAAATATAAGTCTTCAACAACAGTATTGAAATATCAGCTGAAACTGGGATGGGAAACATCGCCTTTCCTTTCTTCCGTAGCTCACACTGAAAGGGGAAGGCACGACTGATGGCGAAGTTGAGGGGTTTTTTTAATTAAAGGTCCTCTAATTTTATGGCTTTAAAAGATGCACCTTAGAGACTGGTGATTAGAAACGGTCATCTCTGCAGAATAAGACCAGTGGGAGTGAGTGGTTTGAGAAAAACCCCATCTCTTTAATCCAGCAGCTGGCTGCAGAGGATTTGGTTCACTCACGTTTCAGGCTGTTTCTCATTAGCTGAGTAGAGCCTGACATACAGATCCAGTGGTCATCAAAGAGAAGAGGTTGGTGCTCAAATTAATATATAGGACCCTTAATTTTAGGTTGAGATTTTAGGTAGATTGTCTCTGCTCCATGTCTGTGTTCTGAAAAACACAATGTTCATTCCAGCTGTATCTACACATGGCACAGCTTCTAAAGCTATTGTATCAGTTGTCTGCTGAATACACAGCGAAAAAATAAACCAAAACTAAATATTTTATTATGGTGGACATCTCATTAAAAATGATTTTCAAGAATAATAATTTTAAACTAAGCAGTAAGTGTCACCGAGAAAATTCCTTTTAATGCAGCAATGCAGGAATATTTTGATGAGCTAAACCAAGAGAAAATAGAAACTTAATGTGAGAGCCAAGCAGGAAGCTGCAGAAAAGGGAACTCTAAGGATGAAATTCTTCTGTCAAATGTATTCATGCACAGCCCATCAAAATCAATGGGAATTCTGTGTGCATAGTCAAGGACAGGGCTTGGTCTAAAGGGATGCATTTTCAAAGGACGCTGTTGTTTTTACCTTGCATCCAGCATTTGCATTCGCTCATTAGTATTTGCGAAATGGGTACCTGTGCCCTTAAACAGGCATTGCAGAGTGTAATTACCTATTCTGCCTGCATAAATGGAGGATTTTATTGGTGCAGTCTTTCAATAAGGTCCATTTAAGAACACTAAGAAAGAACAGTGTATTTATCGATATACTCTAGAAATGGATTTCACATGCTCTGAATCCTCCAAACTATTCTCCAGCTATGCTCCAGAGAAACAGTCCACACGCTCATTTTTACTTTTTAAAACAAAGATGCAAAGTGTATTTAAACAATAAGGATGTTTTCAGGTCACAGTTCATGCCCCCCAAGAGCCTTCAGTAAGTGCATTCAGTGCTGTGCATGCCAAACAGGCTGGACTGAACCCTGCTTTGCTTCACTAATCAAATTCTTTGCAGCCAAACTGTATTTGTAACCCTTTAATGACATCCCACAAGCACTGGTATGGAAACCTCATCTACAAAATGCCAGTCCCAGAAGATCTGTTGCCAGCACTGACTACAAGTGCCTGAAAAAATAACTAAAGCTGATTATAAAGATAATGCATGCAGTAGCATTTGTTTTATGCATAAAAACACATATCATGATCCACATTTTTAAGGAAATAAGAAGAAATACTCTACAAATTAATAACAACAAAGACATGCAAATGCATCTTTCCTTGGCCACCCCCTTGTTCCCCTCACGTTACCGTTCTCTTTAGTTGTGACCCAGCAGCAAACCTTTCTCAAGCCAAGGCTGGTCTACAGTTTTTACACCTTGCAAACATATTCAGAGAAACATTAAGTACTGCGGTTTGTCCTGGTTCTGTATTAGAAACAGTAATAAAAATGCAACAAATATACAGACACATTTGAAGCTCAATTCAGGTTTTCATATGGAATACCACTGGCAAGAAACAACATGAATGGCACTGTCAGAACAAGAAAAATAACCAACTTCAAACTTTTAAAACTTTTTTTTTTTCTTCTAACACATTCAAGTCTCCATTAATTATATAGCTACAATTTTCTTGCACACTTGAAACCACAGTTTTATCCATTTACTAAATGTTACAGATAAAGGCAATGAAAAGCTGTGGTAATCGTGTTTCATTTAGGTGCCTTTAACAGCGGTTTCCATCAGATTCAGCGATGCTCGCTGCGCTGAGTTAGCCACGGTTTTAAAAATCAAGCTCTGCAATCCTGTTTGGTGCTTGTGGGGCAGCGCTGACCCACCTGGGCTGAGCTGAAATGGGGCTCCTGGGCCCGCGGGAACTGGGGGACTCCCCGTGTAACACCATTCAGGGCCATGAAGATCTCTTGCTACCCCCAGAGTGCTAACAGTCCCACCAGCTCTTCCACAGAGTCAATGGTACCAACAAAGTCAAACCATAAAGCAACGCAAGACCAGGTGATGCCTCTTTCCCAGCTCTGGCAGGTTTTTGGAGGCTGTTCATGAGGCGCCCGCAGCTGCAGCCCCCGCCAGGCTGGTCCAGCTGGTGCCCAAAGCAGCAAATCAGCCGCAGCTCTGCAGAGGGAGCTCAGGGAAGCGCTAAACGCTCTCCGTTCCACTTCATTTCTTCAACGCAGACAATTTACAAATGGAAAACTATGTTTAATATATTTTGAAGATCACCTGATGATCTTTTCATACCCTTCTACACCAATAGCCAGGACAGAAATAGGGCACTGTTTTCTTCACATAAACATTCATCAAATGGGAATGATTCTGACTCGAGCGTATGCAAGACAAAAAGAAGCTGATAGTCTGCCTATAGAAATGCTCAGGTGTGAGAACAAGTCAATATGCCTGTGGCTCAGAGCTCTTATACTGACACCTTTATTAATAAACTCATTTTCATTTCTTTCTAGTGAATTCTGAAAATCAATCCTTTTCTCTAATGCCTGGTGAACAGCTTAGGGGAGGCAAGCTGCAAGCAATCTGTGTAGCCATAAAGAATTGTAGTCACATAGTAGTACAGCTCCTGTGGGTGTCTTGTTACATAAATAATTACATTTGCTCAATGGTGGGGATTTTTCCAACAGTATGAACCGTTTATGCAAGCAAGGTGTGAAATGTTCACTTTGGCTTTTTCTCCCGAGTTTCAACTAAAAAGCCGAGAGTGTTTGCAGAAAAAGCATCAGACAGACACAAAAAGAAGCAACAAAACAAACGCTGCTCTTTGGCCACAGAGATCTATATTTGAATAAAACCAATTGGAGCCCATTAACAGAGAGTTTTCTTCTTTGCCAGCCCTCAAAGACACAGTGACCAGGTGCAGTGTTAGCACTAGATACAGTCGGACCCACACTTGTTATCCAGAGCAGTTTATCTTCTGTTGACATTTGAAGTCATTTGTCAAATGTTCTGCGTGCAACATGAAACGACAGCCCAAACCAAAGCTGCTGATCCAAAATCTTCCATGGCTTTGGGCAGCACCAGCCTATATCGAACCACTGTCCAGATGTACCTCAAAATCACACAAAGCTTTTCCTACATCCAGCAAAACGGGGACAGGTTTCTCAAGTGCTTTTCATTGGTAAATAGGAAGAGAAATGTGAAGTTCCCGTGGGGATTGGGAGGGAGGGGGATGACCAGTGCCCCCTGCTGTGTCCCGGGCGGGTGCTCCCTCATCCCAGCTCCCAGCGGGGCTGGTGGAAATAACTCCGGTGCTTTCTTTGAGCTACATGTCCATGAAACAACACTTGATTAATCCACTTTAAGAAAGAAAAAAAGACATAAAAGCCCAGTAGCACTTGAGCTACTGTCCTATTCCCATCCTCCTTTTCCTTGCTCCCACCCTGTCCTTTCTGTGCATTAATTACCATTACTAAAGGAATTATGCAAATATTTCTAGTGCATGCAGTGACTTTTGACAGGGCACGCCTGGGCATAATTTCTTCTATCTGCAATACTACAAAACAGATAAGCAGGAGAAAGCAACCAACAGGATATTCCCAGAGCGTTGCAAACACTGGGGTGTGAGGAGGTGACGTCCAAGGGAAGGTTAGAGAAGCCACCCAGCAGAGGGCAGTGGGAGGACAGGGATGGACTTACAGCAATTAGTGCATTCCGTTTATCAGAGCATCCAAACTCTTCTGTTTTCAGCATTTGCCCAATATCTGCTGGAGGAATCCAAACTGCTTGACAAATGTTATTTGACTGAAACTTGTATTGCTGCAGAAGAGAGGAACAAACCCCTGCTCCCTGTCCCACGGTGAGGAGGGGAGCGCAGAGGGGCAGCTGGCTGGGAATGGCTGTGCTTGACAGAATTACTCACATGCGCAGTGAAAGCCAGTGACAGGGAAGGAATTAAAAGGAATTTAAACTACTTTCTTCTAACTCTGCACCTAATGTTATTAAGATGTGCCTCCATATCGGTGCTTTTTCCTTCCGTTTTTTATATTATCTAATTGGTCTTGTCTAAAACCTGCAGCAATAAAAAGTTTTAGGTAGTATCTCAGCCATACATACTGCTTTCTTTCACACTATTAAATCCACATCACTGGTAATTTGAGTTTTATATGTTACAGTGTTGCTGTGACTGCATATAAATATCCTGGTTATTTTATGGATAAATTCATTTTTACTTCCTCTAAGGCTGACTAATGTTAGAATTATGAAGTACAACCTGCCCAACACCGTTCTGTCACATATGCTCCTCAACAGTATGAACAGTCGCAGGGAGATCCTGATACAGCTCCACCAGCAGAAACCACGGCTGTGTTCGTACAGCCAAACTGCTCTGCAAAACACAGCTGCCCTCTCACCCGGGGAACAGCAAAACCAGCCTTTACTTCGGGAATCTACAAACACCCATAGACATAAACAAATAGCCCGTGTATTTACAGACACCTTACCACAACATGCCACTGGTTCACTCATAGTTTGGCTAGTTGTTAAGTCTGTTTACTAACTGTTTTCAGACAGTAGCAGCAACAATTCTTACAATTAAGATCTGCTCTACAAAGTCCTTATTGCAAAGAGACCAAACCCACTATTATAAACGCCCTGAAGCTTAAGGAACCTCCACACTGGCCACTCCAGAAAGTAACACGAAATTCTGTAGAAGTGAAAAGGATCTAAATAGAAAACGAGCAGGCGACTGGAACGGCAGCACAGCAAGGCGGGCGATGTTCGCGTGCTGGACCAAAGCCAGCTCACACAGGAGCCAGATGTTGCAGAGGAGAGAACTGCCCAGCTGTGTCCATGGGCGCGCAGGACCACTCAGCATAGCAACCATGCTAACGTGCGCTTTGCTGGCAATACAAAACCCTGGCTATCAGGCTGCACGATACCCAGAGGGAATTTTCAGGTCAGCATTCAAGGTCTCTGGAAGAGTGCTGGCTCCTGTTTTATTCAGACTCTGCTGGTAACACACAGGGAAAGGTAATAGAGCCCCAGACAGAAACCTCAGTGCCTCTGAAAAATGGTGAATGAAGAAAAACTATTTCAGTTCTTCCCTTACTCTGAAATTTTCTGAGTTTCTCCACAGATTATATTTATATTCTTCATTGATGTCCCTGTGCAATTTTATCAAGAGAAATAGGAAACCATATCCTCTTACTTTAATCTTGGAAGCTTTCTGTACTATAAGAATCCATTAGAGTCATGTACAAGGCAGTAAAATCTGCTGCCTCAATCTCCTAAGACGTCCCTGATGATGCTTCCCCCTGTTTTCTTAATTTGGTTTATTGGGATGTATGGAAGTGAAAGGAAAAGATTTTGTGCAGGGATTTCCCAATCTTTTCCAGTTATCAGCCCAGTTCTTTGTAACTGACCGTCCCACACATTAACAAAACCTCAGTTTCTATAGGCTCAACCTCGTTCTCAGCTGCTGCGATGCCATAACTCAGCGTCTCAGCCTGTGCTGCAGCAGCCCTGCTCTCCTCTGCCTCCGCAACTCAGCCGAGCTCAGCTGGAGGAAGATCCACTTCTTTCAGCTGGAAACCCTTGCTCTTTTTGTATCTCACTGCACTTTTAAACAGAAATGTCACAAAACCAGGCTAACTTGGCACATCTTCCCCCTAAAACAGAGAAGGTGAAATCCCTGCCGAACTAGCAGTCGTGTCAGCGGACAGCACAGAACAGCCTTGTGTTGGACCAGGCTGAGAGAGTGATCTGAACACAGGGATTTGTCACAAGCAAACCAAACAAACAAATGCCAGACTGCAATACTGTCACATTTCCATGTCGACCAATGAGAAAAAGCTGAAACTATTTGGAAGGTTTTGGCTTTGACCCCCACATAAGGTTGCTGTTCAGAATCCAGAATCTTAGCGATGCATTCTGTTCACCAGGTCTCTTAATTGCAATGTCCTAAATGACTTCTTCAAACCCCCATGTAAAAACTGAGCAGGCAGATATTCCCCATTACTTGAGCTTGCTCATATATTATTCTTAGCATTATATTGTAACCCAGCATACCCAAGTGAAATCAAAGCCATGTTGTTATGGACGCTATGCATAAATAATATATTTAAAGCAGTGTCTGCCTCAGAGAGCAGACTATGGAGACAGATGGAAAGGAAAACACAAGCAAGGAAACATCTTCAAACTCACAGAATAGTGCGTCTATATTCTGGCTGAATACCAACAATACACTTTCTCATTCTTTATGTACATCTGCCCTGGTTAGTATAGAAAAGGTACACTAGAAACAAGAGTAACTGCAACTGTACTTTTGATTTCTCCTAAAGACCTTCCACTGATTCTATAGAAGCCAGAACATAGACCGGGCTGGGACACAATGCAAGCTGAAAATTGCTTCAGAAAGCCAAGTTTAAAACATCTATTCTTTTCAATATTAATAAATTAATGAACCATTTAAAAGTCAAAACACGACCATAAATGACAACATTCGACATTCGCTTTTACTGCATCTGCTCAACCAAGTTCTCGAAGTAGGAGAGCTCTGGTTTCCTCGGGTGCCGGCTGCAATGCAGATCTATTCTGTTCTAGTTTTGTTCATGACAAAATTAGATGTATACTTTTACATATTTTTACATATGTTCAGCCTTTTTCCTCTCTGTTTTAAATGTTGAAATCCTTTGTTTTCCCCTCGTGTCTAAGCTCTCCACTTTTTTTAGTGGTTCCTGTTATCAGCAAATCAGCAAAGAGCTATATACATATACTAGATGGTACCCAGTTATGACAAGGAGACTTAACTCCACTTTCTGACAACTTTTTAAGATCAAAGAGAAATACATATGTGAAAACAACGTAACTTTATTCCACTGAAACAAGGAGAATTATTTCTAAATTCAAAGGTAACTTGCCCCACAAATATTACAAGCAGAATTTGGGATTTTTAGTATTAATTTCAATGAAAACATTTATCGCTATAGTGTATTGCTGTTCTGAAACTGAACTACTTTTCTATATATTTTAACAATTATTGCATTTTACTGCTGGTTTGAGTATTTGAAAGTCCTGCAATCTATTTTCGAATAGTCAGGGCTGATTTTCATGCACAGTGTGGAGCGGTTAAAACACCAACTTTCACACTGTTGGGAGCTGACAAGTTTAGGAAATAGAAGTTTAGCACTGCAGAAAAAAGTCCCTTTGAACTGTAACTACTGTATCTCCAGGGTAGTAATTTTGGAGAATCCTACTGCAGGGTAGTGGTTCTGTTATTTTATGATAGAACTACTAACAAGTGGTATGAAAAAGAAACCGATTTGGTTTTATTTCACATTGACATTTCTTATATGTCTACGCAAGAAAAACGAAAAACAATGTCCCCTTATAATTCCATATTCGCTGCATTCAGTAAATATTAAATTCTGGGATCTTCCAGGTGATTCGGGTCCATGTCATCTACCTTCAGACAAATTTCTGCTGCCCTTATTCCAAGGTGAACAGGACCATGTTCATATTGCTCCTCCTGACAACACTTACTAGCACCTGAAAATATCCCTCTGCACAGCCAACAGACTGAATTTCTCCCTGGACAATGTAAGGACCCTTATATGGAGAAAAGCCTGGGGAGGCACATGTCTGAGTCAGACGTCCAGCTGAACCACCTGCTCTGCTTGATCCCTTCCTGTCTACACCAGCTCCTGTCCCGCTCTGAGCCCCACTGCGCTGCTGCCATCGCACAGAAAGCCGCTCCAAAGAGGAGCTACGAGACCAAGGATCTCGTGCGTTTGCTTTCAGCTTCAGAAACAGCCTGCACATAAATCCAGTTCGTCAAATTCCTTTTGCACAGCTCTAAAGCAAAATAAAACCAACAGAAATTATCACAAAAGCAACACATGCAGAGCTGTGTGCCCAGTCCTGCTCCTGCAGAGCACTGGCCACACCAGAGGCGTCTTCACCCTGCCCAGCTCTCCAGGCCCCAGCCGTGTCTACAGCTGACAACATTTAAGCTTGCCCCCAGATCTTTTAGGCTGTTGCCAATATTGTTCCCAAAGTTGTCATTTCAGGAGCCATGAAACTGAAGTGGCTTCTGCCTCCAGTTTTTTAACCACTCCTTGAATTGTGCTGCAGTTGCTTTCATATGGGCAGGTGATGAAGCAAACTGGGAACAGAGCTGGGTTCAAAATGACCCAAGAAAAAGGAAGAATGGTTGTTTTTAGCCAAGCTCAGGTCCTCAGCCCAGCCCTGAGCAGTTGCGCAGACATTAGTACTAACCCAGTCCAGAGTGGGGTGAGGGAGAAGATCAGTGTTGCTTGATGTAGCGAGGTCGCTGAAAAACATTCCCCTCAATGATGAGGAACCTGCCCCCACGTTGCCGTCTGCCTCCCGGGAACCCGGCAGCTCTCAGGCCCAAGAGCTAATCCGTCCTGCAGAAGGTGAGCCAATGTCTCCCACAAAGACGGGGCATTTCTCCGGAATCCCGGGCCAGTGTTCACTCCACGCTCCTTCCTCCTCTTTCTGGCGTTCTGCCTCTTGAGGACACCTCACGTAAAAAAGGGAATTCTTGATACCACTGGCTGGCAATTAAAAGGAGGATGGAAAATCAGACAATTCTCTTAATTGACTACTTGTAATCTAGGGGAAATCTAATTAATTCTACATGAAGAACGACTACTC
This sequence comes from Streptopelia decaocto, assembly GCF_964273445.1. Taxonomy (NCBI): domain Eukaryota; kingdom Metazoa; phylum Chordata; class Aves; order Columbiformes; family Columbidae; genus Streptopelia; species Streptopelia decaocto. The sequence goes on along the minus strand of NC_138670.1, from coordinate 2,249,823 downwards.
TGTAGTGAAGAGTAATTCCTGATCTCTGGGGCTTCAGCTTACCAGTTTGTCAAATTATCCAATTACACACTTGTTAAAATCCATTTTGGGGAGATTTTCATGGCTCGTAAATAAATAATTTCAGAAGCTTTAATCCTAAAAAGAAAAAAGGGAAGCCCCCATCCCCCAAATGGTACCTCAGAATCACAAAACACGTCTAAAAATAATGTCAGCTTAAAAAGAGCGATACCCGCCTGCTTTGCTCAACAGCACCGCGGTGGCGATGGAGCTGTTTCAGCAGGGAGAAATTTGCTGCTGCTTTTTCAGCTATGTTTTATTCAAATCACTAATCTGAAGGGAACCAATTAAGGCAGCATCCCTTTCATTACGCCAAAAGGGAGAAATCTTTTCCTAACCATGTCAGTTAAGAGTGTGAAGCCAAGGGAGGCTGCAGCCCAACCAAGGATGGGGACACCCTGGAGCCAGCGCTGGGCCACCAAACTGTTCGAGGGCTGGAGAACATCAAGTTCATGGAGAGAGCTGGGCCTGTTCAGCCTCGAGGAGAGAAGGGAAATGAGAGACCTCGCTGCTTTCTACAGCTCCTGGTCAGAGGACACGGAAGAGATGAAGCCAAATGGTTCTCAGACCTGTGTGGCAATAGGATGAGAGGCACAAGATACAAGTAGAAAACATGAGAAATTCCATTTGGATACATGAAAAGCAAATTACCACGAGGGTGATCAAATACTGAAACAGTTTTCCCGGACAGATTGTGGCATCTCCATCTTGGAGGTGTTCAAGACTCAGAGGAAGCAGCTCTGAGCAGGACACTGGACCAGGGGACATCTGGACCCTCCTCAACCTCTGTGATTCCACCAGCTCTTACAGTTCTCTGATTAGAAAGAGGGGACACACACACCCCACTGCAATGAGTAGATATTTGAAGGAATGTTCTTAAATCAGTGTAAACTCTGGATCCTGATGCGACCAGGTTTGCCCAATTTGAGCATAGAAGAAAACTTTGAGTGAAAACAGTTTAGCAGTCAGAATTAAAGATTGTTTTGCAGAGTTTCCTACTCTGCTGTATGGCAGCATTGTGTTATAAAAGCCTGTGAGGGAAACTTGACAGGAAACAAACAAAGAACAGAAGGCAGTAATCTGTTTGCTGCAAACACCACCCCTCGTCATTTTAACAAAACAAAAAACCCAAACAAACCAAACCAAACCAACAACAAAACCCCAAACCAAACCCAAACTTTGGAAATCCCTTTAATATTGAGTTTGATTAACATAAGGACATAAAGGATCAGAAGAATACTCCATATTAGGTGGTGCAATATTTTCAGTGATTACTGGTGATTCCGGCCACTCGGTGTGAGAGACCTTGACTTTAAAATCATTCAAAGCAGTTATCTACTGAAAACGCGGCCCCTTTCAGCTGTCTGAAACTGGGCTGCACACAAATTATTTACAACAACTTCGCTCTGAACACGCACTTCACCACCACATTATTTCGCTTTTAAACTCATAGCATTTTTAACACCAAGGGCATACAGCAGTGTGAAAAACCAGCAAGGACTTTTAAATCTTGCATCTACTGAAGCAAGGACAAGTTCCGGGTGAAACTTGCTCTAAATTCAGGTGTGCCACGTTTCCCTGGTCCTTCTACATTTTGTAGCATCGTGCAGCTTCACAGCAACACAGAAAGACTATCAGGGCTGAAGGATTGGGCTTGTTTCAACCCAGTCCGACTGCAAGTGTCTAATCAAGAAAAACACATGTAACTCGTGCTTAAGAAAGAACTGCAGTTATTATGCAAAGCTATTTTTCTTAGGCTTTAATTTGTAAGAAAAATATCTTAGTGTTTGTTCCTGCTTCTCTAGGGAACCCAATTTTCGATGTTGCACGTCGGATTGCGTGGCCGTCAGCAGCTCTGCCAGCAGCCCGTCCAAGCCCTCATTACTCATTCCCTCCTCAGACGGAAACGGGGTGGCTGTTGCTTTCTGTTGTTGCAGGTGATTACAGTATTAATCAGCCAGCAACCGCAGCTCCACACACAAACCCCAGATTTCTAACCTTTTGTTTACAGCAACAACAACATCAAGATATTTTCCTATGAGCCTGTAGCAACCTTTGGCAGAAAAAGAACTGGATTAAATGGTAACATTTAATGGTTTTCACTGCTTGGAAATGTAAGTAGTAAAATATCTACAATGATGTTGCAATGAACAGAGTTACTGTTTCATTGCGTGCTCCGCAGGTCAACTAAATGTCTAATTGTAAAAGGAAAGAGCTATCGCTTGTTTTTTTGAATGTTAAGAACCCCAGGGATTATCATTAATTCTGGAAGGAAAAATGCAAAGACACCTGTTGGAATCTGGAGATAAGTCACCTTTGATTGCCAAGTGCTTGTATTATTTTCTCATTTCATTCTGTGTATAAAACAAAATGGGACACGCTAGTGACTCACGCAGCTGTCAGTCTGTTGGTTGTTGGACAACAGAAGCCTGCCAGAGCCAGGCCCTTGTTTAGCATAACAGCAATAATAATAGTGAGTTGAAGACCAAGCCAAGTCTTTTTAACCAGCAATTCTGGTTGGAAAACGACCCCACACCCTAACCCCATGAACTGAGCCCATTCAGCTCCTGCACACAGGCGCACGGGACACCAGAGCCGGCTGGGCTGCCTGCTCCGGACACACAGCTGCCAACAGCACACGCTCTCAAAATCATAAACAATGGCATCTACAAATGGGAAAAACGCCTTGTAGCTTCAGATACCTGTGATTCAATTAGTTTCTGAAGCATAACAGATTATTACACGTTTACTGGATGAAACATTTTCTTCTATTAATTGTACAGGCTCACTACAGTTATTAGAATGTGAAACGGAATCTAATCTGACTCACTCATCACAGAACGACTGATCAACAAGCTGTAAATACAATGTCCCTCCTGTCAAAGTTGCCTGAACCACAGAGAACCAAAGCAAAGAGCGACGCTGGCAAAGCTGCGAGATCCATGGTTTGTAAGACACCCTGTTCCTCTGAGCTCATACAATAATATTCCAGAATTAGCCTAAGGACCGACTTTTTTTATTTAATTGCTGTCAGTAATAACTCTGCAACAAGACCAAACAGATTACTACTGAAATTTGCTAATGGTATCAGTTTGGGAGCCATTGTCAATACAGAAGTTTGAACTATTAAATAAGAACCACCAGATAAAACCAGAGATTCAGGGCAAAGCGATGGAATGAAATGCAGTAACACACAGTGCAAAGTCCCATCACGGGACTGACAGCAAGAATTTCAGCCATCGGGTACGAGGCCTTCAGCTCCAAACAACAGAGCCAAAGAAAGATCTGGACATCGTACTGAGTCGCAGAATCAATGTGTGCACTGTACAGAGCAGCCCTGGCCAACCAGACACAAACCCCAACAACCAGAACCAAACCCACGCACGTATCATTTGAGATGGAGAAAAACCGTTTCCAGTGGATAAACAGACAACAATGGCAAGGGACAGTATCTGGTATCCTGTAGTGGTCTTGGATATCTATTTTCAAGAAAGACGAATTAAAATTTGGACAGGTAGGTGCCAAGAGATGTTACTGGGAAAATGGAAAGTCTATTCTATGAGATGAAATTGTAAGAACTTGACCTACCTAGTTTTAGGAGGCAATATGATATACTTCTGAAAATAAAAAGGTTGCTTCCAATATCACAATAATCCAAAGGCTTCTCCCTTGTCTAGGAGTAGATTTCATCCATGATTCACTAATATGATTTAAAAGATTCTTCTTCAGAAATGGGTAAAATTTTAATTAAATATTTGAAAAATTGCTGAATATTGTAATTGCAATTTAAAAGCTACAACGTAGGAAGGCAAAAGCTTTTAACTACTAGCCACCATTTTCACCAAGCTGCCTGGCAGTGGAGTGTTCAGAAGCCCCGTTACAGGTGAACGGGGCAGCTGACTCTGGCCAGCGTGCTCCTGCCCTGGGCGGCTGCTGGGCATCCCTGTAAGAAGGGATGGATATTCGCTTTATGTTTTTACCTTTAGTCTTTTCTGTTTGGCTTCCGAGTTCTTCAGGGTGAAGCTATAATTAAGTATGTGTTTGCGCAGCACTGAGCACTCAGGTAGCTGAGTCTGAGCTACATATCCAGTCCTAACAGAACACTAACAGCATCAGCTAAAAATTAAATGCTTCAGATACATATATTTATAAGGGCATTAATACCCTAAGCATTTTTTGAGTCCAGCAGTGGCTGGCACTGCCATGACAGCTGATTGCTGTAATTATAAGAAAGAAATTTAATGCAGAAACAATAGACAGCCTCTTTGCTGCAGCAACTGATTTTATTTATTTATTTGCTCTATTTTTCCAGCTTCTCACACTGATGGTATGTAGAGCAGTTTACTTCCTGTCAACATTTTGGTTAAATTTTTATAAAGAACATCCGGAGCAAGTTGAAATAATTAATTATCTAAAAGGTATAATGTTAAACTGGTGTTCAGGTTTGGGATACAATTTATTTAATATGACTGCCATAAATATAACTCCTGACAAGTCAAAATGGCTCTAGAGGGTCTGAGGACAAGAGCATGTTCATCTGCAATGGGAGAACAGGTTTACAGGCAATTTTGCTTTAATAACTGTGCAAGGATGTATCAAAACGGACCTTTTAGCAAAATATAATCTTAAATATGAAGCTTGTTACACGTTACAGACATTATAAAATATTTCTATTCAAGAAATAAAGAGAACATTTAATTTTTACAGCTACTTTATCAGCCTGGTCTTGTAAAATCAATCTTCCACTTGTGTTTCATACAGCTGTGGTAACAAAGATTGCAAGAAAGGTGGTGCTGGTTTAAGGGGTTATTTTTCCACCACTACCAGTGACCCTGTCCTGGAGGTTTCTGACCTCATAATTCCCTGAGATGAAGGATAACGTGATCCTTCTTAATAGATCACCCAAGTTTCTTTAAACCACCTTCATTTGCAGCTTAAAAATAGGTCAGTTCGACCTGCACCAACAGAGCTTTGCTGCCTGTTTGTGGAGCACAGACGGCTCCTCCGTACAAATCATTCTTTGCCTTCGCCACAACCTGTTTGTTGCAAAGCAATGAGCTGGACTCCGGTCACTGACTCACTTTAAGCCTGTCATAAATCAGGAGGCTCTTCTCAGAGGCTTTTTCTACATTTGATTTCCATCTCTCTCTGCCTCACACCTCACTTGACTGTCTTGGAGGCCAACGTTGACCTGCTTAAGGATAATAAATAATGGACCAAAACCAGAGAGATAGTGGAAGCTCAGTTGCTGATACAAGTCGGTAATTCACTGTTTACCATCCACCTTTTCCTGCTAAAATATGGCTGGGAGGGACAGAAGGTTGTCTTAAGAGTTCTTGTCTCTGCCAAGCCAACACTGCACCATTAATCAAGTTTCAAATCCCATCTTTTCTTCCTGTCCGTTTCTGTTCTCTAATAATACAGTTATTTTCTAGGCTGATGCTGATTAGATTATAAACATACCTAAGGGCTACACCAATAATGGGTTTATCAGCCCTGGGACCAACATCTCCCCCTATGAGATTTATGAAACAGGTGTTTTGCCCTGATTTATTAATAGATTATTAAATAGTGGAAGGGCACAGATAGAATAGGTTTAGGGTATGGACACAGGTAATTTACAAATTCAGAGCTGGTTCAGTTAAGAACCAGCCCAGGTATTTAATTATTCACCATTTTTATTATTTACAGAACAGATTTCAAAGTATCCATTTACCAGCATGTCATATCTGCCCTCTGCCTCTCTCAGCGGGGATTATCTTGTATGTACACAGATGGCTACACAGCTCGTCTGTCTCTCATCCTCACCTAATCATTAAGGTTCGACAAAAGGTGAACACCACAATTATGAAAGAGCTGACAATGGTTAAAAAGCAACAATAATCAATAGCAGCAAATGTACAAGCTGAGTGATTAAACCTGTGCTATTCATCAGCTAACAAAATGAGAGTGAAATAAAACACGGAAGGAACACCAGAGAGAAGTCAAGTAGGAACTGGAAGCTGATTCTTCAGGATGCCAATAAAAAATAATGTCATATTCCAGGAGATTCAGGCATATATTCTCACTGGCTGTCACACTACATTGCCGGTCCCTAACTGAGAAAATCTCAGCAGTTTAGCATGTTCAAGACAGTTAATTAACAAATGGACCATAAGCCTTTTTAATACCATATTTCAAAGGCCTTAAGAGGTGCTAGGGCTTCTGTCTCAGTGGATACCCTATTATTACAGGTGAAATTTAAGAGAAAGATGTTGAAAGAAAATTAATAAGTATGGTAGTTGACAGCAAAGGACAACACAGAAGGCTTTTGCTTCTTCACTATTTACTTCTAATTTATATTTTTTTCAAAGTGACGATTTTTCAATAATTACCACGGGGTAATCCTCTGGCATTCCTTATCCAGAATTCTCCACCCAGAATCAACCCTATCAGCCTTTATGAAACACCCCACAGCTTTTCTTCTCAGTACCCTTGAGTGCTCTGCTGTGATTTGTGTTGCTGTCATTGGTGCAGGACCCCGCCGAGGTCTCAGAAGCTGGAGAAAGGTGAGTACAGCAAGTGTCCTCATAACTTCAGCAGGTGGAGGCATTTCCAGTGTGCCCTGACGCTGCAATACATTCCAGTCTTCCCATTGCAGCGTTTTATAACTCAATAAAAGAAAACAGGAAGCTCTAAATTGGCCAATCTTCTGCTTTCCAATTTACAAATCCTTAATAGCCTGCAGAAAAGACTACAGAACAGACTACAGAAAACAAAGCTGGTGCAGAGGTGGGGTGTGCTGGTCTATTAAAAAAAAAAAAAAAAAGAAAAGCTCTGCCTATGTTAAAGCAGTAAAATTGTTCTTTTGACAAATTAACCTGTAATTGAAATATTCAACAGCGTTTCTGTTTGGTGCTTCTAAACATGAAATTATTCGTTCTGCTAAGAAGCCCAGCAAAACTAACTCAAATTAACCCCAGTCTCCAGAAACAGAGAAATAACAGAACACTTTGTTTTCACTGTGGTTCTTCCTATATGGAAGAGTAGATTTATTTTTTATTTTAAATTTGTAAATTACAAGCTGACTTTGCTAAGATCACAGGGAAGTCTGAAATACCAAACTAATCTAAGTTCCACATCTTGAAAGATCTGGCACCGGAATCATCATTTCTGAAGCACAAAGTGAAGTACTACGAAGATTTAGAGATTTGTGATATCCCGGAGTTTCTCTCCTGCTACTGCAGTTAATGCACAGAAGGTTAAAACTATTCCCAGTCTGTCAGTAATACGGGGACCCGCGCCATTTATCTTTGCTTTATCTCTCACCCATTATCCCAACACCTGTTGCCTTATAAAATGCAACCTACTGATAACTTTATAGACTTCATGTGACCTTTGAGCACAGAATTTTGTGCTTCTGGAAAATAGGCCTTTTTTTTTTTTCATATTTTAATGGAAATGGAGTGAGATGATTTGTAGCAACTGCCAGGATAATCTATTGTTGTTCTTATGAACTATTTTTTGCCACTATATCACTTGATAGTAAAGCAATCATGGATCTTGGGCATGTATGAGAAGAATTAGTGTTGTTTGCAAGCATTGGAACCACTAGGAAAGAAATCTTTTATCATTTCATTAAGGGATGGAGTGAATAGAAACCCCTGCATCTCAGAGTATGGAAATCAGATCGGCTTTACAGCCTTAACCCTCAGTGCTCCAGAACTCATGACTGCACACTGGGGTCCCATCTCCAGAGCCGAAAGCCTCTTCTCCTGTCACCAAACCAGAAGAGATCCCCCAGTGTCCAGGAGCAGGAACCGGCCCATGAAAACAGTCATGCAAAACCAAGGCGTTCGTTACCCAACTCTGGTTTGTTAGATGGCCACAGCGCCAGCTGGAGAGAGCTCTCTCAGCTGCGATATGCACCTTGCTAACAGAAACATGAGCCGTTACAAAAGAGAAGAAATATTTTTGGTGAAATCATCACAGAATCTGAGTAGTTCTAAAGTTGGTAAATAACAGTAATAGCCAGTTTTGCGAGTTTGGAAGTAGAGAGAACACCTCCAATCTTCAATAATGGCATCATTAACCTGCTATCACTAGGTAAACATCCAGGTTACATTTTGTCAAATGCTCTGAGATTGACTTTTCTCTTTCTTTAAGTCCAAAATGATAATGAGTCAATATTTTTGAACAGATTACCTAAGAACAAAAGTGGGGCTCAGCAGACCTTAGAGCAGTGTACTTCATCCCTAACAATGAAGAAATGTAAAGGGGAGAGAAGAGGAAACTCACAACATTCCTGTTTGCACTTGGAATTTGGATATCTGAGAGTGTGTTTAAGTAAGAACAAGGCTAAAGAATCAGGTATTTTTCAGGCTCTATGCTTTGCACTGTGACAGTGAGGCAACCCACTTGAATGCATTTATGGAGAACCGTTGGCTATGTCCCGGATTTTGTGTTCCCAAGGGCCACGAAATCAGCTGCTCCCTCCAAGCAGTCAGCGTGTTGGTCAAGGGAAGCACGCCTGTGCCTTCCATGGGAACCTCTGGTTTCCCTCATGCTCTTTCACTGCTAAACAAGTCAACTTCTGAAGTCAGCATCTGTTTCTGAAGGCGCTGAAACTTTCTGTGTCCCACCCCCCCGCTTTCAGCAGATCATTTGCACTTGCCAGACGCTTGAGGTGTAAAGCAATATTAACAACTTGCAGAATGCCAGACATTTTCTTACCATAGCCAAAGGGAGAACTCCTACCAGGTCCTTCTGGCTTATGTAGATCTTGGAGATTCCCAGATCAGATGTTGTGTCTCCAGGATATTCTACCTGCCATGTGATGAGCTGGGTCCCAGGTACGTCAGGTAGCTCTTCAATTTCAAAATCAATCTGCAGGATTTCAGAGAAAGGACCATCCGCACTGCAAGAGCGAGAGAAAAAGAAACGTTCCATTCACATCACTGATAAGCAGCAATATAATTGCTTTTCTATTAATAAAACTTTGGATTAAGGCTCTTTCAAAGAGACAATTTGGTGGGATGGTGGATTTAATAATGAATTAATCATTTGCACTTGTCTTAAGATTTCGGGGTATTTTCCATACTTACAAGTGGCTTAGTAACACTCTGTGCCACGGATCACTAAACACTGCTCCATTTCACAGGTGGAGAATCAAAACCAAATCAAGGCTAAAGCCTAAAAACCTGACTCTGTAGCTCTCCCTTTAACAAGCACATTGTATTTTCCTCCCTGTTAAAGCAACACATGAGCAAATCTGAAGGGAATCGCTCCCTGAAATGGGAAACCACTGCATTAAAAGTCTTTTCTGCTTTTTAAAAAGGGAGACATGGGAGAGAGGTCAGAGCTCAGGATGGGTCGGTGAACCAGGGCAGCGGGAAGCAGAGGACTGGAATTAATTTTTGGCTGCACTGCTTCCATGCTGCGAATGTCTGTCTGAAGCTCCTTTTGTCCTTTGCTGAACTAGGAATTATAGCTAATTTAGCTTTTGGGGGGAGAGGAGAGTTTCAAAACTGGATTATTTAATATTACTATTTGCCAATCCTGCCAGGATCCTTGAGTAACAAAACCAACGAGCTACTAAATGTGATTCTCCAGAATACTCTGGCAATATAATGATACCTTATCAATGCTACTTTGTCTTTACATGCTGTCCTTCCTAAGGTTACATGGTTCATATAAGTGAAAACCATAAAGCCAAAATGTAAAGCGGTAAAATTGGAAAGGGGCTCATCGATGCAATTCCGGCAAAGCTTGTTATAAAATCAGCCACTGTATAGAAAACAATGCAGTGAAGTTTCTATTGTGTTCCTTGCCAAGGTGAGCTCCACAGTCCAGTGGCATTTATAGAGACAAGAAAATATTCCATTTACTGTAAAGTTGTTGAGGAATGCAGAATTTCTTAGCAGTGCAGAAATCCAGGGGACACTGAGAATGACAGAGCTTTTACTTCTGAAGCACCAAAGGCCAAACAGATCTTCAGTATTTGTGTGGAGGGGAACGAGCAGAGTTTCCTTCAGTGGGATAATAGTCCAGGAGAGAAACCACAGCACAGCACTCAGTGTAAGGACACTTATGATGGAGAGTGTAACCAGAGGAAAGGGGAAACATTTCAGCAACTGATTAGAGAACCGCAGAATGTGCCCAAAACCCAGCAGGTTTTCCCAGCTGATGTGCAAAAACCAGCTAAAACTAGGCTATTTTTTATGAAGACCGCTTATGACAACAGGCCTGCTTTGGGATTTTTCCCAAAATACTAATAGATTTTTATTATGCTGGCTAAACCAAATGCTTTATCCAAAGCTACTGCTTGAAGAGTTTAATCTGATCGTCTTTAAGGTTCAGATTTTAATGGATGTGTCGAGTCCTTGCTATCCTAGATGGAATTTAAAAGGAGCCTCTGTGTTTCCAAAATGAAACACATTGTGTTCAATTTCTCATTTCTTCATATCAGGAAAAAAAAGAGCACAATTTCTAAACCAGCACTGAATGCAGTCTCACTTCATGCTGACCTAGGTAGGATCAGAAAGCTGCTTTATGCAGCTGCAGCTATTGAAACTCAGTTACCTTAATTGCATGAGCAGGAACAGGTAATGCATTGCCTATAAATACTTGGCAGTCATCCTGGTTTGTACAGTATGTTCTACCACAGTTTCTGTGTTTAAAGAACTAATTGAATCTTAGTATAATGAACCATAGTTTTGTGATTCTGTTCAGGGTGCCTTTCGTTATTCCCGCACTGGTGTCTGTGACCAGTGCTCTGCAGAATTGCTGCTGTCACCAGGAACGTGTCCCGGAGCAGCAGTGAGGCAACTGCTGAGCAGGGCACACCACCACGAAAAACCCAATGGCTGCCAAAACAGGCAATCAGCTTAATCTACTGTATGTGGGGGATTAGGAAAAAAGGAATAAAATCATTAGGACATGGGAAAACAAAGGAGGGAGTGAAAGGCAGTGGAAAAGATGGGGAGAGAGAACTCAAGCATGGTCCTTATATTCTTGAACTACAGCTTCCATAAGGCACAACTAAAGTAACCCCAAAAGAATGGAAAACGTTACTTGTAGTTCCTTCTTTAGAGCAGGTATTTTAATGAAGCATTTCTTGCAGCAAAAAGACCCCACTTGGCTTCCATACATGACGCTGATGGAAAGTCTTTGAGCTAGTTCCCTCTTAGAAATACTAAACACCTCCAAATGACAAGATTACAAAGCACCTCAAAAATCAATAAGAATCTCATTACTGCTAATAAGGATATATTAAAAAAATGGGAAAGTATTGCATGACCTATAATCAGACCCAGGCTGTCAGCACCAGGTCAGGAACTTTTGATTAATTACTTTACTCATCATTTACTATGATGATCCTTCCATGTGCAAGTCCCATGCATTTATGTCCCCAATTTACAGCCTTCCTAAGCAATGTTTAGTAATTGGAATCTTTCAACAGAGAAGCCAAAAAGTTACCCTCTGAAAATACAATTAAAAAATATAACTAGAGAGCTTTGGGCAAATAGAATTCATTACCAGGATTCAGTCACATAAAAGTATTTGTGACTTTTCAAGTTAAGGCCTCTTTGTACAATAGGAATATTTCTGTAGCGTAGTCAGTCATTGCTACTAAAAATGATGTGCTGCCGACTCCTCCTCAAGGCAGGCGAACACTTTATGGTCACTAGAATGCAATAGCGTGTTGGCACCTCGTCTTTGCTGGCGCTAAATCATTATTGCTGTCAAGAGTACAGCAACAGTATTAGTTACAATAGGGGAGGCTACATGATTAGAAAGTTTAGGATGGACAACACAGGCACGTTCATACTATATTTCTTAATCTTCCTTTTATTTCCTATCTAACGAAAGATCAAGCAGCTCTGACAAATTAAGAGCAATGGGAAGCTCCATCCAGTGTTTAGGGGAGTGTTTCCTGCCTCTGTGGAGTCATTCCGCACCTGCTTCTCCTGACACATTCCTGACCATGGCAAAATTAAAAAGAAAATAAAAATAATAATAAAAACCGTCTCTCTCTGCCTGTTCACTAGAGAGCCCTTTCCAGCCTGAGAGGCCGGGCTCAAGGGCAACTGTGAACACCTGTGCCGCTGCACTGAGGTTTTATAGAGAACGAGCCAGCCGTTCTTCTGGGTCTCCAGGGATGCTGTATGTCCTGCAAGACCCAATTTTCAAGAGGAGACTCTGTAAATCCAAGAATAGCTACTGGATGTTGGCCGTTCTAGTCAATTCGAGTGTCTCATTCCCAACTTCACCAGCCGTGGTATTGGCTTTGATCTTTATATAATGCTCACAAAACAAAATTCGTTCTGAACCTACTAAAATGACTGGGCATGTCATGTTTCTCATAGTACAATGTATAAAGTTTTATCACTGTCTTTAGAAGGCTATAACAGACACAAGAAGCCTAAAGCCATAAATGTGCTGAATAAGATATATCATAGAAATGTTAATGAAAGAGCCTTGGGCAGAAGAAAGAAGGAAATCTTTATTCTTTTCTACTGCTGCACACATACCCAAGTCTCCCATCCATCTCAGGGTATCCAATTCTGTGGCCCCACAATCTGCACAGGCCACGCTAAGGGGCGGAGCAGCTCCCAAAAGGAAGAAATGGTTCCAGACTGAACTGGGACATGAGGAAAGGGAGAGAGCAGCACAGCCGACCCCAGGACACCTGCGGGAGCTGTGAAAACCGCCATCCCCAGCATGCAGCTGAGTATTGTCTTCCCCTAAATATGGGGGGCTGAGGAAAGAAAAACAGGAGAGCAAACTAGAAGAAATTAAGACGAAAAATTGCAGAGAGAAAAAGAAAAATGACCCTGTTGCAGAAGGATGCCAGAGATAGAGAAGTAGAAAATGAACTTCTGTGAAATGGAGATAAAAGGAGAAATGACAGCAAAATAAACCTCCAAGGCTTGGAGTGCATAGATGTTTTTTGAGGAACACCTACAAACTCCAGATGAAAGGGAAATGGAGACAATAGCCAAAAAAGAAATAGAAAATGAGTCAGTCTTTCCACCAAAATTTATAGTCAAGGAAGGATTCTCATACACTTTTAGTTTGTCTTCCCTAATAAAAGATTGCTTGTCTAGTCTTTGCTGAATTCTTAACAAATACCCCCAGCTTTGGTTTCAGGGAAGTGCATAATTTTATTTATGGGGATTTTTTGTTTGTTTTAAGAAGCCTTTAGATGAGAGTCGAGCTGTTGTGGCAGGGGGACACATTTGCATTCCTCTCCACATTTGCCAGAGACAGAGATCACCTCTCTTCTGCATAAACAGGTACTTGCAATGCAATCAGCAGCTTCTGCTGGCATGTTTGGTAGCATCCTCAAAATTATGTGTATAGGATGTGTAAGTAAAATATGTGGGACCACTGACAAGGAGACCATACTACTGACACCTCAGGAGTAAAAAGCACGGAGGAGAAAGGAGTACTAAGTGTTAGAAGCTCATTTATTTGGGCTTTTCTTTGTTGCCCATCACCACACAATAAGCCATTCCTTTAGAAATGCTGGTAACTTCTTCTGTTTCAGTCAGGGGTGATTTAAAAATCTCTCTGCAAGGGATGATGATGGGTGCAAACTTCACATCCACATTTAATCTCTTTTTTGATGTGTTTTCTGTGCACTCTGTTTTTAACTTCAGCAACCAAAAGGTGCTGCCTTAGGTGTCCTGTGCAGGTCTGTCCTAAACCAACGTGCACACTTGTGCTTCGGGCCAGGCTTGAACTCTTCAGCGCAATACGGGAAGACAAAGCAGAGAGAAGCATCCCCTGGATGTGCCATCTTTGGAAGTTCATGTCTCCAGGTCGGAATTCTTTTACCAGTCTCACGTATAAACACCATAAACTAAACCCCCTCAAAATAGTCTTACAGGAAAAGCAACATTATTTTATTGAATCTGACTCTAGTTTCCTTCTGCTTTCTGAGCCAGAGTGCAATCAGTGAATATTTTCCAGCTTTTTAAAGAAAAGGTTTTATATGGGATAAAAATTGCAGAATTTCAGGGAACTATTTTATTCCTGCAACTAGGATTTAAGGTAAAAACCAAATATTGCAAGATCTGACATTAAACATAAGACATTAACAGCACGATATTGCTTTTCACCAGCTGAGGAGCTGGCTGGGCTCCAGAACATGCGCTCTGCGTATCCACCGCTTGAGCTCTCAAATCCATTCCATAGGTGTGAATCTGGCTGGCAATGCCTGCAGGATTTCCACCCCTCCTTTGCAGGTCAGAATAAAGTGTCCGAGTTTACTTGAAAAGTTAGAATATTAATTCTTTTTTGTTTTAATTAAAAACTCCCCAAATGATATGGTGCAACACCTGCACGGTATGTCGCCAGCAGAGCAGTATGTACGTACTTTACACATCAGTCCCTGGTCCCAGTCTAAACAAATGGCGAAAAGCAAGCAATATTTTAGGCAGAAAAGAGGCACGCAGCCTGGGACCCAGACCTTCCCAAGGGCAGAGACGGTCTGCTGAAAAAACAGGACCTGTAGAATCCAGCCTGCTGTATTACAGCAAAGATCATTCTTCACCACTGATATATCCAGATAAGGTGATAAATACAGCAGCACTTTACATTTTAATTTTCTTCATTGTCATCTTACTATTAAAAATTCAGTGATGAGGAGGCTGAAAAGTAATTTTTCTTCAGGAGTTGGTGTATGAAGTGAACCAACCAGCAAGAAAAATCACAAAAATTGAGTCTGCTAATCGCGTAATAAAGATAGTTGAAAAAATGGATCCATGTGTCTGGAGCGGGACATCACAGAGCTGGCTGAGAAATACTGCCTGAATTATTTATTTGACTTTTTTTTGCTATTTTCAAATAAATTATTCACTATACAATTTTCCAGCTGTTGATAGCACTTTTCCCAAATAACTCAAACCATTCAAAAGTGGGTAAAAATTAGCAGACCTTTTAATATAATATAAATTTGAAAAATAATTTCCTACCAAGTCAGCATTTCAGTTCAGAACCATCAATCTGAGCGTCTCTTGACATAGTAAATCCAGTGATAATTTACCACATTGTGCTGAGGGAATGGTAAATCGACATTGACTTTATTACATCTAGTCTAATAATCATTCAATAAATTATTCAACACAGTAGTCAGTAAACATCAAGTACTTTTGAAACAGCCCAATCATGAGGCAACAGCAGAAACCCCACAGTTACTGTGCAGGTGGGACTGAACTGCAGGGCTGAGAAAACAGTTTTACTGACCGGACAAACTCTGATAAACCACTCCAAACACACTGACCTTTGGGTTTCTCTACCTGCTGGTTATTGTTGTCCTCAACGTAAAAATAACAATAATTATAACTCACATAGAAGCATGATAAAAATGCAAAAGAGCACACCAGGCATACAACTGCAAATGATCATCATTAATTGGTAAAGTTTCTATAGGATCCAACTAAGGCTACGACTACACTGTATGAGACACCTGCAGAAAGTGGTGGTGGTTGTCTGAACTCAATGTTCCTAAAAATACCCTTAGATGTTCCGCTCACATGACAATTTCCAGCCTGTTAACACTGCCACTATCACTTCACTATCACTCCATCCTGGAAATGAAAGAAACCTTTTGCTGCACCGGAGGAGTCACACAAACCCGACATGGATCAGCGGGACGTCAGATCCAGTGTTTTCATATTAAAAAACTACAGGGCCACTGCTGCAAGTATTTGCTGTTGAGTAATCCCAGCGTACTAAATCATGACATCAAGTGCTGTGCTCAGAACACTGCCCTGCAGCCAAATACATTCTTCATCCTGCAAATATTTATCCACCTAAAACCCCTTATACAAATGAACAGCAAATTTATACTTATGCATAAATGTATGCGGGATTAGACTTGCTGAATTCAGGTTAAATCTTTTTTAGTAATTATTTATCCCTGAAAGGCAACCACTTAGACAAAATTATCTGCTTATGTGCTATTCAAGAGTTTCCCTTGAGCTCTAGAATTTTGTTTAACAAAGGCAATAGGGCTTTGTCCCCTGATGACCACGTGCAAGCCCAAGCAAAGTCCTTAGCTCCCACAGATGTCTGTGCCCATGCAGGAGACCCAGCTCAGTACCTGGTGCACAACCAGCCCCGTTACCGTTATGCAAAGTTGAGCTGAACAGAGAGCTAAGCCAGGCACTGACCCCTGGTCCTGTGAGATCCGCTCCTCTATAAACGGGAACACGCAGAATCTGTATAAACAGAATTCTACAGAGCACCTATCAGGGGGTCTACAGCATCATTTTGCAGGCAGTGACCATAGTTTTGGGTGGAAGCCATCAAAGGGACTGAGAGGTGCACAAGAGTAAAAATCTTACTCCCCTAACTCCATCTGTTATTTCCTTTTGTGTTTTCATGCTCTTGCTCATCTTCTGAAATACACACCTAACAAATCTCTTCTATAAAATTATCGTGGCTGCCAGTGCTTATTTTTATTCTTCTAGCAAATGTAAGACATTTAAAAGGTTCAAGCAAGGAATCACCAGCCTGAACATGTGGAGAAACTTGTCTAAAAGGTACTTCTAGAGTGAATCTCCCTGAGTCCTGATAATTTACCAGGCTAATTTATTATACTATTTTTGCATTCACATCAAAGATGCAGGGTTGTGCTGCTTTATGATCCATGCTTCAGACAGCAGTTGCTCTCCTTGATGTCCAACTTGGTCATTGGAATCCAAAATTATTTCAAAATTATCTCCCCCACCCACTTTTTAAAAATTTAATTGTAGTCTTAAATTCAGAGTGGAAGGCTCGGCATGGTAGCACGTAGCTCCGTTCATGTCTCCAAGGTCAGATCTATAACAAACTTTGTTACAGTTTGCTTATTAGTGTCCACACTGGTTCAACAAATGCCATTATATCTAAAAGCAGCATTACATTTCACAAGACTCAAGGCCTCAATCTATTTCAAAATTAGTGGCTTCTTTGGAGAGATCTGCCAAGGCGTATCCAACATCTGAGATTAATATCCTCAACAACAGGAACTTCCTCTGCCACGATCTATTCAGCAAGTATTTCTGCTGAATGTTACAAGTGACTTTACAAAATATTCCGTCCAAGTTTAATTGAAAGACAATGTTAATACACCATGATAAAAATAGCTCCTTTCACAAACAAATTCTTATGGTGAAAATAATGGATCTGGAGGTATGCTAAGAAAGGTGATATCAAGAGACTACATTTACTAAAAGCTGAAAATTAACCACCACCATGCTCTGCCAGGCTATTTCCAAGACTGTCTGTCCTACAGCAAAACAGTATCTGATCACCAGCGCTAAATGGAAAATGCCACCTCTGCTTTTCATCCATTCACCTTCACAATCCCATTTGCGAGCTGCTCCACGCTCGTGAGCTTCAGCACAACCGACCTGCTTAAAACGCAGCATCTATTTCATCAATGTCATTGGTACCTACTGTACTATAACGGAAAATGAGACCCTCATGAAAATAGCATACAATATAGGAAAGGTACTAAAGATCTGATTGATAATATATATTTTACTAAAATTTTCATATTTATAACTATTTTGGGAACTATACAGACATACAGAAAGTCAAGTTGTTCTCCACCAATTTTTATCAATTGAAGACGACTAAATGCATATACATATATCAATCTGTTTTGTATACTGGATATGTTAAAGTTGGCAGCATGGAACAGATATCTCTGGGCATAAAATGCAGTATGTACATTAGTTTTGCTTTATTAACATATTTCAGCCTTGACCTTGTTGGCTAAGAGGTGCACCCATTAAAACACTTGGGCTTTACCCATCAAGACCCACAGTGCCCCTTCCCTGCTCCAGCTGTGGCACAGGTTTGGTATTTGAGCAGATGTTTCCCCTCTGTACACCTTGGGATCGCCTGACAGCCATGATGAAATCATACAGACAGATGATGATCCAGGTCTGCAGTTGAGTCCTAGGCCCTGTCAAATCAAATCACAGTTTTTGATGTTCTTCTGACATTAAAAATTATGTGAGTTCAAAAGCTCACAGAACTCGAGTTCCCATTAGCATGAACTGTTCCATTAAGTCAAACAGCATCATTATTTTGGGTCTCATTGCATCCAGTATTGACACACCTGACTTTTCACCACTTTGAGCCCCAGGCGCACCTGAGCTCAGAAGGACTGGTGAGATATAAGGGGAGATGTATATCCTATGTCCTGGCAAACCTTGGATACTCTCTGAGGAATTACAAACTAGTAAGAGCAAGTTTTGATTGTGGCTATTATGCTGCCAGAGAATTAACCAATAAAAGGCGTACGGAGAGCAGCAAACTATCCCCAGAGCAGATAACAGCACCAATTTGCACTGATTTACACAGGTGAGTACGTCAGCATCCTTTGGTGAGGTCTACCTTTTCTACCTGACAATCGCTTATCAAGCAATTCTAATCTTATTTATGCAAATGGTCCAGGAGCTGCCAAAGCAAACATGAAGACCAGCTGTCCATAAACGAGCTATGATCATTCATTCTAGATGACAAAAATTCAGCAGAGGAAGGAAGACAGAGCTGCATTTACGTGCTGTTCTGGACAGAAGAGATCTTGGTCCATATGGATAGTTCCCTGCTACTGCAACCATCACATTATATAATCTCTTCATAAACTTATCAAGCTCCATTTTGAAAGCACTTAGGGATTTTAAATGCCTATTTCCCTGAGAGGCTCTTCCAGAACCTGATTATTCTAATGGTTAAAGCAGTCAGAGGAGACACCCTGGCTGGAACTGGAACCTTGTATGAGTCATTGCTCGGAGCGAGCGGAGCACAGCACCCCAGACACCGAAATGGGCCAAAGGCAGCTCTGCTTCCTGCAAGCGTTCACAGCAACGCACTCAATAACTCTGCAGACCTTCTGGAAACACGTAATGGCTGATAATAGCTCCCTCATTCAAAATTATTCCTTCCACGTTTCTGCGTTCTCAATTACCTCCAGCCAAACAACTCCTTCCCTACCCCAATACAGCTGTAAACAAAAGAATTCTATTTCTGCACATAAATTTAAGTGGACTTTAAATATTTACTGATCTAAGTAGGCAGGCGGAGAAATGGTAGGTTCTCACTACCTTATCTCAATACACTGTCAGAATGTGACTGCAGCCGTCTGCCGTTTCCAAAAGTAAAGTATTACAGTAAAACCAATAACATGATCAAAATAAAACTGGAGAAGAGAGAACAACACGGCGCAAATTAGGGAAATGCTTCATGAAATACTAAGGAAGCGTGTCGGTGCAAACCAGAAATCTCAACAAGACTGAAGATCTCATGCCAACATTTTATGTGATGGACATATCACATGATATAAGCTTCTTATTATTTAGCAAACTTCCGTCTAATGTAATTTGGGCTTTAAAGCCACTTTTATTTATCTTGGATCTTAAAAGAAGATTCTATGGGAAACAACCACTAACTTTGGGGGCTGAGCAGTGGCCCAAATTGCTTTGCTTCTACTTGTAAGAATCTCAGGACTGTACTTGGAAATCTTTGTAATTGACTGTGGAAAGATGTACATGCAGCCCTTTAAAAAGACATATTGATTTTATTGAACTGGAGGCAAGGGAAAAGAGACCCTAATTATTATAATTATGAATTCAGTAATGCTAGTAATCGTTAATAGCTTCAACAGGTTCATAAATCATTCACAGAATGGGGAAAAGCAGTAAGTGAAGATCAATTTCTACTCAGGGGCACTGCAAAATTTGCCATCCTTATCGAAATTTGTGAACCAGATTTCCCTTCGTGAATAGCAGAGCTTCACAAGAAGATGACAAACATACAGTCACCAAGAAATGTCGACTTAAAATACCTCCACCAAGCAAGATGGAAAAATTCACATAGGCCACATACTTCAAACCTCATAACTACCATGGTTCTTGGAGTATGTGTGGAAAAATCTAACAGCTATTATGAGTAATAAAAGCAATTGAATGACATGAAGAATTAAAACAGCACAGCCCACATTATCACCTCAGTCTACGAATAGGAACAGATTTTTAGGCATGGTTTTCCTTTTGCTTTACTCAAGCTTCTTGATTTTAGTGATGCTTTCATTGCCCAGAAGGATAAGGTGCAAATAAGAGCCACAATGATTGAATAAAATGGACACATTTTTCTAATAATGGTAGAAGAAATAACCTGTCAGATATTCAGAGGGCTGAATGTGCAATACTTGAAGTAAAATCAAGAAGAGCAGAAGGTGGGTTGCTGATTTTCTGAAAAAAAACCCCAGTAGGTGAGGTTTAAAAGGCAGAAGAAACAGAAAGTGTAGCTTTCCACAAACATTTCAATGATTTAAGCATCCAGGAGAGAAAATTGCTAGAGCAGGTGGGCAGGAGAGTATAATTAGAAACAACAGGAAATGTGGACCAAATTCAAAGCCAAAGGACAGTGGAAGAGTCTCAAAAAGCAATGGCAGACATGATAAAGGTTTAGAATTAGATAGGATAAAATGCTTAGAAAGAAATGTTTTTTTGCAGTGGTAGATAGGGCTGTAATAAGCCTTTTTCATTTTTTGCCCCGTTCCTTAATAAAGAAAGGATTATTCAATCACTATATGTGTGTCTGTCATTCCCTCTAGTAACATTAGACCAGTTTCAACAAAACTGGGCAGAAGGATAGAGGTTAAGAATTCTGAAGCTTTCTGGAAGCGGGCAGACAGCAGAAGAGACCAAGTGATTAACCCTCTGACACAAAGGACACCGTGCACTCCCCGAGAATCCACGTACGCACTTGTTCTTAAGAAGCGAATACATAGAAACCAGGCTTCTGTCTTTTGGCTGCTTGCTGAAATACGCCTTAACTTTTATGGCTCCCTGATACTCTTTAAAGTTCCAGTTCAGAAGTTGACCCCTGCTCAGCAAACCATTGAAGCAAGCGCTCTCAGTCTGCTGGGACTCACTCTCGTTTTATAAGTTAAGCATATGTGTAAGTACTCTGCTAAATAGGAACGAATTTAAATACTCTGCTGAGCTGGACTCTCATTTATCAGCAAAATCACTGGTTCAACTCAGTAAATTCACCAAATTATATGTGGAGAGAATTACTCCTGACTCCTGCTCAGTGCTGCATGAAAATGCACCTGTAGGAATACAGACCCCTTGAAACGGGTCTCCCACATAATTAGGAGCACGACCTCCACTTGTGCTCCCAGACGTGCTGACTCCACGAGGAAAGCAGCAAAGCAGAGCTCAGAAAGTGCTCAACACGAGTCTTTCTCTCACTACTGAACCAGAGGACGCCTGGTATCTGCTGAGCTGCTTACGACCATTAGCACAGCCAATGTAAATGGCAACATGATTGTTTTCTATACCACTGCATCCTACGACACACAGTGAATAGCAATAACTCTGAAACTTAAGGGAAAAGAATCAAGTCTTTTTCATGGTAAAACCATGCAGTAACATGAATTAATCATCTTTCTTTTTGACAATTCTGAAAAAGCTACCAAATATGTCTCTGTCTCTTATTTCCATATTTAATAATTTAGAATTCTTTGTTCACAAAAGAAGCGTCATGTTCTGCAAACTTTGTGAAGATGTAAAACAAGAAGCAACAAATTCATATTTAAATCTCTGGCACACAGTTTACCAATGCTAAGGAAGAAAATATTCTCAAATAGGAAACAGTCAAGGATTGACACTCGAGCTTTTACATAAATGTGACAAGTGGGTATGTGAATTGTGTGGAGAAAAGATGAATTAGAAACAAATTGGAAGCCACCTGTATAAGAAAGGGAAATGGAGAGGATAAAAGCAGTTAACATAGTAGGTATTTCTCCCACAGGTGTGAAAATAGTGACATCTCCATCCAGCCATATTCACAGCTGATGGAAAGAGAAACTTCCACTTATCCTATACGACTGGTGAAGTTCCAGGTGCAATCCACTATCAGAAGTGGACCAAATTAAGCAGATCCCATGGCCGCGTGTTCTTCCCAAACTGAGATACATCAGGAGCAGCCACAGAGTCCTGAAATATTGCTGTTGCCGTAAAGCACTGAGCTGAGAGCACAGAGATGCCCGGCTCTGCCATTCCCCTGCTGAGTGACCCTGGCCAAGCTACTTCACCACTTTTTGCTGGAGTTTTCTAATGTTCTGAATGTCATTCAGGGTTTTGAGAAAATTTGTCATAACAGGCCAGAAAGAAGAGTTCAGGGCTAAATCAGGATTAAGAAAAGAACACCCACACACCAAGCAAATCTTGGCCATTGCGATGCTACAAAAGTCTATGTTCATGTACAAGGATGCTACCTCATCCTTGTACATGAACAGATTAAACTGGTTTGCAGTGCAGCCATCAGAGTGGAATACTTTGACGAATGGTCAGTTCTTCTGTATCATACCTGCCTAGTCCCCAGGAACTACAAAGCCCATGGTAGCACATAAAAGAAGAGTAAGACTTAAAAAATGGAGTTCTTTCCTAGCTAGATTATTCCACTTCATTGCATTCGAATGTGCAGTATGTCACTGGAAAAAAAGACCTTCTTGTCAGTCTTTAAAATAAATACATTAAGTCCTCCATTTGTTTGTTTCGAAGCCCTTCAAATCTGAGACTGCTTAGATTGTAAATCTGGTCTTCATCAACACAGCCGAGTTCCACGAGATTCAGCAGGGCAAGAGAAACGATGGGAAATAAAAGCAGCAGGTGATGATGCAGTTTTCTAAATGACTGAAGATCTAAGTTGTCTATTTAAAGAAGAAAAGTTCAGTGGCACATCCTTTTATAACTAGATTAGGTTAGTAGCACTAGCTTACAGTATTGGCTACATCAGCTCCCCCTAAAACTGCAACAGAGAATTTTTAGCTGTGCTTCCCGTTCCTAGACAATACAAAGCCGCCAGTGCCACGAATGCTGCTGCCTTTATGAAGATATATATCATTTTGATCTGGCTGAAGCAACCCCAGCGTGGAGTCAGTGCCAATTTGATGTCCTTTCCTTCCTTCAGCTCGTGCACATCACTCATGGAGACACCGTAATCCGCAGTGACACACAGGGCAGGCAGAGCAGAAGAAAGCTTTCAGAGCAGGGCAGCTCTGCTTTACGAAACAGAAATGCAGGACATTGAATTCACTCGCAGCACCGTTTCCAGTGTTTGACAATACAAGCCACTCTCTGCAACTGAAATATTTATTCAGGCACAATTACCATATAAGATTAATATTTAAATCAAGGGTAATTTGTTTTCATTATTACTCTTATTTCTTTTTAAACAACAGTTAGGATCATAAACTGAATCGGATGATTTATTCTTAACATTCTTTAACATTCTGCATTTATTAGTACCAGTCTGAAACACGCAGCCATTGATCAAACTGTATTTTCCAGAGTGATGCTTGAAAAAGCTCCAGCCCCTGCGCTCTGGATTTTACAGCCATTACTGTCAATTATACACCCCACTGGGGGAGCAAAGAAACGTTCATCCCCGCCAGCTGCAGCCTGAGCCCTGAATTTTGCAGACGCGATTGGTATTTCAAACACTGAGAGGGGAGAGAAAGAGGAAAAAACAAACAAAGACCCAAGTTAGCCATAATGCAGGCAACTGAGATTCTACACATACGTTTGGGGAACTTGATATATGAGTTTGAAATTTTTCTTTGAGAACACATTTTGATAGTTGCACTGATAACCGTAACACTGAGGTCTCTCTAGCCTCATACACAAGGAGATCTTAACGCATTTTATGAAGATACAGTCACAGCAATGGGCATTTCATCAAAAAACCCCAAACAGGCTGAGCTGTGCGGTGACGGACACAGCGCAGGCCCCAGAGCGTCCCTGCTGACCCGTCAGCGCGCTGTGCCAGCCTGGCAGTCTGATGGAACACAGGTGCCAGCGCAGATCACCAGAGGAGGTAGGAAAAGAGGTAAACTCCAGTCCCTGGCTGAAATAAATGGGAGCTTTACCATTTCAATGGGGATGCGGTTCCTTGCTGTAATAGTCTCAGCTCCCTGGGCTGTTGTCATATCCATCAGACGCTGCTGCAATGGCATTCACGACAAAGCTTGAACCCACTGTCACCCCGAAGGAAAGCAGGTCTCGCACCCTGTGATGCCACCCCAGTTCTTCATATTCTGACTCAATATTCTCGGGTCATTTCCAGACATAAAACACACATCATCACAATTATATGTATCTCCTCCATCTTCCCTCCTTCTACCTCAATGTTAATTAACTACTAATTTGCAAAAACATGCATCCCTTCAAATAAGCAAAGACCTTTCTGCAAGTTTGTCTGCCTGCTTTAGGTAAGGAAGGGGCCCACTGGAGATCAGTGGAGAAATTCTGGCAGAAAGCTGAATAAAGCTATAATGACTTATACTAAGATGGTAACAGAAACAACATATTCGGAGCCACAGATGAAAAAGAAAGTCATCTACAGAGAAGGATAAATTATATAAAAGAAATTTGATAGTTCTCATGTCTGAGGAGTGGAGCTGACTTAAGCAATCATATTTCATCTAGCACCCAGGGCTAGATTTCAGCTGAAATTCTAGAGGGTAAGTATTCCATCTGCTAAGTTTTCCAGCCTCCAAAATGCTTTTGTCTTTAACCCTTGTCGTATTGCACCTTGGGGCAAGCTTAGACCAGGCCTTGGCAAAGCGAATTTCTTCCTCCCGCGCTGGAGGGCACACGGGGACAGCACACGGCACACAGCACCGCTCCGGAGCCCGCGGCTGGGGCATCCAGGAGCACGGCATTATACAGGTTGCTGATGAATAAGATCTATAGCGTCCAAAATAATTTGCTGCTGTAGTTCTAGCCAGGCTGGAGTGTGAAAGGCTGACTACGCGCTGGAAACACATAGTTCACGTATATGACCTACTTTTGTAGGGCCACAGCCTGGAAGATGCTCAAGGCACCCTGTCCA
Source organism: Streptopelia decaocto (assembly GCF_964273445.1). Lineage (NCBI taxonomy): Eukaryota > Metazoa > Chordata > Aves > Columbiformes > Columbidae > Streptopelia > Streptopelia decaocto. Next base: position 2,224,878 of record NC_138670.1, on the reverse strand, counting down.
GTGGCACTTTTCTTACTGCTTCTTCATACACATCACAGGCTACAAGATCCAACACTGCTGCAAAGTGCCACTTGCTGCCCAAAGAGCTTACAGTATAACTGAGGTTTTTGACTGCAGCAAGACCATGGGAGACATGAATATTAAACTCTGGACTGCTCATAAGACACAACACAGAATGCCCTGGCAGGTAACCTCTGCACACCAGAGTCCATTTGCTCTTGAGAATGACAGTAGCAATGCTCCTTCAACATAAAAAAACAACCCAAAGCCTCTGCAATGATGACAACAATCTCTTCTACTCAGTGTCCTCCCTACTACAGCAGACAGGGTAGCCAGAGGCTGCCCAGGATGTGAAGCCATAAACAGGCAAATGTAATTTGGAGAGATCTCCTGATACTGCTGCATCTGAAGGTTCTCCCTACACATAGTCGAAGCCATCCCAAACCCGGCCAGGGAAGCGCTTCTGCCAGGACCAGCACAGGCAGGTGGCTTCTTTGGCCTCTAGGACACACGCTACAGCAGCACGGACTGTGTGCATGACGCAAAAGCTGCTGAAAGACAACACTGATTTTTAGTGACATTGATAGCAAGGATGTGTGCGTATATTTGGGATCTAGCTACAACCTTTATTACAACCTTCTTCTCACATACCTACCTCAAATATTTATCTTGACAAAAAGGAATCCATCTCTGAGCCATTTCTGCTGTGGAGACTGGTGTAGCCAAAGCACGAAACATCCAGCTCTGGCGGACACTGACCTGTCCTGGCTTCAGCAAAGTCCTTTGGAGCGGCTGGCCTGCCACACTGAAACCACGAGACTCAGCTTGCACATAGAAATTCTGTACCAATCCTCTCCTTTCCCTGTCTAGATCTCAATCTGTGACACCCTCATAGTTCAGAATATTCTAAAAGCACCTAACATATTATTAGTACCTTGGAAAGCAAAGAATAATGATATCTGGAATTGATTTTAAATTATGATCTTAAGGTGAAGACTTTCCAGTTGCACTCACAAGTTTAAAGAACCCATGGCTTACATACATACATACATGAACATACACATCTTTGACTTCACTTTTTGATATAATTTCCTGCTAAGAAACACTGTGGAATTTATTAACATTCCTGCCTTTGCTTTTCTATTTTTCTCTTATAAATGACACCAATTCTAAAACCATTCAGGTGTAACAAATGTTATTGGTTTCAGTTTCAAGGTTTGATTTTTGTGTGCTCTTAGCTTCTCAAGAGCTATTGCAAAACTCTTGTTGGCTCTTTAATCCCCTTCAGAGCTGCTGGTAAGAACAGATGAGAGTTCAGTCTGAGTGCCTTTAAAACATTGCTTGGGGGGTCACAGAAGGAATTCGGCTGCAGGCCTTCAGGGTGCTGTGCCTGCTACACGCTTCTGGGTGCTTCTCCTTGTTCTTAATATTTTGCTGTTGCCTCACAAAGAATGGGAGGAGGAAAGGAAAAAAAAAAAAGCTTTATAATTTATAGGAAATGTATATACTACATGTTGCTAGGAGGAAACGTCAAGAGAGAAAAATAAATCCTTTCTGACAATTGCTAGTCATTTTGTGCCGGCAGCTGAACAACATGAGAGCTGCGCTTTCCCTCCCGGAACACAAGAGCACTCCGTAGATGAATCATTCCACTGAATTGAATTATCACTTTCAATAATTTGGGGTGGTAAATCGTACTGACATCACAAAAACAATGTGTAACCTTCAGGTTTTATTAACAGATAGTGAAACATTGCTGAACAGCACCCTATGGAAAGTCTTGTTGTCTTGTCTTTTGTTAGTCTTGTTGATCTCCCTTCAAGACATGATCCCTTCCTGGGAGATCCATAGCAGCCATACCAGCCTGCAGCTGGTTTGCTTATAAATGGATGGGCCACATATTTCTTTTTCTGCATTGTCTCTTTAATAGACTAAGTTAATAAACATCTTATGTGAAAGGATATGAGCTAGTTCAGTTTTGAATGACAATTAAGCAGCATGAGCATAGCCATACGGACAGAAGGAATGCAGGTTCTTTTATAAATAACCCTATTCTGGAGTTGTCCTTCCTTTATAACAGGAATTGCTTTCACCTTGTGGGCGAAGTCGGAGATCAATCTTCCTCCAGCCTCCTTTGAAATAACAGCACCGCATGTGGCACATGCCCTGCTGTGCAACTATTTTCTTTCCTATATCCCTGCAAGGCGGCAACGTGATGCTCCCAAACAGACGCTGAGACTGCCCAGAGGGAACATGCTCAGTGTTTAACGGTCGAGGAAAATATCTCCAAAAAAGACACAGCTCTCGGTTAGTCACAGAATGGAACCTATAAAACAATCGCCAGGAGACTGAAATGGATGGTGGAAATCCAGGATGGTTGGAGGTAACACACAACTCTTTTACAAACCCTGAATGAGTCCTCCTTCCGAGCCGGGCTTTCGCAGACTTTACAGATAATCAGGGCGCAGTTAGAAAAGCAGCTCAGCAGCAGCACGGGTTCCTCTGTCAATGCAGCACAGACCACAGTCATTAAGCAAGAAACTAGTAAATGACACAGCTCTGTAAATTACATTCTCATTTTTGTGGCCGAAATACAATTACACATTAATACCAACTACAATGTAGAGTATTAAGACAAATAATTGCAAGCTGAATTCTCTTCTTTCTCATGGACCATGAAAAAAGGTTAACTGGTTACCAGCCACAAGCATTAAAATTGCAGAGGTGTGTTTTGCTTTTGTTTGTGGATATTTCTTGTTGGTTTTGATTTTCCCCTACACAGGACCAACAGCCAAGAAATGCCCAATCTATGCAAGAAACCACTCCTTTCTTAGCGTAGTAATGCCATATGAGACTTGATTTTTATGACATTTTATAGAAGTAAAGCATTCACACAAGCACAGTTAAGTTTTCAAAAGACTGTTTTTTCAGCATAGCGATTTCATTGTGGGAACAGTTTCGAGCCACGTGGGACAAAGCCGCGTGTCTGCTTAACCCACCGCGACCCAGCGCCCATGGCGGCGACAAAGTTCTAAACCTGCGCGGCGCGGGGCGAGCCCCGGGGGCTCATCGACGAACAGACCAGAAAGCAGCAAACGGGAGAATTTGCTGCTTCCCAACAAGACTTCACCGCCAGGCCGAGCAGAGCGATGGGAGCACCTGCAAGTTCTGTGCCAATTGTTGTTGTTGTAGGAAAACCAAAAAGTTTTATTATTAACGCTCTCAGGAAGGAAGGCAAGTGGGATGGGGGTCAGCAGAGATGGGTTCTGCTCCAGCCCCCACCATCGACCTCCTGTGTCACCTTCAATAAATTACCTGATGCCAAATTCTCTCCCAATTGCTACGCAGAAAAGCCCCAAGATAGCAAAGATTTTAAGCAAGTATTTAAGCTATATCAATAGTTTCAACTTAAGATGATATTAATGCACAAAGTAATACAAAACCACATGCTTAAACTTCTCTCCAGTTGGAAAAACACATGCTTACGGTTAAGCACATTTTCATGTTCTTATCAGAGAAGGCTCATACCAGCTGATGTATTGGGAGGATAGGATGCTGAAGCCAGCTTTTAGAAAATGTAATGAGTACCACGTAATTACAGTTTCACAAACAATATGCAGGAAGTCTGCAAAACAGTTTACAGCTCTTACGTCTTAGCTGCACACTAGAGGGAACTGTGCCTCCTGTTTTCCCATTTGTGGCAGCCCATTAAGGATCACGGAAAAATGACCCAAACCGGGCACACGGGATGAAGACTCCAGTGTGACACACAACTCTGTGACAGCCAAAGACTTGCTTTGAACAGGTCGCTGCTGCCTCCATCACCACAATGATAGCATGGCAAGCACATTTCTTCTAGAGTGCTGCATTTAAAATTGGTTTTAAATCACATGTTCAATTTCTTGTCCACAATTGCAAAATATAACTGGTTAAATTAACCTATTCTATTACTCGTTAGGTCTCTCTCAGTTCTATCAGTACTGTAGGCAACTGCCTTCCACTTTAAAAACATTTTTTGTCCTTGAAAATGAAGCCAGTAACTGAATAATGAATATGGATTCCTGAAAAGCTACCATTAGAGGCTCAGTATTCAAAGCAGAAGTGTTTTAAAAGGGGCATTAAATCTAGGAATCTGTAGATCAGCAATCTCGGGGTTTGCTTTATGTCACTGCATCATTCTGCTAATAAATTAATAAACCCGAGATTTCCTGTGGCAATGGACAAATCACGGAATCTTTCTGAGCTTCGTCTCCCATTTCTACTTCCCCACCTGATAAAGACGTGCCGGTGATAACCACGTGAACCACTACGTGGTGCTCAGATAGTCTGACAATGAGGAACAGAGAGGCCCTGTGAAAAACTCCAGTATGGGAAGCTGACTGTTTTAACAGAAATGCAAATACAGGATGGGAAACTAGAAAGAGTAATTAGCATCACACTGACACATCCACACTGCTGCTGATCCCAGCATTAGCTCATTTAGCACTAACTCAAACACTCAAGGGACAATTATTCCATCTGGGACTGAGACAGAGTTGTCTCCATTTTCCATAGGAGTCCTTCACAGTTAAGTCCCCAGTCGGGTCCCCAAATCCTTATTGCAATCACAACAACAACAGTGATGGGGGAAGCTGGAGCATCCTCTGGTATTCACACTTCAAGGCTGTTTAAAATCAGATATTGTACCTGCACAAGGAATATTTTCCATGTACCCTTGTCAGCTGTTCTTTAGCATCTCTGTGCCATGGCTGTGATGATGTGTAAAATGCCCTCGTGCCCCCCTTTATTTGGTGTCTGGTTTCAGTCGTCTTTGGAATTAATAAAGATCATTTTTGAGCCCCTTATATTTTAAATGACTTATAATAAAAACAGTTTCCATCCACACAGAGAAACGCAAGAGTAAGTCAAGCCCAGCAAGAAACATTAAATGAGTATCAGGAGAGTCAAAGCTGAAGCAGGTGGCTGCATAAGCATTTGAATTTCTAGTTAAGACAATGAAAATTTATGTTCATGGCAAACTACATGTATTACATTTTTTAAAAGATATTTTGAATATTAATAGCTCATTTATCAGAGGTCCAAGGGGTGGGATAGAAAGTATGTATTATTCAAGCTGCTGAGGCTGCAGACGGGAGTCTCGTGGTGTTTGGAGCAGTAGCCAAGCAAACCCCCCACCCAACCCCACTGACACGTGCCAAGGATGGGAACCAATAGTGCTCAGGACAATGCTGAGCCTTTTTAGGATCATCACTATGTACCTGAGAGTCTGAGAGGAAAGAGTAGTAGGAGAGCAGCAGATTATTCTCCATGTGGCTTTGGTAAAGACAGCTGGAGTTTCACAGTTAAATTTCTAAGCACAGAATTATTACAAATGATATTTGCAGGTGGAATATATTCATCCTTAGGTTGGTTTGTTTTCTCAGGCTCTGGATCAATGTCTCAACAAAGTACATGCGTTTGCTTTTCTATTTAGATTGATTAATGTATTAGAAGTATGACTTGTAAGGAAAAATACTACAGTGGTCTAGAAACAGTCTGAACTAGATGAGGTTTGTATTTGGTTGTTGCAAGTTGCTAAAAGCCAAGTTATACATTTGTTTGTTTATAAAAAGACATTCACATACAGAAAAAAAAAGTTCATAGATGGTTATGGTTATTTGAAATTAAGACTTTTTTTCCTTAAACTTGTTCAAAACATTCTTAAAACAATCTACAGAAATACTTCAGCACAGCAGACAGAAATGAACACGCCTGCACGGTGACATAGAGCTAAAGTTCACAAATGAGGCTGCAGCAAAGGATTGCAAACTGCTGCAGAAAGTGTTCAAAATCACTGCAATATATATGTCAAGAAATAAATAACTCTGAAGTTTACTGCCCTGCCCTGGTTTAAAGAGTTCCATAAATCAGCAAATTTCTCACTTCCACTAAAATACTAATTAAAATAAAGCAAGAAGAACATTATCATTTTCCATGGCAAACTTGCCCTGGCCTCAGACAGTTGCAATATTTCACAAAGCACAGTGACAATGCATACTGGAATTCACCAGGGCAATAAATAGTGTATTAGCACTGTTCTCAAACAGGAAAGCTCTCCAGCCTCCGGAGTGCGGGCTCACCAGGGCACAAGTCCACGCACCGAGGGGTAAAATACCCTTTCACCACTGAAGAGACCTTCCCTTGACTTTTCCCGTATTTTACAGTGAAGATTCCAAGTCTACTTACAATTTACAGAGAAAGAAAAGGGATGGCAACACCTTTTGTTTCCTCTCTATGACTGAAACCTCCCCCTGTGTTATCTAGTAGGAATGTCCCTTGTGTCCGTGCCAGAACGCTCCCATCGCTTTCTCCTTTTCTGACCTGCTTTGCATTCCTCTCTGGTTCATCTTGGACTCTCACAATTAGGTTGACTCCTGTCTATCATCAACATTCATTTGCAAAAATCTGCAAAATGTCCAAAATCAAGGAAACATAAAAACATGAACTCAAAGGAGAGGAAGGAAACCAAACGCTTCTGTGTCAAAAGTCAACTCGCCCACTTGCAAAAGCACTCCGCTGGATTTTGTACTGTGAAAAGCTAACTTCTCTGAAATCCTGCTTTAAAGCTGGGCTGAGTACTAAGCATGAACAACTCAGCACAGACACACACATGTGAGCCACTCCATCTACATTGGCTCTAACCAGCCACAGAAGCTACATACGCTGTGTATGTTCACATTATACACACCGGCTGACCGAAGCTGTATTTATATATCACATCAGAGTAACAGTTTGCAAATCACAGGTGTGCTCCAGCAGCTGGCATCTATTTTAACTCATAGGAAGATGGATGATCCAATATAAAGGGAATGTATAAAGCCTAAATTCAGTTTGAAGATATGTTATAATGACTGTTCTAAAAGCAAAATCGGGTATTCGGGCAAACTAGGAATTACACTGAAACTTTATGAGAGTTAACCACACTGCTCAACAGCATTAATACAATACCATGGACATTTTGTAAGGAGATTTGAGGCTTCAGAGTCCCAGTTTGCTAAAATGCTAAACAGAAGCAGCAGCTCTGCTTCTACCAAGACCTCTTGTATTTGTACTGTACCCATTTAATGAAGCATGAATTTTAATTTAGTCTGACACTTGGATGTATTTTTAGATTTGAGTTTTGCATGTGTTTTTACACAACTCCATTTCTAAGCCAGGAGATGTGTTACAGGGTGCTAAGCCACACACATTAAAATAATCACTTTTTCACATAAACTGTCACAGCACACGTACAAAAGTTCAGCAAAGGAAGAGGTCACTAGCACAGAGAGCTGGTCTACCTGCAGATGCAAAGATAACTTCAAATATAAGATCTGCCAGTTTTTAAAGCTGTATTGATGTAGGTATTTGCCAAAATGTATATATTTTAATAGTAAAATTTTCAAGGTTACTTCTGTCTGTCTGCTGGATTTACATCTGAGGTACATAAATCTTGGTGCATTACATAGAGTATTTGGACAGGACAACTTTATTATGAAGTTATGTAGAAATGATTGAACTACTCTTTGATCATAAATATGCAGCAGCAGCACAGGCAGCCAAGGGTTTGCTTGGAAAGTAATAAGTATCATGTGGGAGACAGACTTTTGGAGAATTCATACACTGTGTTCCACAATTCCTTGGTCTCCAAGCAGCTTTAGAGTAAAGGGAAGACAGACGTATGGGATGGAAGGGACAATCAATACTTCCACAGTTCACAAACCCAGCCTGTCCTTTGCAGCACTTCATTTCCACGTTATTTATTTTACGACAAGTAATGACCTAATAAGTGATGGATAAATATGACAAAGCCAAAGCTAAATTTAACACCAAATACTGTAACTCACTACAGCAGGATTAGAAGCAGTGCAAAACATCTGATGAATGTTGCTCATAAAATTTTTCTCATCAACACCTGCTCCCAGGAGGACGCCCAAGTGACACAGTTAACACAGTTCTGCACTACCAGACATACACATAATTAATTATTCATTTTTTCAGCAGAGGTCATGCAGAACATGATACAAGTACCAGACTGTAGCAGGTGTGGTAGCAAACACAGTGCAACAGACGGCTCCTCAACTCAGGAGCTGCAATATGGTCACGAAAGAGCAGAACGAGACTGTACAGGGATGTGCAGGGAAGTCCAGGGATGACCCAGGGCAGGGGCTGGACAGACCCACGAGCAGCAGAACCTGTTGCTGAGCTTGGGGAGTTTTAAGGTGAGGCTTTAAGTATGATATGGATATGACTTTGCAACATTTCCAGGAATTTGTTTAGAATCTGAAGAATAATCTAAAAGATAAAGCAACTTTTAACAATCTAAGTGATGATAACAAGGTGACCTCCTTAGCCAAACAGAGCAATTGCCATCCCAAAATACGTAAAGGTAAAAACAGGTGTGGGAATATATTTTAAAACTCTGATTTAGCTCTTATAATGAAATGGGTTCTGAGCCCATTTAAAACTTTAGGTCCTTTAAATACCATCACACTGAATAATGTCCACTGCCTAAATCCAGTTACATAAGATGAAATTACAATAGAAAAAGTATCTACTAGGTGTTTGGGTTTTTTTTCCTCATCATTTTATTTATGCTATTTAGACTTAAATAAACTACGACATCCACTTTTTCCTGGCCAGAATTTAACTAGCTGCAAGACAGCTCCTCTGCCCACAATTCAGAAACACTTTCAGACGTGGTCCACGGTGACACACCATTTCCTGAGCCACCGAGGAGCCACTCTGGTCCTCTGCTACGCTATGTGTTCTCTATCAAAGCAAACAATTGGCTTTACATCTTGCCTGTCCATTCCCATGGGTCATCACCCGGATTCGCACCGGGGTCCTCAGCCGAGCTCTGAGGTCAGGGACTGTGTTTCTACAGCTGGTGTGGACCAGGGTTTGCACAATCCACACTGAGCAGGGCTCTACACGGGAACTAACACACCAAGGGCTCCAATTATGAGGATCCCACTAGGAAATCTGCAACATGAATAAGTCAATAAGCCAATTAAAAGGTCTAGAATAAATTTGCCATAGAATTATTTTACTGTGACCGTGGCATGGCACTCTCCATAGATTCTCCATCCTCTTCTTACAATATTATGCATAAGTTAGCCTCTGCACGTTCCTAATTTCCGAGCACTCAAGTAAATGACTGGTAATGAATATATTAGCAGTATTATTGTTTTATATGTTACAGTGGTGGCAAAAGCTGAGCACTAGTGATTAAATGTAGGAAATTAAAAGCTGCTGTCAACAGTTTCTCTCTCTCAAGGTTTTATTTCTTCACCATTCTTGCTCATGTTGCTTTAAGCAGGAAAAATGCTGTGGTAGTGATTTCTTTATTAGAAATGTCAATAGGGTCTGCCAAACTTTAATCAGCTCGTTTGGCTGTTAGACCAGACTGGCATAAACTCTCTTTATGAAATACATGCCTGCCTTATTGAGCTTACTATTAAAATACTGCAAATACCCCCAATATGTTGAGTGCAGCATTATCTATCAGACTGAATGTAAAATACGTTAATCCCCCGAGATGGAGAACTACTGTTGTCAAGGATTTCAGCCAGTGCTGGTGACCTTTACAATTCAAACTCTCTTCTTGCTCAATTTTTAAATAATTGTGGACAAGATTTTTTTCCCTCTGCTTCAATCTTTATACAATTAAAGCTTCTATGTCCACTAATTCTGACCCAGCTGTGGAACCTCTGAGAACAGCTGGGGAAGCTGCCGCTTTGCGACTTTGAAGCTGACTGATCTGCTTCTTACCGTGATCTCAGAGGTATTAATTCCTTGGTGAGAAACACTGCCACAATAATCTGGTCTAAAACTTGACTGATTTATCTACTATTGGTCACCCTGGAACTAGACAAGAAATAGGGAGAAAATTTTGTTCTCTGTTCTGATTTGGGACACTGTGACTAAACCTTTTATTTCTTGCCCTCCCCACTCCACCCCTGCCCCCAGAAGATAGTATTCACACATTTCTGAAAATCAGATCTCAGTCCAGTTTCTGATTTAGAAAATTCACATTTGATGCAACCAAAATCACTACACACCTTGGAATATCTTTGTCTTGTTTATTATAAGACCCTACATTATTATGGTGCTCCAAAGCTGCCTGTCCAAGCGGCAACAATCTCAGCAAGTCCAGTCCCAAGCACGGGTGAGTCCAGGGGAGCCTATTCCCTTAGCTGGTATTTTATCCAGCATTTTTCACAAATTAGTGCTATCCTATTAAGCGATGGATGGCCAATGACTTACTCTAGCTACCGATCCTTACTAGTATCTCTTGACATAAAGTCCTTGAGGCCATGACTGCATAGCTTGCATTTCATACTTGCTCTTTTTTCTACTTGTTCCCATCTTGAGACATGCTCCTAAATCCACCCCTTCAATGGATTCATCATAAATAAATATTTCAAGAAAGCACCACTGCTGAATTTCAAGCAAGTGTTCAAGTCCTACTGATGCAAATAAGATGAAGACCAGACTTGGACCCAGTGAATCCAGAGGGAGGGAAGTGATAGAGCATGTGCAGGAGTCAGCATTATACAGGTAGGTTGCCAAGGTGTGAAGACAGCAGTAATTAGGCAAAATTCACACTTCTAAAACTTGCTGTAGAGCAAAACGAGGTTGCTCTTCTTGGCTAACCATATCAGTCTGTGGTGCTCCTTGAAGGGCACTCACTCTTCTTTAGCTTTACCATAGTTCATCTATTTCCTACAAGATGAATATTAGTTACACCGACTGATCTCCCACCTCCTCTTCTGTCACAGCAAGAGTAACCAAGAGGAGACTAAGTATGTGCATACTAATGAAATGCAGCTAAAGAGATGGTGCCAATGCTAACTGAAGTGATATGTGTTTCTATTCAAAGCCCATAAAGTAGTTCAAAAAAAGAAAGAACAGAAGCCAAACAGCTTGTGGGGCTTTCAGTTTCTTTAAAACAAAACCACCTGGGCAGAGAGAAAGAAGTTGGGAATGCCACCATATAAACTTTATTGTTGGAGACTGGGTTCTTTAAGGTCAAGCTAAAAGGAGGAAATACCTTCTCTCAGCCTTGGTATATTCTTCCTAGTTACTCATTTCCTGCAAGACACTAAGAAGGAATCATGACAGATGACTCCTCTGCACTACCCATTTGGCCCAGTTTTACAGCAGAGATGAGAAAATTTATTGGATTTTGCCTGAAAAGGAGACAGCGTGTAATAACCCTTGTCTAGGAAGGATAAATAACATGCTGAGTGGAGGTAGAAAAGCACCTTCTCTGTTAATTGTAAGGAAAACTGCAAAATCAATATGGATATAACAGAGCAGCCAACGCAAGTTTCTGCTCAGGTGTGAGCAATGAAACGGTGCCCATTTCCAAGAAGGAGGTCACTCCTGGCTTTTTCCATGCCGACAATGCCCTGCTGGTCTTTCCCACATTCTCATTGTGTGACTGTTTAATTGGTGCGACGACGTTTCCCAGTCACCTGCAGTGACAGCAGCTGAAGCGTCTCCCGGACCTCGGCTGTGCCGGTTCCTGGCTCCCTGGCGCTGCCAGAGCACCGAGTTACAAATTCTTTGTACTCAGGCTTTCCAGAGGACTCTCTCTTGGTTCAGACAGCCAGTTGCAGGCTGGGTGGGGAAAAGAAATCAAAAAGCAGCATCTCGATTCTTATGAAATCTTGCTAAGGCAGCAGCACCTCCTCACCTCCACCATTTCCTCCTCTCTCACTCTCTCCCCAAAGCAGCCAAAAACCCCAATGCGGCATTAAGTCCCAACATGCTTTTCATATCGTGTTACAAACTGACATTTTATTACAGCTCGTTCAGTTTCAAGGCACCAGGTAAAGAACAGCAGAAAACATGAAGAATTGGAGCCATTAAAGAGTTTCCCAAATGTCCCGGAACGTGACGACAGAAGCGCTACCTCAGCAGCACATTTGCATTAAGACCCCAAAAAGCTCCTACAGTTTTGGACAGGTAGAAAATGAGCACAAAGCACTCCAATGTACACTGAATTCATTCATTACATGTTGTTTCTCTGACCAAAAAATGTTCAAATGGTTTAATCTAATGCATCTAATATAGTTAATTACCTGACAAGGAATTTAGATATTGCTCCAAGAGAAGAGGAAATAGAATGTTCTAAATAAAACATGACTATAAATGAGGTGGAAATCACAACTTTCCTTCCATATAAAAGATGTTTCCTTCACTATGATTTATCTAAGAGAAGTGGGAAATTGTATAAATTCTAATTTAAGCACTGGAGGCTATTCACACTGTCCTTTAAATAAAATTAAACACCTAGACAGAGCTTTGGCAAGCAAATTAATGTTACAAGTGAATATAGCAAAGTATTTTTTTGGAAGAGCTCTGTCTCTTGATCTTCACAAAAGAAAGGGGTTTGGTTGGGTCTGGGGGGATATGTGCAATTTTTCCTATTCTAGAATCACACAAAAAAAATTAGAGTAGTTGAAGTTTTCATGGGCCACATTCCATTTCAATCTGCCCCACGTGCATCAAGATTTAGCATTTAAATCAAGTTTAGTAAAACTTTGCAGCATGATTAGAGCCACACAAAGGGCATGCTAGGTGCACTTTCCATTTTCAAATTAAGCTAATCGCAAAAATCAAAGCAACTGGACTGACACTGATCCCAAGGCTGCATATGTGCCAAACTGAACAGTCATTAATACAGTCACAGTCATCATTAAGTAAAGAATGCATTTTAACTATTCTGTTTCTTCAGTCATTCTGGAATGTAAAGCTGCCCAAAGATAAACCAAATTAATTTAACAATAGCACGAATTATTCTTTTTGAAATGGAAAATGCTGGCACACACCATAGTCTTCAAAATTAAATCTTAATTCCTACTAACTGTGAGGTGGCACAAAATAATTCCTTTGACCCAGCTGTTGTTAGTAAATTAATTACTTGTCTAGTTTCTATTGAAGGGGGTTAGAGAAGAAGAAACAGATTCAATATGAATTCCCTAACGAATCAAGAGGTGGGTGTAGTTTATAAAGGATTACTTTCTCAAGTGGTGCTTCCAAAACTTGGCCCCTAAGTTTGAACCACGTCTTGATGCCAAATCCATTACAGGGTCAGAGAAATAGAGCATAGGACACATGGTAAGCAATAAGGCTTGTTACTAACTGTTCTGAGCAAATGAAGAAACTCAGGAAATCATCTGTTGGTTTGAATCCAGGGAACAAAAATAACAGGTAAGGCAAACCAGTCCATTAGTTAAATTTCCCACACAGAACATGACAAGAACAACGCTGCACTGGCTGCCGAGGCACATCAACAGTTAGCAAAACCATCTGGATTTTTGATAGTGCCAGCACCTATGGCATAAAATGTCCCCTCTCTCATTTCAAGTTCGCCACATTTCACATGAAATTCAACAATAGCACCTTCTTTTATTCATAATTTACTATGTTGCAAGTCAATCTTTTGTTGATTTGCCTAAATTAAGATTGCCTTCACATGAACTGTCTCTCCAGATAACAAGCACTAACCATTTTTGCTGGGTAACGTTTGCCCTTTGTTTCAGCCCCTTTCCATCTGTTCAGTTGGTTATTGACAAGGGAAACCAATTTCAAGGCAGACAGCAATACTGAGATAAATAGAGTTTTGCATTTTGTGTGTGCGTGGGGGGGTTTCTTTTGTGTCTTCCCCAAATGATGTATTTGTTCAGCTTTGGTCTAAAGGTAGCAAGAGGACAGGATTTTAATAATGCTCAAAAATGCTTTAATATAGAGCCCCTGTTGTGTGGTGAGATCTTTGGCAAAACTCCATCACAAAGTAATAAGATTCAGTCTCAGAATCCTTGTTCAAACAAATTCACAATCAGACCCAAAGAGAACAAGACAACAAAGTCTTTCACACTTCACACTCAACTGCCTCCTGTGTTTGTTCAATAAATGAAGACTCCAAAGTCAGCAACTCCACATCCGCAGCAATAACAGGAGGAGCTGTCTGCACGAACCTCACAACCAGCTTCCTCTCTCAATTCTGCTTCTCTTCCCCCCCGTCTCAGTCTACTAAATGGGAACATGGGGAGGAGCTGGGAATTCTGGAAGGAGGAGGCTGTTGGGAATGTGTAATATTAATACCAGCAGCAGTGCAGGAGGGCATGAGGATGAAAAAATGTAGGACACAAATCCATAAAAAAGCAAGTTTTCTGAAGTTCTGCTACTTGCAGAAGGACCAGTTTCCTTCTCAGAGGCAGAATAAGCCGCTATGCTGGCACAGTTCTGACCTTCAACTTTATGTGAGAATCATTCTGTAGGACGTGATTGAGATGGAAAAAGTCAAATTAGCGATTTTTCAGTCCCAGAACCCACATTAGCATGCATTTTTGCTAATATCATGCAAAACATGCTATTTGGATGTCCCCAATATATTACTTCTATATTCACCTCAGAACGGCTAGGAAGTTAATTTTATCCTGCTGTCCATTTCTCATTTAATCAGTAATACAAGTTTTCGCACTAACACTTTATCAGCTATGCTTTCATGTTCTCCAAATGACTGAAAAATAGCACTGCACCAAATTTGCCAGCTATCAGCAAAACCAAGCTGGCTATTCCAGTTTGGGGAACACTTTTCACATAGTTCTTTCTCACTCTTCCCAAGGCAAATGCTTGGGAAAGCTTATTTTATAGGCTGCTTTGCCAGGCAGACATCTTAATCATACAAAACGTCTCCATTTCTGCTGGTTCTTCTTTTATTTAGTTTTTATGATCCTCTAAAAGAATTTGAATGTTACCTTGTAAAACAAGAATTCTTTATTGCCAGGATGGGTATTATACTTTCTGGCTTACGCATTCTCGTAGGTATTTGACAAATGCACAGACAATATATATCATCATCTATTCCAGTAACCCATTAGAAATGGTACAGGAAATTTCCTCTTAATCTCATATCCAAATTATTTTGCAAAGTATTTGTGCAAAATACCATATCATTCAACTCGGCATGTTGACATCTGCACAGCATTTTAACCAGAACAACTTTTGATCTTTGCTGTTCAACCTAAGATTGACAATATTCTATACTCCCCCCCTTTCAGTGTGCTTAGTCTCCATGGAGACCAGAGGGCTATCACCCTTTTTTCCTTCTTTTTTTTAATTAACATCATGGCCATATGCCACTGGAGTGCAAATGCAGTGAAATTTTCATGGGCTTTCCACTCCATTTCAGTGGGATTATAGGTCAGTGAACCTTGAACAGGGAGAGCTAAATACGGTGCCTCCTGATAGACTATAAAAGCAAAGTTAACATGCCTAAGGAAGAGATTCAGTAAAAAACAATAGTTAAGTGCAGGACTGCTAGAATGATGTCTGCCGTATCTCTATATTTGTTTTTCATAAGCCTTCCATCCAAGGTTTTCAAAAGCTTTTACATGCACTAAGCACATAATTCTTAATATTATCACCTCAGTCTCAGGAGCTAGACAGCATTATTGTTCCCACTCTTACACGTGAAAAACCGAAGCCATGAACGTACCATCACCCGTGGAAGGTCCCACCGAGCGTGATGCCGTAACTTGCAGCTGCCGGCAGGGCAGCCCCGCTCGCTCCCCGTGTTCTCGGTACCCTCGCACGGACTGCAGCTCCTCCTCCCCTTCTGGCACTCACTGGGGGTTTTCAATAAGCCATTTTGGGGAAATAACACAATGTTTCTATAGCATTGGTTTATGACAGTTTAGATGCCTGAACCAGCTCCCTGCGAGTTCCGGCCACACAGGAACAAGCAGGAGGGGACAGAAGGTACTCAGATGCCACCTCTGTGCTCCAGTCCCGGCCCTTTCCTCTACCTTAGCTAGTGAATCTTGTTCTACAACCCGCTGCACTACTCCTCGACATCTAACCAGTCATTTCCTTCCTAAACATTCTGGTTTTCCTCATGTATTTTTATTTAGCTACCTACACATTCATCCATACTGTGTAGCCCTAAATCATCAGTGCATTCTTGGGATGAGAGTATCCCCTACAGACTCTGATCAATCAATCAATCAATCAATCATATTTTAAGATCCAAGCATCACATTACAAGACATCCGTGCCTTGAATAGCTCACAGTTTTAATAAAGCAGGCAAGGAATAGGAAATTACCATACTTGTTAACAAATCTGCAGTTGAGGCATATCATTCTTAAATTACATAAGCTCAAAATAAGTTGTGGACACTCTGTGACCTGCATCATGCACAAGCACATTAAGTCGACTGTGTTATAAATACAGCAATACATGCATTTGGTAATTGAATGCATACAATGAAAGTAACTCAGTTCATCCAACACCCCTTTTTTTCCGTTGGAATTAATTACGTTCAGCAACCTCTCTGGCAACAGTATATACAAGGACTTGATCTCCTTTCAACCAACCTGCCTTGTCAGGCTGGAGCAACGGGAGCAGCGGTTGACACTGACTGCTGCCCAGAACGCCTCACGAGTTTCAACACTTGCTGCAGGCCATTTGTCTTTTGTTATCACCTTGCACTCTTCTTTTCCTTGTCTTCATTTAAAAAACAATAAAAGAAAACACGAAAGAGTGAAAGGTAACAGTCTCAGGTCAATACCTTTTGTGAAATGAACTAAGAAAAGTTTGGAAATAAAATCACATTTTTCTATCAGGGAAAGACCCCGACACCAAAACATGTTCCTCCTCTCTGCCCTTCTTAACAAATTAATTGGGGTTGTAGTCTCAAGTGCTTGCAGAAATGTGCGGAGGAAAAGCTATTGACTATGTGATTTTGAAGAGGGATGAGGTGACGGTGCTTTGTTTTGTGTACTGTATGTGCATCAACCAAGGATCTATACACACGAAGTGATGGGGCTGATCAATCTTTATTCCTAGACAATCAAACAGAGCTGCGTCTTCAAGTCCCTTTACTGACAGCTCATAAAACGATGGTATTGATCACAACGCCTAAATTTGTAGTTTTAACAATAAAAGCAATTTGTTTAGGGAGGGAAATAGCTGTATGAGGTGAATGCATGTGGTTTATTAACTTGCGAAAATAATTCTTCTAAGCAATAATGTGAAAGGTTAGACAGAACTTTTTAACCTTGAAGATCTGACTTCCATTTTCCCTACTAAGGCATTTTCCTCTTAAAAAATATATATATTTTAGATTTTGGAGTCAAGGGAGTCAGCAAGGCACGCCTGTCACATTCGTCACGGCTCCATGAGGATGGAGCAAGGAAAATCCAGCTTCCTATAGAGCTCTGCCTCATGGCTGATTGGCTCTCACGTCCAAGAAAGTCCAACTTCTTATTTAAGATTTTTCCATAATTGGCTACTGATAAGAATTCAGCTGCCTGGGGGACTCTAATGTCTTTTTCCTCCACTGTCTGCCTATTTACATGAAACATATAAGAACAGACCCATCTTGGAGTCAGCTATGCTGCTGTCACATTTAAAACCAACATGCACAGGCAGCATAAGGCTCATTTCCTTGGAAAACCTGGCTGAAATCCTCCTTCTTCCCCAAAGGAAAAACAATGAGATTCAGGAAAAAATGACCTAGCTATAGTCACTTGCTTTATTTACTTCATTAAAAATGACAGATGCATTCTTGAGTTAGCACATGTATAGTGCTGCTAGCTGTGTTTATGACATAAATAAGCATAAATTCTTTACTTCGAAAAAAATCATACACCTATTATTAGCGATGGATCTGCACAGCATGCTAAGGTACTCAAATATACATATTCTCCTGTTGACATCTTTCTAAAATAGAAGGAATATTATAATGTTTAAAATAGAAAGCATGAATATTGTTGACGTATAAACAAAAAAGAAAGTAACATCTACATGGTGCAGAAACAGTATGTAAATTAAGACCTAATGTAGCTGCAGAAAAAACCTCATATTTTAGGAGAATAAAGCTTGAAGAATTAACTTGACGTCTTTAGGCACATTTATTGAGATGTTAGCACAGCACAAATTTCAGGTGAATTTAATCTAAAATATATTGAAATTGCAATCACCTAATAATGCATATATACATGTAACTTAATTTGAATTATTTAGTAGTCATGGAAATGATTCTTAAGGTTTGCTATGCAGCTGTACTGATCTTTCTCCAGTTCTGCCTGGGCCCGTGGGTGTATAGAGCAGCAGCAGCGGGCACTTCTCTGCAACCACGGCGCGTGTTTGTCTTTGAAAGTTCCTGGGGTTTTTCAAATCCCCACATCTCTTGGCTCCAGTTTTATTGAAGACTCTGGGAATTTCAAGCTGCTTATGGCCAGTGCCTTCACATCTGCTTAATGCTGCTCAGAGCAATGACACTCGCTTCTACTAGAACAGAAATGATGCAGATTCTGGTATTACCTACAATAAAGTTAAATCCTTCTCAAGTACTATCCATAGAAAATCAAAAGCATTAAATTATTGTCTTAATTCTTTCCTAGACCTCCCTCTGCATTCCTTTTCTGCAGAAACACCTTCCTCTAAAGGAACAGCACCTTTTAACAGAGCACATGGCTCTGTTAGCTTTAATGGCTTAGTTTTGTGACAATTAAGGCAGAGATATTCAGCAGAATAAATTAAAATTTGACATAGCAAACTGTTTGAAGTGTCCTTTAATCCTCTGAACGATTTTACAAGTTCAACTGGTTATTTCATGTAGAGATCAGACCAAAGCAACTCTCTCCTCCCCCTCCTCCTTTTCCTCTTGTGAAATAGCTGTGACAGCCTGGAGAAATATTGTCTATCTTGGTTCCAGCTACGGCCCTGAAGGTGGAAGCTGGAGATGAGTTCAATACAGCTTGTTTCATTGCTAATTTTGGAGGGCATGTAGAGCTGCTTGTTCCCCTGGCTTAACAGACAAATTGACTTTCTAATTTTAGAACAGAAGAGTTCTGCACACTCACAGACCAAAACTGCTACTTTTCTGATGGATTCAAGTGGAGATTTTTGCTTCTTAAAACCATAGAATCGGAGCGACTTCGAACTTGCCAGGAAAGATGGTGTTGAGGAATGTCACCCCAGAGGCAGCATTCTCAGAAGAAAAGGTGAATACAGAAACAGGGAGCCAAAGAAAGGCTCAAACACACACAGTTTGCTATACTCACAGCTGAGGAACGGCCACATCTCTGCCTTGGCCCCCGGAACCCTCTGCCTGGCGGGGAGTGGGGACGGCAGATCATCCACACGAGGCAACCTGAGCAAGACACAGCACTAGCGTCCATCGGGAGAGTGTTTGGACCATTACCACCACTGTTTTTAACAGGATTTACAGACTATCCTAACCGGCAATATAGAAAACCAAATGCATTTCCTAAATCTACATTAAAAGAATGTTGGGGCTGCAAATCCAGCAATGTACTTTAGCCCTTCCTGCGTTAGCAGTGTGAAGATCATCATCATACACATCTTGCTTTTTCTCTTTGTCTCTGTCCAAATGTTTGCATTTTTTACTCTGCCCCGGCACAATCCTTCCCTTTGCCACTTTCTGAAGTTCCATTTCTTGTATTACTTTGTTATGGAAAAATAAATACTCAGTCTCTCAAGTGAAAGGGGATGAGAACATGATGTTTCACCCCAGCTGGCCAGCAGATCTATATACACAGGATTGTGCTCGCCAATAAATAATTCCCTTCCTAGAGTTGTTTTCACCTATCTGATAATAGTGCATTCTTTTATAACTTCGTTCTTCTATAACTCTGTTTCTGACGGAAGCATCTGGATTATCATTAGCAGTCCATTAGAGATTCCTCAATGTGTTTACCAGTTGTGATTAAAATTGGAGAACAAAATCTTTATTTGTGGTTTATCCAAGAAGCAGAAGCAGCATTTCCTTTCATAAACAAGATTAATCCCTTAAACCTCTGTATAGGAGATATTTTCCTAGAGTTATATAAGCATCACAGAAGTGCCAAAACTAGAAACCTAAAGTAAGGAGCAAAACGCTGCTTTTACAAAACAACTGCTGATTCCCACCATCTCAAAGGCTTGATCAGAAGGCTACTTTTCTGAAACTGTGCATTTATCCCCATGCTCTGGAGACAGTTAAATCTTTGATCATTTGCTGCTTAGAGCCACTACAAACAAGATTTATTTTCATGTTATTTATGAGAACAAAGTCTTGATTTTTGAATAAATAGTAATTTTTCATCAAGACATTGTAAATTCTCCTTGAGACTCTTAAGGACTAAGTCTGGGGTTTATCTCACTAAAAAATACATAACAAATGTAAAATCCACCCACAACCCCTCTCTTCCACTGAACTCTTTCAGTACTGGGGCCTATATTATTCAATATATTCATCAATAATTTGGACGAGGAAACAGAGTGCACTACCAGCAAGTTTGCTGATGACACCAGGCTGGGAGGTGTGGTGACACTGGAAGCTGTGCTGCCATCAGAGACCTGGACAGGCTGGAGGGCAGCACAGGGCAACAAAGATGCTGCAGGGAGTGGAGCATCTCCCGTGTGAGGAAAGGCTGAGGGAGCTGGGGCTCTGGAGCTGGACAAGAGGACACTGAGGGGTGACCTCATTAATGTTTACAGATATCTAAAGGGTGAGTGTCAGGAGGATGGAGCCAGGCTCTTCTCGGTGACAACCAGTGACAGGACAAGGGGCAGTGGGTTCAAACTGGAACACAAAAGGTTCCACTTAAATTTGAGAAGAAACTTCTTGTCAGTGAGGGTGTCAGAGCCTGGCCCAGGCTGCCCAGGGGGGTTGTGGAGTCTCCTTCTGTGCAGACATTCCAACCCCCTGGACACCTTCCTGTGTAACCTCATCTGGGTGTTCCTGCTCCATGGGGGGATTGCACTGGATGAGCTTTCCAGGCCCCTTCCAGTCCCTGACATTCTGGGATTGTGATTCTTGGTATTGAACATGGGTAAACTCAAACTTGATTCTCTATTAGAACCAAAAAAGAATTGCAACATAGACAGTATGTATGCACTGTGCATGTGTATCTCCAACAAAGTATAGATAGTAGTGAGAGTGTATTTCCAAACTATAAGTCTCAGGTAGGAGGGAGATGTTATTTCGAAAAGCACATCACATAGAGACTTGTTGGAGTTTGTCTGCCAAATTCTTCTCTGCACATACTCCTATGGAAAAAGTACCATGTGTTCATGTAAGTAAAACTGGTTTTAATGAATATGCATGAAAGATTAATTCTAAGATGTCCTAATTTCTGAAACTTTTGAAAGCTTTTCGCTTATGGATGTTGACAAATGCATAATGTATGTACAACATACATAACATGTTGTACATACATTATACTTATTAATTCTGTTATAGTAATTTTTTGTCCTCTTCTATGCCTTTTGCTTTCCTTGCCTTAGCTCCTTCACACAAAGATCTGCATGTGCCTGTTAAGAAATTAATTGCTTCAACAATTAACAGGAAAATGCATCTCAGAGGAAACACTTCATCATCGATCTGTTTCCAGGTACAATATTTGCCACTTAGGAATAGATTAATTGGATTGAAAATTATTCAAGATAATTATTTTCTTTCTAGTTTAAGATTAACTGTAAGAGTCAAATAAACTGAAAATGAAGAAGTTCCACCCAGCACTTGCCATTCTCCTGAGCTTTCCCTGATGTGCCATGGACACACAGTCCTGTTTTCTAAGACGCTGCTCATTCTGTGCCCAGGCTTTCCTGAACGAGCATCACATCACAGTCACATTGGCGCTTTTATCTCCACAGACATATATTTCGTGGTCTCTTGGTATGATGGCTTTCATCTTCAGTATGGGATAAGAGCACAGCTGCACTTGCCAGTGCTGCTATAAACAAACCTATGGAGACTCTGGTGCATTAAGGTATAGCTGAAACAGGAATTATATAAATATCAGACACAGATGCTTTGGGATTGATTTTACAGTTGATTTAGAAAGGCAGAGTAAGAAATAGAAGATCACAGAATCACAAAGTAATATAGTCTCACTTTTGGCAGTATAAATTGGATATCTATCCCGTTCCACCATCCCCATGCTGAGGTTCACAAAACTGGGATTTAGGAAACCTTCCAGTGAATAAAGACTTTAAAAAAAGATAGCTTGTCAACATTGAAGGTATTCTACAAGTGTTACAGCTCAAACTGAGGAAAAGACAGGCATGCATTCTTGAAATATGCCAGAGAAAAAATTATGTTGAGAAACAACACAGATAGTAGCCATCCATTCAGCTAATTGCACATTTGAATGTAATTCAGGTAATCCCTGAAACTAAGAATAATATTAACACATTTACATAAGTGCAGGCAATCCCTCAACTACCACCCTGACAAGGAATTTCAACCACAGAGACACCTGCCAGCCAACTGATCCCCTCATCTCCTTTGGAGCATCAGCCGGCGAGCAGGAGAAGCGGCGCGGGCTCTTCGTGGAGGGACGCGCTGCTGGGGCGGCTGCGCCGGGGCCGGCCTGGGCACAACGGCAGAGCTGCCACAGCTGCTCACTTTGTGAAGTGTATCTCATATGGAATCAGATTCATACTTCTTGCATGGAAAAGCTCTTGGGGTTCCTAAGCAAGAACCAGAAACATACCTTGTAATAATTCCTGTACTTTTCTTGCTGTAGAAGCTATAGCCTGGTTCTCCACTCCTACACACTTGAAAATGCAGTTTTCTCTAACTTCTTACGTAACATCTTTTCTGTGCATTCTATCATACATAAAACACATGATTCATAAACTTACACAATGAGGATGGATTTCAAATTGAAAGATTCAGACTTTAAAAGGGATGTACATTTAAAGTGTATTAACATTAAAGCAGCTCATTAAAACAGCCCTATATAACACTAAAACCTGGAAAACACTTGCAGAAGATAGTTTGCTGGGAGGGGTGGAAGTTGGTGCAGATGACCATGCAGGGGAGGAATGAATCACATTACACACTCCTTCCATGTAACCCAAAATATCCGGTGATCACACAGCTCTGCCTATGGAATCCTACATGTCAGTTTTATATCCTGTTGCTGATTTTTACATTTGAGTATGTGTATGGATGAATGTTGGAATCAACGATGCCCACAAAGAGAAGGCATCCTCAAGGCATCTTCTATTGGTATAAAAGTCAATAGAAACACTTTCAAAAGAGGTCTCAGACACAGCGCCAGTTCTGGAGAGCTCCACATGAACTCCTGGGAGGTTT
This sequence comes from Streptopelia decaocto, assembly GCF_964273445.1. Classification (NCBI taxonomy): domain Eukaryota; kingdom Metazoa; phylum Chordata; class Aves; order Columbiformes; family Columbidae; genus Streptopelia; species Streptopelia decaocto. The sequence continues at coordinate 2,201,727 of NC_138670.1, read as the reverse complement.
TTCCTGAGTAGAAGACAAAGCAAGCAGCCTTTGGTGCAAGTTGACCCTCAAGGGACCAGCTTGAGATGTCTGTTTAACTCCTGCTCTGCCACACTCCCCACATGACCCAGTTATTGAGCCTTGTGCAGTTCCAGGGGGTCATCAAACAACACAACACTGGCTTCTGCACTGTCTTAGCGATGAGGTCAGTGCAGCGCCCTGCTCGGTGTATGGACTGACATGGAGCTCATCCTGAGCCTGGCTACGTAACCCCATTCCTCTGCATGCACAGAAACCCTCATAGGTGATGTCATGTATTAGTCTCAGAACTGACCCTAAAGTTAAGCCTGTGTCCCCTCTGTGCCTCTGTCGTGCTGGGGCAGCAGCCCTGTCTTACTCTATAGAGGTGGTTAAAAAGCCAAGAGTTGACCAAGGTGAAATAATTAGAGGATGACTTATATCTGCATCATCAGATCTTTAATGCTGCAACTAGTTTGTTCACGTCATCAATAAACCTATAAGCTAAGACCAGAAGCCATGAAATAACTCAAATATCCAGTGAACTTCAGCCTTGTACTTGCAGTTGGAATTCACTTCGGATTAGCTTTATTATTTATATGGATGCTCAATTGTATTCTACAATTCTGCCAACCTTCTGATCCACGCTTTGCTGTATGGTGACTTATACGTGACAGTTAGATTTAATGACTTTTTTTAATCCAAAAAATGGGAATCCCCATGTCTCAATAGCAACAGGCATATTTTCAGCCTCTGTTCATATTTTAAGTCATTCATTCACTTTCCAAATCTCTGAGTAATTAGTATTACTTCTTACAAGATTTCCTCCAAGGAAAAGAAAAATCAACAGCATCATTAGAGATACTTTCACAAGACACACTTTTGCATTTAATATTAGATTTTTAATAGGCAGGAGATTACTCACTTGCTGTCTCTTTTGTAATAGGCAGCAAACTGGTTTTCTCCCACTGGAATCGTTCTTTAGAGCCCTGGGGCAACTAAAGCTTTAAGGACTACATTGCTAAGTACCACAAACACAGGGCAAGCATGACGATGATGAATCCTTAAGGTTCTTAAGGGAAATCAGACCTCCTCAGGTTTAAAATGATATTTATCACACTGGATAACAACAGGGTAAAAATAGACACTAAATATGCATGAGGTTACCGAGACTGTTGGAAATGTCCTTTAGTTACTTCAGCAGCATACAGAAAGGAGGGAATTTTCCCTACATGGGACATGGCAGAAATACCCATAAAACACCTTCTTATCACCAAGACAGAAAGAGAGAAAAGAGGAAACAAAAAAACCCAAAGTCACAAACACAAAACAAAAAAACCCAGTCTATCTGTCAATGATCTGCCCTCTCTATGACTGACTTCTGTTAGCGAATTATTTACACTTAGACTGTTCCCTCCAATTATTTGATTCCCAGTTCTGCATGCCAAGAACTCTCAATGAAAGGGGATTAAACACCTAACATTATTTATTGTTTACAGATTTTACAGAGACAGATGATTTAATCTGAACAATTACAGTATCTTCTGAAGACTCTCTCTAGACAACTCTTGGCATTTTAGCAAAATCACGTTGATCACTGTGCTACAGAACCTCATTTTATAGAAGATATTATATATCAAAGAAAACAAGCCTAATTACCAGCACATCATAGACAACTTCGTGTCTTGAAAACTTCTTGAAATGTCAAAAATGTAGCTCTCCCTTCTCCCATGTAAGCGTTACAATATAGTCTCTAGTTACCTGAGCACAGGAATCATCAGGATTTCTCAGCCCCTTCTGAGCCACCACAGTAACGGCTGCCGAGGACTGCACCTTTTCTCACATTCCTAGCTAAGCTCATCAACAAGGGAATACTGAGCACCTGTTATAACATTCAATTTTGGTATCATTAGGGAACCTCACATATGCAGTACTTTTTAGATCCTTGCTTTCCATTACTACTTTTGGATATAAAATAAAAATCAATAAAATATAATCCAAAACTACAAAGGGCATAAAAGCTCTCATCTTTCAGATGAGGTAGGACAGGAAATGAAATTCATCCCTCCTTACAAACATGCTTCCTGCAGCCAAACCTCCTCCTGCTGAAAGCTCTGCCCTGGGGTCACAGCTGAACGAGCTGGGACAGGTTATCCTGGTGCCAGCACATGCGAAACAGGGAACTGGTCCAACTCAAACTAAGAAACACTTTCTCAGGTTGTCATCTGCTGTGACACTGCAGAGCATAAACTAGAATTTCTTCTCAGGGTTTCCAGATATACAGAGGCAGACAGCCTAGAGTGGACAGAATAGGTGGATGAGGCATCTGTATTGAAGATGGTGGATGGTCAGTGAATGGCCAGCAGGACACCAGTCTGCAGTCACCACAATCTGTAATTATTCATCAGACTGACTTTCCACTTTGGATGGACTGTCACAAAAGCAGAGTCAAATACAATAATGGCCTAGAAAATGACAAATTTGACCTAGTGGAAAACCCTCTCAAATGAACATGACGTCTTTGACGACATCAATGACGTAACATGGATCATCGTTCCCACACACGCAATGAGAGCTCTCCCCGGGGTGTGCAGTCGCTGGCAGAGCTGCGGCAGTGATCCCAGCTCCCTGCTCCAGCAACCCCAGTCCTAGAAAACCAGCAGGCTCTGGGTTGCCACTGGACATGCGGCTTTCTGTCCCTGAGCCCTTCTGACCCAACTGCAACACCTAGAAGCCAAGGGTGCAATTTTAGGGATACTTCGTCTTTACCACTTTCCTTAGCTCTGCGCATCACCAGAGGAGACGGTAAACACTATACAACTGTACATTGGTATTTCAAAAGAATAATTCCTGAATAAGGGAATTACATTTATTTTCTTTAACTACTTCAAGAGACAGAGCAGCAGTTCAGTGCTAATTGCCACTTTCCCCCATTTCCAGGAACAGTATGTTCACAAAAGAACACAGGAATAGCCATCCTCTCTACGGAGAACCCTAAATTTCAGCTGAGATTAAAGGGAATCATCTGCTTTGTAATGACAGTTGAGCTTCCCTGTGGTATCTCCTTCATGTACATGTCAGAGATACAGGAACAGAGGCCACCCCTAAGATGCCAGAACACCATCTACATGCCTTTGAAGTGCTTTCCTGAAATCTTTTTGTTTTTAAATGAATGAGTCTCTTTCAAACAATCAGGTTGAAAAGTTGGCTAATAATGCCTTTATCTAATAGTTGTTGGTTAATATTTCATCTCTTCTTTTGATTTGCTTCAAGATGATAACCATAAACCCTTTTTTCCCCTAGTATATTAGGATTGAGTAGGATGATTTCAAGAGAGATTCTGCATTTCTTGATAAATAAAATAGTTCTCTTTTTAAAAAAATGAAAAAAGTGGGTCAGCATGTAAAAGAATGATGCACTAAGGCTTGGTTCACACAAATCTATTTTGCCTCAACACCTCAAAGCGTTCTCATCTAAGTTTTCAAATGAGAAGTAGAAGTTTGTGTCTAAGTGCTTTCAAACGGTGGAATGTAAACACGACTTCTGAGCTGTTTAGTACTTTCACATCATCACAACGTAGAGAGTCTTAGAACCCTGGAGGCTTCAAAAATCACAGGAAGGTAAAGAAAAACCCAAACAGTACACAGCATGAAACTCTAAATCTACACAGGATAAATATACTTACAGCCGATCATCACCCATATGCCTAGGAAGTATAAATGGAGGTAAACTGGTATTTCAGAATTAAATTAACCTATTATATATGCCCAATATTACATAACTTAATGTATTATATCAGCAGCAATGATGCTGAGTGAATAACTAGATTTCAAGGCCGAGGGCTGAGTCATTATTCTCAGAAAGTAATTTTGAGCCACATATGAGTTATTCCTCCCTCTCCCTTTTTCTTGCCTTTGTTTCATGATGATAAACTGAAGCTCATGTGATTCACACATGTTGTGATGGGATAAAATACACTGGAATTTCTTTTTGCTTCATTACACATCTTTTCTGTAATTCCACTGAGCAGAAAATTCCCTTTCCAAGCAGTAATATACCTCTGGTTGGTAAAGTCACATGAGCACATTAATAGCAAGGAAAAAAAATAATGGTGATCTAAACCATAAAACTATTTTTATGAAGCATTTTGATGAACACCAACAAGAGACTTAATATAATTATTGTGGCTATTAGGCTGTTATTTATGTCATCTCTGTTGCTTCAGAAGCATTTTAGGATTATAGCACTCCTGAGAGTCTATCTAATGTATTGGCAGATGTAACACATAAGACAATGATACTGTTACAAAAGGAAAGCTAAATGTTAAATAACTAGATTTGAAAATGAGAAATATAGGGCACCAAGGATAATGGCATAACTGTAATAAAAAGTACTGTGTTGGAAAAGCAATGGCAATGCTGCCATACAGTTTCCTGTCCCCTGTTATTATCTGATGTCAAGTTAATTTCTTGTATTATAAAAGTGTTAAGAAAATTAAGCATTGAAATATGGTATCATGAAAAAGGAGATACACAAGAACAAATGAGAGATACAACCCAGAAAATACTTTCATTGTCTCTTACTATGTCAATATTATCAAGGACTGATTTAATCACTCATAGTTCAAAATGAATATAAGTTTCTCTGCTAATAGCAGGACCAGCATCTGGTTTCATGCAGCGTAAGCCAATGACCCCTTCAGTGCTATAAAACTGGACCCCAAAAGCACAAGCGGGAAAGCATCACAAGAAGTGCTATCTTTGTAACATTTCCAACAACAAGCATAGCAAGGAAATCGCTGAGCAAGGTTTACCCATGATCTAGTTCAAATACATTTGGAGATAAGGCAGTAAACGCTCAAATCCAGACACTAAGGTTCTACTCAGAAATGACCAAGCTTCGTCTACAATCGTTTTGCATTTGCTCGAATCAATGGCCTCATTCCTGCCATAAGCACAATAATGTATTCTCCAATGGAACAACAAACATTTGTACCCAAAACTCTAAACATGAATAAAATATTACAAGAGGATCATGACATCCACCAGTGTCATATCAGAGCATCTTGCTTAATGTCTCCACAGCAGCTACGGGTACAGGAAAGCGCTACCAATCGCGTTTTGTAGACGAGGAAAATCCAACACTATCTGCATCTTTTCCCACCTCAGTCATTTTCCAAGCCCATCGCACCTGTTGTGCTCCAGTCTCATTTTCCAAGCCCATCGCACCTGTTGTGCTCCAGTCTCATTTTCCAAGCCCATCGCACCTGTTGTGCTCCTGTCCCACGGAGACACAGGGGAGCAGACAGGAATCCACAGCTTGCACTCCGCGCTGTTCTCCGTCATCACTAGTGCAGCAGAGATGCTCAGTTTCAGGTACAATAAGAAACAGCACTAACCCAAGAAAACATTCTGAATATGCTTGATCTTTTAATCTCATCACCTCACTACACGAGGAAGTAAGAAAAGGAAAGATCAGCCAACTTCCAAAGCAAATAAGCAAAGGATGGCACATATTAAGATGTATCTCCCTGATTCAATCAGCACTTAAGTGTTTCCAAAGTCACATTTCTAAGCCAGTGGTCAAGTCCCATCACACTTTTTGGTCACTTACATGACAAGAGAAGGCTGGAAGATAGATGCTGCTCAGAGAACAGAAGTGCTGTATGGACGCTACTAGTAGTAGTAAACCCATCTGATAATCTCATGGGTCAGGATTTAGAGTGTTACAAAATTGTTATTGCCCGAGAATGAAATCAGAAGAATCGGGAAGAACTTTATAATTGCTTCACCATTAATCTGGAACACTGTCACAAGTCCATAATAAGCAAGGCACTGAGAACTTCTAATCATATTTGACAGATGGGCTTAATTAGTTATTCTCATACAGACTCATAATATTTGCTGTTAATATTCATTCTAAAACACCCTGCTGGCTGTGATAATATTTATATGTTAATCCTGTTACAATAAGCTTTTGGTGCCAAAACCTCTCCAAATAAAATGACTGATATATTTCAGACTCTGATAAAGAAATGCTCGGGCACCCTGGCTGGGTGTGGGCCTTGCACTAGCGCCTCCTCAGTCCAGGAAATTACACCTGTCACGGTACATTAGCTTTATTAACATGATTTTCTGATCCATGTAAAACTATCAGAAACACAAAAGTCTCGAATCTTTAGTTAATTAACATTGCCACCTTTGCATTCACGTGATCAGATATCTGATGTCTAAGAGTCATTAAACAATATGCAAACAGAGTTTGTTGAATTTCTAAATGAGCTATGGAGGCAAACAATCAGGCAAGAAACACCAATATTTAGCTGTTACCCATTGTGCATTTCCAGTGACATCAAACATGACAAGGTAAGGAAAAAAACTGGTTCCCAAGAAGCATTGAGCGCATTCTCTTTCCCCATCTAATCCTTCATCTAACTTCCTAAAATGAATAGCAAGCCAGATATGACTCAATTTAATGAGGAACACAACATACTGAATAAGACATTGCAAATATTTTACATTTGTTTACAAACGATGAGGAACGAGTTCTCAAAAGGGAGAAAACCACAAAGTCGCAGCTGGGAACTCAGAGTAAGTCGAACCAGAATTTCTGAGAGAGTTACACAAACACCTTGTCCTCACTTGAAGAAAAGAAACCCTAATATGTGTATGAGCTCACACTTCTAATAAACATGAAGCAATGCTTACACTCAGCATGTCAAAGTATACAGAAACCACAACCACTGCATCAAAGGTGACATAAGGATTTCTTTTCCTGTGTGCAAGGGGTCATTTTGAAGGTTTGCCACTGAATGATGAATAGGGAAGGGAAATAAGTTGCCAAGCTCCAGTTCACCCTTGAGGTCACATTATATTTTCCTGATGAGGAAGAGAAACCAGGCAAATGCTCTGTATGGACCCAACGAAGTAAAGTGTGATGGAAAACTCATTGAAATAATCTTTCATTCTGATCCAGTGCCCATTTCAGTCAATGGAAATATTCACACGCTGCCTTCAAATAGCTCTGAACTGGGATGTTAAAGCATCCGCCGGACAGCCCGTGCTGGGCAGCACAAGCTCTGACCGTGGCATACATACACTTCACTGCTTTGACCAATGAAATCCAGCCAGGCACAAGGCAATATACGGTTCAGATGAGAAAATTCAGGATACTGTAGCACAGAAATTGTCTAGAATCTGAGTTATAATGAGGAGAAAGTGTTTCAGGTCATGATTATGAAGGGAAATTCTTCCCTTCCTCTTTTGTTCACAGATTGCAAAGACATGAAACTTCCCAGTTATTAGACTCAGAGGGTATTTATTTAGAAATTCTAAACCCCACAGTAAATCCTCAAAGCCTATAAGATTTTGTAAATTCCAGAAGTAAATCACAGCACAGGACGTCCACATCATACGTTTTCTAACAGCAATACCAAACACAATGCACAGGCAGGCAGGCAGATCCTTATAAATATGAATATAAACTTGACCTACAGTTCCAGCAACAATGAACACGAAGCAGCAAATTACATAAAAATGCATTCATTAAAGCAATTAGTTACGATTAGAAAAGGAACATCCACCTTTCAGACAAAGGCTGTTTAAGACAGGTCAGTGTGCCAAGTTGTTCCACAATGGGAATGGAAAATCTATTCTCTTCTGCAGATTAAAAATCCACATAAATATCGCCACCAAAAACATCAGTTTGACACCCAGAATAAAGTTTCATTTTTTTCTGGCTAAAACAAACACACAACCACCAAACCAAAAAACTGCGCCACAAACAGCCCTATAATTACCCTCTGCTACAATGCCTGGCAGCAAATAAGGTGAAGAGACTAAACTAGTCACGACCTAATTCTAAGAGATTACATATATTCTTCTAAATACCATGGGAAAACAATATTTTCTTCTAGTTTTAACTTCCTTGAAGTATTATGATTGAATAACATTTTGTTCCAAGTCCACGCGGCACAGCTAGCGAAGCGCTATAAAATAAAGACAGCCCCAGCTTTCCCAAAAGCACTTTCATCCTGCGCTATAATAAAACTTATTAAAATCACAGCAAAACGCTTTGAAAAGGAAAAACAGCCGTCAGTTATGAAAAGCCAGAGTGCTGGCAATGCCCTACCTGTTTTCAGAGGCGGCAGATTTCCTCTGGCAAACAATAACAGCTGGCGCATATTTCCCGGCGTAATCCACGTTCTCTCTGATGTCCCATAAGTAGGGGCTGCTGGCTCTGACACTGAAAACGTTCACACCTTTCTTCACCTTTGCCCTGGGAGGACAGGAGGATAATTCACCAATTAGATGCAAAATGTCAGCTTGATCTGTTACTTATTTCTTCATTATTACCACCCCGCAGAAAACACTACCGCTCGTTAGAGTTTGACAGTATTACAAGGAAAAGACTATATTTGCTATACAACAAGATTATATTGACTCAACAACAGCTATGTTTTTATATGTTTTATTAACGAAACTGGTAGAGAATCAAGAAGAAACAAAACCAAAAGCCAGCCTTAGGCCATAGCACAGTCTGCCCTGGCTCTGCTGGCATGTGTGCCACAGCCTCACCTTAACCCAGAAAGCTGTGCAGGGCCTCCGTGCTGCTAAATCAACAGCCACAAACCAAAAATCGATTACATTTCTCACTTGTATTTTAAAATGCATTAAAAACCAGATTACAATAACTGTATGAACATGGACATACAAGGACCGCCCTCTTATTTTCCATCCGGAACCCTTTGGAAATACCAGTGATGAGGTAAACCAGAAAAAAAATGGACACAAAACCAGAAAAACAAGCTGAGTTCGTTTATCCTGCCATTCACTTTATACAACGACAAACTGCCATCCTGCACTAATGTTTCCAAACAAACGCGGATCCTTGCGTACACTCCTCGGGTAAGTGCAGTCTATGGATCAAGATTTCTTAGAAGAGCTGTTGTTAAGGTCTAATTTAGTCATCTGTTAAAAGCTCCAAACCCCTAATTTTATTGAAAACAATATCACAACAAGATTGTTGTTTTCTACAGAATGAGAGGTTAGGAACTCTTTTTGAAGAATTAGTTAAACACACTTCTAGAATTATCACAAAAGCTTCGATTCCCCAATCCCAGGAGTTGTTTTTCCCTCTAGTGTGTCTCGATGCTGCGTTTGCCACTCTTGAGATTTGCAGAATTTTCTTCTCCCTATTTCCAATAGCAGTAGCACTTCGCAATTACCAAAGAATGACCTGGATGAAACAGGGTTAATAATAAGCGAAGGTATGTTATTTGTCAGCAGATAAAACCGAAGATACCTGAGGTGAAAACACTCTGACTGCCGTCAGGGCTCAATTACTTTGCTGCAAATGCGCTTTATTGAATTGCCTGGCTGCACAGGGCGAGCGGGTCCGACCCCGCGGCTGCTCCGAGCGCTCCGGCGCGGCCGCGCGGTTCAGCCACAGTTCAGCCGGCTCACAGCGCTCCACCGCAACACGGAAAGAGCGCGTGACAAAGCTGTTTCACAGGTAACGGTCTAAGCACAAGAGCTCTGCTTAAAACAGCGTGGCTGGGCAGCAGCAAGTAAAGTTATTCGAGTATTTTATGCCCAAGACTTCACTTTGGGCCAGATTCTCCTTTGGAAAAGAGGAGGAAGGAAAAGACTTATTAATATTGCAATCGTGGCTGGTTTTAGGTTGTTGTGGGGTTTTTTCGAGCAAGGAGCCTATCCAACTAAATGCTTTCATGGGCATTTCTACAAGCTGTTATTTACTCCTGGATCGCTGCTCTCAGTGCAGCATATTGGCTACTGAGACTCATAAGCAGCTCAGCCCTTGCACCAAATCAATCATGGCAAACAAAGCCCGTGGGAGCCCCTGATTCCTGAAACCTGTCAGTGCTGACAGGGTACAAATTGAGGGAAGGGAGAGAGTAAAAAACATGGAAGGAACTCCCCGAATCAATACATCACACCTGAAATCAAGGAAATACATTTCCTAAGTGCATAGAGATAGCGATTCCCAATTCTGTCTCATGACCCGGTAAACACTATATTTACTCTAGTGATAAAAGAGGCTTCAACTTGACCAATTAAAATGCAGGCAATGTCCTTTCTCATTTATCAAAGTGTCTGTTTTAGCATCTCCCAGTTTTTGCAGTTTACAACCAGTTAGCGCTCAGCTCTCAGCCCATGTCATTACTGCAGGCTGGTAATGGCTGTGAAATCGTTACTTAAGTGTTGGATAAAGTGGAACAGCTGGCTGGTGAAAATACCAGCGTTGCAGCATGTGTGCTGCTAAGTGCCATGGTACAATGTCAACAGAGTGTCTGGTTTGAAGCACCGCAGGGAAGGGAAAGAGCAAGAGAGCACACACACGCACAAATTCACCCTCCAGACGTGCAGGAGATCAAAGACAAGGAAGGTGCCAAAGACGCGGATACTCAGCCACGGGCAAGACCCCCTCCACCTTTTATTCCTGACAATGTCCCGCATGCAGCATACAAATATCACACATCCCTCCATTTCAAAACAAAGTGCAAATAAACAGAGAATCTAACCCCTAAGCAGCTCTAAATAAAGGTGGTTTACACCCATGACATTGAATCTAGTTTTCTATTACTGTGAGCACTCAGGGCAAAGATCTGCGAGAACCTTTCATGCTGCTTCTGAGCAAGTGAGCTACGTTCAACATCAAAGGAATACAAAGAAAAGGGAGGCTGGTAACACAGGTGCTACCACTGGCTACCAACGTGTTACGAGGGGAGACTAGAAGGTGGCAGATAAATGGTGCGCAGAGGGGTAGGTTTTCGAGAGCTTCTGAATTTGCCTTGTCACCAAATCTCCCCAAAGCACTTCATGAATAACTTAAGGGGGTTTCTATTTCTGTTTATCTGCAGTATTTTTTCCTGCCCAGACCCTCATCTTAACCCACAAATGGAGAGAGACCAAAGTGGTGTGTAGCTGTGCAGGACAGCTGTGTTCATTTTACTAATATTCACCACCTTTGGACTGTGACAGCAATAATAGTTGTAGGAGAGGCTTCTGAAAGCAAAGACAGGCAAAATGTGAGTTAAAATGGACCTCAAGGACCTCAAGTAATTCTGTTGCTGCACATCGCATAAATAAAACCTTTTTGATACCAGAACCCTTTAGTCTGACATTTCCATCTCGATGTTTCATCTCCATCCCCTCCCAGAGGTGTAAGAAGGACTGGTTGGAATTTGTGTCCCCAGCATTTCCACTTCTCATTTTAGGTACAACATTAGAGTGATGCTAAACTTAAGGCCACACTCTTCTTCTTCCATCCCTCTGTAGTTTCATTGGGTTTTATGGCTAATATAGGACAGAATTTGAGCCCGAAAGAGATTCACCTCTTTGAAAATCAGTCAAAAATGAAATGTGTCTCGTTGAGAAAACAGGCAGAGCTCAGTCTGCTTTTGTTAGACCTAAAGCTTATTTGCAGTGAGTGGATGAAAACCAAGGGTACAAAGGCTCTCTGGATTTGTATCTATCGCAAACCTGTGAAGAAATAAAGACTGTTAAACAAATGCTTTCCCTACGAGGAGCAAGCCTTCATATTTGGAACTCTGTCAATGGAAGGAACTGTATTTGAGCAGGGTCCACTTAACCAATAACTGACTAAACCAAGCTGCAGCTTTCTCAGTGCAACAGGAATGACGTATCACAAAAATTAGGTCATGTAGTAATAGACTTCATACTAACCATCCGAGTGTCTGGCTTTTAATTTCATAATCAATTTTGGCATGGCTTATAAAAGACAGGATTTGGATGCCAGGATTTAATGTGCAGAGCTGGCTTCTATAAAGCTCTTTTTGTTTTGTTTTCCCCATTGAATACTTCATGTACAAACCAGTGTTGTCAGTTGTTTTCAGAGAAGATGCCTCGAAGTTTCTTCAGATTACACTAATAGTTTCACTGATTGAAAATCCACAGCAGAAGAGAATCGGGAGTCCCTGAGATACTGATAGAGTTAGAATAATTTATGGAGAGCGGTCTAGCACAACATAAGCTATTTAAAGCTGTATAATATACCCACAGACTCTTATTAAGGTCTGTGGTTTTCAGCCCTGTGAGACAGAAACCAGTTATCATTATGCATCACCATGAAAGCAGATTAAAATTAAATCAATCTGTTTATCTATGGGTTTGCAATGCAGTTTTTCCAAAGCATAACAAGTTCTCCATCTAATTAACATTTCAGGAGGAAAAACCATTCCACCCAGACACTAAACCACACTCCTCCAAATGGAGATATTACAAAAATACAGCCCAGGTAGATTTATAACAAAATTTAATTAGCAAAAGGGCACAAGACCTATTTAGGCTTCATAAAGCTGAATTGTGCATATCAGGAATTAAATAAAATGGATACCTTTGTAATACGTACCTCTTGGACTTAACAAAATTGCCTACTGCACTTATAGTTTCTGTGCATGCACATAGTGCATATATATATATATATACACATATATATATGTGTACATATGCACGTACTCCACACACAGATTAGATGTTATTCCTGTGACTTTCAAAAAGAAAGTCCTTATTAAAACCATGTTTTGCAAGATGTAAAATGCACAAGTCTCTGGAGAATTAAAAGGAAAGAACGCATACAAATCAATTGAAAGCAGAAACAAACGCAGAGTTTGTAGCTCTGATCTCTGTTCACTTACTAAACAAGCCACGGGAGGGCCCGATCCTCAGGGGCAGCAGAGCCCTTCGTGGTGTGCACAACTGCATCTCTGGGGATTAGAAAATGCCCCGAATTAGAGCTGAGGAAGCCAAGCTCTGGAGTGACGTGAGTAACGTGAGCAGCACTGTGCCCCAGGGACCCAGCGCCTTGCGACTCCCAGAGGGAAGGGAAAGTCAGAAGCAGGTTTTTCATCCAAATCCCAGTGATATGATAGATAAGACACCACTGCAAGAAACGACAATGTTAGTGATGGTCTAAGGAGGCATTATTGTGTTAAGAGACAAGCTGGTGCTCCTGCCCATGGCCGTATCTCAATACAAATTATGAAACAAACACAGAGATGTTTAAGAGAGATACTGTCTTATGTTGATAGCTCAAGGTCAAGGTGAGGAGGTAAATCCACGACCTCTTTTCACAGCAAACACAGTGTTGCAACACAGCACTGACTGACTGTCACCTCTCCCAGCTGTACAGCAACAGATAATTGGGCAATAATGGGCAACGACACTAAACAAGACAAAATATTTATGTATTCAAGGGTGTGAAGGCAGGTGTTTGTTTACAGAAATGAAAGACAAAGATAAATAGTGCTGCCTGCTGATTTAAAGTGGTTTGGAGCCCTGTGTACTGTTTCCAACTACTGCTTCTAAAATAAATGCAAAAATATGATGCAGGGTCTGAAATATCCCTTTCTAAACTGCTGGTAAAAAGAAAACAATGCAACGCATCCCTTCCTTTCCTGGCCAAACATCAGCAGAGCTGCTACACCGCAGCCTGCGCAAACAATTCTTTATATTAGCCTTAGATTTACGAAAGCATAGGAAAAACAAAGCACAGCGCAGGGGACTGTGTGCACTAACACTAGAGTGCCATTTGCCTCATTTCACAGGTGAAAAAATGGTAGGAAAACAGCTACCACTCCACAGGCATGTGGTTCTCACCCAGAGAACCATCTAGAAGCCAAGATGAGTGTAACCAAGGATTTCTGTTACAGATTGCAGGTGGAGTAAAACAGAGCACAGCACAATGAAACATCTTTAAATGCTGTACGAACATTTATAGGTGTGCATTTACGTCTGCATACATATATTTTTATGCTGAGTGGGCAAGAGACAAGGGGAGAAGTTCTTCTGGATTCACTTAAAGTGGCTGAGAACATTAGGAGCACAGTGAATAAAGAGGAGAAGGCTGATGGACCGTGCTGTGCAAGTCTTCCAAACCCAACAGCTGCAGCCGCAGGAACACAGTTACACATTCTCTATATATACCAAGAAGCAATGGGGTTGGTGAGGCGACTACTTTGGTTTTACTTGCAAAGCAGTGCCTGGTGCAGGATCTTTTTGTTTGTAAGTCATACAATCAGACATAATTGTTGAAGGATGCAGATACTCCAGAGCTGTGACCTGGATAATCAGCTTTTTGCAATGGAGAGATGCTGCTAGCAGTCAAAACTACCAACATTTTGACTTATCAAGCAGATCAACAGCCACTGCCCAAGCTCCCTTCAATGTCACTAGTAGATCTCTGATGTTCAGTGAAAAGGAGCACACAGCTTAAAGCAAATGCTTCAAGGCTGAGGATAAAATGTATTAGCAATCATAATATAATAAATGCAGATGCTATGTTTACCTCAAAAGAATCTCCAAAAACATTCATGTCCTCTCCTGGAGAGAATAAACTGCACAAATGCTGGTGAGCCCGATGCTCCTCCCAGTGCGGGGTCACCTCCCGCACCCCAGGGCGTGACACCCCACCTGCCCTTCCCATTCTTCACGGTGACACCTCGGGAGACACGGGGAAGGGTTTGGTGCTTCAAAGTGATGTAAACAAGTTCATTACAAAGTTTGTTTCAAACTTCTCCAGCAGGACAGTTCTGAGGTATTTCCAAATCACATCCTAATGCAAAATGACACAGCAGCATCACTGAGCAGGAAAGCGAAGATTACCTCGGCAGCGCTAACGAAGACCCATCAGCGAACATGAGTTAGCACTGTTCCCTAGCAACTTCCCACAGCTGCGGGTAAAATCATTTCCTGGACATCACGGAAAATGGGAATACTCAGTTCTCTTCGACAGGAATCCTCTCATCTGTCGCTTATACGCAGCCCCCTCTAGGAGGTAACACAGGAGCAATTTACCGCGAGATGCACCATTACAATAACTGTCCAAAAATTTTTAAAAATACCTATAGATCCATATGTGCTTTGTTTGTCCTTCATTCAGTGACATGTACGTTAGATGTTTAAGGAATAGAATCAGAGAGACAGAAAAACAGCATATAACAACCTTTGCTGCAAAAACCCTGAGCCTGCAAACCCTTTTTCATAAAGGTGTTTTCCTGTGAGCGATTCCGCTGATTCCTGATGAATCCTTACTTAAGGTTTACAGAATCAGGTCTGCAGTAAAGAAAATGCAAAGTTAGTGTATAAATAAAGGGTTCAGCTTCTTTAATGGAGAAAAAAGCCTGCATTACTCCAAAGAGTTGCTGTCGGCACAGAATATTCACTACGCAATTCAAATAGGAATTTTTGTTATATACATAAAATCTCAGGCTGAACACTATACGTCTATACCGACATATTTAACCACCTTTCTGTCATCTGCACGAGTGGCTACCAAAGCAACATTTGCTAAACAACAGCAAGGAGTTCTGCTGCAGGCAAACCTAACAGCTCAACGAAGCCACTGATGCAGAAGGGAGTTCAATTAATACAAAAATGACACTGCCCAAAATTATTCCTTCTGTGTCCTTAGTGCAGGGCGCACACAACGCTGCCTGGATCCAGCTGCAGCAGTTGCCTCTCGTGCAGGTCAGAGCGCAGCTGCCGTCATGGTTTTAATGCTGGAAGAGCCGCAGAAGAGGGTTTGGCTGATCCCAGCAGAAACAGGGATCACTCGGAATTACACAGAAACCTCCCTGTCGATTGCTCTCCAAGACAGAGCTATTTTGCAGGAACACAAAGGCAGCTGGTAATCCTCTGCACATAAAAATCCTGAAAAACTAATAATCGCACCTCCTCTCAGCCTCGAATTTAATGCATTTCCTTGGACTCTTTTATTCTATTTGTGCATTTTAATATAAGAAAGATGAGAAGGAGTTAGAGACTTCTCATCACAGCATACGATTGTTCTGCTACGGAATTCAAATGCGTGAGAACCTCTTAATGTCTGCTTAGTGGTGGTCAAAGTTAAATGTCGTAAAACAGAATACAGGGCTTTACAATACAGACTAAGCAAGAACTATAGAGCACGGACTTTTTAAACAAAAATTATACTAAAACTTCGTAGCTTTAGAGACCAAGTTTAATGCGCCACAATTTTTCAAAGCAGATTGATCTTCTGAAAATAGAGGTTTTAAAAAGTTTAAGTGACCTGACGTACAGAAACCTCACTTGTGGCAATGACTGACATTTGTCACTTGTGCAGCAAAAGCCCAGTGGCAATCAGCCCAAAACATTAACACTGAATCATTTGCCACTTAAAAGAAATTCTATAAGCAGAAGTGACTATGTATGAAAGTAAAATGGTTGTATCCTGGCTACCAGCTGGTAGGACAAAATCCACTGAAGAATACAAGCTGTTCTATCAGGCAACCAAAACATCAACACAACAGATTAAATGGCCAGAAGATGAAGGGCTGAGAGTGATGAAATACACAAAGGCTGGAGAAACCATGACACAGAGAGAAATATTACAGAAAGGGAGCCCAGGTAAATAATTAAACCATAAGTTCATCAGACTGACTGCAAGCTAGTTCCAGGAATCTCCATGCTCCTGTGACTAAGGATTTTACAACACAGCACAACACTACGGTTCAGCATGGGAAACGCATGTTGTAGGAAGAAGGAAATGAATAGTCAGAGCCGGGGAAACCCAGCGCCTGGCTGCTCAGCTCCATCTCGGACCTATTGACTCCCATGCTCTCACCGAGCAGACGTGCACTCAAACCCAAACCTGCTTGTAGGGGTTTGACAGTTTTGATCGACTTGTGGTCAAAATTAACGTTCAAAAAAGATTCTCAGTTGGCAGATGCCACTCTCGCCTTTTAGATTGCTTTAGCTTGTTTGGGGTTTTGATGAGTTTAAGACAGAGGAAAGGCAGACATCTGTTTCATAAAGAACATTTTTCCAGCTGTAGCTGGAACTTCTGCACAAAATGTGCACACAGTGCTATCATCCTGAAAACCACACTGGTTTATTCCCAAATTGTAGAGGCAAATGATGAATCAATAAACATGGTAATGAAGAATTCAGTCCACAGTTCGTTCAACTGCATTGAAATTAGCACTTCATAAGCCACTTTGCACACAGATTCTTTATGCAGAAAGTTCTCTTTGAAGGTCTATTCCAAGTCCACAGTCAAGGTAGCTCTGTGTGCGTCATATTCTGCTGCATATTCCTTTGAACAGCTGCCTTTGCAACTCGAGGCAGTTTGTAGACAGACTAATTAAACAATGGCCCCTGTGACCACGGGTCCTGCTGGGCGAAAACTGGGGATGACAACACACACGCTGCCAGCGAAGAGCACAATCCAACCATGAAAACAACCACGAGTGCCGAAGGGTCGGGGAGGGAGCAAAAACTGACTGAAATGTTTGAAACTATTCCTGATCAATGTGCTGTAGCGGGGTGTGTAGCAAGAGCCCTGAGACTGGGGACCCCGAGGTGACTGTGCAGAGTGGCAGCAGGTCAGTGTGGGGCTGGGAAACAAGGGTGCTGTAGCAAAGACTGTCGGAAAAAGAAAAAGGCAAAAGTCTCCTCTGTGGCTACAACGGTTCCCTTGGAACAACCTTTCTGCAGGAAACAGGGAAAAACAGTCTAATACATGTTACTGAAAACAAACTTGTCCTCTTGGCTGAAGTGCTGGGTGCTGGTAACAGATTGATGAAAAAAATCTCTATTTTTATGTTGATGTATTGCTCTCACTTAGAGATAAAGGGGATAAATACTTTAGTAATCTCAGTCACAAACCTGTCTTATTATAGGGATTACAGTCTATTAGGATTGTATAAAATTCATGGCAAAGCTCGTAATTCTGCTGTATCTCAATGACAAAAACCTCCTATTGTGTTTCAGGAATCACAATTTGCTAATATTGCAAATATTATCATGTTGTAACAAGGATCATTTGGGGAAAATCGGCATAAATCCACTTCTCTGTAACTTGTCCTACTCTTCACCCGGTCCGTGGGCTGGCGAACCTGTGGGTGCCGGACGAAGCCCTGACAGCCCAACTTCTTCGGTTTGGAAGTTCCTCACTTAAATGTTGAAACCAACTGTTGGTATGAGCTCAGCAGCAGCTGCACTGGGCACACGGGATCGCTCGTGCAAGAGCCGGCACCAACAGTCACACAGGGCGTTGCCAAGGGACACGGAGAACTGTGGGTACGAGGGGCGATACAGTAGCCCTGAGGTTTGGCTAAACAAAGACACTTTTCCTCTTCCCAAAACATCTGCCTGGCAGTGAGGGAGTGACTGCTGGAGGACATTTACTGAAGTGGTACATGCTAAAAAGTTTTTTAAAAAAATTTAATCTGACAGGCCCATCTGAAAGCGAATTTGGAGACCTTCCCTCTAGGAGACTCTGACAGAGCTCTCACCATACATATGTATGCACTGCTAGAGTGCAGCAGGGTACACTAATTAACTTTCACTCCACCTGGTCAAAAAAAAAAAAGGGAAGAAAAGGCCTGAATAGCATTGGAGAGTCAAGTCCAAGGCAGAGCAATTCGCGCATCCTACTTGTATGAGCAGGTAGGCGATGGCTCTGCTGTGTACAGGTAGAATGTCTGATGTCAAATGTTCATTAAGTTTGTCCTTGAAGCAAAGTTAGGCTGAAAGGTGGAAACTGGGTCACTCGGTGTGATCCTATATATCAGATGCATTATCATATTTGGCTATGCGTTGACTGGTCGGTGCTGGAACACTGGCTTGAGAAGTGTTCTGCTCTCAACAAGGGATTAATTAAAATAGAGGCTAAATGTTACTGATGTTGGTGATGCAGGAAAAGACTATGACCCCGTAAAAATCAAGATGGCTAAATGCAACATTAGACAACACAGAAATTCATAGTAAAATATAATTCAAAGAAACAGAATCCAATTTAAAATAATATATTTAGCCAATTATTTCAATAATTCATATCATGTCTTTCCAAGTTAAAAAGAAACCTGGTGTTCAAAATGTTATTTGCAATACATACTCTAATGATAATGCAGGAATAAGGTAGATTCACATTTTCAAATATTCATTAATTTTCCAACACCGCTGAGAAGCATATCTATTTACCCCATGATATAATAGGATAGTTTTAGTTTCAAATAATTTGACTTAAGCAAACGAGACAAAGAAAAAGGAACTAAGAATTCAGAATTTTGGGGATTTTACTCGTGCTCAGAGACTGAGGACATGCGCTCCGTGTGGATTTTGAAAAGCTCTTCTGCACCCCTCTCCAAATTGCTATGTCTATGCAAATTGCCAGCTCTCATCTGCACTGCCTGATTGGAATGAAATTGGGTATAAGTTGGTTCAGAATTAATTCAAGCAAGATATTGGAAATGTTCCTCTTACCGGTTTCATGTTCTGTGAAGGCACTTTGAAAGCAAAGGAGCTACAAATCCCATCAGGATATTGCACTTCCAAAGGTGAAAAATGAAGTTTCATCAAGCCAATAGTAATAGAAAGAAACCCCAGGAGGCGCAGGTGGGTATTTAAGAGCCAGGTGGCTTCCTTTGGACTGTCCCACACTGGGCTCTGCTGCTGGAACCGCTTCACCCTCCAGTCACGACACTGTGGGTTTTTTACAGCATCACAGCAGAGAATTTCCCCTCAACTGGAACAGGAGGAGGAGAGAAAAGGAGCCCTGCTGTCCTCACTCTGCCATGTCCCTGTACCAACGGCATCACCGGCTCTGGGGAGAGAACTAGAGAGACGGGGATCCCGTCAGCAGAGCCTCTGGAATGCCAAGTGACCAGCACAGCGACAGAAAGCAGGCGCCAGCAAGGCTCTAGGAAAAGGAACACTGCGGTCCTACTCCTCTGAAAGAAATACTTACAGAAAAAAGTACATTATCTGTATCATCCTGTGCAAAGCAAGTGCCAAAGAACATTTGGGTGAGACCATGCACCAGAAAGTTCCTGGCAGGTCTCTTCACCTGTCACATATGCAGCAGGAAACAGGGGAGTCACTAAGCTGGACTAGAGCGTTCACTAGAGCGTTCACTAGAGCGTCCTGCTGTTCAAAATGCAGAAACAGTATTTGCTTCAAAAGGTGCTACAAGTTCACTGTTGTTCTCAGAATCCGGTCTTGATTGTCTTTCACAGAAATAGGCTCCAGAATGAGACACCCAGGATGAACATTCACATTTACCAACGTGTGTTTCTAAATCAGCTTCTCAAGGGTAAGATCACAGAAAAACATGGATTAGATGGAACCCCTGTATCCACTAAGTGTAGTCAGTTTTATACCAATCCTCAAGTTCTGTACTGCATTCTCCTTACAGTTTTTCAGGGAATATCCAAATCCTTTTTCCCTAAACACAGAAAACTGCTATTTCTATGCATTCTTGCCTGCTCAGAAATTTGTCAGCCTCATTCACATTTTTATCCCCGAGGAGCTCTCTATACCATCTCCATTCCACATCTGTCATTTCTTGTCTCTCTCTTCTGGTATTTTCCTTTTAGCATTCATCCAATAAAAATAGGATATTTACTTATAACCAAGGAACCTCTCAGCCCATTAATTTCTTTCTGGCTTCCTTTGAAATCCCTTCACAAGCTTTGGCTGTTGCCACTGACACAAACTGGAGCTGCTTCACAACATTCCGAGCTCACCAGGAGAGAGCAGCCCCTTGCAAAATAAGCTCTAGGACCAGAAGAACAGAAAGAGGCTTTTACCTGAGGACACTAATTGTAAAGCTGACATTGCTGTTGCTAGCAAACCGCCCATTGATTTCACTGGCCACTGCGGACAGCTCAGGTTCATTGCATATACATTTATTTCAAGAAACCGGTGAAACAGCAAAACATTGCAAAGCGGTATTAAATCACACAGCTTTGCTCAGCAGGATGTATTTGGAAATCAAAGGGTGTAATATACATATTTGCTACTGTTCTGCACAATAAATTATTTATTATGTCTGTTTCTCATTTCAAGATGCCTAGACAGGTAGTTAAAAATACGTAAAGTGATTTATTCAAGGTTGGAAACACTTGCAGCATCCATAATATATCTCAAAATAAGTCAGGTTGCTTCCAGAATGTACTTCATTTTCACCAGTAGTTTTGAGACATCTATAAAACTTCCAAACAAGCTTAATAAATCTTCTCAAAAACAGCCACATGTAATTGATCCTGTAAGTTTCCCGTGGAAAGCAGAGGCACCATTCATTTTTTAAACCCCGAGAGGTACCACATGTATTATCTTTCCTAAGGTACTAACGCTTCCCAAAGTTCACTCATCTCAATCAGAACTGTGCACTTTGATTTGCTTTCCCTAACTCCACTTGCACCCCCAGCTCACCCCCGAACACACAACCGTCACCTCGTCATTTCGGGCATTTCTGTCTCCTTGGAGTCACAGGATCTTTTCCAGGCCTTTGGATTCAATGAGATGTTCACTCCAGTTTGCACTCCAGAGGAAAGAACCTGTTCTGATGCTGCTGCCCAGTCCTCCTTGCATTCTTACCAGACCATTCAAGGTAGGACTTTGCCATGTCATTAGTAATTACTGCATATTAAAGGTAAGTACAATTATTGACAAACATTGTACCCAGCCCCTGTTTTTTCTGCTGGCAAAGCCAAAGAGAAGTTCAACATCTGAACAACTTGCTTCTGTTTCATCCTATGAAATACATGAGAGGAAAAAAGAGGCAGTATACTATAAGGTTCATGAAACAATTTTCTGTAAATCCCAGACCTTTAAACTATACTCATTGTGAAGGAAATATAAAGCATCTCTAAAGGATTTTGAATGCTGCCTCATATATTCTGTCACTGGACAAATCAGAATCTAAGCGTCTGTTTTCTTAATACCCACAGGATATGAATGGCCCAGTTGAGTTTACAACAGTAATAAAGAACAGACTTTCAAATGAAGCATGAACTGATACATACAGCAGAGTGAAAAATAAACATACTAAAGCCGCTACATCATTCTGTCAAGCATACGGTTAAGTTATGATTTTATTTAGAGAACAGATTGTAAGAGTGAAGTGATGACAGATGAGGGTATGTTGGTCAGTCATAAATATGAGTATTCTAATAGGAACTGGGTTGTTACTGATCATCTGCTGCCACACAGACTCCGTGAGATCTGATTGCTTAGAAAATACGGCTTCTTGAATCCACGTTGCAGCTCATTTTCAACTTCAGGTTGCTCAGCTGCAAACAACCCATGAGCACTGCTGCAGCTGCCTTTGAAGAAAGCAAAGGTGGAGTTACATTTATGGACTCAATTTGACATCCTAGCTCCTTGTAAAAGGGTAGAGTTACTCCTTCAAGAGCTGCTTCCCCAGCACCTAATTCACTTTGGAAGAATCCATACAGCTGATAACAGCAGCTTTTACCTTAGCATTTATTTAGTTTTAAGCAATGCAAGGCATCTGATAATCACATTTCTAGTTTTTACAGAGCTTCCTAACACCTTGTATTCATTAGGGTCCCACAAAGAGCATCTTCTAGTTTGACTACCAAGGGCCAAGAAGTTTCACGCCAGCACCTCTATGAATGAATTATATGCACCATGCACACAGGTTTTTTTTTTCCAAGTGACATCCAGATCCACCAAGAGACGTTTCTGACATGGTTTCAAAGTTACTGGTGCCCAAGTTTCATATGGTATTGCAGTCATCTATGGAAACAAACACCTCATCAGTAACACGCTTGTAATATGAATGAATTGCCAAATCATCTTCCCCTTCATGGAGATGTCAATCACGCACAGACCATGACAATGCCAATGATGCTCCAAAGGACACACTTTACATTTAAGCTGTTTATTTCAAGCTTGAACAAAAACACCTCACCAGAGCATATAGCTTTTGTTTTAGCTGAGCTGCCTTTCCAGGCTCCAGCAAAGCCAGTTCAGCTTCTAGAAAAAGCCAGATCTACTACAACATGACAAGGAGAAGTCTGCCGTAATTGCAAAAGGTTTTGCAAATACTGCCTTAAGAAACAAATGTACAGTCAATCTCCCAGTGCCTCTCAGAAAGAGAAATACAAAAAAGCACATTGCACACAAGGTTCTGTCTTACAGTACCATTGCAATGGATGCCAAGTGCTATGTTTTACAATCTTTTCCTAAAAAAATAGTAAAGAGAGGAAAAAACACCACCAAACAAACCCCAGCCAAACCTAACATTGAGCCTATTGAGGTGCAGTTACTCCACACACAGGCTGCTAACACTGAGAACATGACAGCGCCTGGCCGGGCTGGAACAGAAAACCACCTGAACGCAACAACATGGGTACAAAACATCACAAAGGATCATTACCATCTTCAAATGCACTCATTTAAGTTCAAAGACTAAAGTGACAGACTGTCTGCTAGACAACAACTTATTAAATTGCTTACAGCTTTGAGTGGCCACTGCAAGCAGCTTTCATTGCATTTATATGTAGTTTTGAAATGAATTTTAGAGGGATTCTAGACACGTTCCATGGATAAACATCTGTAAAAAAATCAGTCCATTCAAAATGGCCAGTACTTCTACACTCATAATAACAAGCAAGCACACTTTACAATTGTACACACTTGTGACAGATTTTTCAGGTTACACAGCTGAAAATCTGCAAGGTGACCCACTCTGCAATGCTGGATAGGCACAAATACGGGGTACCGGCGCTGTTAGTTGCAAGTTTATGCTCTCAGGATTTATACCAAAGTAACGTGGCTCTATCACACCAACTCCTGTCACACACCGCCAGGGTTTCCCTTGGCGATCCCTGTACAGCCGGAATAAACCAGCATGGTTTCACTGACCCTGGAGCGATGGGCCCCGCACTCCGTCTCCAAACCCCCTTTGTTTAGTTCCCGGCTCCCGGGCAGCCCGGCTCACAGAGCAGAGACACCCATTCAGCCTGCCCATGCTTCCAGGTCTCCATCTGTAAATCAAGATGCTGACACTGACTGCTCTATACAGGTGCATCTGTAGATGAAAATACTGTATCAGAGCTTGTTGTTATAGTTACTGTTGAACTAGGGTGATTTACAGCAGATATTATGTTGGGTGGTTTTTGTTCTTTTGTGTTTGTTGTGTGGTGGTTGTTTTTTCTTTTTTGTTTTTTTTTTTTTTTTGTTTTTTTTAAATCAAATGGATAAGTGATAATACTCAAAAAAAAAAAAGACATTAAGTACATCATAAGCAGAATGCGGTGAAGGAGGATGAGATCAGCTGTGAGTAGGCTGCTGTCCTATATGAACCTTCCATTTGATTACTATTTATCAAAGCAGCAGCACTTAGTCCCTTATTCAAAGTGCCTGAGAATACTCAGCACAAAAGCTTCGGTAACTCACTCCTCTTGAAATTATTCTGAGCCACTAGAGTCATAATTACACTGTCATAATGAAGAGGAAAAAACCCTTCTAACAACTAAATTCTTGTTGTAAATTGCATTATGAAAGCAGTAATTCCCTCTGAAGTAGGCATTATCGTGTCTTACTGCCCACATCAGCTCATTATGGTGCCTCTGCTATCCCAGTGGAGCCTTCGCTTAGTAAATGAATGTTTGGGGATGATATTGCCAACTCGGGACTTATTACTTAATTGAATATGGAAACATTTAGGCCATTAGCATACATTTAGAAGTGTCTTATTTCACAGATGTGAATTTATCTTGGGGAATGCACTTCTTTCTTCCCTCCCCCTTTTCATCTTTCTTTCCCTGCAGCCAGCTTCTTTATTCAGCTGGGTCCTAGTCCACCCATTTGCAAGCCTGTGGTGAACAGCTTTGTATTTTAAAACATTCCGGAACTGACGTTTGGAGTCTATTTTTCAAAAGAACCTGAACAGCCAAGCTCTTCCTATTTTCCTCACAACTGAAAAGTATCATCAACTCCAGATGGTTAAAAAAAAAAGCATAAACTTGTTCAGCTAAATAATGAGATTTTTCAGGTATTCTAAATTGTTTTATCCACCTAATTATTACAAGATCTCCAAGCATTTCTTCACAGGGATCTGGCATAGAGAATTTTTGAGTGAAAGGGAATATATTGCCTCTATCAAAAGGGTCGAGAAGCTAGAATAAATACAATGAAAGAAATTGGACAGATGTAGCAAGTCCTAGGGTTCAGTTTTTTTATCAAGTTTCAGCACAGGTTGAACATCTGCATGGTCACGGGTTGCTCGAGGCCCTGCTCTCCACTGGACACGGCAGCCACAACAGCTGAGGGGCTCCGAAGCCTGAAGGCTGCAGATCACTAGAGCGCGATGTGCTCAATACAATGATTTCCTGGACATATTTCTAGCAGCACAAGCTACCTCAACTGTGTCATTGGCTTAGAGCTCAGAGAGTACAAAACTCTCTGACCATTCCTTAGGCAGCAAGAAGTAAAATCTTGAATGCTTGAGTAAAACAGGTTCATGCATCCAGTTCTGTATCAGGCCTGTATCTGTATCATCTCCTATGTCTGGGGTGGGGGGGGAAATATGCCAATATTCAAAAGTATGAGATTTTGTGCACCCTGACTCATCCCTGTGCCATTCCCAAGTCACACAACCTGATTCGTAAGTGTAATTAGTAATTAGTAAATTACTAATATTTGCACAGGTTCTCCCCATTTGCTCCCATGAATTTATAAGCGTGCAGCAAAACCAGCACATTCATGTTGGTGTGTGCTCTGATGTGCTACCCCCTCTGAAACCACCTTTCTACTGATGTCAGGCTGTACTGTGCAGGGAGCAGCTTTGCCACCCAGTTGTGAGGCACAGCAAGTTACTGCTGGGTTCCCAAAACTCTGTGCTATGCAAGCTTGCTCCGGCTCCCAGGCACAGCACTTCTTTGAAATCTATTTCTTTCTGAAAAATGCTCGAAATCGCACCGGTTGCAGTCTTTGCTAACTGGCACTGGGAAACCCAGCCCCGCTAAGACACCCACTGACTGTTTGGCCCAGAGGTTGAGCATCTTGTGTCTGTTCCTTCCTCCTTCCGTCCCCTCCCACTCACCTCGGCCCTCGGAATATCGCTCTCCTAGTGCTCAATGTGGCACTTGTCTGAATGCTGGAACACCTGCAAAAAAGGGCCACTTTCTGCAGCATCTGTGTTAAAGATGGAAATGATGCTGTCGGAGAGACGGTGTTACCACAGGAAGGTGTTTTAGTCAAAAGGAGCCGGGATCTATGAAAGAGGCAAATACAATAGCTGCTTTTATTGAAACTCTGTTACAAGTTTATATTGTTCCTTCCAGCAGCTTTGATGTTTATTCTCTTCTTTGTAGCTCCTTTCTGTCTTAGCAATGCACATACCTATAGCTCACCTCCCTTCCCGTTCTATTTAAGCAGTGGAAGGCCTATTTAAACATTTCTTTGAACTACAGTGGTAATATTGAAAATTGACTTTCCCCTTCTGGGTTTGAATTTGTCCACAAACAATTGCTTCAGCTGCTGGCGACTTACATTTTTCTTTCAGGTTTTACAGACAGCTCCAGCCTACAGACTGGCAAAGCAATTACTGCCTCCACAAAAGCTGGATCACAGGTACGGTTTAGAAAGGGGATTTTAACATAGATTTTTCTTCTCAACATAAATCAAATCAAAGTCTATTAGCATTTCTAGTTGCAGAGTAAAAAAAAGCCTTCATACATGAACTCTAAATGTTCAAGAACCAGAGGGAAGCAATCCTATTCCTTAAATAAAATAACAAAGCAAGCAAGCAAAAACCCAACAGATGATATAAAGCCTTTATCAGTATCTATTAGCTTGAATAATGAATACTTAAAATAGGCAATTTCTTAAAAAGACAATGATCCTTAAAACCAAACACTCCAGAGCTTTTAGGTATTAGATCCAAAGTGTCAAATTGTACTCACTTGTGTCTGATTTTAGCCGCTGTTCCTTGCAGAGCGAAGCCAAGGATTCACTCATGTACTGTATTTTAACAATGAGCAAGAAGAGATGGGTAGATTTTATAATCTTGCAGACACAAAAGATCTTTTGTTTGGAAAATTGATACCCATGAATAAGTAGAATTTTATAAAGAAACAAGACCATTTACTAAAACATACCACAACTTCACACAGGTGTTATAAGGATGTGTCAGATCCACTTCTTTCAGCAAAGTAATACATTAGAAAATCTAAAAGAGCTCAGGCTTGCCATCAGAAACACAAACTAATGTTACATTGCTTTGTGATCAAAAATGCACTTTGAGATCACCTGAAGCATTTCATACATTTGTGTTCATTCCTGATAACTGCCCCCTTAAAAAAAAAAAAAGGGAAAGCAACATTGTGAGAAGTCAAACTATTTCAATACTTTCAAAGCAAAGCAGTAACTGGCAGGGCTCCTGGACAGACAGACAGTGGCAGGCTGGTCAAAGACCCCACCACGGGACTTTGTGTAGGTGCTGGGGCACACCAGAGCGAAAATGAAAGTTTGCACTGGGTTTTGCACAGGACTTGCTTTAGAAATTGGCACCCAAAGCAGATGTGAACTCGGCCTCATGACAACTTCTGGAGCTTTCTCAAGGGGACTGTTTCCCTGTCCCACAACAAAAGCACGAACCTGGTTTACTGTCAAGGAAATAGGAGGCAAATGGGCAATGACCCATTCTCAGGGCTGTCCCTGGCCCTCAGCTTGGAGGACACACTGGTGTTAGATGTATAATCCCCTTGTCCTGATAAAACAACAAGAAATCCTTGCTCAGATCAAACAGCATTAGGGACAGTGTGCGCACAGCAAAACACTCTGTGCGTTATCTCAAAACACAATGTTTGATGCTTCTTTATCTGTGTTAACACACCTTAAAGTCACGCTGTTCCCAGTACGACACCTTCACCCAAACCCTCCTTCCTGTTGGCTTCACTTTATCAGTCAGCTGGGGATTTAAGTACATCACAGTGACATCTCCCGCTATCAGGTGAGCGCGTGATGGATGGCAGGAGCAGCGCCCGCAAACAAGCGGCTCACCCCTTGTCGGTGCCAATCACACTTGCCATCTGTCTGCCATTTATCCAGCGCACACCTGACAGCCTTTTTTCATATTGTTTCAGTTCTTGCCACAAAGGAGCCTCTCACGGTTTCTCTGCTGAGAATCGAGAAATACCACGGCAAGAAAATAAAACTCAAAGACATTGATTCCAGATATTTAACTTGTAGTACCCCCCCAAAAAAAACAACCCACCAACCCAAGCTGCACAGAGACTATCTCCCACAAACAGCACAGTTATCCTGGGGTTTGTTCTAGAACATCACCGTACAGATCACACAGCCTCATGGTTCCTGCTGGCCCAGCCAGCTGTGCTTGCTCCCTGCACAGGCTGGGAGCTGGGCTGGGTACTGACAGCAGGGTACCAGGGCTTGGAGTATGACTGTAGCTCTTGGGTACTGTTGCAATGCGATAAACCATAACAGTCAGACTGCTCGTGTGAGTAATGGTTTGCTTGATCTCAGTTTTTTGACACTTGCTCAGTCAATGTTATTTTGATTCTCAAAGCAGAGGATCTTAACTGGAATAATCTTAACAGAAAGAACTATTTTCTTCTTAATATAATCTGCCAGTGCAAGAAGGGGCAATAGAGTGCCCTGGAAGTCAATATTCTTTAGTACTTGTCTCCATGCTGCTACTGACAATTCTGGGGCCATTAGCAAATCACTTAGAAATGCAGGAAAGCTATTTCCCCATCGTCTAGATGGGCAAAATTATATTTGCTTGACTACCTCATAACCAGGCTGTGAAAGTTAATTCATACTGGAACAGTACGCTGAACACAGCAGAGGAAAAAGGAGGAAAAACAATATCAGCCCGGGAGCGAAGTTTTTTACCAACCAGTAGCACGGGTGTGATTTCACCTTAACGCTACTTTAGAAAGGACATCACTGTACAAGCTTATATTAGGAAATCACATTTATAATGATGAAACAATAAAGACACAAGAGTGTCATCTTCTTAGGTGCCAGTACCTAACTCCCACTTACTTCAACATGTCACTTCTCCAGTTTTATGCTACTGAATACACTAAGTGAAGAGTCAGCCCAGGAGGCCATGGAGAGCGATTCCCCTGTGAAAGGCCACAAAGCGCAAACCAGGCTACAAGGCCTGCAAACCTTGGGGACACGGTAAGCTTGCTGTTTAAAATTGCAGGGTACTGTTAAATAGCGTCAGGCATTGGTGCCTTTCCTAAACTGTCACTTTGCCTCTAGTCTATGTAAAAAAATAATAATAAAAAAAGGTTCAGACTGCTGCATCTTTTATCCTCTTTTCCCTCTGAAGGATTAGGCAGGTTTTAAGTTCTCAGATTTCCTTAGTACCTTTCCTTAGTTCCTTAGTCTTTTGGTCATTCTTTGCATTGTGCCCAAGACTTTTTACCAAATGTTGACTACTAAGAGAGGCAAGAAGGAAGAAAAAAAATCAGATCTCCTCAAGTTCCCTTAAATGCACTTTTTCATGCCTTCTAAAAATCAGAGTCACATTCAGCCACTAACATAAGATACGTGAATTCTGGAAGTTCCTAATCTGCTAAGGTTATGCATGTCATAGAGAAGATTTTAGGAGCTGTTTAAAGCAGAAAATAGAAGGGGATGTTTGAGTGAGAGAACAAACCAAAGCTACAGAAGAAGGAGGTGAAAATGCACATTTGGATTCTTTCCAATCTGGCAGGAGATGTACAAATTCAGGGTTGGGATGCCATGAAAGAGCCGCGTCAGCCAAGGCCAGGAGAAAAAGCCCAGCTCATTACAGAGTTTTATGTGGCTGGTAACCTCCCTGATCGCCACTTATTGCCCGATTGTTTCTACCACTAAAATATTATTTAGTTCAACACTAAGAATAAAATTTGATTTAGCTCAGCACTAGAGGAGCACACAAGCTATTTGATAAAATGTCAGTCCTGTTCAGATTTTCTTGCTGTATAAATTGAGTGCTAATGATCTCGACTCTGCTACCCTCATGTATTTATGCAGCCTTTTTCATGTTATTGATTGATAGTTAGACAAAATGACAAATAAGAGAAGCTCATGTAACCCAAACTCTAGGGGCCTTTTAGGAACAATTTTTCCCAATTACCAATGAGCATTGCTTATTCACTGGCACAGCTTCACACTAGTCACTATATTCCCATAATTATCATCACAAATACAACACAAAAGATACCATAGGCAGACCACAAACCCTCTCAGCGGTTTATAAAAATGGTACCTACACATCTCTGTCCCCAAGTTTGGTTTGCGAATGCAAAAAGATCGTAGATACAATTTATATAAAACTCACCTTTCTCACAATATCACTTTTACAAGTTTCCAGCGCAACCTTTACTCATTTCCTAAGAATAATGGTATTTTATACTTTTCAATTCTTTCCTCTTGAATTTTAGTGATAGAGTTTGACAGTGAAATCCAAACTATATATAGGTTATGATAGTGTAGACCAACCTAACAGTCTAAAATCAGGACACTTCTGGCTGCTAGTGAAGCTAAACTGGATTTCCTCCAAATAAAAAGATTTTCCAATAGCTCAGCCGTAATAGCTGAAGAAACATTTAAGGCCACAATGAAGAACATGAAGAATATCAGAAAGGTGGGATTCTTTAACTGGAAAACCAACCTTCATCTCTTCCACTTAGAGTTTACTCTTCAACAACTTTTAATGTTGATTGAGAAAATACATACATCAAAAGGAAGATCCTACAAAATGTTAAATAATTCAGGACTGTTCCAATTTTTTGGTGATAGGATATATTTCTCTCTCAAATACAAATAGAATTCAAGCCAATAAGCAAATCAATCATCACTGCAGAAGCAATCGAACAAATGACCTGTGAGGTCTGATGGATTATAACTGTCCTTTGTATTTATCAAATATCAACAAAGAAAAGTTCTCAATTAGTTCATTCATCACGAAGAAGCACATTTTGCCAAGGTAGATATTACTGATTTCTTCTTAGCAGATGCGGAAAGCAAAGACTATGAGTTCATTTTTCAAAACCTGTGACTGCATGTATTTTTATCCCAAATTTCCTTTGTGTGCAGCTGTGATGCCGCAAGGTTCTCCTTCCTCTGGATCCCCAGGCACCAGTGGGCTCCCCACTGGCCTTGTCGCCTTCTAAACCAGTTTGTGATTGCTCTGAAAGGCCATTTCAGAGCTCAGCATCCCCAGAAAACACCTGGTGATTTCACACTGGATGTAAAGGAAACCAGAATTCTGGTTTGATGAATTCCAGTACCTAACTTTAAAGGATTTAAGTTGGAAGATCGCATGTACAAATCTATAAAGTCAGTAGGAAATATCAGTGAGTGATGTCTACTTCTTCAAGGCCCACAGACAGTAGATGCTGCTTGGAAGACAGTACCTGCAGCACTGCAGAGCACAGGCTACCTCAGACCATTGGGTCACCTTTATATCCTGTGCGCCTGGGGGGCTGCTCACTTGAATTCAGACAACTAAATTCTATTTAAGTGTTATTTTGGAGCATCAGGTTCTTTTTTAGACTGGTCTTAGGTATCCATGTCACAATGAAAAGTCTATAACAGCTACAAATAGCAAAGATTGTCTCCCAGCTTGCATCACTTCTGTCAATCACAAGGTTTTCTTTCTTCTCTTGGAGTTTATTTTTCCACTCCAGCAGCACCTCTTGAATGCATTAGGTCACATACATAAAGGAAAAAACAGAGCTAAGCAAACAGCACAATTAACTAATTTTCTCTATTTAGGTCTTCATACAAAACCATTCCAATTTCTGGCAATAAAATGCCAGTGAAAAGGTCCTCTCTTCAAAACACATCGTTCCCATACCCCTTTGCACTCCTACGCGTCTTTTACAGCACAATACATGTTCTCACTTCGTACCGTCATCTCCCATGCCTGCAGTGAGGTCATTACACGCTGTAACACGAACGTAGCTGATCTCAGCAGGGAGAAAGCCTGTCCCCAGGAAAGAGAAAAGAGTGAAAGCCCCAGGTAAGCAGGGGAGCAAAAAAGAACCGTTTGCAAAGTGTGTATTTTGCATAAAAATCTACTTGCCATAGGAGAGCAAGCCAGTAAGAGCACTTTCACTCCGTAGCACCCTGGCAGCTCATTTCAAGCCTAATCCAGGAGCACCTTGGGCTGCAGCAGGGTCGGGAACCCTGTCCCCTCTGGTGTCACTCAGAGCCCACAGCTGCCAGGAACCCACAGCCCTGCGCTGAGCAACTCTGGACAGACCCCATGAATATCCAGGGCTTACAAAGCCTAAAATGCTCTGCTTTATCACACAGCCACATCCAAACTCCTGTTACCAACAACCGTTTCTTACCGACCCTTTCTGGGGAGCTCAGCCCGTCAGTGCAAGCTCCCAGCCGTATCTGCAGTGAGGCCGTACAGCTGTGGGCTGGGCTGGAGGATGCTCAGGGAAAGGGCTCATTACTCCCCTGCTTCTCCTGCAGATACTGCTGGCAAAACACATGAACGGAGGGGAAGAAAACAACCAACCAACCAAGCCAACCACACATCAAAAAAACCCCAAACAAACACACACCAACAACGGCAAACCACCAAAACAAACCCCAGCAGAGGTGGGCTCCACCAGAAAAATCAAAAGATACAGCACTCTCCTCATATGCTGAACATTAGAGAAAAGGACATGCAACAATAGCAACACAAGCTACATTGCAGCTTCAAATAAAATCAGAATGGACTTCTCCTAAATGGGAGCAGCATTAGACCCCACATCCCCCAGGCCGGGACGTTCCCGCTGCCCTGACACACTATGGCACAGATGGGCAGTTTCCAGCAGAGCCCACATCACAAGGTGAAGAGAGACAGATGCAACAAACACACACATTTCCCAGTGTCCTAATAAACTCTGCTATCCCCGTTTCTATTGCAGAATGAACAAATTAAAAGAATTTTTTTTTCCTACATTTTTCAGGGGGAAAAAAAAGATTTGAGAAACTAGAATATCTATAATCATCGGTTGCTGTCAGACTTCATTCACTGCTTTAACCGTAATAACTGTATAGAATTTAGCACACAGGATTCACTAAGTATAACTATAAATTGAATAGCTTTAACAATAAAAAAGCTACAACTTTTTTCCCCTCATGAATATTTCTATGCCTGACATCAGGCACCTTATGGCAATTCCATCTCTATCATTTCTTTTTGATTCATCTCCAGAAGCAGCAAAACAAATGTAAAAGGTTGCAAGCAGGAAGTATCAATGCTCTCAACATTAAAACAAAAATGAAGCTTTATTTATTGGGCTGAGCAAAACATGCTAATAAAAAAGAACTATATCTAGTCTGTAGATTCAGAAAGCTCATGTTCCTAAGTTCAGAAAACTATGGCATTCTTACATATATTAATTGCAAAGTATGTAACACAGGACAGCGTTAATAACCAGCAATAATTTGGGCTTGCAGCAAAAAAACTGTAATTGCATAACACTAGAAGATTTGAAGCATTAATTACTGAAGGTATTTTGAAGGACTGACATGAAATAATACTTCATATGCTTTCCATTCTCAGCAAAACACTTTAGATAAAGATTGCCTTTCCATTCCAGTTTCCAGCATACATATCTTCAAATTTGGAGAAAAGCAGTAAAACAAAATAGACCAGAATATTTTCCACAAACTTCAGGAATCTTTCAGCCCCTTTTGTTGGGAAGGGCAGAGACTCCTCAGCCTTCTCTGGTCCCCAGGGTGTGACAAGGTGACCAGCCTGTGTGGGAGCTCCCAGGTCGATGCGCGGGGCTGGGCAGGGTGAGGGGCGCTGAGGTTGGGATGGACCCACACTGCTTGTGCCTCCGCACACAACGCTCCCATGTGGGAGAATACAATTAATAATTAATTTGCATTCAAAAGGAGAGACTATAATAGGATAAAGGCACAGCACATTCAACCACTTATTTTATAAAGGCATTTAATAGTGCTTCACTGCTCATTGCGATACAGCATGTCAGCTTCAAATAACTATTGATATTGGCAGTGCCAAAATGGCTTCAGAGAGGTGAAGTGATTTGACCAGCACCAAAGAGGAAGCAAACGTGTGAATTAAGCTGAGAAATCAGTCTGATTCTTAAAGCCAGTGCTCCAGTCCAAGCTCCCAAGCTGGTGCTTACAGCAGTGCTCCATATTTAGCCATCATTTAACTTTTTATCATCTCCTTCCTTCCTTTTCTTTAACTCACCCTTACAGAGTCAAGACAAATATTTTTAATTTCTCTAGTTCATTAAGAAACAAAACATAGACCTTGGCCCTTATGGTCCAAATCTTTTGCAAAATTAAAATCA